>NC_052147.1:211433015-212169890 GCF_902713615.1 Scyliorhinus canicula
GACGTGGTTTAAACCATCTCTGGTGCCGGCGGGAGCAGGTGGCGCGAGCCGGCCCCGGGGTCCTGGGGGGGGCGCGGGGAGATCTTACCCTGGAGGGTGCCCCCACGGTGGCCTGGACCACAATCGGGGCCCACCGATCGGTGGGCGGGCCTGTGACATGGGGGCACTCTTTTTCTTCCGCCGCCGCCACGGCCTCTACCATGGCAGAGGCGGAAGAGACCCCCTCCACCGCTCATGCGCCGGTGTGACGTCAGCGGCCGCTGACGCTCCGGCGCATACGCGGAGTCACGCCGACCGGCGAAGGCCTTTCGGCCAGCCATGGCGCCGGTCGGCGGGGCGCCAAAGTCCGTTCAGCGGGGCGCCAACCACTCTGGCGCGGGCCTAGCCCCTAAAGGTGCGGAGAATTCCGCACCTTTGGGGAGGCCCGACGCCGGAGTGGTTCCTGCCATTCCGGTACGCCGGGACCCCCCGCCCCGCCAGGTAGGGGAGAATACCGGCCCTGTTTTAAAAAAAAATTCATTTACGAGATGTGGGCACGCTGATTAGGCCTGCATGTATTGCCCATCCCTAATTGCCCTTCAGAAGGTGGCAGTGAGCAGCCTTCTTGAACCACCGCAGTCCCTGATGTGTAGAAACTGCCAGAATGCTGTTAGGGAGGGAGTTCCAGGATTTTGACCCAGTGACAGTGAAGGAACGGTGATATATTTCCACAGTAAGAAGTCTTACAACACCAGGTTAAAGTCCAACAGGTTTGTTTCAAATCACTAGCTTTTGGAGTACTGCTCCTTCCTCAGGTGAAGGAGCAGTGCGTCAAAAGCTAGTGATTTGAAACAAACCTGTTGGACTTTAACCTGGTGTTGTACGACTTCTTACTGTGCTCACCCCAGTCCAACGCCGGCATCTCCACATCATGATATATTTCCATGTTGACATGCTGAGTGACTTGGAGGGGAACCTCCAGGTGGCAGGGTTCCCAGGTCTCTGCTGTTCTTGTCTTTCTAGATGGTAGCGGGTTTGGAAGGTGCTACCTAAGGAACCTCGGCAAGTTCCTGCAGTGCATATTGTAGATGGTGCACACGGCTGCAACTGTTCGTTGTTAGTAGAGGGACTGAATGTTTGTGGAAGGAGTAGCAATCAAGTGGGCTGCTTTGTCCTGATGGTGTTGAGATTCTTGAGTGTTGTTGGAGCTGCACTCATCCAGATAAGTGGAGAGTATTCCATTACACTCCTGAATTGTGCCTTGTAGATTGTGGACAGGCTTTGGAGAGGTCAGGAAATTAGTTGCTCGCCATAGGTTTCCTAGCCTTCGACCTGCTCTGGTAGCCACAGTATTAATGTGGATAGTCCAGTTCAGTTTCTGATCAATGGGCTCTGCTCAGGGATAATTAGGGTGCTGAGTTTGTAAACACTGTGACAATGACCAGGAAGGGTACAGGATTTAGCGGTAAACATGCAGAGTTAGTGGTGTGGGGGAGAGGGGAGGCAGGGTGGGGCATGAACAATGTCTTTGGTCTTCCTGTATTTTGGTAGAAGAAATTATGGATCATCCAACAGTGAATGCTGGGGAAGCAGTCTGGCAACATGGAGTCAGTAGAGTGGTTGAGGAGCCTCTTTGGAAGATCCGACACAGGCATGATGAATAGTCTTGTTCACTTCTACAGTTGCTGCTATGGTTAATCTTTCAAAAAATTCAATCTGGTCCATTGGGCAAGATTTTTCTCATCAGCTAAAGATCATAATTACAGACCCTAGCAATTGCTCAACAATGTATCTATATTTCCTTGTTTCCCTCTGACAACTTCCTTAAATAGCGGCATTGGAGCAGGATGCGAGTCTTGAAGTCTTAAAAATGAGAACTGAGGAATATTGACAATCCTCACCATTCATCTTCTTATATCAAGAAACAGAGGTCAGCATATCTGCTTAAAAATGAACTTTTATTTTGCAAATTAGATGTCTCATTATTTTCATTGATCTTTTCACCCTTCCTAATGTATTATAAATGCATTTCATTTATAAGTTAAGTTTCCACTTAACACATACTCTTATACAATGTTGTGCAACATGCTGTAGTCAAACACAGGTGTTGAATGGTGTCCTTGGAAGAGTTGAAACTCTTGTGACCACAGTCCGACAACAAGATAGGCAGATGCAGGACAATTCTAGCAGAAACAAAAGGAGCTGCTTTCTCCCCATAACAAGGGTTATGGGGAGAAAGCAGGATTAGGCTATGGAGTTGATCGATCAGCCATGATCATGACGAATGGCGGAGCAGGCTTGAAAGGCCGAATAACCTCGTCATCTTCCTATCTTCTATGTTTCTATGTGCATGTTTATTGAAAAAAATCAAAATCAGTCATTCTACTCTACTTGTATTTCTTCAGTGCTTTTCCACACCCACCAAACTCCTTCCCCATCCTCTAGTTTTGTGTTTGTAGCTGAGATCAGTAGACCCAAGATCTATTGGTACAGCCACATCTCCCTTGGGAAGTGCTTCATCTGTTTGAACCATGGACTTACCTCAATTGTGTACTGCTCAAAAATCCGAAGCTGCAAGAAAATGTCTAACTTGATTTTCCGCTCATGGAAAAGCTCTTCCATCTGTCCCTGGGCTTCATCGAGCTGCTGGAGAACACTTTCAATATGACTGATGGAGCTATTGTGTGGCGTTTTATTGTTAGAGATTGCAGAGTCCCTGTGGCAAACCAAAACATTAAAGCAGTCTAAAAATCAGAAAGCTGTTTTCAATTATACTCACAACTGTTTGAAACAGACAAAATCGCAAAGGATTGATGAAGATGCACACAGCGTTCATTTAGTGCAATAACTAGAATCAAGCAACACTGTATTTAAAAAGTTCAAACAAAGAACACACTTTCTTTCATGCGCTGACATTTGACCTTAAAACACTAACAAGGGCATGAAGTACATTAATCCACAATGATTTCCTTTCAAAAGCTGTAGGCTGTTGAGAAACAAATCTTGAATCCTGTTTTAGTCCAATTTACAGAACCACAGGTTTGCCAAAGATTGTCATTAATATATGAACTCCATTTGAAAATAACTAAAAATGTTGGACTGGATTCTCTGATCCTGAGGCTAAGTGTTGACGGCGTCGTAAGCGCCGCCGTGTTTTACGACGGCGTCAACAGGATCAGCAATCCTGCACCTGACAGGGGGCCAGCACGGCAGTGGAGCGACTCAAGCAGCTCCAGCTGATGATACTGGCGTCAAACGGGCGCTGCGGGTCTGTGCATGCGCGCTGCAGCCGGCGCAAGTTCGCCTATGCGCATATGCGCGCCGCCCTCGATGCAAAATGGCGGAGAGCTACAGGGGCCCGGTGCGCAGTAAAATAGGCCCCCACCAGGAGAAGCCAGCCCGCCGATTGGTAGGCCCCAATCCCGGGCCAGGCCACGGTGGAGGCCCCCCCCGGGGTCAGATCCCCCTTCCCCCCCCCACCAGGCCGCCCCCCGCAGGATGAACAGCGAGGTCCCACCGGATAGGACCACTTGTGATTGGCGCTGGCGGGACTCGGCCTATCTCGGAGGCCACTCGGCCCATCCCCTGCGGACAATCACCGGGGGGATGCATAGGTCGGCCCCCGCCCGGTGTGATGATCAGCGGAGCGTGAATTGCGTCTCCCCCCCCCCCCCCCGCCGATTCTCCGAGCCGGCTCGGGGTCAGAGAATCCCGCCCGATACATTTGTGCAGGAAGATCTAAATTGAATTATCAATCATGAAAGTCTTTTGCTGTAAAGATAGTTTGTTGCATTACTGATTATCATGTGTCTAAAACTACTGTTCAGAAGAATGAACATATCCCATTTGAATTATTTAATGTTCATCTGTGATCTATTATCACTCACCTGAGCTGCTGAATTAGGTCCTCCCCTTCCTTTATGACATTCAGAGTCGCCTCAAGTGTTGCCGTTTGTTGCTGTTGAAACTGTTTGATAAGTTCCTGTACTGCATCCACCGAATCAGCACAGACATCTTCCAACAGCTCCTTTTGGAGTTCTTCCATCCATGCCCACAACTGCAGGAGCCGAAACATGGGAATGACACAGAAATTAAGTTAGCAACCTCTCTTGTTATATTCTGTGTGACCACCTATTCATCACTAGGTACATCCAAAATCTTAACATATTCCTTGCGGACCATTTACCACTTTAGCAGTTGGCCACTGAGGCAATCCTTTATACAGTATGTTTTCCTTTGGCCACAGTTCACATAATCTATTTTAAAAGCTCCAAAGCATAATGCATCACTTCAGGCATTATTACAACAATGGAGAAAAGCCACTTCAGCTTTTCTGAAGCACTCCCCAACAAAGCAGCTCCCAGGATATCTCTGTAAAACATTGTTCATCTTTGCAAATTAATCTATGGGCGCAACACGACCAAAGGAAACAAAGTCCCCGAGCGAGCACGTTTAGCTCGGTGTTTCCCAGCGCCTGCAGTGCCAAGAAACACATGGCTATTCACGACCTGCATTGTAGCATTGTTACACAAGCACAGTAGCATTGTGGATAGCACAATAGCTCCAGGGTCCCAGGTTCGATTCCGGCTTGGGTCACTGTCTGTGCAGAGTCTGCACATCCTCCCCGTGTGCGCGTGGATTTCCTCCGGGTGCTCCTGTTTCCTCCCACAGTCCAAAGATGTGCAGGTTAGGTGGATTGGCCATGATAAATTGCCCCTAGTGTCCAAAATTGCCCTCAGTGTTGGGTGGGGTTACTGGGTTATTGGGATAGGGTGGAGGTGTTAACCTTGGGTAGGGTGCTCTTTCCAGGAGCCGGTGCAGACTCGATGAGCCGAATGGCCTCCTTCTGCACTGTAAATTCTATGTATAAGGTGCCTGAATGGGAGACGGGCAGCCGAGACCGCACATAGCACCAGTTTGACCAGCATAGCGAGGCCCCCAAACTCCCACCCAGCCCGAACACACTATGGGAGGAACCCAGCCCAACCCGCACTCCACACCCACTCCCACCCCAACTGCACCCAGCTGGCACTACCAAGGTGCCAGGCTGGCACTGCCAGGGTGCCCAGATGGTACTAGTACTAGCTGCCATAAAGAAGATGTAATACGTTTAAAGGGACAGTTTAAAGGGGGAAGGTAAGTTTCCAAGATAATTGTTACAGACAACGGGGTGGAGGGGGGAACGACTGGGAACCGGGAAGGGGGGCGGTCCGGTCGGGCCGGAGGGGGTTTTGGACTGGAGGGGATTTGGATTGGAAGGGGGGTTCAGGTCGTACCAGGAGGGGAGGTGAGGTGGGGGGGGGGGGGGGGGGGGTGAGGATGGGGGTGAAGGATGTTGTACCAGATGGGGGTCAGACTGGAAGGTGGTGTGGTGGGTCCCCTGGGAGGTCATGTGAGGTGTCTCGTGCGAGGCTGGATCTGAGTGTTTAAATAGTTTTCAGAGTAACTACAAGGGTAGTGATTCAGTGAGGTGAATGATTTAAATCGCTTCTGTTGGATGTTTCCAAGCGACATGCAACTGTCAAGGGGAAGTTAACACTTCTGGGCTATTGATGGGTAAACCCTTACTTGAGAACTTCCTAGCAGGATTCTGCAGCATATCTTTGGGGTATCCCCGAAATGCGACTCTGGGGAACCAGAGGTTATCATCTGGGTTGAGATACCAGGAATATAAGTCGCCTGAAAACTGCTCAACACAGCAAATCGTACATACAGCACGTTCTTCCTGCCCACAAATCTTATTTCTTGATGTCATCATTTCTGGTCACACTTTTATGTTATTGTTCTGATTAAAAATCCCTATATCTGTATTTCCCATTCAATCCTATAATGTTAACCATCACTGGTTAAAATGTGAATACGTATTTTGGTTACTAGGTGGCACTGTTCTTATCTTTTGGTCCCCAACTGTTCAGAATAAGTTCTTCTGATGAACTGAAATTGCCACTATTCAAAATAAGGTTTTTAATATCAACTTGGTCCAGATCTTCTGGACTTTGGATCATTGGAGACCTGATGTACCCCTACCCCAAGATGCACTTTGGGACCTTGGGAAGGTCCAACACAATGATTGGGAAATGCCCGGGAAGTTTGAACTTCCAATGGGCTATTTCCTTGTTCCCTGGGACCCTCCGAAAAAGTATCCAACTCTGAATCAGAGACTTCAGATAGTTTTGGTTTGCTTAGCTGAATAGTCACCCAGGAAAGGTAAGACAGAAAAAGCCTAACCAAGGATCATTTCATTTTTCATTTCATTTTCATCTGGACTCAAAACATTAGCTCTTTTCTCTCCCTATAGACACTGCGAGACCTGCTGAGATTTTACAGCATTTTCTCTTTGGCTACCATCTCATTCACCCTACCCAACTCACTGACATGCCACCCTACCACTTCACCCACCTGCCACCCTAGCAATTTACCACCCTGCCCAGCTGCTACTGTACCCATCTATCCATTTACCCTGCCCACCCTACACACCTGTGCATTCACCCACTCATTTACATTCAATAACACACTAAAAAGCTGTTTAAATGTCGCAGCTTTTCACTGAGTTAGTGGGCACTTACCATAATATGGTAGGTAGCTAGTGCCGCAAAATCGTCTTCCCGACGATCCAGCGCTATAAGGATGCAGTTTGATGGAAGACCACTCTGCATATCTGAGGAATCTGGCAATGGAAGACTCGGCCAGAAATGTGGAGCGCTGTCGTAGTGAGGAAAGTGGGAGAGGAGTGGTGATCTAATGATAATTTCTACTCCTTGGAATCCTCGGGCCTTTGGTAGTTTCTCTGTCTTTATACATTTCTTAATTGATACTGAACGCTAATTTGTAACTTATTCCAACCCCCAACACCCCACTTTTGTAAAGTATCATGTATCATCGCAGAGCATCCACCAGTCCTGAACAATGAATTGATCTGAGCCATATATTTCCCTAAATAACACATCATCAATTATACATCATGATCAGTTGGCAGGAGGCATTTTCAGATGTTTGCTCCCCATTTCTACACTGAATGCCTCACCCTTGTTCACACTGAAGCATGGCTGAGAGATTTTGAAACTCACCCAAAGGCAGGTGAGCTGAAGTGGCAAATGGCCTCAGCTTCGGACTTTCAATCTTTTCCTGCAGGTCAAAGGGTAGGCTGCACAAAACTTAATGGATGTGCTGTGATAGTGGAGTCGGACACTTTCGGAACTTTCAAGCGGTTATTGGATAGGCACATGGAGCACACCAGAATGACAGGGAGTGGGATAGCTTGATCTTGGTTTCAGACAATGCTCGGCACAACATAGAGGACCGAAGGGTCTGTTCTGTGCTGTACTGTTCTATGTTCTATATGCTTTTGAAAAGCATGAACACCCTGGCTTTGAACACTTATTAGTTTGAGAAAATCTGTTTTGGTTCACTAAATTATTAGGATGCAGTTGAAAATGAATTTTCATAATTCTGAAAGAAATCATTTATTACTTGCTAAAAAAATTCATGTAACGTTTTCTTTAGCATTTGTGGCATTCGACTGCATTAAGTTTCAGCAATCCATAAATCATCTGAGAACAAAAGCGGGAAACCATAAAATGATAGTGCATCAGCAGGCAAGCTGCAGTGGTATTCAGCAGTTATCTTTGGGTTATCAGTGGCAAATTCTGGATAATCTCTTCCATCAACACTAGCAAGCAAGGTAATGAACAATTGGATAATATAACAATAATCAATCAAGCACACCGTGAGCTAAAACTAACACAAACTTCAATAATAGGCACAAATACCGCATGATCACAAACTTGTTGAGTCTATTCCAATATGCAATCAATTCCACCATTACTGTTCTACGGATTCACAACTCCAAAGCCACGAACACCTGATAAAGGATGCTGCCAAAAACATTTTCTTATCTGCTCTTTTAGATGTCTGTCCATCAGCCGATTTGCAAGATTTGCTGTTTTTATTTCAGATTTTCTAGTGTGTGTGGTTTTCTTTACATCCTCAAACAGCTGGCCACATCCCAGTTTCTATTAATTTGGTTTTAATAAGTTATGGAAAGGTATTCTGATCTTCAAAATCAAGAGACTGTGTTTTGTTTTAAGATTTAACCACACGGTTGTTATTGGTAAGTTTATACTAAGGTGCGGATATATATGAGAATGAATTCACCAAAGTGGGAATGGCATACTGCTTCATATCATACTTCATATTTTACAGATCAGGAGCACATGATAGGTGCTGAATGACACTGGATCATTCACCAGAAAGAGCAGAAATGACTGGTTGGAAGGGATGTTGGGGAGAGGGGAAAGTGATTCCTGGACTGGATATTGGAATAAAATGGAAGTACTGATTGGACAATCGTAGCATCACAAATGCAGGCATATTTCTGGGAGAAACTGCCTCTGCATTATAAAAATATCCCTTTCAAATGTTTCCATTTTGCCTTAACACCACCCTTTGAATACACCTTTCCATTTAATTCTTTTAATGCGCCATTTCTTCCACAAAATCCATTTTCCTGAAATCCAATTTCCACTAGTTTTATTATGTGGTATGTCCTCATTCCAACTTTAGAATTAACATATATAGCTTGATCTTCTCATTCCCTCCTCATTTGTTGGAAGTAAGTCTGGTATTATCTTCTCCTTTGTAGGTTCCCTCACTTGATGTTTAGAAATAGATTCCTGAAGGACTTAAATGAACTTTCTTGTGCATACAAAATGCATAATAAATCTCAGCCAGTGTCAAGAAGATTAAATAAGTGACCAATTTCTTCCTTTCTCATTGCACGATTTTATTGACTGATTTCATTATGTCCTGAACCTTAGTACTTGGGAAGCAACAAAACATTTGGAATTCATGTAATGATCAATCTATCTTGTCATGAAGAAACCTATGACTGCAGTATTACCTTTAATCTGATCTGAGGTGGAATTCTCTGAAAATGGGGCTATGTCCCCCACACTCTTGAGAAAATGGGCATCAATCACTCTGGATTCTCCGTTTTGCAGGGCTCTTGCAGGTCCCCGGAGTACTCCATGCAGCTCTGGCTGCCAATACGGGGCCCGGCACTTCTGCCCGCGGGTCTGCAAATGCGCGCGGCGACCGCCGACATGGCGGACCCACACAGCAAGCCGGCCCAAACAATATAGGCCCCCCACGCACCCGCCTATCGGTGGCCCCGATCGGTACCCCAGCCATCCTGGAGGCACTCCACGGTGATGGATCCCCCCACCATCCATCAGGGCGGTCGTGGACCGTGTCCGCAGCCGCCACTCAGAGTGCCCGCCAGGTGGAACCATGAGGAAACCACTCTGGCGGGAACTTTGCCAGCTTCTGGTTGAGAATCGCCGCGGGGGTCTCTTTAAATGGCCCCCGACCGGCGCAGCATCGACTGCGAGTGCGAGACTGGTGCCGATTCTCTGGCCCGCAGAGAATCGCAGGGCGGCGCCGGACCTGATTGCGGGTCTGACGCCCTATTCTCTGCCCCCGCGCCGAGCGCGATTCCAGCTCAGAAAATCCCACACCTGTTCTCTATTCATTAAATCCAAGATGCCGCCGGAGCATGGTGACTCTCTGCGAGATCTCTCAGCCAGACACTTTTCTTTTATCTCTTATCACCGTTCTGACCTACTAAAACTCATTTCCACTTCATATCTGACGATTATTCTTTTTTTGTCTATGATGTACGCACTGTGTACGTTCCCTGGCCACAGAAAAATACTGTTCACTTTGGTACATGTGACAATAAATCAAATAAAATAAAATCATTTGATCAATTATTTGTTTTCCTGTGTTATTGGCCTGTAGGGGGTTACCGCTCAGTAGTTGCCTTGACTGCAGTCATTGCTGAACATTTAGTTCCACAGGTTTCCTCTGTTTAATTATCACATGCCGCAGGGCTCTCATTCATATTTAATTTACTACACTATGTTCCTTTATCCCAGCTGTGACAACTTAATGGAAGCAATGTTCAGATATTTTCACCTCTCTGCGTTCAATGTACAGTGTAGATATTTAGTTCTCCAGCTCACACTCAGTTTATTGAGGGACTCAATAAACCAGTATTTCATGCAAGCCTACTACTTTGGATATCTTGTGTATCCAGGATGGTTCACACCCTTTCAGCTTAACAGGTATCACAATATGTAACGAGTGCTCATTATTAATTTTTTTGCAATGCACTTTCATAAATTAACTTCTCCCTATCTCTAACTTCATCAGCGGCACTTTTCCTCAAATGAGAAAATCTAGGTGCGATTTAACGGAAACAAGAGTCCTGCTTTGAGCACAAATAGCGGGGTGTTTCTCGGAGCCTGCAGTGCCAAGACCGACTCCACTATCAAGCGGGACTTTGGTTTTTTACCTCGGTCAGGCATACAGTGCAGGAAGAGACCGGGGTGCCATTTTTAAATGCCGCCCCAATCTCTCAAACCCCTCAACCACCCCACTGTGACTTCCGGATCCCCCCCTCCCTTATCTCTAAGGGGGCCCGCGAACCCCCCTCCCTCCCCCCCCCCACCTCTTAAGGGCAGGACAGCCCCAGACCCAATCCCTGGCAAGGGCAACTTGGCCCCTGGGGACCTTGGAACTGCCAGTCTTGTACCCTGGCAGTGTCCCTAGTAGCATGGCAGTGCTACGTGGATGGCAGTTCCAAGATGCAATGCTGGGAGAGCCAAGGAGCCTAGGTGGCAGCGGGAATTTCTGGGTACCACCTGTCATAATATACACCAGTACATCATGGTGCAGACACACACACTGATTGACACACAGCAAGACCAATCAACACACACAACACTGCAGCCAATCACCAGTTAGAGCAGACTCACTATAAAGACAGAGGGCATCAGTTTTCCCGCTCATTCGGGATGCAGCCTCTCAGAAGGACAGAGCTCACAGCTTACAGCACAGATCTTCACCATGTGCTGAGCGCATAGACTAGTTAGGATAGGCATAGGTCTTTAGTTTAATCTAATATAGTGTTCGACCCACAGTGAAAGTATGTTCAACAGTTTCTAGCTTAATAAAATTGTGTTGTACTATTTCAAGTGTTGGTAGCCTGTATGTGTTACTGCTGAGGGAAACTCAGTCTCCACGGATGCAGAGTACCCAACACATCACCACCATGCTCAGAGTCCGACCACCCGGGGGCCTCCGTTTGCTTGGGAGCGCCCCCCCCCCCCCCCCCCCCCCCCCCCCCCCCCGACCCCAGGTGCTGTTACGCCTGGTTTACATTTGTGTGGACCAGTGTTAAACGGTGCCATGGCGAGGTCTCCCAGCTGTGGGCTTTCGATCCTAGGCATCGGGATAATCAGGCACAGATATATTTAAATGAGCCTAATAGCACATTTAAATATGATAATTTGGATCTGTTAGACCTCGTGAGGCATGCCAAGCATCGCAAATCTCGCGATTTAATGGCCTCGTCAAGTCACCGAATCGAGTGCGCCCTTTGTTTTTGTGCTGAAAGAACTCACTTGGCTGTAAGTCTGAAATGTAGTAATAAATATAAAAATTTAAACTTATTCTGCATATCTACCTAGAGTACAATCTTGAAGAAGCCCCCACCCCCCGGCAATATTGAGGGACAATCTGATTTTTGTATAAAAGCGTTAAAAATATTGGCATCAGATTTCAATGGCATTGAAATTATGGCACTGTTAAAATTAAAATCTAAACTAGATTCAAAAATGATCAGCAAAGTGTTATTCATCTGTCCTCTCCAGATGCAATCGTCCAGATACAGTAGAAATTGGTATGTTCTGTGATTTAAATGTCACTCTCAATTGAGCACTATTTTTCATGGCATTCAAATCCATTAATCTTTCAACATAAATGTCATCTGTAATATTTGATAGCCAGGGTGACAGTGACTACTGACAGAACAAAATCTGTGTCAGTACTCAAAAGTGCTAAAGTAAAGCAAGCTGTAACAATTAGAAAACTGAAGATGTGAATAAACTTCAGCGTTAAGTTAAAATCTGCTGGAGTTTAGCTTCTGTATTTGATGAACATAGTAAGGACTCCTTAATCTGATTACAGTCTTGTGTTTACTGTCAGCATGCATTTCTTTCTTAACATTATAAAAGATTAGTATTGAATATGCTATACATTCCATGTTGTTTTAAAGTTCATGGTATGAACTGATTTTCCTCTCATGGTTATAAAATGTACACCTGACTTCATGCTCAAGAATGTTAATGAGTTCACAAGAAAGGTTGGGAACATCATTAGCATACATTTAAATATCATTTGCGGTTTTTCTTGCTCTGGATCATAGAACATACAGTGCAGAAGGAGGCCATTCGGCCCATCGAGTCTGCACCGACCCACTTAAGCCCTCACTTCCATCCTATCCTCATAACCTAATAACCCCTCTTAACCTTTTTGGTCACTAAGGGCAATTTATCATGGCCAATCCACCTAACCTGCACGTCTTTGGACTGTGGGAGGAAACCGGAGCACCCGGAGAAAACCCACACACATACGGGGAAGCCACACTGCTATCCACTATTGCTACCATGCTGCCATGTAGGAAATTCCCCCCACGTAGGGAATTCACTCCCCACCAACATGACATCATGTTGGCTGCGTTTACAACAGGCCTGGACTAACTGGGGCCTGGTGAACAGTCTCTGCCGAAACTGCAAGTGCAATCCCCAGTTGGGGGAGGGTCATACCTGGACAGTAGCCTAGCACTGCCGGGGAAGGGAGCTTCCATTAAAGAGGTCTGTTGGGGGGGGGGGGGGGGGGGGGGGGGGGGCTCTTGCGTCTGTCGGGTGGCGGTATATGAGCATGGGGAAGGTCCCGTGTCCGTGAAGGCTCTCCATGTCCATGGGGCTGGGGTGGGGGTAGGGGGGGGGGTGGGGGAATCCCTTTTGTAAATTTCTGTTTTTAGAACGCAGATCTCGATAGTGGAGTTTGCTGGCAGAGCTGAGGACTTGGGTTCGAATCCCGGCCCTGGGTCACTGTCGGTGTGGAGTTTGCAAATTCTCCCCGTGTCTGCGTGGGTTTCACCCCCACAACCCAAAGATGTGCAGGTTAGGTGCATTGGCCATGCTAAATTGCCCCTTAATTGGAAAAATAAATAATAATTGGCTACTCTAAATTTAAAAACAGAAGAAAATCCAGCTGAGTTCCATTAAAACCGTGTGGCATTTGTATGTTCTCCCCATGTCTGCGTGGATTTCCTCTGGGTGGTCGGTTTTCTCCCACTCCAAAAATGCACCGGTTAGGTTGATTGGATAGGCTAAAATTGCCCCTTAGTGTCCAGAGGTATGCAGGTTCGGTGGGGTTAGGGGATGCGGCAGGGAAGTGGGCTTAGGTAGGATGCTCTTTCAGAGGGCTGGTGCAGACTCAATGGGTTGAATGGCCTCCTTCTGCACTGTAGGAATTCTAAGTACACTGTAGCACCTCACCCAAAGTATCTTTCTTCACCCGTAAACCTAAGTTAGAGGGTTTAATCAGGCTGTGCAACTGTGTTTGCCAAGTACAATTCCAGCCTCGAATAACAGAATTTTGATGTCTAAATGATCAAAATCACAACCAAAGTTTAGATCAGAAACTTAACTGGAGCAGCCACATAGAAATTGTGACTACAAAGTCGGAGGCTGAGAAATCTGTGGTGAATAACTCACCTTCAAACTCTTCAAGGCCATCGACAAGACAAATCAGGAGTGTGATGGAATATTCCACTGGATAAGTGCAGCTCCAAAACACTCAACAAGATAAATTGGGGCAGCACGGTGATGTAGAGGTTAGAACTGCTGCCTCACGGCGCCGAGGTCCCAGGTTCGATCCCGGCTCTGGGTCACTGTCCGTGTGGAGTTTGTACATTCTCCGTGTGTCTGCGTGGGTTTCACCCCCACAACCCAAAGATGTGCAGGGTAGGTGGATTGGCCACGCTAAATTGCCCCTACATTGGAAAAAAAAATTGGGTACTCTAAATTTATAAAAATCCACCCTTATCCAGGCCCCTCATAATGAGAATGATTCCAGTGATGAGGAACTCCAGTTGCATAGATAAATGAGAGAAGTTGGAACAATTTTCCTTGGAGGAGAGAAGGCTGAGAATAGATTTGACAGAGGTTATCAAAATCGTTAGGGGCCTGGGTACAGTAGGTGGGAGAAAAAACACTTCCCACCCGAGGAAGGATAGAGAACAAATGAGCACAATTAAACTAATTGGCAAAAGAAGCAATGGAAAACCTTTTCATGTGGTGAGTGGTTAGGATCTGGAATGTACTGCTTGAGAGTGTGGTGGATGGAGGTTCAATCGAGACATTCAAAAGAAAATTAGATTGTTATCTGAAAAGGAAGAATGAGCAGGGGTACAGGCAGAAGGCAGGGAAATGGCACAAGGTAAATTGGTCATTCGGGGAGCCGGTGTGAACATGATGAGCTGAATGGCCTCTTCTACGCTGTAATAAATCTGTGATTCTGTATATATTCATTCCCTCCACCACCAGTACACTTTAGTTGAAGTGTGTACCATCTACAAGAGGGGTTCCTTCAACTGTAACTTCCAAATCCCTGACCCTTACCACCTCTAAGAACAAAGGCAGTTTGTGCATTGGTACACCATCACCTGCAAACGCCCCTCCTAGTTATACACCACCCTGACTTGGAAATAGATCGCCATTTCTTAATCAACACTGGGCCGAAATCTTGGAACTCTTGCCCTAACAGCATTGTGGATGACCCAACGCCACATCAATTGCAGCTGTTCAAGAATGCAGCTCACCACCACCATCTCAAGAGCAATAAATATTGGTCTTGCCAGTGTCGTCCATGTTTAATTTAAAAATAAATGCTGCTCTACGTCTGGTCTGCCATCAGAATAAAATAGATATTTGTCAAATAACTGCTGAGGAAGTCTGAGACTAATGATAATAGCTACTTGGAGATCAGGCACAGTGGATCTGCTCATATCCCATCTTGCATGTGTGCTTCAAGTAAAGTTATCAGAAAATAGGGGCTTGCAAATAATGTTCATGCTGTCCTTCATACGATGTGAAGCCCGCACAAGTTAAGAGGTTTTCAAATGTACAAAATTTGACATGTACACCTGCATTCAGCGTGAAACAGACTGGAAAGCTTGAGGAGATACTTGTTAGGAAGGAAGATGTGTTGGGCATTTTGAAAAACTTGAGGATAGACAAGTCCCCTGGGCCTGACGGGATATATCCAAGGATTCCATGGGAAGCAAGAAATGAAATTGCAAAGCCATTGGCAATGATCTTTTTGTCCTCGCTGTCAACAGGGGTGGTACCAGGGGATTGGAGAGTGGCGAATGTCGTGCCCCTGTTCAAAAAAGGGAATAGGGATAACCCTGGGATTTACAGGCCTGTTAGTCTTAGTTCAGTGGTCGGTAAAGTAATGGAAAGGGTACTGAGGGATAGGATTTCTGAGCATCTGGAAAGACACTGCTTGATTATGGATAGTCAGCACGGATTTATGAGGGGTAGGTCTTGCCTCACAAGTCTTATTGAATTCTTTGAGGAGGTAACCAAGCACGTGGATGAAGGTAAAGCAGTGGATGTAGTGCACATGGATTTTAGTAAGGCATTTGATAAGGTTCCCCATGGTAGGCTTATGCAGAAAGTAAGGAGGCATGGGATAGTGGTAAATTTGGCCAGTTGGATAACGAACTGGCGAACCGATAGAAGTCAGAGAGTGGTGGTGGATGGCAAATATTCAGCCTGGAGCCCAGTTACAAGTGGCGTACCACAGGGATCAGTTCTGGGTCCTCTGCTGTTTGTGATTTTCATTAATGCCTTGAATGAGGGAGTTGAAGGGTGGGTCAGTAAATTTGCAGACAATACAAAGATTGGTGGAGTTGTGGATAGTGAGGAGGGCTGTTGTCGGCTGCAAAGAGACATAGATAGGATGCAGAGCTGGGCTGAGAAGTGGCAGATGGAGTTTAACCCTGAAAAGTGTGAGGTTGTCCATTTTGGAGGGACAAATATGAATGCGGAATACAGGATTAACGGTAGGGTTCTTGGTAATGTGGAGGAGCAGAGAGATCTTGGGGTCTATGTTCACAGATCTTTGAAAGTTTCCACTCAAGTGGATAGAGCTGTGAAGAAGGCCTATGGTGTGCTAGCATTCGTTAGCAGAGGGATTTAGTTTAAGAGCCGTGAGGTGATGATGCAGCTGTACAAAACCTTGGTAAGGCCACATTTGGAGTACTGTGTGCAGTTCTGGTCGCCTCATTTTAGGAAGAATGTGGAAGCTTTGGAAAAGGTGCAAAGGAGATTTACCAGGATGTTGCCTGGAATTGAGAGTGGGTCTTACGAGGAAAGATTGAGGGTGCTCGGCCTTTTCTCATTAGAACGGAGAAGGATATGGGGAGACTTGATAGAGGTTTATAAGATGATCAGAGGAATAGATAGAGTAGACAGTCAGAGGCTTTTTCCCCAGGTGGAACAAACCATTACAAGGGGACATAAATTTAAGGTGAATAGTGGAAGATATAGGGGGGTTGTCAGAGGTAGGTTCTTTCCCCAGAGAGTAGTGGGGGCATGGAATGCACTGCCTGTGGAAGTAGTTGAGTCGGAAACATTAGGAACCTTCAAGCAGCTATTGGATAGGTACATGGATTACGGTAGAATGATGGGGTGTAAATTAATTTGTTCTTAATCTAGGACAAAAGTTTGGCACAACATCGTGGGCCGAAGGGCCTGTTCTGTGCTGTATTTTTCTATGTTCTATTCAGATTTTCCTTGATATCAGTTACTGCTTTAAATAACACAGCCCTGTTTGTCCCAGATGGAGATTTTAAAATGTTTTGAAAAGAGTCCTCAATCTGAACAGCATACCAGTGTTAACACTCTGAACAATGCTTTTTGGGCAGGCTGCCATTTGTAAAAGCAGAACTGATCAAAGTCTTCCTGCACAGTGAGAGATAGAAAAAGAATCCTCTGAAATCTGATGATGAAGGAAGCCCCATCAAATTAATGGAGAAAATATCAAATCAGCCTCAAGATGAAGAATATTTGTTCTGTTTCTGACAAAAGGAGTAATGAACTGAGCCACAAATTCAGATCAAATATGCAGAATGGGTTCATTCCTACATTGGGTTTGGCAACCTGTTCACTTGTATGAGAAAGATTAACAAAAGGAAGATGGGTATCATGGAGTTGCGCAAACTCGCTTTTCAATTATGAAATTCCTTACAAACTTTCACAGAAGGGTCTTTCTCTGTCTTAAAGACACTCGGTGACTTGGCCTCCACAGCCTTCTGCAGCAATGAGTTCCACAGATTCACCACCCTCTGACTGAAGAAATTCCTCCTCATCTCTGTTTTAAAAAAAATTTAGAGTACCCAATTGTGGGGCCTCACGGTAGCATGGTGGTTAGCATCAATGCTTCACAGGTCCAGGGTCCCAGGTTCGATTCCCGGCTGGGTCACTGTCTGTGTGGAGTCTGCACGTCCTCCCTGTGTGTGCGTGGGTTTCCTCCGGGTGCTCCGGTTTCCTCCCACAGTCCAAAGATGTGCGGGTTAGGTGGATTGACCATGCTAAATTGCCCTTAGTGTAAGGTTAATGGGGGGGTTGTTGGGTTACGGGTATACGGGTTACGTGGGTTTAAGTAGGGTGATCATTGCTCGGCACAACATCGAGGGCCGAAGGGCCTGTTCTGTGCTGTACTGTTCTATGTTCTAATTCATTTTTTTCAATTAAGGCGCAACTTAGCATGGCCAATCCACCTACCCTGCACATCTTTGGGTTGTGGGGGTGAAACCCACGCAAACACGGGGAGAATGTGCAAACTTTACATGGACAGTGACCCAGAGCCGGGATGGAACCTGGGACGTCGGCGCTGTGAGACTGCAGTGCTACCCCTGCGCCACCGTGCTGCCCTTCCTCATCTCTGTTTTAAACGATCGTCCCTTTAGGCTGAGATTGTGTCCTCTGGTTCTAGTTTTTCCGACAAGCGGAAACAACCTCGCCACGTCCACTCTATCCAGGCCTCTCAGTATTCTGCAAGTTTCAATGCGATCCCCTCTCATCCTTCTAAACTCAAAGAATAAAGAAAAGACCAGCACAGGAACATGCCCGTCGGCCCACCAAGCCTTTGCCAATCATGAGGCCCTGACTCGGTCCGGATCTTTCTATTTCCTCCCTAGTCAGGTACCCATCCAGGTGCCTCTTAAATGTCGCAAACGTGCCTGCGTCCACCACATCCTCTGGCAGCACGTCCCAGGCACCCACTACTCTCTGCGTGACCTCGAACATGTGCCCCCTTGTAATTGACACTTCCACCGTTAGAAAAAGTCTATTCACCCTGTCTATGCCTCTCATAATTTTGTAGACCTCTATCAGGTCTCCCCTCAGCCTCCGTCTTTCCAGTGAAAAAAATCCTAGTTTATTCAACCTCTCCTCATAGTCAGCACACTTGAGACCAGGCAACCTCCTGGTAAACTTCATTGCACTCACTCCAAAGCTCCCATGGCCTTCTGATAATGTGGTGACCAGAACCGCATGGAATACTCCAAATGCGGCCTAATATACATTTTATATAGCTGCAAGTTATATATAACTATTTTAATGTTCCTAAGGGTTCTGCCATTTACAGTATAATTCATAGCTAGATTTGATCCTCCAAAATTGCATTTGTCCGGATTAAACTCCACCTGCCATTTCTGTGCCCAAGTTTCCAATCTATCTATATCCTGTTGTATCCTCTGACAATCCTCGGCACTATCAGCAATTCCACCAATCTTCGTGTCATCTGTAAACTTCCTAATCAGACCACCCACATTTTCATCCAGCTCATTTATATATATGGGTGGTATGGTGGCACAGTGGGTAGCACTGTTGCTTCACAGCATCAGGGTCCCAGGTTCGATTCCCGGCTTGGGTCACTCTCTGTGCGGAGTCTGCACGTTCTCCCAGTGTCTGCGTGGGTTTCCTCCGGGTGCTCCGGTTTCCACCCACAAGTCCCGAAAGACGTGCTGTTAGGTAATTTGGACATTCTGAATTCTCCCTCTGTGTACCTGAACAGGCGTAGGAATGTGGCGACTGGGGGCTTTTCACGATAACTTCACTGCAGTATTAATGTAAGCCTACTTGCGACAATAAAGATAAAGATTATTATACACTTCAAACAACAGAGGCCCAGCATTGATCCCTGCACAACACCAGTAGCTGCAGATCTTCATTCAGAAAAACATCCTTCCACCGCTACTCTGTCTTCCATAACCAATCCAGTTCTGTATCCATCTAGCCAGCCCACCCCGAATCCCAGGTGATTTTAGTTTTTGTTCCAGTCTGCCATGTGGGACCTTGTCAAACGCCTTACTAAAGTCCATATAAACTACAACCACAGCCCTTCCCTCGTCAATTTTCTATGTCACCAATTTGGTGACACATGACCTTCCCCATACAAAACCATGCAGCCTGTCACCAACAAGTCCATTTTCCTCCAAATGTGCATATATCCTGTATCCTCAGTATCTTTTCCAAAAGCTTCTCCACCACTGATGTCAGACTCACCAGCCGATAATTTGCTGGATTATCCCTGCTTGCTTTCTTAAACAAGGGAATAACATTGGCTATTCTTCAGTCCTCTGGAACCTTGCCTGTGGTCAAAGAGGATGTGAAGATATCTGTTAAGTCCCCAGCTATTTCTCCCCTTGCCTCCTGCAGTAACCTGGGATAGATGCCATCTGTCCCGGGAGCTTGTCTACCTTAATGCAATTTAGGACAGTCAACACATCCTCCTGTGATATATTGACATTCTCAAGAGCATTCACATACCTATCGCTGACCTCAATGTCCGTCATGTCCTTCTCCCTGGTGAAAACCGATACAAGGGCCAGGATTCTCCCCTACCCGGCGGGGCGGGCGGTCCTGGATTCTCCGCACCTTTAGGGACTAGGCCCACGCCGGAGTGGTTGGCGCCACGCCAACTGGTGCTAAAAGCGCCGCCAACGGCCTTTGGCGCCCGCCGGCCGGCGTCGGGGCTGGTCGAAAGGCCTTCGCCGGTTCGTGCATGCGCCGGTGCATCAGCGGCCGCTGACGACACGACCGGCGCATGCGCGGTAGGGGGTCTCGTCCGCCTCCGCCATGGTGGAGACCGTGGCGGCGGCGGAAAAAAAAAGAGTGTCCCTACGGCACTGGCCCGCCCGCCGATTGGTGGGCCCCGATCGTGGGCCAGGCCACCGTGGGGGCACCCCCTGGGGTCCGATCGGCCCCGCGCCCCCCCCAGGACCCCGGGGCCCGCTCGCGCCACCAATCCCGCCGCCACCAGAGGTGGTTGAAACCAGATCGGGGGGATTGGCCTGTCAGCGGCGGGACATAGGTATTCTCTACCCTCTTGAAAGCCTCCACATCCTTCTGGTAGTGTGGCCACCAGAATTGAACAATGATCCTACACTTCAATCAACTGGCCTTTAAAAGCCTCCCACATGTCAGACATGCATTTGCCCTCAAATAGCTGCTCCCAATTCACATTCCTTAGTTCGTCTAATTTGGATGTTTTTGGCCCTCACCCAACTAAGCACCCTCACCCATCGGCCACTCTTGTCCTTACATGATGACTCAAAGTCTTACAGAATTATGGTCGCTGAGCCCAATATGAAGTCTAGGATGGTCTCCTCCCTGGTTGGATTGTCAACATACTGTATCAAAAAGCCCTCCTGGACACATCTAACTAATTGCTCTCCATCCCAGTCCCTAACTGTAAGAGATTCCCAGTCAATATGGGGGAAGTTAAAGTCACCCATCACAACTACCCTTGATTTTTTGCGGTCAGACTACACAACTACACTGCTGTCTCCTGCGGGCTGTTGGGACGTCTATAGTACACTCTCAACATTGTGATTTCACCCTTCTTATTCCTGAGCTCCACCCATAAGATCATACAAGATCCGTCCAATGTGTCCTCCTTAACACTGCTGGGATCTGCTCCCTAAATCAGCAATGCAATTCCCCCACCTCTTTTTTTCCCCCTTCTGTCCCATTTAAAACAACGATATTCCGGAATGTTAAGCTGCCAGTCCTGTCGCTCCTTTAACCATGTTTCCATAATTGCAATTTCATCATAGTTCCATGCAGTAATCCAGGCTCTCAGGCCATCTGTCTTATCTGTTATAATTCTTGCAATGAAGCAAACGCATCCAGACCTACAGACCCGCTGAGCCATGCGGCTTCCCTCTTCCTGCTCTTACTCTGCGCTATGATTATCTCAATCTCACTACTTACTGGCCTGCTGTTCTGGTTCCTACCCCACTGCCACACTAGTTTAAACCCTCCTGATCAGCAATAGCAAACTTTCCGCCCAGGATATTGATGCCCCTCCAGTTCAGACGCAACCCACCCTTCTTGTACAGGTCCCACCTTCCGCAGAAGACATCCCAGTGATCCATTTATCTAAAACCCTCCCTCCTATATCAGCTCTTTGCCATGTGTTCAACTATACTATTGTGGTAGTCACCGCTGTTGTATTATATACTGCATAGGAGGGTATTACAGTAAGGCCCCTGTACTACAGGTACGGGGGTAGATCCCTGCCTGCTGGCTCCGCCCAGTAAGCGGAGTATAAATGTGTGGGCTCTCCGAGCTGCAGCCATTCGGCAGCAGCTGCAGGAGACATCAACTACAGGAGATGTACGAGGCAGGTTTTTTTACACAGAGGGTGGTGGGAGCCTGGAACATCCTGTGTTTTGTACCCTAGAGGTTCTGCTTTTTAGCTCCCGACCTAACTTCCTGAATTGTCTTTGCAGGACCTCTTCCCTCTTCCTGTACTCCGAGTACAGAGCGAGAGTTCTCAACTGCTCCTCATATGACCAGTCCGTCATTCCAGATGTTTGCCTCCGCCGGTGTGATGGAAGACGAGTGGGAATCACTACAGGTTTCTTGGCAATGCTGGGACGGAGCCTCTAGAGAACCCAACAGCAGAGGGGGGGTCCCCATTATGAGGGGGGAGCAGGCATGATGGGGGGGGTCGGATATTGATGTTGGCGACGATGGGAGGGGGGGGTCAGGTCACTTTAATGCCTGCATGGTGTGGGGGGCAGGGATGAGAGGTTTGCCCCTCTGTGTTCTTGGGTTGGGGGTGTTCCATTGTCTACCGGGGATCCCAATATCTGTGTGAGGTTGGGTGGGGAAGTGGGACCTTTACTTTGACATTGAGATTCGGGCATGCGTTTAAATTGGCACCCTGATCTCTGTAGAGCCCGGCTAACCAGCTCCATCAGGCCTCGCCCTGCCAGAGTGATTGTGCAAAACATACTCCCCTGTTTTTTTCTGGCAACGTGTGGGCAGATCTGGAGTGAAAACGTGGCATGGTTTCTCGGGAAAAACAGGTGGTTTTCAGTCAGAACCTGATACTTTGGGGCGACGTGGTGGAGCCCGGTTATCATTGCTGCCTCATGGTGCCGAGGACCTGGGTTCGATCCTGGCCCCAGGTCACTGTCTGTGTGGAGTTTGCCCATTTCCCCCGTGTCTACGTGGGTCCCACCCCCACAACCCAAAGATGTGTAGGGTAGGTAGACTGGCCATGCTAAATCGCCCCTTAATTGGGAAAAAATAATTGAGTACTCTAAATTTGTAAAAACAAAGAACCTGACACTTTTATAGGAAAACTCAACCCAACGAGTCAACAACTCTAGTTGAGTGTTAGCACGAGCACCAGCACAGGAACAATGGTCAGAACTGCCTCCTTCTGTGTCACAATTCTTATGATTCAGCTCCAGTAGGTGTCACTTCTGCTGTATCGTGCAGAGTCTGACAAAGGAACACCTCTTTACATGACTCCTAGCATAAGGAAGAGACAGATTTCAGGAAGAGCAGATGTGGCCTGAAGGGATCTAATTATTGTAATCACCTTTACTAAAACATACAAATTTGACAGCTTTGAAACCATTATATGAATAAGACACAGCAACAAGATAATAAGACTTTATGTTCTTGACTCGCCAGCACTGTACTATTAGTATCAATGCATTCAGTGATGCATTACATTGGATCAGCTAAATGTGCAACCATACAGAAGCTTTCTATCTTTACAACTCTATTGCTGACAACAGTATTTATTGTACAGATGACAGGCATCATATATAAGACACATGTCAACTCCTGTGTCTTAATCATATATCAATGCAAATCAGATTTCAAAGTCACACAAAAGCATTTCATATATATGATGCACATTTTGTCCAGATGGCATCATCTAGAATATTAAAAAATATGCAATGAACTTCCAGAATGTTATATGATTTAAGTTTGCTTGAAATTCTGATTGGCAATTTACAAATTCAAGTGTGACTATTCTGCCCAGTGTTTTAATGAAGATGTTGACCTGTTCATTTCATTACACTGAATAGTTTCAATGTTTGAAATAAGTAGGTTAATGTCTCATTAAAATAATGACTAGAGAAATGTCATATTAATTTCTTATGCATTGCTGAAAAAGTTGTAAATTTTTGTTTTTATTTTCTAGTCTTACTGAGGAAACTGAGAAAGGAAATTCTCGGGAAGAACCTTCCAGGCAGAATTTTCCCAGCCCTGGAGTGGCGAGCTTGGAGGTAGTTGGATGTGTGTGGGGAAGGGGGAGGGGTGCACAGGGAGGGAACTGGAAAAGTAGTGGGGAGCTGTATCAGGATGGCTCACTGACATATTCCTGTCACAAGAAAGGTTTGCCAACAGCAGGCAGGAATGTGGATTTGTTGCCCCATGCAGGGAAGCAGGCAATTAATTTAAATAATTAAAGCCCTAATTAGGGACAATTTAGATGACTGCCAGACATTTGCTGATGTGAAATGCCCCCTGCACCATGGGGTGGCCACCACCACAATGGTGGCAACCAACTGGAGAACCATCAGGGCCAGAGGCTTCATCCCAGTGAACACACATGCATAACAGCACACAGACCTGCTCCTCGCTTTGAGGGTGGCAACCTCACAAGGCTTCTCGAAGTTCCGGATGAGAAGCAGTGCACCCTGTTCCCTCGAGGAGGTTGGATGACCAGCCGCAGGGTGAGAAATGCCACGTGGGAGGCAGTAGCAGCAGCTGTCAGTGCGGGTAGCATGACCAGGTGGACCGCTGTCCAATGTCGGAAGAAGACCAACGGCCTTCACCAAGCTACAAATGTAAGTTACCACCTCTCTCCTGGCATCAGTTCCGGCTGCCACCCCTCAAATTCCCAAACCTCCCCCCTAATTGAATGACTGACACCTCACACCCTCCACATCCAATCTTCAAGTTGTTTCTCAGAACCCCCTAGCATCAACCAGCACAACGCCTTCATGTCCGGGTGCGGTGCCCAAACATGCCACCTCCTGTAGACCCCACTGATCCATCAAGCATGTGGCTCACAATGTCCTCTCTATGTCTCCGCAGGAGAAGATAGCACATAATAAATAGGAAAGGGCCTAGACGGGGAAATAATCACAGAGATTCAAGTCCTCACCCCCTATGAGGGTTGCCCGAGGAGAGAGCAATCACCGACAGCGAGACTGACCTGTGCCAAAGAGGTGAGGATCCATTGCCCCTTCATCCAGATGACCTGTCTCAAGTGAGTATTAATGTCAGACAAAATGATCCTTGCCTCACTGACCACATGTCCATTGTCTTGCAGGATCTACATCTGATATCCGGGCCATCTGGAGTTGTACCCTCCCCGCCACCCAATGGAACACCTGCGAGGAGATCACCGGTGATACGCCAAAGCTAACACCCGCACCTTCCACTAGCGCAGAGACATACACCTCGGTGGGCAACGTTAGTGGACAGGCTTCTGGGACACCGTCTGGTGAGTATCCCACAGTTTCTGGTACACATCAGGTGGAGGCAGGAACATCCAAGGGTGTCAGCAGTCAGAGGTCTGGGTCCCAGCTAAATGCCCATCCTTTGGACAAAGTTTTCCCTGAGCTGAAGCAGATGATAGGACAGAACCATGAGATTCGGGGGGGGGTCAACGACATTTCAGTGAGTACAAGGCCGACTAAAGGAAAGTCTTCCAGCATACGAAATGATAGCGGCAATGCTTGGCACCGAGGCAAACACTAGTAGGTTGGTGACTGCAGTGGAAAACCTGTAGCATAACGACTGCGTCTTGAGTGATGGTGTTCAAGGCATGGCTCAGTCTGTGACGGCTATGGCTGAGGGCCTCAACATCATGTCCCAGTCACCGAGGGACCTGTCCCAGACACAGGTGGACATTGCTGAGACACTCCAGAGCATTAAGGGGCAGCAGGGTAGCATGGTGGTTAGCATAAATGCTTCACAGCTCCAGGGTCCCAGGTTCGATTCCCGGCTGGGTCACTGTCTGTGTGGAGTCTGCACGTCCTCCCCCTGTGTGCGTGGGTTTCCTCCGGGTGCTCCGGTTTCCTCCCACAGTCCAAAGATGTGCGGGTTAGGTGGATTGGCCATGCTAAATTGCCCGTAGTGTCCTAATAAAAGTAAGGTTAAGGGGGGGGTTGTTGGGTTACGGGTATAGGGTGGATACGTGGGTTTGAGTAGGGTGATCATGGCTCGGCACAACATTGAGGGCCGAAGGGCCTGTTCTGTGCTGTACTGTTCTATGTTCTATGACTGGTCACTGAGGAGCATCGCTGAGGGCGCCGATGCCATGGCGCAGGCAATGGGGAGTATCCAGGACTGGCAGTGTCAGCGGGTTCACGGGCCTCTGGAGCACATTTCAGCTGTCCCTCCATTCCATGGTGTCCCCCAGGGCCCGATGGGCACCTTCAGGGAGGAGGAAGCAAAGGAGGCCAACCCTGAGCCTGGCACGATGGCGGTCTCCGATTCTTCTGAGTCCCCCCGCCTGACAGCGGCCCACCTCAAGGGCAGCAGGCAGAACTGGGTGACAAGGCAATGCCTGTGAAACTGGTAAGTTGGCTGGGCCCTACAGCTCCAGGCCCTCCTGAGGACGTCTGCCAAGGGCATCAAAGGCCACAGGGCACGAAAAGCAGCAGGCTGCCTCCACCACTGATGTGCATACTGGAGTCACACTGAGATATAGCACTAGACCACAAAAGATCAAGAAGAGTGAGAAGCACCGTGGGTACCAGTGGGGTCACTATCTGGAGCTAGCGGAATGGAAATTTGACAAAGTAAAATGTTCATTGTTAAAACATGCCACACCACATACATGTGAAGCCTCTCTCACGTTAATCTTTACAGCGGGCCTGACTGCAACACACCCCCCCCCGACCCCATTACATTCCACTCCTAGCAAGAGCAAAAGCTCCTGCTGCAGACCCCGTTCAGATGATAGGTGTGAGCATGCAGTCTGCAAAAAGACGTGAGTCAAGCAGAAACTAAGGAGCTTACAGCAAGTGACCATCACTCTCCTGCCTTGAATAGTGATCAGCTGACAGTGCTGACACAGGGCCATAACCCTAGAGTGATGTTACACAGACCCTTGGAGGGGGTACTGGGTGGTTGGGGGGTTGGTGTTAAAGGGGAGGGGGAGGGGTGGGAGATGGGAGGGGGGAGGTTGAGAGAAAAGGGGGGAAGGGGGAGGGAGATTGGCGGGGTGGGGGAAGGAAATGGGGGGATGGGGAAGATGAGATGACAGACTCAGCCTCGTCAGAGGAGAATCTGGAGAAGTGTGGGCCTACCTGGTCCTCCTCACATGCCATGTTGTTAGCGGGTATCCCTTGCCTCCCACAAGCCAACCCATCATCCTGGGGTGGTCCTCAAAGACTACGGGGATCTCAGAGTGCCCCACGATGTAGCTGTTATGCACACACCCAGGGTAGCGGGCACACATGTGCATGATCCTGAATTGGGGGTGGCACATGATCTGAACATTCAGGGAATGGAACCCCTTCCTTTTAATATAAGGCACTCCCTGATGCCCTGGTGTGCACAGGGTGACATGCATGCCATCGATTGTCTGCTGTACCTGGGGTATCCCAGCGATGGCAGAGAATCTAGCAGCCATGGGTATCTTGGTGGGTCTGGCCCAGCTCAAAGGTGATATAGTCTGATGCCCAGACATACAGAGCATCCATCACCTCATGGATGTACCTGTGGGTGGAAATTGGGATATGCCACACAGATTCCCACTCAAGCCTGTCATGATATACAGACACACACATAATGATATACAGGCAGGCATAGACAAGCAGCTAATGGACACAGAGAACTGGACATGACCAATAAGCAGGCAGGACACTTAGGGATGGGATATGACTATAAAAGACACGAGGCACTGACACTCTGCACTTTCCACTGATGAACATCTAGAGAGTCAGTCAAGGGTATTGTTACAATCTCACACCTCCAGCACGTGGCTAAGAGCTAGTCTGGTTCAGTCAGATAGAGTAGCCATACTTAAGTTAGCAGAGAGTCTAACTCACAGAGAACTGTGCTAACTGTGCTATTAGTTCAATAAACCTGATTGAACTAACTTCAAGGTCTGGAGTATCTTTTTAATCAAAGCTGCATCCTGTTGCAGCCAGTGTTTGTGGTGATATGAGTGGGAGCAGTGCCATTGGTGCAGAGCATTGGTTTCCCATTGGCTCTGGCTGGTCATGTGCCTCTCGTCTGATTGGCTGGGACTAGTCATGTGACTGCTCACCAATTGGTCGAGAGGCAAGTAGACCCCGCCTCCGAGGCGGGGTATAAGTACCCAGGTTTCCCAGCGGTCGGCCTTTCTCTGTAGTCGACCACCGGGCTAACAACTAGCTGATTAAAGCCACAGTTTGGATCTTCATCGTGTCTCGCGTCCAATTGATGGTACATCAGTGTTATACCAGTGTAACACGACAAAGCCCTGAAAAGACCCAGTGGCAGAGGAGTTGAGGGATGCACTGCCCACGAGTGTCCTGCTCCTCATTAACACGGTGCCATGTCCGCAAGGACATGATATGTGTGCCACACTGTCTCTCTGCTGAGATGGAGTCTTCTGCAGCATATGGAGTCCGTCAGCTCATGGAATGACCGACGACGCCTGTACACCTTGGGGCAGCCGCTGGCTTCCCCTTCTGGATCCCTCCTCAGCCTGGTGGGCAGTCGGGTCTTGAGAGTCTGCAGCGGCCCTCTGTACGTGGGGTGCTATCTCCAGCCTGCTTTGTTGTTGCTGCCTTCTATGGTATATGCTACAACCACAGCAAGGGCATTCTCTGCGGGATCAACACCAGCAAACATTGTTTTATTTGGAAGGAATTAGAGAAGGAGAGAGACCAACAATCAGTTAGAGTTTCCATCCAGGACCCTCAAATCCCCCATCCATACCATAACTATCCCTCTCTCTCTGAGTGCCATCCAGTGAGCCAATTGGGCTGGTAAACTGTACACTGCACATTCATCCCTGGCCACATCAGGAGCGCCTGGACCCCAGACCTCTGCCAGACCATGGTCAGCTGCCCTCCGCTCAGTCACACATGTAGCCTTTGACCCCGAGAGGATCCTCAGTGGTGAAGCCCTGCTCTTTAGTGTTTGATTATTGGCAGCTGCCTCCATGGTTCTGATGCTCCTAAAGTACAGGCACACTGTTCAGGCATCAAAGTTTGCTGGACATGCAGTGCACTAATTCTTGGAGACATGGCATTTGTGCCTTTGAAGAGGCACCTGAGAGTTCAGGAGCGTGAGTGCTCTCACAACTAACAAGGCTAATTCCTCATTTGAAATAGCCTTCAGTTATGAAGCTAGAGGCTGCTCATAGTCAAAGGGAGTGAAATTGACTTTCCGGAGAGAGGCTGAAGCAGGACTCTGTCCTGGGAGAATTTGGTAGGGCAGGCAGGTGGCAGCTGTGGTTGTCTGTTCTGGGTCTCCACAATATTTAAAGGTGGCACAAAGGCCTCATAGATGAAAAGCCCCTCAACCCCTGGCCCAGGGGCCACTTCCCTGTCCTGGAACACTTCAGATCCCCGACCAAGCTCTGAGGAATCCGCCACACCCAAACACTTTTGTGTGTGGAGGGTATTCCATTACACTCCATTACATTCCTGACTTGTGCCAGGTTTGGGGGGGGTGGGGTCAGGAGGTGAAGTACCTGCCGTAGGATTCCTCACCTTTGACCTGCTCTGGTAGCCACAGTATTTATATGGCACAACCAGAGTAATGCTCTGTGGACTTCGGTTCAAATTCCACCATGGCAGATGGGGAAATTTGAATTCAATTTTTAAAATCGAGAATTAAAAGCCTATTGATGATCATGAAACCATTGTTGATTGTCATTACACCCATCTGGTTCACTAATGTCCTTTTGGAAAGGAAATTTGCCCTTTTTATTTGGTCTGGCCTACACGTAACTCCAGATACCAGATTCCCGTACCCGCCTCCCAGAACAGGCGCCGGAATGTGACGACTAGGGGCTTTTCACAGTAACTTCATTGAAGCCTACTCGTGACAATAAGCGATTTTCATTTCATTTCATTTTCATATGCAGCAATAGTCATCGAGGTGTACAGCATGAAAACAGACCCTTCAGCCCAACTTATCCATGCTGCCCAGATTTTACCACTAAGCTAGTCCCAATTGCCCGCATTTGGTCATATCCCTCTGTACCCATCTTACCCATATAACTGTTTAAATGCCTTTTAAAAGACAAAATAGTACCCGCCTCTACTACTGCCTCTGGCAGCTCGTTCGGGGTGCGCTAATGGCCGAAGGGGTGCACTACTTTAGCAGTCCAGGTTCGCGGGCTGAGTCCGCCATGGAGCACAGCGCAGCCGCTGCCGTGCGCATGCACAGCCTCGGAACTGGAAGTGCTGAGGGCCGTAACGGCAGCTGGAGCTGCGAGCTTTATGCTGCCTCCCTGCTAACCCCCAGCAAAAGGGGAATCGGTAGTCGCTTTACACTAATTTTCCTACCGCTTTCACGCCGGTGTGGGAATTTAGTCTCCAAAACAGAGAATCTAAATCCCTGTCTAATACCATCAAAATTTGTCTTGCCCCAATTTGGAATTTTAACTTTTGGACTAGACCTATCATTCTCCACAGCTACCTTAAAACTAATGGAATTATGGTCACTGGTCCCTCACTTAAACTTCTGTCACCTGTCCTTCCTTTTTTCGCAAGAGGTCAAGTTTTGCTCCTTTCTAGTCGGGTCATCCTATTTCAGAATGAGAAATTCCTCCTGAATACACTCAGCAAATTTCTTTCCAACCAAGCCCTTAATGCTATGGCTGTCCCAGTCAATGTTGAGAAAGTTAAAGTCGCCTACTATTACCATCCTATTTCTCTTGCAGCAATCTGTAATCTAATTCTAACTGCTCCTCAATTTCTCACTATTTAGGGGCCTGTAGTACATTCCTATCAAAGTGAAACCAAAGAGAAAATGCTGGAACATCTCAGCAGGTCTGGCAACACCTTAGGGAGAGAAAAGAGCTAAATTTTTCAAGTCCAGATGACCCTTTGTAAAAGCTATCAAAGTGATCTCTCCCTTCTTATTTTTCAGCTCTACCCAGATAGACTCAGTGGGCAAACCCATGGATATATTTCCTCTCAGTACTGCATGTCATACGCAATGTGGTTGGTGTTTTGTTATGCTCTTGACGTAGCATAAGCTGCTTCCTTGATGTGCACTCTGACAAAGGAAGGTACAGACTTGGAGATAGCTTTAACACATTTCTTAAACTGTTAACGATTCTCCTACTTGGATTTGACTCTCCTGTTAATGCTGCTATAGCTACTCAGACTGATGAACCAGTCTGCTACAATCCACGTGGTGGGTGTGATGTGTTCAATCAACCCTGTGTACTCACTAAGTGTCTCCACTGGAAAGAGAAAGATCATGTGTGCTGTGTCCTTATATATGGATTGGTGTAATGCCCCCCTGTGGTAGTGTCACCTTGTGTGTGTCGTGAATGCCCATTGGTCGTGTTCTATCTGACTGACCTATTGGTTGAATGTCTGTATGTCATGTCTCTGGTGCTCCCTCTAGTGTCTATCTAGGTGTAGTGTGTTCACATTAACCCCTTATGTATTTACAGTGTCCTAGTGTATCTATATTAACCCCTTGTGTATTTACAGTGATGCATATCGCCACAGTTGGCTTTTAAATGCCCTCGGAAATCGTCGATCAAGCCACTCAGTTCAAAGGCAATTAGGAATGGGCAATAAATGCTGGCCCAGCTAGTGATGTCCACATCCCATGAATGAACTTAAAAAAAATGCACTATGGAATTTTAAAGGTACCAGTAAATGCAAGGTTCTGCTATCATTGACATGCTTGCACTATCCTTGACTATATTTCTTCACAATTCAATTCAAGGTTGAAATTCCTTTATCAAACAATGCTTAGTCAACATAACATTCTACTTGTTATTTGCTACTTTTGAGTGCAAACAACATTAGACGTGATCTAACTAAAAAAAAACAGAGTCCGTTTTGGGAGGGATTAGTAACGCTGTTCCCAGCACGCTTTTGTTTTCAGGCCTCAGTGGGGACGCCCAAATGAGGCCCCGCTCAGTGCATTTCCTACATGGAGGAACTCTACTCGACCCTCCCCCACACAGCCCCTCCGGACCTATCCAATGCCCATGTCACCTGTTGGGAGGGGGTCCTTGAGCCCCCTGCATCTCATATGCGCAGGGCACCCTTGGGTCCGATCCAGGTGTGGCAAAATGCCACCTGGGAACCATGGCACTGCCAGCCTGGCACCCTGGCAGTGCCCCTGCCAGCACTGCAGCACTACCTGGGTACCCTGACACCCAGGTTGCGCTGCCAGGTGTTGGGGTGGCAGTGCCAGGGTGCCTGATTGTCAGTTGCAGGGTGACCAGGTGGCATCATTAGTGCCAGGGTGCCACCCTGCCCAGAGGCCAACCAGGGGCCTCCAATAGCCTTGAAGACATCCCCGTGCCATTCCGTCTAACCCCGTTTGTGGGAATCAGTGCTAAAGGTGTCACCTCGGCAAGGCTGGTAGATCCCGGGTACTGGTTAGATCTGACATCGACATAATTAAGTGAGCTGGTAAGCTCACTTAACAATGAACGTTTGGATTCCGCCCATTATAATGATTATTGGGAATCTTGGAAGAGGCCTCTCGTGGGATCTACTGGCTGCGTCCTGTCACGATTCTGGCGGGGTGTGGCTGGTAAATCACGCCCTATGTCAATTAATTGGAAAATCTAATTACATCAATTGAATATTCTAACTGCATCTTATGAACAGTTTCTCACAAGGGGACTTAGTTAATCGATTTGTGTGTTCATTGTTCCAACATTTCAAATGCTTAATGGGAAAATGTGTATTTAACTGATAACCATAGATTGGTTCATTATGTTTATTTGTTCATGCTCTGTAGTTGTTCAGTTGTTGATTCCCTATCCTCAATGGTCAGAATCAAAAAATATTTATCATTATCTGTGTCTACTATAAAAAGCATTGTGATGTAGATATGTCTGAGTGCGCTTGCTGTCAACTTTATTGATCATACATTCCTATGCTTGCAGTGGAAAAGACCTCTGCAAATGTGTCACAAATTTATTACACCCCGCTGCCTGTGTCTGTTTATTTGGGACATTTCCTGGGTCTGCAATGGCCAAAAGAACTGTGTGGACTGGATCTAGCCTTCTCCCACTGAGAGGCAAAAGGCCATCCAACATTCCACAGTGCTATTACAGGCGGAAACCCTTGGACTGCACAATATTTGGGACAAGTTCCTGGCCAGGGCAAAGCAAGAACTGCAACTTTCACCTTGTCACATTTACAGCAGCAAAATGGCATGGCTAGAATTTTTATTCAGCATGTCCAAGCTTCTCTTCTCAGCTCAGATGTGCACCATTAACTCTGCTGATATGTAAATCAATGTTCTCTACTTATATCTCTTATTGCAAATGCAAACAGGTCTGAGTGTTTTGATTTAGAATTAGCCCACCAAGGAGGGGACAGCCCTTTCCAAACCTCCACACCACAAACTCAAACATAAAACGTACTGGAATGGTACCACCATGGCAGGTTTCAGTTACATGGAGACAAACCGCGGTTCTTCTTAGAGTAGAGAAAGTTATAGGAAAATTTGATAAAAGTCTTCTGAGTAAATAAAGGGAAATTGTTTCTCGTGATAGAAGGATTATTAATCAGAGGGAACAGATTTAAGGTGCTTGGCACAACTTCAGAGGCAACATGAGGAAAACATTTTTGAAGTCGCAAATTATTATAGGGCCGTAATTGCTGAGCTCCGGGGCTGCATTCTGGGTGGTACCCCAAAGATGCACTGAGGAACCCTCCCAAACAAGGATTGCAAGGCAGTTGCCTGGAAAGTTCAAACTTCCTTTGGGCAATTGCCTGCACTGGGAACCATACAATAATGCTGACTTAAAGGGGGCAGCAGGGTAGCAGGGGGCAGCAGGGTAGCATGGTGGTTAGCATAAATGCTTCACAGCTCCAGGGTCCCAGGTTCGATTCCCGGCTGGGTCACTGTCTGTGTGGAGTCTGCACGTCCTCCCCCTGTGTGCGTGGGTTTCCTCCGGGTGCTCCGGTTTCCTCCCACAGTCCAAAGATGTGCGGGTAAGGTGGATTGGCCATGCTAAATTGCCCGTAGTGTCCTAATAAAAGTAAGGTTAAGGGGGGGTTTGTTGGGTTACGGGTATAGGGTGGATACGTGGGTTTGAGTAGGGTGATCATGGCTCGGCACAACATTGAGGGCCGAAGGGCCTGTTCTGTGCTGTACTGTTCTATGTTCTCTGTTCTAAATTGCATACTTCAGATAGTTCTGGCTGTCATACAGTAATAGATACCCAGAAAAAAATTAGAAGAATTAAAACCACTTGCAGCTTCTAGATAACAATTGTCATGATCTCTCTCACCCCATGACTATACATGGGACCCCCACGCCCCATCCCCCGACCTATCCAAAAGGGTATGTAATTCTGCAACAGACATCCTACCTCTCCAAAGGGTGCCCTACCTCTCTAAATAACTTCAGCAGCTTTAGACCTTCTCCCGAACAGTGTAAAGCCCACATGTCAGAGGTGGGCAACCTGTGGCCCGGGGCAGCCCATCAGGGTTTTGAATGCAGCCCACGAGACATTTTGTTGACTGGTGCCCACGTTGACAGTTGTCACATTCCTCTGGTTTCCATCCACGTAGCTCTTTTCCTACCAGTATGACTGAAGTGATATGTACTTGAAGCAAGAAGTGAGGTGTACTTAATCTTATTCATTGGGTCATGGTTAGTGAACAAGCCTGATTTCAATCTTGTGCCCACTGAGATGAAGGAGGGCCACTCATACAGCCCACTCACTGGCCGAGGTTCCTCATCATTCCTGTTTTGGACAACCAACTAGTGAAAATTGGATGTGTTTGATGGCAGCTGCACTCTAACTTGTGCAGTTGACAATGTCAACCAGCTCAAACTGCAACCTTGCCCCCATTTCCATCCCTGGAAAAACTGTGGGTACCAGGTTCAGGGGCAGGGCTTCCTGAATTGAATTGTCTTTGTCGTTTTGACTTTGTCAAGAGATCCTCTCCGCCTTTACAAAAATTCAAGCCTGAGCGTCTTATAATAAACCAACTGGCTATTCTTCATTTTCAATTTCAGCTTGCTAGCAGGAAGCTGACAAGAAACTCCCGACCCAAAACAAAAAGGCAAAGTGCCATTGGATAGTGGGATGTTTCTCGGCGCTGCAGCCGCCGACAAATACCCTGCCAAACGTGCCCGACAGCAGACTTAGTTTAAAGTCCATTGAATTGTGGTCATGACCCTTCTGAAGGGCCATAAACCACGATTCCTTGTAAAGCTGGCCCGACTACATGAACATTTTGGGAGACTATGAGATGCCTATCCCCACAACGGAGTGCAGTGTGTGGGCTTGCGAACTACGCCAGCCCACAACCTTAAACTGTGCTGGCACAATTTGGGTGCCCTGGGGATGATGCCTGGAATCTTGGAATCGGGACCCAGTTGCCATTTTTAAAAAAGATTTTTCCAATTAATGGACAATTTAGCGTGGCCGAGCCACCTACCCTGCATCTATATGGGTTGTGGGAGTCAGACCCATGCAGACATGGGGGGAATGTACAAACTCCACATGGATAGTGACCTGGGGCCGGGATCAAACCTGAGTCCTCGGCGCCATGAGGCAGCAGTGCTAACCACTGCGCCACTGCGCCATCCTCAATTACCATTTTTAAAGGTTTACAAAGTCCCCTCGGCTCTGTAAAAATTTCAGACCAATGTCTTACTCACACTCTACCTTTGTTTATCTTGAAATCGTTTTATATTCACTCTATCACTAAGAAAGGTATGGGATGAACTACTGACCGACTGCCTTTGCATCAGGTATTTTCTGTGGTTACGGAAGTTGCAGCTAAGTCTCAAATTATCCACCTTCTGAAAGTTTCACTGTTATCTATTATCAATGGTATGGCTGTTCTTGTCACCTTACTCATTTAAACTACCAGTATTGTTGGAATTCCCAAAGGAATTCTGATCCTGGGCAGGTTTATATTTCAGCAGCAAGCTTTGGAAATTGTTGGCAAAAGGAAAGAAAATGCAAAACAATGTTGCAGAAATCAAAAAAGCAAAATTAGAATTTTAATTGCAAAACAAGATTATCAATAAAGTTCAACAGCAATAATTAAGAATTAAAGTGGAACAGGCAAGGTTACATAAATTAAGCATGTACCATTTCACGGGGGTGAGCTCAGTGCCAAGAGTTCAGCCCATATACAGAAAATCTAACTGAAGTACTTGAATCACTTGCTAGGCCTTGTTAAACAATTTGGCCAGGATTTTACAACCCTCCCCCCAACCTTCCACCGATCCACTGCTGGTTTCCCCACCATTGGCTGCCAGTGGGATTTTCCAGTCTCACCAAACTCAATGGCCATTTACATTACTTGCCGGTTATGTCACCAGAAAAGACGGCGCAAGGTGGGGTTACCTTTGGTTAGACCAGAAGATCTCGTCAGTGGGAATGGCAGGTTCCTGCCCTTTGTTTCACAGCCTAAATCTTCTAGTATATGGGCCTGCAGACCCACTTTATAAATCATTCTGGACGTTAGTGAGGCTTGTGCCAGGAGCAGAATATTCTAAAATTTACCCTCAAAATTTCCTATGGTAATTGATGCATTAAAACTGAATGTCAACATTGTGCAGGCATGAAGCTATCAATCATTCTATCTTACCTCTTTTGTGTGGGTGTGAAATGACACTGACATATCTAGCAGAAGTTTCCTATGCTCCACTCTTCGTACAAAATCCTGAATCCGCACTTCTAGGTGTCGGGCAGCTTTGTAGATCTCCTCAGGATCACATTCTCCCGTCTGAGCTAGTTGCTCTGCTGCCTCCAGCAGCTTATCAGCATTTGTGTATGTATTCTGGTTAAAAAAAATGAGAAGAAAAATAAATGGATTTGCGAATTCTGAAAGCTCTTGTGGGGCTGTTTACTCTCAATACAACACACCCATAGATGATCTATTAAGCATAAAATAAATCGCACAAATCATTCCCTTTAGTGAAAGAGCAAAAAAAGCATCTGGGAGAATAACCAGCATAGATTAAACCTTCCACAGTAGATACCAAACAGAATATAATCTTTTGAAATGTAACATTGCTCCAACAACACCAGAACGTCATGTACATTAATACGCAAGTTTGTGCTTATCTACAAAATCCCTAGAATCTTTAAGAGTCACTATTCATGTGATTTGATTCACACAGGGCACTCCCACAGCAATTTGTCTTTGACACAGAACTATTTTCCAAACCAAGTGCACAAAGTACTGGATCAATCAGATAATGTGACTCAGTCAGCATTGTCTTCCAACTTAAGAGGAAAATAAACTATTACTTTATAAATGTATGAACTTTCTTTCTCTCTCTCTCTCTCTCTTTCTTCCCTTCTTTCTTTCCAAAGTACTGTGTGCTGCATTGTCAGAAAATTCCTGTTTTCTTCATTATCTGTGAAAATTTGCCAGTCATCCTAAAGTTGAAATTTTCCCAGACCCTCATGTCGGCACAGCCTCATATACAGTGAAGAACTCGCTGTGAGAATTTCAGGTCCACTGGCTATTTCTGATAAGTCACCTGATGTGTCAGAGGTCACCAAACCACGGTGTCTCAGAAAAGCTCATCCCAAATGCAATCAACCCTCAGGTAGCACACTATAATATGCTTATTCAGATTTATCAGTGTTGATATCTGTGATAGTCACCACTGGCAGTATTATATGTTTTATGGTAAGACACGTATAGTAGAGGTACATGGGTAAATCCCTGCCTGCTGGCTCTGCACAGTAGGCGGCGTATAAATGTGTGTGCTCGCCGGTGCTGCAGCCATTCTGGTTCCAGCCACACGAGGCACAACATCTTTGCTCAATAAAGCCTCGATTATTCCACTACTCTTGTCTTTGTGGTAATTGATAGAGCATCAATTTATTGAGCAAAGATTTTTAATACGATGGATCTTCGCATCAAGCCTGACCGCTTGCAGCTGAGCCCTCAAGCAGCCAACGCTACATCCGCTTTTGACCACTGGCTAGTCTGCTTCGAAAGCCACCTCCGAACATCTGCTGAGGAACCCTCGGACTCCCAGAAGCTCCAAGTCCTTTATTCACGGGTGAGCCCTGACATTTTCCCTCTCATCCGGGATGCGCCCACTTACTCCGAAGTGATGGAGCTCCTGAAGGGACATTACGTTCGACCAGTCGATCAAGTATACGCCAGACACCTCCTGTCCACGAGACAGCAACTCCCCGGTGAGTCTCTGGACAATTTCCGGCGTGCCCCTCACATCCTGGGGAGGAACTGTGACTGCCAGGCAGTTTCGGCAGTCCAGCACACAGAACTTTTAATTCGAGTCGCCTTCGTTACGAGCATGAGGTCTGTGTACGTCCGCCAGCGGCTACTGGAAGGGGGTACGTTTGATCTTACGGGAACTAGGCAGCTCGTGAACTCGTTAGAAGTGGCCTCCCGTAACATCCAGCCGTACGCCCCCGACCGTACGGCGCCCTCATGGGCGTCGAGGGCCCCACCAGCTGCCGACTCCAGCCCACCGCAAGCCTGCGCCGCACAGCAGCCAGCCAATCCTGGGGGGCCCAAGTGCTATTTCTGTGGGCAGAACAAACACCCCAGGGAGTGCTGCCCGGCGTGGAGCCCGACCTGCAACGGATGTGGAAAGAAGGGACACTTTGTTTCTGTTTGCCAGGCCCGGTCGGTCGCCGCTGTTTCCAGGCCCTGCACCCCTCCATGTGCGACCCAGGGGCGCCGCCATTTTCCTCCTCACAAGCCACATGCGGCCCGTGGGCGCCGCCATCTTTGATGCCACCCGCCATGTGCGTCCTGTGGGCGCCTTCATCTTCGGTGCCATTTTGGACGGCGCCTCAGGACCCCTGCTCGTCTGGCCTTTCATTGCCTGCCGCTACCTCCACCTCCGCTGACCAGCCCGGGACCCCTCAGCATCTGCCACAGCTCGCCCCGATCACCTTGGATCAGTCCTGGCCCCACAACCTTGCGACCGCAACAACGACGGTGAAGATTGATGGGCATGAGACAACCTGCCTTTTTGACTCTGGGGGCACAGAGAGCTTCATCCACCCCATGACGGTAAGGTGTTACACTCTCGCGGTACACCCCGTCACCCAGAAGATCTCCCTGGCCTCCAGATCCCATTCTGTGGAAATACGGAGGTACTGCATCGCGACCCTCACCATCCAAGGTGTAGAGTTTAGCAACTTCCGGCTCTACTTCCTCCGCCACCTCTGCGCTGCCCTGTTACTCAGCCTGGACTTCCACTGCCACATCCAAAGCCGAACCATAAAATTTGGCGGACCCCTAACCCCCCCCCCCCCCCTCACCGTATGCGGCCACACGACCCATAAGGTCAATCCACTTTCCTTGTTTGCGAACCTCACCCCGGATTGCAAACCCGTCGCCACCAGGAGCAGACAGTACAGTGCCCAGGATCGGACCTTCATTAGGTCGGAGGTCCAATGGCTTCTGCAGGAGGGGGCATTGAGGCCAGCAATAGCCCCTGGAGAGCTCAAGTGGTAGTAGTAAAGACTGGGGAGAAGCACAGGATGATCATTGACTACAGTCAGACCATCAATCGGTACACGCAGCTTGACGCGTACCCCCTCCCACGTATATCTGACGTGGTCAATCAGATTGCTCAGTATCGGGTCTTTTTCACAGTGGACCTGAAGTCCGCCTACCACCAGCTCCCCATCCGCCCGGAGGACCACCAATACACTGCATTCGAAGCAGATGGCTGCCTCTATCACTTCCTTAGGGTTCCCTTCAGCATCACTAATGGGCTCTCGGTCTTCCAACGAGAAATGGACCGAATGGTTGACCAGTACGGACTTCGGGCCACCTATCCGTACCTAGATAATGTCACCATCTGCGGCCACGATCAGCAGGACCATGACGCAAACCTCCAAAAATTCCTCCAGACAGCCAAACTCCTTAACCTCATGTATAATAAGGAGAAATGCATGTTCCGCACCAACCGCTTAACCATCCTTGGCTATGTCGTGGAAAATGGAGTTCTAGGGCCCGACCCCAACCGCATGCGTCCCCTCATGGCACTCTCACTCACCCACTGCCCCAAGGCCCTGAAATGATGTCTGGTGTTTTTTGGCTACTATGCCCAGTGGGTCCCAAATTATGCGGACAAGGCCCGTCCACTCATTCAGTCCACAGCTTTTCCCCTGATGGCTGAGGCCTGCCAAGCCTTCAACCTCATCAAGGCAGACATCGCCAAGGCCACGATGCACACGGTCAACGAGTCCCTCCCCTTTCAGGTCAAGAGCGATGCATTGGACGTGGCTCTGGCAGCCACCCTCAACCAGGCGGGCAGGCCCGTGGCCTTCTTTTCCCGCACCCTCCTTGCCTCCAAAATTCGGCACTCCTCTGTCGAAAAGGAGCCCCAATCCATTGTGGAAACTGTGCGGCATTGGAGGTATTACCTGGCCAACAGGAGATTCACTCTCCTCACTGTCCAACGGTCGGTTGCCTTCATGTTCAATAACACACAGCGGGGAAGATCAAAAATGACACGATCTTGAGGTGGAGGAACGAGCTCTCCACCTATAATTACGAGATTTTGTATCGCCCGGGGAAGCTCAACGAGCCCCCTGACGCCCTATCCCACGGTACATGTGCCAGCGCACAAGTGGACCGACTCCAGGCTCTCCACTCTGACCTCTGCCACCCGAAGGTCACCCAGGTCTTCCATTTCATCAAGGCCCGCAAGCTGCCCTACTCCATTGAGGAGGTTAGGACCGTCACCAGAGACTGAAAGTCTGCGCAGAGTGCAAGCCGCACTTCTACTGGCCAGATCAAGCGCACCTGGTGAAGGCCTCCCGCCCCTTTGAGCGCCTCAGCATGGACTTCAAAGGGCCCCTCCCCTCCACCGACCGCAACACGTACTTTCTGAACGTGGTTGATGAGTACTCCCGGTTCCCTTTCGCCATCCCATGCCCCGATATGACTTCTGCCACAGTAATTAAAGCCCACAACAGCATCTTCACTCTGTTCGGTTTCCCCACCTATATCCACAGCGATCGGGGATCCTCTTTTATGAGTGATGAACTGTGTCAGTTCCTGCTCAGCAAGGGCATTGCCTCGAGCAGGACGACCAGCTACAACCCCTCGGGAAACGGGCAGGTGGAGAGGGAGAACAGGACGGTCTGGAATGCCGTCCTGCTGGCCCTGCGGTCTAAAGATCTCCCGGTCTCCCGCTGGTAGGAGGTCCTCCCCGACGCGCTCCAATCCATCTGATCGCTCCTCTGCACCACAACTAATGAGACCACTCACGAACGTGTGTTTGCCTTCCCCAGGATGTCGACCTCCGGGGTCTCGCTCCCAACATGGCTCGCAGTTCCTGGACCCATCCTCCTTTGCAAGCATGTGCGGACCCATAAGTCAGACCCTTTGGTCGAAAGAGTCCACCTCCTACATGCGAACCCGCAGTACGCCTACATGGCACAACCCAACGGGCACCAGGACACAGTCTCCCTCCGGGACCTGGCACCCGCTGGATCCCCACCTGACACCCCCCCCCCCCCCAGTTGCCTCAGTCACCCCTGCACCACTCACCCTCCCTCCAGCGAACCTCACCGCATCCCAGGCCCCAGGAGGATCCGTTCTCCCACTTGTTCCATTCAGGGGTGACGGAGACGAGGACAACACGCTCCCGGAGTTGCAGGTGACCATGTCGGCGCCCACATCACCACCGGGACTGAGGCGATCGCAGAGGAGGGTCAAGTCCCCCGACAGACTAAACTTGTAATTTTTTTCCACCACCCCCGCCGGACTCTTTTTTTTAACGGGGGTGAATGTGGTAGTCACCATTAGCAGTATTATATGTATTATGGTATGACACGTATAGTAAAGGTACATGGGTAAATCACTGCCAGCTGGCTCCGCCCAGTAGGCGGCGTATAAATGTGTGTGCTCGCCGGTGCTGCAGCCATTCTGGTTCCAGCTACAGGAGGCACAACATCTTTGCTCAATTAAGCCTCGATTATTCCACTACTCTCGTCTTTGTGGTAATTGATAGTGCATCAATATCCAATATTATAGATAATTAATATTATTAATAAACACATTTAGAATATAATATAACCACAATTAGAAATGCTAACATGACATTAGCATGCTTCAGCACACATGTATGCCAGTAGTTACGTAAAGATTCTGGGCTAATTCATGGTTTCTATTCTGCGTAATTCATATGTAGCCTAAAGGATGCATTACAAGATTATTATGATTACGGTTAACTTGAAAGCAATTGTTATATAAATTCTGGAAAATGAACAGAAAGTTATCATCAATTTTGCTTGGGAGACTTTATAAAATGTTTGTTTCAGTCCCACCTTGCCTCAGGCTGCAAACGACAATGTCAGCTGACTCAATAATGTTCAGTTTGTTTCTGGGACTGGGACAGAAACTGATTCAGGGGTCATAAAGGTAGAGAAGTTTATCATCATGAGAGATGGGGGAGGTCATTTTTGATTTTGGCGGACATTGGGCAGGGAGTGGGAGGAGAGATTTAGAGGGGAGATGTTGACATAGTGGTAATGTCACTCGCCTAGTAATCCAGAGGCACTAGCTAGTGCCCTGGGACATGCGGAAACCGCAGCTGGTAGAATTTAATACATTAAAAATCCAGGGCGGATTTTTCCCAAAATTTGTCAGTGTCAGGTTTAAATTGAAAACTGGCATGTATGTCTCCAGATGCAAAGCCGAGTTTTCACTCCAGATTTGCTGGCACTTAGTGTACTGAAAATCTGGGGCATGGTTTACAACATCTTCAAAGAGCCTTCTGATTTACACTAAAAATAAACCTCCACTCCCCCCTCCAATGACATGGAGGACATCCCAAGCATCAGGGTACACCCCCCCCCCCCCCCCCCCCCCCCCCCGCCACCACCACCACGCAGTATTGGGGTTCTCCAAGCTCCCGCCACCCCCATCCACAACAATGCAAGCATCTGTGCACTCTCCTCCTTATAGACATCGGGGCACTCCCCACCCCACACCACACCCCAAACATAAGGGGAACCTGCAGAGAGCCCACTCTGGCACTCCTGGCACTGCCAAGATACCAGGGGCTCTGCCTGGCCATATCTCTCACCACCCAGGCTCCAGACTTATCTGTACGTCCCCAGCATGGTTTTTGTTTTTGAAAACTTAAGTGATTTGTACCAGCATGACATCACGTCAGCTGGGTGGGATAGTACAGAGAACATGGAAGTAGTGGCATTAAGTGATATTGTAATTTATTGCAAATCAGGCTTGCACACTTCCTGGGCGTGAACCTGATCGTGCCATCGGAGGAGGGAGGGAAAGGTTGCGTTCTGAAATCTCACTGGTGCTAATCCTGTTTTTGGCCTCACGCAATATTTAGAAGCCATTACGGGCTTTACGTCTGTGGCATCTGCTAAATCGTGGCCTCAGTGTTGAAAGCTAGTCTCAGTAAAAGTGCCATGAAACGAGCATTGATTTGTTGTAAAATTGTTTTGGTGGAGGAGATAGTGGCATAGCGGTGACATTGCTGGATTTATAATACAAGAAAATGCTCTGTGGACACAGGTACAAATCCTATCAGGCAGCTGGATGAATTTAAATGCAACTAATTAATTGAAACCTGGAATTGAAAGCTGGTACCAGTAATGGTGACTTTGAAACTTTCATTCATTATTGTAAAAACATTTGGTTCACTGCAGTCATTCGGGGAAGGAAATCTGCCATCCTTACCTGGTCTGGCCTAAGTGTGGCCAGTTATGTGGTTGACTCCTAGTCGGGAGATGGGAGTGGAGTGGTAATGCCACTGGACTAGTAGTCCAACTATGCAGGCCAATGCTCTGGGGATACAGGTTCAAATCCCACCATGGCTTTTGCTGGTGGTCAACTTCAATTCCAGAATAAGTGGTCTGCCATTTAGGACTGAGATGAAGGGGAATTTCTTCACTCAGAGGGTGGTGAATCTTTGAAATTCTCTCACCCCCCCCCGAGGGCTGTGGATGGTGAACCATTGAATATATTCTAGACAGAGATTGATAGATTTCTAGTTAATTATCGAGGGATATGGGAATAGTGTGGGAAGATATTGTTGAGGTAGAAGATGATCTCGTTGGATTGTGGAGCAGGCTTGAGGGGCTGAATGGCCTAATCCTGATCCTATTTCCTTCTATTCAATGATTAGATGGCCTCTTGGATATCATCAATTGGGGGACTAAATTACTTTGGTGATGGTCCCACAATAGATTGCATGAGCTGTCAGCAATAAATGAGCATGGATTGGCAGCTGCGCAGTAGGAAAATGGGGGTTTGTGCAGGAAACTGGAAAGCTCACCTTCCAAGTCTCACTTGCGGGAATCATGGCAGAGCCACCAGCAATGGCCAGGATGATGTTTCTGGATAAGAAGAGTGGCATAAAATACGATAATTTAATGTCTTTTTGGAAGGAGAGTGTGTGCTCTATCCAGCATATGACAAAAAATGTATGGGCTCGAAATTCATTACAGGATCCAAACTTCAATGTCTTCATGAGGTGCTTGCTTGGTTCAGCAGAACACTGGCCCTCTGTTCCGAAGGCCCCTGCAAGGATAGTGAGAAGTTCTATTTTGCAATATTCATCTTTTTACCATCCCATCAATACAGGAAAGATCTACCATTTATTTTGCGTGATCGCAGGTCATCATTGCTAGTAATACAGGTGTTGAAATGGAGATGACACTGGTGGAGGCATCTTCCTTTCCCATTAGCTATACAGGTATGGTGCCGCAAAACTGGCAATATCAGGACCAAGGAAAAGACAGATTTTGGATCATGTGGTTTGAGCCATGGGCAGTTCAGGTCAAGACACATTGGATAAGGTCAAGAGCCACCAAATCTGGCACCATCCAAAATCTGGCAAGAAGAAAACGTACCCCATCTTGCTGAACAATGTTAGAAAATCTGAAGACAGTAGGCCAAGCTGTGTTGAATGCTTGGGAGTCATTTGACTGTTCCAGACTATTCCTGGCTCTGTGTGTTATGTAACTCCAATTGTTTTACTGTTCATTTCCTTCACAAAGTATTGCATTATTTAAAAAGAGAATTCAGACTAATAATCAGTAATAACAAACAGAATGCAAAGTATTGTTCAGTATTAATGATTTAAGACTTATAAAAGTAGAGACAAGATGAGGTGTCATTCTTACCTGAGCTACTTCTTCAAAATCGTCATGTCTTTTCTGAAGAGCACGGGCTCTATGAAGTGACTTTCCAACCCCAGTGTGTTTACTTAGAAATGCTTCCCCATGGTTTTCTATCCAGTCTAAAACCTGCAATTAAAAGAAAATGATGACACACAAGCAGAGCGACCAGCAGAAACAAATCATTGTAATACATAATACTGCAATCATTTTATGTATTAATGTTGTTTGATTAGGAAGACGTTTTCATGAACCCACCAAGAAACGTGTAACTGGGGAAATAGTTATGATTCAGAATAATAAATTTGTGTGAAGCACCAGCGAACTGAATCTCTTGAGACATGAAATGTCAGGTTTGACGACCAAGTAGGTTTGACGACTGTTCACTATCGAACAGGAAGAAAAGTATCTGGAGATTGTTGCTGTACTGTCAGGTTCCTTTAACCATGTAACCCCTGTTTCAGCCAAATCCCATAGGTGAACCTACACTCTCTAAATCATTGCTAGTGCCTCCAATTGCCCTGATATCTTGATAGAACATTGTAACAAGACCAAAGACAATACGCTAAAGATTCCTTTTCAATGACTTCCGATACTGGTTCTGTCCCATGCTTCTACGAGATCCTCCTTGACATTAAGAGACAGCAGAGGATAGCACATGACCTTATTTTAGGCTTTACATGTCAAACAAATGTGTTAAAATGCAAATGAATAAATAACGGCTGAAATATAAATATGTATTTATGATAGTTTTACACATGTTGAACTGCTCATAAAGTAGAAAATAATATATCGCAACTATAGTGCTAGCATTATCACCATGATTACTTTTCATATAGTTATTTAATTAATCTTTTCGTCACTAACTACAAAAGCTGTCTGTCTTAGCAGACCTGTGCCGGATTTTTGCCAAGGAGGCAGAAGCTCGAGTTGGGTAATCTCCAAATTCTGCAGACCCGTTTACGTGGAAACAACCCCCCATGCTTAATTTTCAGGGGGTTAAGATTGAATTAAATTAGACCTGCTGCCCTAGAGGCAATTTGGAGGCAGCCATAGGGCAAGAGAGTGCCGAGGTGGGTGAGTTAGAAGGCCTACTTCAGTTCTCTGAGACATTGGTTTAGTTTTATAAAAGGTTGTTAGGCCTCCTAGCCCTCACACCCACATCCACCCCTCCTGCCTCCCCCATACCACCTCCATTCCATCTCCATTGCCACTGATCCAGTTTTCACTATGGGACTCCTCAGGAGCCTGATTACCTTAGGTCATCATGGGCACAATTTCCGTGGTCGGAATCTTCCCCCGGTAGTTTCCCAATCACTGATGTGAGACTCACTGGTCTGTAGTTCCCTAGCTTGTCTCCACAATCTTTCTTAAATAGTGGGGCCACATTAGTTGTTCTCCAGTCCTCTGGCACCTCTCCCAAGGCCAGAGAGGAATTAAACATTTGGGTCAGAGCACCAGCAATCTCCTCCCCTGCCTCCCACAGCAACCTGGGACACAATGCATCCAGACCCTGGACATTCGTCCATTGTTAAGCTCGTCAATACCTCCAATACCATGTCACTCCTGGTGACAATTTGTTCAAGAACCTCACAATCTCTTTCCCTGAGTTCCTTAACAACCTCCTTATTCCCTTGGGTGAAGACAGATGCTCTCTGGCTCCATCCACAGATTTCCCCCTTGGTGCTCACAGACTATCTTGAGATTTTCCCTACTTTTACCAGCCAGAGTTTTCTCATATTCCCTCTTTGCTCTCCTAATTGATTTATTAAGCTCCATCCTGCACTTTCTGTATTCTATTAATGTCTCTGCAGACTTGCTCCCCTTATACTTGTTAAATGCCTCTCTTTTCCTTCTCATCTTATCCTGAATGTCTCTGGTCATCCATGGTTCTCTGGGTTTGTTACACGCTCTTATTACCCAAGAGGGAACATATTGGGCCTGTACCTTCCCCATTTCATCTTTGAAGGCTGCTCTTCTGTAAATTTCCGCACAAGTAACTCTTTCCAGTCTACCTTGGCCAGATCGAGCCTTATTTTGTTAAAATCTACCCTTCCCAATCTAAAACCTTTTTTTGCAACTTGTCTGTTTCTTTATCCATAACAAATCTAAATTTAATCATATTGTGGTCACTGTCACTAAAATGCTCCCCCACCAACACAACAACTACTTGTCCGGCTTCATTCCCCAGAATTAGGTCCAACACTGCACCATCCCTTGTTGGATCCTCTCCATATTGAGCTAAAACATTCTCCAGTGTACATTTTAAGAACTCTACTCCATCTAGGCCCTTAACATGATGGCTATCCCAATTAATTTTGGGAAAGTTGAAATCACCCAATATAATTACCCTCATTATATTTACACCACTCTGTGATTTGCACACATATTTGCTCCTCGATTTCCCACTGACTGGGGGGGTCTATAAAAAACATGCAGCAACGTAGTTGTCCCTTTTTTTATTCTTAAACTCTTCCACAAAGCTTCATTTGATGCTCCCTCCAAGACAGCATCTCTCCTTACTGCAGTAACTGCCTCATTAACTAATAATGCAATGTCTCCTCCTCTTTTAGCCCTCCTCTGTCTTGCCTGAAGATTCTATATCCTGGGATGTTGAGCTGCCAATCCTGCCCCTCACTTAACCATGTCTCTGTGATAGCTATTATATCATAATTACACGTGTCAATCATTGTCCTTAACTCATCCGTTTTACCTTTAATACTCCTGGCATTAAAGTAGAGGCCATCCAGCCTTGTGTTACTCCCTTGAAAATTACTACCGCTGTATTCCCTCTGACTTGATTGCTTTTCCCTATTCTGTTATCAATCTGCGACACCTCCCCATGCCAAACTAGTTTAAACTCTTCCCAACAGCACAAGCAAACTCACCAGCCAGCCAGTCACGCTTGTACAGGTCCCACCTTCCCTCAAAACGGTCCCAATGGTCCATGTGGAGAATGTATTATACCAATAATCCACCATTGTATTTGTATCTGTGCTGTTGCCCTTGTATTTGAATCTGTGCTATGCTGTTGCCCTTGTGGGCTTCTCCGATGGGCCGTTGTATGGCATTATCCATAGTGGAACATGTTGGGGCACGTATGGGCTCTGCTCATGGCTCCTCCCCTTGAAGGGAGGTATAAAGAGCAGTCGACCCGTAGGCAGTTCTCAGCATTGGTTCAGTCGCAGGCCGGCATTGTTCTAAGTTGATTAAAGCCACAGTTTACTTCTACTCTTGTCTCGAGTGAACTGATGGTCGCATAAATGTAATCAACTTAAACGCAACTATGGAATCGGCCCTCAAACCTGACCGACTGGAACTCGATCCGCAGGCAGCGGAGGCAAAATAAATTTTTTCGCACTAGCTCCGCTGCTCTAAGGCCTATCTTGCAGCCTTCTCCATGCCTTCCATCACCAACAAACAGAAGCTGAGCCTCCTCCACGCAAGGGTGAGCCATCAAATCTCTGTTGAACTCGACGGGGCCGCCTCCTATGCAGACGCCTTTGCGGTGCTCGAACGCCTCTATGTACGGCCTGTGAACAAGGTCCACGCGCGACACATCCTCACCACTCGCTGCCAGCGTCCCGGGGAATCGCTAGGAGACTACCTACGTGACCTAAAAAGTCCTCGCACACAGCTGCAACTACCAGGTCGTTACGGCCACTCAACATATGGAACTCGCCGTCCGAGACGTCTACGTGGCAGGAGTTCGGTCCAACTATGCGCCTGCTCGAAAAGGGGACCCTGGACCTGGATCAGACGGTAAAGTTAGCCTCCTCTCTGGAAGTAGCGTTCCAGAGCCTTAACGCATTCCCGGCTGACCACGTGACCCCCTCGTGGACCCCCGTCCAAAGACAATGCCAGGCCTGTGCCGCCTGCCCATCATGGGGAGCTACCCTGCTATTTCTGCGGCCAGTCCCAACACCCCCGGCAGCACTGCCTGGCCCATAACGCAAACTGCAGCAGCTGCGGGAGTGACCGGGGCTTCTACTCATATATCGAGTGAATTGATGGTCGAATCAGTCCAGTAACTTAAACCATCCCTCCTGCACGAACTCGTAAGCCACCCATTCATCTGTGCTATTCTGCTATTCTCCTATTCCTGTACTCACTAAAACATGGCACTGGGAGTAATCCAGAGATCACAACCTGAGAGGTCTTGCTCTTTAGTCTGTTGCCTGAATTCTTGTTGCAAGATCTCATCCCTATTTCTACCTATGTCATTGACAACAACATGTACCATGACCTCTGCACCCCTTCAGGATGCCCTGCTGCCATTCAGTGATATCCCAGAGTCTGGCACCAGGGAGGCAACACACCATCATGGAGTCTTTTCCATGACCACAGGAGCTCCTATCTGTGCGTCTGACGATGGAGACCCCTATGACTATAGCTTTTCTGCGATTTGACCGTCTTTGCTGAACAACAGAGCTTCTTGTGGCGCCATTGCTCTGGCCACTGCTTTTGTTTTCCCCTGATTGGCCACCCCCCAACAGTATCTCAACATAATACATTTTTACTAAAGAGCAACATGGCAGCCAATCTACCACAGTGATCTCCATAATCAGCAAGTGAGGCATGATCAGTTAATCTGCATTAATTTTTCAAAAGATATTTTTATTAAGGCATTTTGCATATGTACATAGAAATATCAGAAGACCACAATCTACTGGAGCAAGAATGTAGGACCCCAAAATATCCCAAAACCAAACCCACAACTCTCTAGGCCCTCTTAATCTTCTTCCCTTAACTGCCCCCCCTCCCCCACCCCCCACCCCCCAACACCTTAATTCACAGTAAACGTGACCTTCTCCAAATACAGGAATTCTGCCAGGTCACTGATCCACGCCCACGCCCTTGGCGGCTCTGAGTCCCGCCAACACAACAAGATCCGTCTCTGGGCTATTAGCAAAGCAAATGCCATGGTATCGGCATCTTTCCACACCTGGACTCCCAGATCTTCTGACACCTCTGGCCTCGGAGTCATCCCTACCCCCAGAATCTTAGTCAGGACATCCGAGAACCCCAGCCAGAACCCTCCCAACTTTGGACACCCCGGAACCTGATTTGCGGGCCCCACCGCACACCTAACCTCCACTACTGCAAAGAACCAGCTTATCCTCGCAACCGTCATGTGGACCTTACGCACCACCTTAAACTGGATGAGGCTTAACCTCACACACAAGAGCATGTTCACCCTCCGCAGGGCATCCTTCCATGTCCTGGCCCTCACCTCCCATCCAACTCCTCTTTTCATTTGCGCTTGGTCTCTTCCACCGAAGCGCCCTTCCTTTCCATCAACTCTGCGTAAATGTCTGACACTCCCCCTCCCCAATATCGTCCTCCGCCAACAGCTTATCTTACAGCACCGGAGAAAGCAGTCCCGCGAAGGACGGCTCCTCTCTCCTCACAAAATCCCTCACCTGCAGGTATCTGAAGCCATTCTCCTTAGGCAACTCACACTTTTCCTCCAATTCTTCAAGGCCTGCCAACATACTCGCTATAAAAAAGTTCGTGAAGTACTCTATCCCCACCTGCCACCGGCCCCAGAACCTCACATCCAGCCCCGCCAGCTCAAACCTGTGATTGTCACATATCGGCGCCCACAGCAACGTGCCCTCCAACCCGAAGTTCTGCCTGCACTGGTTCCAAACCAGCAACGCTGAAACCACCACCAGGCTCACAAAGTACCCGACTATCGAAATGGAATTAGTACCAACAATAGTACCCTCAAAGTCGTCCCCCCACACGACTCTACCTCCATCTGCCCCCACACAGATCCCTTCCCTACTGCCCATTTCCTCAACATTGCGATATTCACCGCCAAACTCAACAATGCCAGCCCCTCCCCCACGCCTCACCCCCTCTCCAAAAACACCCTGCTCACCCGTGGGTCTTCCCCGCCCGCACAAAACCCAAAATTATCCCGTTCACCTTCCTGAAAAAAGACTTGGGAACAAAGATGAGGAGGTTCTGGAACACGAATAGGAACCTGGGCATCACCGGCATTTTAAACGTCTGCACGCACCCAGCCAGTGACAGAGGCAACACACCCCACCTCTTAAAGTCCATCTTCATTCCCTCCACCAGCCGTGCCAAATTCACTTCATGCAGCTGTGCGCAGCTCTGCATGACCTGAAACCCGAGATACCGAAAACTCACCCCCACCACCCGGAATGGCAATTACCCAGTGTTATACAGTGCAGAAGGAGGCCATTCGGCCCATCAAGTCTGCACCGACCCACTTAAGCCCTCACTTCCAGCCTATCCCCGTAACTCAATAACCCCTCCTAACCTTTTTGGTCACCAAGGGCAATTTATCATGGCCAATCCACCTAACCTGCACGTCTTTGGACTGTGGGAGGAAACCAGAGCATCCGGAGGAAATCCACACAGACACGGGGAGAACGTGCAGACTCCGCACAGACAGTGACCCAGCGCGGAATCGAACCTGGGACCCTGGCACTGTGCAGCCACAGTGCTATCCACTTGTGCTACCGTGCTGCCCCCAATTCTTTCTTTAAAATCAGTGAAATGGACTCCTGCAACAATATGGGGTGGAGCTCCCACCTCCTCCTCGCCTCATTGTACAAACCCATTAGCTGAGGCCCCAACTCCACACCGAACTCTAAAACCCAGCTGGAAACCCATCCGGCCCTGGGCCTTCCCTTCCTGCATCGATCCTACGCCACCATTACCTCCCTCAGCCCAATTGGGCCCCTTCCCCCTGCACCTTCTCCTCCTCCACCCTTGGGAACTTCAACAGTCCAAGAACCACCTCAAGTCCTCCTCCCCAGGCGGGGGGCTTCAACTCATACAACCTCCTGTGGAAGGCCTCAAACACCCCATTCACCCCTTCTAGGTCCGACACCACTTTACCCCTCTCATCCCTCACCTTACCAATCTCCCTCATCGCTGCCTGCTTCCTCAACTTGTGCACCAACATCCTACTCGCCTTTTCCTTGTAGTCATTTGGTCATACACTGCCCCTCTGACCCTCCGTAATTGCCCTTGGGCTTCCCCGTGGGCACCAACCCAAACTCCATCTGGAACTTCTGCCGCTCCTTTGTAGCCCCTCCTCTGGCGCAACCGAGGACCTCTGATCCATCCTTAAGATCTCATCCACTAGCCTCGCTCATTCCCCTCGCTTCACCTTTTTCCCATGCGTCCCGACTATGATACATTTGCCCTGACTATTGCCTCAAGTACCTCCCACAGAATGGAGGCTGAGACCTCTTCCATGTCATTCCGCTCCACGTACCCTCGGATGGCGGCCCTCACCCTCTCACACACCCCTTGTCCATCAACAAGCCCACATCCAACCTCCACTGCAGCCGCTGGACCTCCCCCTGAACTAACTGCAAACCACACAAAGCAACCCGTGGTCAGAGGCCATGACACTGCATCGGCTACCCCCGCCAACAGCGCCTTGTCCATCACAAAAAAATAGATCCGGGAGTACACCCGGTGCACATGTGAGAAGTACGAGAACCTCTTTGTCCTCGACCTCTCAAATCTCCATGATTCCTCATCCCCCCCTTAATGGTCCATGACCCCCTCAACTCTCTCGCCACCGCTGACACCTTCAACAATCTGGGACACAACTGGTCCAACCTCAGATCCAAAACCATATTAATCTGTGTTCATGGTGATATTGGTTGAGGGGGAAATATTGGGTTGGATACAAAGGAAATTCCTTCTTTCCTTCAAATAGTGACATGGAACCTTTGGCATCCACTTGAATCAGCAGAACAGACAGGACCTTGGTTTAACGACTCATCCATAATTGGCACTGTGAATAAAGCAGCATTCTCTCAGTATTGCAATGGAGCACCATCCCAGGATTTTAATGGTGAGGATACTTTACTTTCTACTTTAGCGGATATACCAGTGTTCTAGTTAATCCTAGTATTGGAGTTTTGCTTTCAATTATTTTTAACTGTTTGATGGAGTTATAAGAGTATCACACCTCAGCTCTGAAACCCCATTGCAAAATTAACTAACCAATCTTGTTTCACGGCTGGATGTTGCAATAGCCTTACAGGCTCCTCCGAATCCTCTTCTGTCTGTCACCCACCAACTTCTTGATTTAATCAATAGTGTTGCGATTGGAATCTTTTGATTATTAGACTGAAATCAGATGGTAATTCTTTGAATGATAAGCACAACTTCAAATCGGATGCCATGATAGTCGCCTAAATAGATTGGGTTTCCTTATGAATACATTTGCTTATTACAAATGCTTAGTGGGTGGTACTTTTCTGTAGTGATTAAAAGTGTTCCAACTCCGATCTATGTTATGTGCTGAGTTTTCTCATTTCAACTAGAGTAACAGAAAGACCACTAAAGTTATCCTCACTGCTCCAGGTTAGGAGCAGGGAGAACACAATGACATGATTGGGGCAAATCAGCCATTGTGCCCACTACTTTTGATTGCTAATCAGTTGACTCTTCTGGAAGGTGTATGTGTGGGGGCAATAAATGATGCCTGGATCAGGCAGAAATAGTCCGCCTGTGTTCACCGTGTCAAGGGGAAAAAAAGATCTAAAATTGAGTAAAAGTTTAAAAAGCCATCAACACTCACTTTAGAGAATAATATGAAATGAAGTCTGTTGATTGTAGTGCCACTCAGTGTTTGTTTATGGATTACTTGGGGAAATGTTCCATTGGATGTTATATTAATGCAACCACTTTGCACCTAAATCCCATGAGCATTGTTTCAAGATAGAGTTCAATAAACTAGTTCATGCCTGCCTTAAAACAACACCAATATTACCAAAAGATGTCCATCAGAAAAATAATTCCTTCCAAGAAATGGCAAGCATTAAGCTCTAAATGCCCATCAGTATACTTTCAGTTTTTTGTTTATCTCTGCAGCCTGAGGCTCTGCATTTTGCCATTATTCTTGTTCATTAAGTACATCAATTTATCAACTACAATTAGTTGGCAGTGGGTTCAGATATTGTTAAAATTAATCCGAATCTTGCAACTCCGTCTCCGTTTCACTGTTAGATATTGCTGATGGCACAGGAACTTGTAAAATAATGTCAGAGCCTCTTTTGTATGAGCTTCAGATTGTGTTCTTGAAGCGTGGAGGCATGCGATTTTGATCTGATATGAGTTCTTCAACCCAAGACCTAAATTAATCATTTTCTCTAGCTTCTCTTTTATCTCCTCTTAGTCTCTGTCTGAGCTTACCTTGTTCATGAGGCCCATCTTCTGCTCCCTTAACCCCAGTCCTACTCAGTTGCTGATCATTCTATGTCCCTTCCTGGCCCCCATGCAAGTTGACATTATAATTGATTACTTTTTCTTTAGATAATTCAGATAATGACCCCCTCCCTCCTTTTCAAAGTTTCTTTATTAACTACAGCCTTATCTTGAATTTCCACACTCCCATTCAAAGCTTGTGAACAAGTTGTCACCTTCTACGTCTATGCCTATCTTTATTATGAGTCTATTTTTAATCTCTCCAATCCAGTCTCTATCCCAGTCATGGCATTGAAATCACCTAGTCAAAATCACAAAGCCATCCTTGGCACGATTTAACAGCTGCGTTGCATCCGGCGCTGATCTGTGCATGCCGATAAATCGCAGGAGAGGCCGAACTCGGGATCCGCACCATGTGCAAATTTGTTCGCAATCTAACTTGTCGGCTCCCGTTAGTGGGTTCCAGATCCTGCCCAATGTGACCAGAAGATCCTGCCCATCATCATTGGCCCCTTCCACAAACCCTAAATCCTCTCTACCTTTCCCAGCCACTGTCCCAGGTTAAGCTGACTGGGGTGGGATCTACCAGTCATGATATGTCCGACAAGCAGTGTGGCATGGCGCAATGCAACCGGTTGATGCCGGGAGATCACACTTCTGGGATTTACCCGGTTTGCCATGTCTCGCGATATGAATCTCACCCATAGGGCAGCACGGTGGCGCAGTGGGTTAGCCCTGTTGCCTCACGGCGCTGAGGTCCCAGGTTTGATCCCGGCTCTGGGTCACTGTCTGTGTGGAGTTTGCACATTCTCCCCGTGTTTGCGTGGGTTTCGCCCCCACAACCCAAAAGATGTGCAGAGTAGGTGAATTGGCCACGCTAAATTGCCCTTCAATTGAAAAACAAAAATAATGAATTGGGAACTCTAAATTTATTTATTTAAAAAAATGAATCTCACCCATTACAGGCAGGATCACTTTCTGGCAAATCTGCATATTAGAGTGAGACAGCTAGTGTTACTCGAATATACATTCCCAAGATCTACCCAAGGCATGGGATCTAACTCCTTCGCCTTGGAGACCGCAGGCAAGTGCCGTTCAGTGCTGGTCTCCGCAAACGGGGACAGATGGAACGGCACTTGTGGGGGTCTCCCAGGGGATTGGAGGTCACCAGGTGCATGCCCTATGGGTAGGGTGGCAACATGGCACTGCCAGCCTGGCACCCTGGCAGCGCCACCTGGGCACCAGCCTGGCACTCCCAAGGTGCCCATGTGGCACTGCCAGGGTCCCAGGCTGGCACTGTCAAGGTGTCAAGCAGGCATTGTTTGCAAGTGATGATTGGGTCAGAGGGTGTCCTGCATGGGTGTGGGGTGGGGTGCCTTATAGTGAGTTGGGGGTTCAGGAGTCATGTTGGAGGCTCGAGAGATTGTGACGCCATTTATAAACAGGGCTAGGTTTGGCCTTATCAGGGAGATCCCTGCTGAGGCCCCCGATCTTCCGGATGGGCATTAGGTAGCAGGGACTGGTGCACTCCGAGCATCGGGAAATATCCGGCTAATCTTGCGCGCTACTGGACTCTGTCCCTATTTGGGTACATCGCACCCCAGGAGTCCTATCTGGTTCTGAGCTGAGCTTCTGACCTCAAATTTAGCACAAAAGTGCCTACGTCCACTAACATAACTACCTCTGCCCGTCTCTATCCAGCTGATGCCACGCTTTTGGCACCTTCAGATTGTATGGTCTCCATTCGCCAGCCTCTATAAATTTCAGTTTATCTAAAATTCTGCTGTTCATATTCTAACCCATACCAAGATCCAATCAGCAATCACCCCTATGCTGACTGATGTGCAATGGTTCTTGGTTCCTCCAGTGTAAAGTGTGTATTGTTTCACGATCTTTCCCCTCCTTATGAGCCTCCGAGAGTTCAGAAGAATGAGGGAGGATCTCATAGAGACTTATAAAATTCTAACAGGACTAGACAGGGTAGATGCAGGAAAGATGTTCCCATTGGTGGGTGTGTCCAGAACCAGGGGTCACAGTCTGAGGATTCACGGTAAACCATTTCGTACAGTGATGAGGAGACATTACTTCACCCAAAGAGTGGTGAACCTGTGGAATTCATTACCATAGGAAGTAATTGATGCTAAAACATTAACTATATTCAAGAGGCAGATATAGCACTTGGGTGAATGAGATCAAAGATTCTGGGGAGAAAGCAGGATTAGGCTAGTGAATTGGATGATTAGCGATGATCGTGATAAATGGTAGAGCAGGTGCGAAGAGCCAAAAGGCCTCCTTTTGCTCCTATCTTCTATGTATCTATGTAAGAACTCTGCATCCCTGCAACACTAGTTCCTACTGCATTACCCACTCCATTTGTCCCCCATCGGTGACCATTCCTTCAGCCATATTGACATAGAAGCATGGAATTCCATCTCTAAACTTCTCTGCCTTTCCATTTCTTTCTCCTCCTTTCCAATCCTTATTAAAACCCATCTCCTTGACCTAGCCTTAGCTCCTCCTTGTATGAACTCCTTCTTTGGCTTGTGTCAATTTCTGTCTGGTGTTTCTATTGTTTATGCATGTTGTAATATATCTTTAAGGGGTGCAGCATGACATCACTGGAAAGGAAGTGTATCATACAATACAGTTTTGTTTTAATTCATCCTGGAGCAGAACACAGTAGACATAGCCCTGTTGCTGATGTCTTCAAGCCTTCTATTCATGTATATATGCTCTTGTGTGTCTAGTTTGAATAAAGGAACCCACATTATGTTTATGAGTAATTAGTGCCTTTTTTCATGACAAAAATACAACACTATGATGCACTTTGGGAGTTTTTCTATGTTAAAGGTGTCATAGGAGTAATAAATTGTTTTATAGCTGTCTCATCTCTTTTAAATATGTTAATGGTGAAGTGAATATGAGCACCAGTACTAACTCCCTATTGTTCAGTATTTGAATATAACATGCTGTTCTATTAGCTCTCATTGTATATCAATTGTATACAAGTCCTGAAATTCTCCCACATAGTGTAAATTCCACATCTCTTCCTAACTATGTAGCATAGTTCATTTCTCAATGATGTTATATATTTTAAAAATGTAATAATCTTTATTGTCACAAGTAGGCTTACATTAATGCTGCAATGAAGTTACTGTGAAAATGCACATAGAAACCAGAGCACCCAGAGGAAACTCGCAGACACAAGGAAAACGTGCAGACTCCGCACAGACAGTGACCCAAGCCGGGAATCGAACCTGGAACCTTGGCACTGTGAAGCAACTGTGCTAGCCACATGCCCAATCCCTTTTTTCCAATTAAGGGGCAATTTAGCATGGTCAGTCCACCTAACCTGCACATCTTTGGGTTGTGGAGGTGAGACCCATGCAGACACGGGGGGAATGTGCAAACTCCACACAGACAGTGACCAGGGGCCGTGATCGAACCTGGGTCCTCAGCGCCATGAGACAGCAGTGCTAATCACTGCGCTACTGTGCTGCCCTTCTCAATTACATTATGTTGTGACAGAGTAACATGCTTGCCAATACATCTCACACATGTATCCCATAAACTAATGTTGACGACTCTTGTCTCGGTACAAAAATCTGGAACAGTATGAAAGAGTTCAGCAAAGAAATCTTAAAAATAAGGGGCATATGGTTCTTTGCAAATCAACATAAAAGCTGTAGTGTGGTGTTGTAACAGACTGAATGGGGCCACTGTTTGGGTTTTGAAATGCAATCACTACTACGTGTCCTATCTGGCTTGCCATAGTCATGTGACCTGTGCCATGAGGGAATGTCTGGGGGCAGCCGTGATGCATTCAGTTCAATAAAGACACCACACTAGAAATTAGTAGGCTTTGCACTCAAAACTATGGGCGCGATTCTCCCAGAGGGGGAGAAATCGTAAGGCTGGCGTCAAATCCGGGCGGGTTTGACGCCAGCCCCCCCCCCCTCCCCGACCGGGAACCGATTCTGGTCCCCGGTCGGGGCTAGCATGCCGCCGCCATAAACCCCCTGGGCGCAATTCTCCGCACTCACGACGGTGCGGAGAATAGCGTGGCTCGTAAAATTTTACGGCCACGCTCGTCCGACGCCCTCCCGCTATTCTCCCCCCCCCCCCCCCCCGCCCGACTCCCGATACGAATCGCTGCCGCCGTTTTTTTACGGCCAGCAGCGATTCTCAGCTGTCCGATGGGCCGAGTTCACAGCCCTTTACGGCTGTTTTTACGAACGGCAAACACACCTGGTCTGGCCGTTCGTAAAAACGGCCGTAAAGTGCCGATTTTTAAAACCATGGCACCGATTGGCACGGCAGTACCATGGCCATGCCAAGGGTGCCATGGGCCCGCGATCGGTGGGCACCGATCGCGGGCAGCGGGTCCGATGCCCGCGCACTCTTTGTCCCTCCGCCGCCCCGCTGTATCACTTCGCGGGGCGGCTGAGGGGCATCCCGGTCCGCGCATGCGCGGGTTACGCGCAAATGCGCGGGTTTCGCGCAAATGCGCGATGACGTCATCCGCGTATGCGTGGGTTGGAGTCTTCCAATCCGCGCATGCGCGGCTGAGGTCATATGACGCGTCAGCCGGCGCTAACTCTGGCAAGCGGGCTTAACGGAATTCGTTAAACCCGCGATGCCGGAGTTTACGGCGTCGGCATGCTAGCCCCGACCGGGGACCAGAATCGGTTCCCGGTCGGGAAGGGGGGGGCTGGCGTCAAACCCGCCCGTATTTGACGCCAGCCTTACGATTTCTCCCCATATGGGAGAATCGCGCCCATGGTGTCAGAAGTGGGGCTGAGCTTCAGTTTTGAAAAGCTGGAACAGAAGCTACAGCTACTGAAGAAGGAACACTGAAATGTTCCAACCTTCCAAAGGTTGCTGCAGAAAAAAGAAACACAAACAGGAAAAACTAATCCAACGCAAAGGCTGCAAGCGAAATACTAGGTGAGGAAAAAAAGCTGTAAATTTTCCACTTATTAATTTCCTGTTGAAAAGAAAGGCGACGGTTGGCAGAACTGGTATTTGCCCACTTGCAATGGCAAAATTATGAGATAGCAACAGACTTAATTGACAAGCCGATACAAGTAGCAACACTTTAAATACTGTGGGGTGGTGGGTAGTCTGCTCTAAATTGTATTCCACCCTAAATCTCTCCGATGAGCCGGAAAAACTAGACAACAATGATTTTTAAAGATTGGATGGCAGGCTTTGGGCTGGATTCTCCGCAGCGGCGCGGGGGCAGAGAATTCAATTTGACACCAAAATTGGGCCGGGCGCCGATCCGCTGACTTTCTGGGACCCGAGGATCAAAGTGATCGTGAAGTATGCCGTGTGGCTGGGGGCCCATTGACAGAGGCCAGCCCAGCGATCCTCCTCTCCCGACCAGCCGAGTTCCCAATGGCGTGGAACTAACTTGGTATTGCCGGTTGGGATGCTGACGTGGTGGCTGCGGATTCAATCCGCGGCTGCCTTGGTGGGGGGGCGGAGGGATCGGACACTTTGGTGGGGGGCTTATAGGCATCCAGGGTTAAGATCCATGCGGTCAGATCCTCGGGTGCGCGGCTGATCGGGGGGGGGTGGGTCTAATTTTTCAATTTGCCTCCGCAGTCCCAGTCCGTCATGGTGCTCGGCATGGCCACTGGAGGCCGCCACGTGCACATGCGTGGTCTCAAAACCAGAAATGTGGGGGCCCGTATCCACAGCTAAAGTTGCGTGAATTACTCGGGTCCCTGCTGGTCCCTGCAGGGCATTGAATTAGCTGTATTGTTTGCAGGAATCTCTTGAGTAAAACTCCAGCGTTTTTACGCCGGCGTGGGGACATAGTTCATTTTGGGAGAATCCAGTCCTCTGAACACCAAATTAACATAACTTATGAATAGTATGTGTTCAACATTCGGGCTCAAGATGAAAAAGAGTCAATTGATAAGTATGTGATTTCAGTGGGCAGCACGGTGGCCTAGTGGTTAGCACAGCTGCCTCACGACGCTGAGGTCCCAGGTTCGATCCCGGCTCTGGGTCACTGTCCATGTGGAGTTTGCACATTCTCCCCGAGTCTGCGTGGATTTCGCCCCCACAACCCAAAAATGTGCAGTGTAGGCAGATTGGCCACGCTAAATTGCCCCTTAATTGGAAAAAATAATTGGGTAATCTAAGTTTATATTTTAAAAAAGTATGTGATTTCAGTAAAGCAGCTTGCATAATCATGTGAATTCAGGCCCTTGACATCAAGGCAACATTTGACCAAAAGTGGCATCAAAGAGCACGAGGAAAACTGGAGTCAGTGGGAATTGGGGGAAACTCTCCATTGGTTGGAGTCATACCTTGTGAAGGAAGATGGTTGTGGTTGTTGGAAGTCATGCATCTCAGTTCCAGGACATCACTGCACGTGGTCCTTAGGGTAGTATCTGAGGCCCAAACATCTTCAGTTGCTTTATTGATGGACTTCCTTAGAAGGTAATAGGGTCAGAGTTGGGGACATTTTCTGATGATGACATAATGTTCAACACCATTTGCAACTCCTCAGATTCTACAGCAATTTGTGTTCAAGTACAACAAGACCAGACAATATCCAGGCTTGGGCTAATAAGCGGCAATTTGCACCACACAAGTGCCAGTAAATAACCATCTCCAACAAGAGAAAATCTAACCATCACCCCTTGATATTCAATGGCTTCACCATCGTTGAATCCCCCACTATCAACATTCTGGGGGTTACCATTGACCAGAAACAGAACTGGATTAGCCATATAAATACTGTGACAACAAGAGAAGGTCAGAGACATGGAATCCCGTGGTGAGTAACTCATCTCGTGACTTAAAGAACATAAGATTAAACCCTGTCCTCCATCTACAAGGCACAAGTCAAGAGTGCAACGGAGTATTCTCCACTTGCCTAGATGAGTGCAGCTCCAATAAGACTCAAAAAGCTTGACACCATCCATGACAAAGCAGCCCACTTGATTGACGCCCCTTCCACAAACATTTATTCCCTTCACCATCAATGCACATTAGCAGCAATGGGTACCATCTACAAAGTGCAGGGCAGAAACTCTCTCGTGTCCGATACAGCACCTTCCAAACTTGATTAGTAAGTTTGCAGACGACACAAAAATTGGTGGACAAGGAACAAAGAACCGAGTAAAGTACAGCATAGGAGCAGGCCCTTCGGCCCACCAAGCCTTCGTCAACCATTCTGCCCGTCTAAACTAAAATCTTCTACACTTCCGGGGTCCGTATCCCTCCAGTGGAGCTTCGGATAGTGCAAAGGATTGTCAGAGGATACAGCAGGATATAAACTGGTTGGAGCCCTGGGCGGAGAAATCGCGGATGGAGTTTAATCTGGACAAGTGTGAGGTAATGCACTTTGGAAGGTCCAATGCATGTCGGAATTACATAATAAATGGTAGAACTCTTGCAAGTATTGACAGGCAGAGAGATCTGGGCGTACATGTCCACCGATCACTGAAAGTGGCAACACATGTGGATAAGGTGGTCAAGAAGGCATAAGGCATGCTGGCCTTCATCGGTCGGGGCACTGAATATAAAAATTAGCAAGCCATGTTGCAGCTGTACAGGACCTTAGTTAGGCCTCATTTAGAATATTATGTACAATTCTGGTCGCCACACTACCAGAAGGATGTAGATGCTTTGGAGAGGGTACAGAAGCGGTTTACTAGGATGTTGCCTGGTATGGAAGGCATTAGTTATGAGGCGAGGTTAGATAAACTCAATCTGTTCTCATCGGAATGACGGAGGTTGAGATTCGACCTGATAGAGGTCTACAAGATTATGAGTGGCATGGACAGAGTGGATAGACAAATGCTCTTTCCTAGGGTAGGAGAGTCAAGTCCAAGGGGATATAGGTATAAAGTGTGCAGGGAAAAGTTTAGAACAGATGTGCAAGGCACGTTTTTTTGCAGACGACACAAAAATTGGTGGACAAGGAACAAAGAACAAAGAACAGAGTAAAGTACAGCACAGGAACAGCCCCTTCGGCCCACCAACCATGCGCCGACCATGCTGCCCGTCTAAACTAAAATTTTCTACACTTCCAGGATCCGTATCCCTCCAGTGGAGTTTCGGTTAGTGAAAAGGATTGTCAGAGGATGCAACAGGATATAAACTGGTTGGAGCCTTGGACGGAGAAATCGCAGATGGAGTTTAATCTGGACAAATGTGAGGTAATTTAGAGAGTGGTAAATATATGGAACGCGCTGCCTGGGGAGGTGGTGAGAGCAGGTACGATGGTGGGAATGGAAGGATAGGGACTCCAGAAGTCCATACAGTTTTAGTTTCAGCAGGTACCATGGTCAGTGCAGGCTTGGAAAGCCGAAGGGCCTGTTCCTGTGCTGTATTGTTCTTTGTTCTATAACTACTATCGCACGGTGGCACAGTGGTTAGCACTGCTGCCTCACAATGCCAGAGACCTGGTTTCAATTCCGGCCTTGGGTGACTGTCTGTGTGGAGTTTCCACTTTCTCCACTTGTCTGCGTGGGTTTCCTACGGGTGCATCGGTTTCCTCCCACAGTCCAAAGATGTGCAGGTTAGGTGGATTGGTCATGCTAAATTGCCCCTTCATGTCCAATAGGTTAGCTGGGGTTATGGGGTTGTGGGGATAGGGCTGGGGTGCTGTTTCAAAGTGTCAGTACAGACTCAATGGGCTGAATGGCCTTCTTCTGCATTGTAGGGATTCTGTTCTATCATCTAGCAGGACAAGGGCAGCAGATACATGGAAACATTATCATGTGGAATTCCCCCGCAAACCCACTCACCATCCTGATGGAATTGCTGGGTCAAAATCCTGGAACTCCCTCCCTAAAGGACCAAGGATTTACCTACACACCATGATCAGAATTTATGCTAAGAGAGAGTTTGCACGATGAATCTGAAGCTGAACAAGAAAAAAGTGCAATTGAAGATGCCTGAAGTCAAGTACATAGGTCATGTCCTGACAACAAAAGGTCCTCGCCTGGATATTGACATGGTGAGAGCAGCAGCAGCAATGCATTGACCAATAAATGTGAAAGCAGTGCAACAATTTGGTGGATTCGTGAGCTATTTATCAAAATCTTTGCCTAATTTGTCGTTGGAGTGTGAACCATTACACAAGCTCACTGCCAAGGATGTGCAGTGGTTTTGATAGAATCACTACAGTATAGAATGAGGCCATTTGGCCCGAGTCTGCAGACCCCCAGAAAGAGCACTCTACCAGGTTCATTCCCCTGTCCACCCCACCCGATTCCTATAACCCCATAACCTGACCTGCACATCCCTGAACACTAAGGGGCAATTTATCATGGCCAATCCACCCTTATCGGCACTTCTTTGGACTGAGGGAGGAAAATGGAGTGCCCAGAGGAAACCCACGGAGACACGGGGAGAATATGCAAACTCCACACATTCACCCAAGACCGGAATCGAACCAGGGTCCCTGGCGCTGAGAGGCAGCAGTGCAAACCACAATGGCACCCTTGAGGAACAAAACAAGATGCAGCATTCACAAAAACCAAATAACTAGTGATACAACGCCAGTCTTTAATGCAACAAGGAAGACCAATTGCACAATTGCATTTGCATCCAGGGCATTAACGCAAACTGAAAGTGGTGCTTAGAGTGAGAAAGAGTGCTTTGATAATGCCTTTGCCTGCGAGCATTTTCATCAATACCTGCTTGGGAGAGGCAAAGTAACAGTGGGGTCTGACCACACACCAGTGCATTTTTCTCAAATTGCTTTTATCTGCTCCACAATGTCTGCAAAGAATGTTGCTTTGTTTACAAAGATAAAATCTGGACATGACATACAGACAAGGAAAACTGATGTACATCACTGACAAAGTTGAGAATGCCACAACAGTATGTGAAATCTTTCAGATTCAACGTGAAGCAGCAGCTTGAAATGCTCTGCAAGTCATCAACCCAACAGGGACATTGAATCTGACAGACAAATGCCTTGCACAAATCAAGCGAACTACCCAACAACTTGCAACTCTCCAACTGCTGCAAGAAGTACTGATGAAAGTTCGTCCTGAGAACATCAAGGACATGCCTGTCATCACAACAGCATATTGGGCATACCGAGATGAATTGACAGCCCAAGGTGGAATCCTGTACAAAGGAAATTGAGTCATTATTCTGAAGATAAGGGGAGATATGCTGAAACACATCGATGTAAACCATAAAGGAATTGAATCAAGTCTTAGGAAGGCAGGAGAAGTGCTCTACTGGGCAAACAGGAGCAATGAAATTAAAGAACACATTGGCCAGTGTGGTGCTTGCAACCATACCAAGTTAAAAAAGCTAGAGAGCTGTTGGTGATAGATGACATCCAGACAGACCATGGGTGAATTTGGGATAACATCTCTTCAACACAGAAGGAACATTTCATCCTATCACTGTAGACTACTATTCTGACTACTGGGAGGTAGATCAGCTGACTTCAATGACAATAGGAGAGACAGTAGGATGCTTAAAAAACACGTCAGTCATTATAGCATTCCAGACATTGTGACGAGTGACAATAATTCTCAGTTCACAAGTTGAAAAACTGCAACCATTTCACAAAGGATTGAGAAATTCAGCATTGTACATCATCTTCACACTATCTCCAGTCAAATTGAAAGGCTGAGGCAGCAGTGAAAATTGCCAAAGGAATCATCAAGGAAGTGAACAGGTTTAGCACTGACATATACAAGACAAAATTCGAGTAGAGAAACACACCAACCGAAGGCATGAAAAGTAGTCCAGTCCAAAGACTAATGTTATGCTACATCCAAACTACTCTTCCATTGGAAAAAAGAACTACTGAAGCCAGAAGTAGTAACAGAAGTGACTGAAAAAAAATCAAGATGAAATGGCAGAAAGTCAAATTTCCTTTTGACAAGACTGCCAGACCATTGGTTCTCTGAAGTTCACTTCTGGCAGGCATGGTACAAACCTTCAATATTCCTACCAGGAGTCAGCCCATGTGACAACTTGGGACTTGTGTAGAGTAATTGTCACCTCGATTGTACATGGTGGAAGGGAACGACCAAACATACTGGTGCAATTGCAGGCATACACAAGCTACTAGAGAAGCTGATCCAACAGTGCAAGAGGTCGATCAGAGAGATAGGATCTCACCAGCTGCACCAGAGTACAGAACAACATCACTCCCAAAGATGCATCAATCCCCCAAAATGGAACAACTACAACAGTAACCATGGCAACAACAAGTACAAGGAAACAGCACTCTCCGGAAAAGGAAAATCATCTGGACGAATGGACAATGAAAGCCACATGTATCATTAAAAGATTCTAGTATTATGCATTTAATGCAGTTGCAGAGGCTAACAAGAATAACAAAGTTTGTTAATGCATGAGGACAATTGTGGTATAGTGGGTAACTTGGCAAACCACAGTAACACATGAGACATGCAAAGTTGTATGTTGTTTGTTACGGAAAAGGGCATGCTAGAGTTTTGAAATGTAATTACTGTCACATGTCCTAACTGGCTTGCCATAGTTATGTAACCTTTGCTATGAGGGAATACTTGGGGGCAGCCCAACAAAGATACCACTCTATAAAGACTGTCGCCTTTGAACTCATGGCATCCATAATGTGCTCCTTTGTGGAGAGTTGAACATTAGATACATGCCGGTGATTTCCTGCGCTAAATTATAAATCTCAACCTTGCTGAGGTACTGAGGCAACAATAGAATATAAAATATTCTGTATAAGTAGTTCCCTCTGAAAATCCAATCATTATTTGACATATCCTTATGATGTTGGTTCACTTCAGGGTGATAAACCACCAAATGTTTATTAAATATATTTATGACAAAAAAGAGCCAAATAATTGTGTGTGTCATCTGAATTGAAGATTGTTTCAACCACCATCAGCAGAAGCCCTCAAATCAGCTTTACTTTGACTTGATTGCCTTCTAGGAAGCCTGCACACATCACTTGGAACAACATGTACTCCACATGATTTCCTTCCTCTTTAGACAAGGAGGAAAATGTTTTTCTTTGGTATACATCCAAAGTTGCAGACTATTAAGGCGTACATCCAAGAATGAATCATGCACCCACCCACACACCCCACACCTATCCCCCACTCCACTACGCTGTGTCCTCCCCCCACAACACACGTACATACACACACCACACACTGAAAGTCTGCCTGTAGATCAGTTCAAGCTCTGCAATGCTTATGATTCACAATTTTAAGTTCTATCAGTGAAATGTATCAGATGAGAACTATGACATTTTTGTCCAATCTGACAGTTACATTTTGCATTCCACCTTCAAATGACTGAAAACCACGCACATTTCACTTGTGCATTCTTAATGAAACTTTCCTATTTAGCTGCATTGAGTTATGCCACACACGTGGTCACTGAAACAAAACAAATGGATTTCAGGCCTAGTAAGTGTTAGCAGCTGAGTTTCAGGAATGGGAAGTTTGATTGCTTGCTGCCAATTTTACTTCCCATCCCCACCAAAATTACCAAAAGAGGGCTGAGATTAATTTTTCAGTGATCTGAAATTTACTGCATCATTAAATTCACTTTTAGATGGCCTGTTTTGAATTATTTTAATAAAATATAAAAATGGTATAGTATACATTAAACGAAGAAATATAATTTCACACTGCCTTTTGGAAAATAACATATGCTCCTTATAAAAGGAATTTCCTGTTTGTCTCATCATGTAGGAGTAACTTATTATTTACAGCCTTCAAGGCTTTTTGTTGTGTAACTTGGGGTTTCCAACTGGAAACTCATTGGAGAGCGAATGGAACAGCAGAGAGACAAGTCAAAGTTCCTGATACCCCTTACATGCATAGCCACCTAGAAGAGAAATGTGCTTATAATGTATGCATGGCCTTGTGACCAGTAAATAGAAGCAGATGGGGAAAAAAGTCACATATGCACAAAGTGCATTATTAAAAGAGCAAACTATTATCATCTGGCTTTAGACCCTTTTTCCCCCACACAATGGGCAATAAAAATCTGAAACTTTATATGGATTGAATATAAGTTAACAAAACATTAAATTCCATTGTCAACGAAGGACTGTGAAAGACACTGTAGATGTAAATTTCTCCTTTTGTCAGGAGAGTCAGAGTAAAGATTTGAGTCAGTATAAAGATTTGTGGCTGACAGACTGACTTGTCCACCACTGACCTCTGCAGGTCTCATCAATCAGATGTTTGCAAATGTCTTTGGCAAACTCCCAACAGTATGGCCACCTGCCCAAGTGAGCTCACTAGTGTGGGGAGGGCCTGCCCTCTGCTGACTGTTTGGCCTCCTTTGGGAATTTAAACAGTGTATGTTGCCTATGTCAAGCACTGCTGCTTATCCATTCCATGTGGATATGATGAGCATCCAGGACTGCTGAAGCGGAAATGACAGAATGTGTGTTTTGTGATAGCAACCCATTATCACCTTTAAGGAGCCGAGCACCCATATTTGGGTAGTCACATGCGACATACAACGAATCTTGTATGGAAAGATCCCTATGCCTCTGAAAAGAGGCCGAGAACCAGTGGCATGGATCTTTGCCCTCCAAGTGAGAAAGGTCTTGCCGAGCATCTGTCGCCTAACAAGTGTTTCCCACAATAACCAAAAAAAATTAAAGAAATTATTACAACAAAATATTTTCTAATTGCCATGGGCGAAATTTTCCGCCCCCCACGACGGGTGGGAGAATAGCGGGAGGGCCTTCCCGACATTTTTGCCGCCCTCCCGCTATTCTCCCCCCCCCCCCCCCCCCCGCCGAAGTCCCGACCCGAATCGCTGCCGCCGTTTTTTTACGGCCGGCAGCGATTCTCAGCTGTTAGATGGGCCGAAGTCCCAGCCCTTTACGCCGTTTTTACGAACGGCAAACACACCTGGTCTTGCCGTTCGTAAAAACGGCGTGACTAACTCGCTATTAATAACCATGGCACCGATTGGCACGGCCGTACCACGGCCGTGCCAAGGGTGCCATGGGCCCGCGATCGGTGGGCACCGATCGCGGGCAGCGGGCCCGATGCCCGCGCACTACTTGTCCTTCCGCCGCCCCGCAGTATCCATTCGCGGGGCGGCTGAGGGGCATGCGGGGCTGACGTCATATGACGCGTCAGCCGGCGCTAACTCCGGCAAGCGGGCTTAACGATTTTCGTTAAGCCCGTCTTGCCGGAGCCTACGGCGTCGGGCTGCTAGCCCCGACCGGGGACCAGAATCAGTCCCCGGTCGGGAAGGGGCGCGCTGCCGTAAAACCCGCCCGGGTTTTACGCCAGCTTTACGATTTCTCCCGTTTTGGGAGAATCGCGCCCCATAATTTTTGCTGCGAAGATCCAGGGCCTAACATAATGGCCGCGTCAGCCGGGCGTGAATCTGTGGGAGCTGGTTAGATTGTGGGAGAGTCCGAAATCGGGACCCATGCCGGGTGCCTATCTGTTTCCAATCAAACCAGCCTGCTCCCATTGGCGAGATCCATATCCTAATATTCACCAATTAAGGCCAATCTCCAGCCCATTAATGGGAAGGGCCCTAATTGCATAGCCTCCCGTGATCTAATCGGCTCCCTAGTGAGCAGTCACACAGGGCACCTATTTTAAAATGTGAAGCTAGCACAATGGCTGCTGTTGGGATCGGAGGAGGTGAGTAGCTATCTTTAAAATCGGACAATCAGCCCAGGGGCACTGGGGCCACTGCTTCAGTGCTCGGGTAGGTAGGGGAGCCCCAGGGGGGGACGGGGATGGTCAAGGGGGGTCGGCCGCCATCAGTGGTGGTCACCCTGGGCTGGGGGGGGTGATGGGCTCAGCGCCTGTGAGCCCAATATGCCACACCCTGATTGTGTATACCCACACCAGAGGCAACTTCAGAGACTGCTGTCTGTCAGTCCCCCCAACACTCCTAGGACACAGTCCTGTTCCTGATAATTGTCACAATATACTCACAAGTATATGATGGTGCACAGACAGACATTGATTGACACACAGGATGACCAATGAACACACAGAACACAGCCAATCACCAGACAGGACACGGCCACTATAAAGCCAGAGGGCACTAGTTTTCCCACTCTCTTGGGATGCAGCCTCTGAGACAGCCAGAGCCCGTGAGCAACAACACGAACATCCACCATGTGGTAGTAAGATAGTCTGGTCAGGTTAACCTTAAGTCTCCAGTCAACTCAGCATAGTGTCAACCCACAGTCTAAGTATGTTTAACAGTTGGTAGTTCAATAAAATAGAGTTGCATTTCTCCAAGTGTTGGAAGCCTGACTCTCTCACTGCTATGGTAGACGCAGTCCTCGCAGACCCAGCATACCCAACACATTAGTAATGTGGTGCTGGTCACTTTAACTCCCTCTGATTGTGATGGCCTCAGGATGCACAACTGGAGGCTATTGCTAATAGGTAACTGGCAATGTTAGTCACTCCACAGCTCCCAAGTGGATTCCCATGTGTAGATGTCGTACTATGTCGCAGGCAAATGTTATTGCCTAGCACCCCAATCAGATTGTGAGATCTGGACACTTTACCTGAACACTGGAGGCATCAACACCACAGAGGCCCCAGTCCCCCAGCCACAGAGTTCCCAGAAACGACCCCCCCCCCCCCCCCGCCGTCCACACCACCCCCCCTCCACTCCCCGAGACACACTACATGCAGGCGAAGGGTGAGCGCACTGATAGGAGTCAGACTTAGGCAAAGACTGAGTAGCACCAGAGCTCAGCTCATGGTACATTATCATCACCATCTTGCCTTGTATATTGACTCGCTGACAGCACCGGCAGAGGACCATCGTCCTGGAGTGATGTTACACAAACCCTGGGAGGGTGGAACAGGGCGATAAGCTGGGGTGGAGGTGGAGAGCCCGGGAATGGGTGGGTGGGAGAATGGTTGGGGCGGGGGTCGACGGTGGTTGGAAAAGGGGAAGGGGTTGAGATGACAGACAAAGCCACGTGCTATGAGCAGTGGATGAGGATGAGGGTCTCCCTGGTCCTCCAGGCATGCGGACCGTCACCACCGCCTGTCTTTCATCCTCTGACTGCTCTTGCGGGTCCTCCCCTCGCTCATCTTCCAGCCCCTCCTCAGACGAGGCCGCATGTTCCTCCTCCTCCTCCACCTCCAGTGCATTGCCCCGCTGCTGTGCCAGATTGTGAAGGGCAGAACAAGCCACCACAAAGCGAGAGACCCTCTGGGGTGTGTACTGTAGTGCACCAGTAGAGCAATCACGGAAGGGAAGCACATTTTGAGCAATGCAATGAACCGCTCAATGACAGCCCTACTGTTGTCATAGACTGCTAATTATGAGGTTTCTATGTAAGGGTCCAGTTCAGAATAGACACAACTGGCCTTGATTTTAATTTCCACCACTCTCAGTAAAGGTTCAGCTGAAGGGTTAAAACCTCAAATACTGAGAACTCGCTTCCAAGTTGCCACCCTGGCCCTGGACAAAGCTCCCTCTAAAATCAGGCAGAGATGCATTGCAGAAACTCACCTAGGCTCCTTAGGCAGCACCTTCCAATCCCACAATCACTGCCATCGAAAAGGACAAGGGCAATATAGGGAATATTCTTTGTTCCAGTCCTACGTAGATTCCCTTCCTCACCCCTTTATCCAGTGAATTGGTGCTATATCTTGCTCTCGCAATGGAAACACTCTTCAACTTGGCTTCCAATTTCCACCCTTCCATCACCTTCACACAGTCTACCTCTGACACTTTCCTTCCCTCCCTTGACTTCTCAGACTCCATTTCTGGAGTTAGGCAGATATTCATTATAAGCCTGTTCTGAAGAGTGATACAGGACTCAGAACGTAAACTCTGTTTCACTCTCTAGGGATGTTACCACTTTCTGTCTTTGTTCCATTAAAATCCCACCAACTCCCACAGCAAGCTCAATTACACATCCTTACACCCAGTTTCCCATGGGTACTCTATTCCATTCTTCCGATTTCTCTCTCTCTGTCGCAACTAATCGGACAATGCAACCTTCCATTCTAGCACTTCCAATATGTCTTTGTTTTTCCTCAACTGAGGATTTCCCACTTTACACCCTCGCACCCATGTTTTATAGGGCCCTCCATCTTGTCCATTCTAATTCACACATTTATGCTCTAATTCCTTCCTCTCCATCTCAGAATAATAACACAGTTCTCAATGTACTTACCCTCAACTCCAGCAGTCCCCATATTCAATAAGTCATCCTCCACCATTTCTGCCCCCTCCAGTATGATGCCACCACAAAACAGATCTTCTGCCCTGCTTCCTTCCAGCAGTCCAAAGGGATTGTTTCCTTCACGATACCCTGGTCCACTCCTCAGGTACAGGGGCTGGAATTTGTAAGCAGTTCTTGCCAGTGGGATCTTCCAGTCCTGCCGATGGCGGATCCCCACTATGGGTCTCCCAGTGGCGGGAGGTGCATAAAACAGGAAACCCCGTTGGCAGCTGTAGGACCAGAACATCCTGCCACCGGTCAATCACTCTGCCGCGAAACACACCACGGGGGTGCGTGGAAAATCCTGGGATAGGAATAGGCCACTTAGTTCTTCAAGCCTGCTCCACCATTCAATCAGATCATGACTGGAGTTGTTGTGGTCTCAGCTCCACTTTCCTGCCTGCCCTGGATAACCATTGACTCCCCTGCCCAATAAAAATCTAAGTTTGCCTTGAATAAATTCAATGACCCAGCTTGCACGACTTTCTGGGGAAGAGAACACCAACCACCTTTTGGGAGAAAATAATTCTCCTCATCTCTGTCTTATTTTTTAAGCTATACTGGGTTTGAGTCTCTCCCATAAGAGAGAACATCCTCTGGATATCTACCGCATCAAGTCTCCTCAGGATCATATATGATTCTGTACGATCACCTCTCATTCTTCCAAACTCCAATGGGTATAGGCCTAACCTGTTCAACATTTTTTCATAAGAAAACCCTTCAGCCCAGGAATGAGTCCAGTGCACCTTCTATGAATTGCTTCTAAAGCATTTATATCTATTTTAAATAAGGAGTCCAAAACTGCACATTACTCCAGATGGGGTCTCACCAAGGCTTTGTAAAGCTGCAGTAAAACTTCCCTACTTTTATATTCCAATCCTCTTGCAATAAATGCCAGCATTTAATTTGCCTTCCTAATCACGAGCTGTACCTGCATACTAACTCTATGTGATTCAGGTACCAATGAGTTCTGTAATCTTCTTCCATTTAAATAGTATACTGCTTTTCTATTCTTCCTGCCAAACTGAACAGCTTCACATTTACCCATATTATAGTCAATCTAAAAATAATTTTTCCACTCATTTCACTTGTCTGTATTCCTTTGCAGACTAACTCCTCTTGACAGCTTATTTCTTACATATCTTTGAATCATCAGCAAATTTAGCTGCTATATATTTGGTCCCTTCATTTTTTTCTATTCGTTCATGGATGTGGGCGTCGTTGGCTGGTCCAGCATTTATTTTCCATCCCTGAGGGTTTGACAGTCAACCACATTGATGTGGGTCTGGAGTCACATGTAGGCCAGACCAGGTAAGGACAACAGATGTTCTTCCCGAAAGGACATTAGGGAACCAGATGTTTTTTTTTACTACAATTGACAATGGTTTCATGTGGTCATCATTAGACTTTTAATTCCAGATTTTTATTGAATACAGATTTCACAGTCTGCCATGGTGGGATTCGAACCCGGGGGCCCAGAGCATTAGCCTGGGTCTCTGGACCACTAGTCCATTGACAATACTACTATGCCACTGACTCCCAGGTCATTCATCCAAGTCATTGATGCAGATTGTAAATAATTGAGGACCCAGGACTGATTCCTGTGATACTCCACTGGTTGCAGCTTGCCAATCTGAAACATTTTCATTTATCCCAACTCTCTGCTTCCAGTTAGCCAATCAATTCTTTCTCAATGCTGACATATTACCCCTACATCATACACTATTATCTTGTGTAGTAACATTTGATGTGGTACCTTATGAAATGCCTTTTGGAAATCCAAGCACACCACATCTACCAGTTCCACTTTATCCACCTTGAATATTACTTCTTCAAAATACTCCCCCAGTCTGAACAGTCCCAACACCTCCTCCTTTTCATTCAGCAACTTTGAATGCAAGCTTAGGAGATACAACACCTGCCTCTTTAACTCCTCCCTTTGCACGTCCAAGGTCCAAAACAATCCTTTCAAATGAATCAGCAATTTACTTGAGCTTCTTCAAATTCACTATGCAGTATTCAATGCCAATGATGTAGTCTCCTCTACACTGGGGAGAGCAAATGCAGACTGAGTTATGGTTTTATGAAACACACCCATTCAGACCACAATTTTTCCCCGAGTTCCTCATTTTCATCATTTCCATTCTCAACTTGCTCCCACTCAGAGCTTTCTGTCCTTAGCCTACTGCAGTATTCCAATGAATCTCAATAGAAGCACGAGGAACAACACATCTTTGTCGGCTCGGTACTTTACAGCCTTCTGGACACCATGTTGAGTTCACTGAGTTCAGTCATGCCTCTGCCCCCATTTTTTTAAGGTTCAGTTTTCTCTTTCTCTCTTGTTTCCTTCACTTTGCATTAATACAATAACTATCCTGCAATCATTCCGCCTTATGACAGATCTTCTGTTTCTTTATTCGTCTTATTACTACTCTCTTTAACCTAAAGTGCAACATGAAACTTTATCCCATAATGTTTCCTGCCCCATCTTATCACAGATCTTTTTGTTCTTTTCACTGTCCCACTTTCCACTTATTGGAAAGTTATTAAATTTCTAACTACTCTTAGTTAACATAGAACATACAGTGCAGAAGGAGGCCATTCGGCCCATCGAGTCTGCACCGACCCACTTAAGCCCTAACTTCCACCCTATCCCCGTAACCAATAGCCCCTCATAACCTTTTTTGGTCAGTAAGGGCAATTTATCATGGCCAATCCACCTAACCTGCACATCTTTGGACTGTGGGAGGAAACTGGAGCACCCGGAGGAAACCCACGCACACACGAGGAGAACGTGCAGACTCTGCACAGACAGTGACCCAGCGGGAAATCGAACCTGGGACCCTGGCGCTGTGAAGCCACAGTGCTATCCACTTGTGCTCCCATGCTGCCCGATGGAAAGCCACAGGGCTGAAATGTTAACTCAGTCTGGGATTACCCGTGGAAGCAGTGCTTCCCTCCTGCGCCCAGCTCTGGTCCCCACCACCAACACCTGCTGGAGAGTCAGGGGCAAGCCCATGTCCACCGGCCTTGGATGCCACGACTCTACTTTAAGTGATTCAGGCAAGTAGTTGCCTGAAATCGTGGCTTCTGCCCCTCTGAGGCAGGATGCCTTGCCTCCAAGAACTGGCAGTATTTCAGAGAACCAGCAGCTTTTCAATTCTAGGAACGTCACCATCAGCAGTGGCTGCTGCTGGGACGACAGTAGTCCCTGGACCGGTGATCCTGGAGTAGGAGTGGAGGTCAGGTAAACGTGATAAGGGACCACTAGAGCCAATCAGATAGGTGTTGAAGGGGATGGGGGCGGTGCGGGGACTGGGGATGAATAGGGAGTACTCGCAAGGACAGGGAATGTCTTCCCATGGAGGCAGCCTATATTGCTGAAAAGTTGTCCATGAGCCATGGAGTAACCAATCAGGAGGGAATCCAGCCTCTCTCTGAGCATGTTGGGAGAGCTCTAGGTTTAATTGAGTTCGGTCCCCAGGTGACAACGAGCCTCTCTGCTCTGGTAACACATCAATGGTAGCGGGAAAAGGTCCTTAAGTGGCCATTAAATGTCGGCTTAAAAGTCTCAATTGGGCTGGGGGAAAGAAGGCCGACCTCGACTTTCCTCATTTTTAATTTAAAGAACTTGGGTCAAGAAGGCAATGGTCTTGCCATTGCATGCCTTCCTATCCAATTAAACAGCACCATCCTTTTTCCCACTCACGCGGGGGGGGGGGGGGGGGGGGGGGGGGGGGGGGCATTATATTCCACCTATTGTTCCTCACTGCAGTTCAGGTAGGAAAATGGTTCCCTGATCAATTTGGTCAGATATGGCCTCGTGCTCAATGCTCTTCTCTTTCTCTTCCTTTTCCTGTAAGCTTATCCTAAACTGTGTATCCTCTTTCATTCTCCGGGTTACGCTATATTCTAAAGGAAATGCTTATTAATATAACCATCTCTTGGAACAACTGGTTTATGCAGAACCCTTGATATCAGCAGTGGCTCCATCAAAGTGGCCACACCACGTTCTGTGGACTTTTGCAAATTTAACCAATTTTACAAAGTGCAAAACATTTGTAAAATTAAAGCAAATGCCAGAGTAAATCAATCAGCAATGAACCTGTGTGTTCACTGTGCGAAGTTAGGAAAGGCATCAATTGGAACGTTGGTCCCCAAAATCAAACACTGGCACCAAATTAGCACTGCACGCTGACTGAAGACATAATTTGAAATAGAAACAGAAAATGTTGGAAAAACTCAGCAGGTCAGGCAGCATCTGTGGAGAGACAAACAGAGTTAAAGTTTTGAGACTGTATGACACTTTTCAGAGTCACCATAATCTGCCGGCTCTGCATTTTTCCAGCGGATGCTCACCATGCATGCTAATATCCTCACCAAGATTGCGCCTGCCGTGATTCCCTTCACAAGTGGCAGTTGCGCGTCCACATAGTTCTAAGGGCACTGTTGGTACCAAAAATGTGATTGTAAATAATTGCAATTTCTTGCCCGTGATATCCCCTTCATTTCCAGGGAATTCCCAGTGTGACGTTTAATCGATTGAGGTTCAAGCTCAGGTTTCCCAGCTGAGAATCCAGTACTCTTTATTCTTATTTGTACAAATAAAGACAAATCTGGATCATGAGAGGAATAGATTCTCTTCCCAATAGATCATTGCAAACATAGCCACAAGGTGGTGCTGCTTGTATATATTTTTATTCTTTCCATAATCTAAAAAGGCAGGGCAGAAACCCTATGATACATCATGCTCTTGCAGATAAACCTGAAAAACTACAATATCATAAATATAATTGTTCTATTAAAAGTTTATTAATTAAGTTATTTTCTTAATTTGTAATTAATACATAATAAAGATGGCAGGGCAGAGTTGCAACTGCAGAGTGTGGGAGCTCCTGGATGTCGATGTGATCTGTGGAAAACATGTACAGTGCGTGTCTGTGGCCTGAGGAGTTTCAACTTGTTGAACTAGAGGCCGAGCTGCAGACACTGTGGCACATAAGAGTGGGGAAATATTACCTGAACACATTGTACCGGGAGGCGGTCAGACCCCTTAGTATAGGGTTTTCCAATATGCTCAGTGGTCAGGGGCAGGAGGGTATGACTGTGAGTGGGACAGCTATGGGGACCCAGAGGAGCCTCAGCCTTTGCAATCATCCAGCAGATTCAAAGTTCTTGAAAACTGTATGGATGAAAATGGTGGCTGCAAGGTGGATGAGTAAACTGACCATGGCACTATGGTAAAGGAAACCATTCAAGCAAGGGTATTAACAGGAATGTAGGCCGAGTAGAGAGTAGTATAGTCAGAGGGATACACATAGTTCTCTGCAGCCAGGAGTGAAAGTCCAGAAGGCTGTGTTTCCTGTCTAGTACCAGGGTTCAGGACATCTGCTCTAGGTTAGAGATAAAATTGCAATGGGAGGGGGAGGATCCAGTGCTCGTGGTCCACGTAGGTATCAACAAAATAGAATGGATTAGGAAAAGGTAGTACTTAGAGGATATGAACAGCTTGGGGCTAAATTAAAAAGCACAACCTCAAAAGTAATAATCACTGGATTATTACCTGGCCATGAGCAAATTGGTGTTGGGTAAATGATTACAATTATCTGGGAAAGAGTACTGAGAAAATTATTAGAACTAAAAGCTGACAAGTCCGTAGATCTTGAAGGATTTCATTCGAGGGGCTTAAAAGAGGTGGCTGCAGAGATAGAAGATGTATTGGCTTTAATTTTACAAAATTCCCTGGATTCTGGTAAGATCCTATCAGATTGGAAAATAGCGACTGTAACTCCTGTATTCAAGATAGGAGGGAGACAGGGACCTCCGGGGATGAACATGGAGTGGTTCCACATTTGGTGGCTCCTGCTCAAGGTGGAATATTATGGCCCTTCCCCACCCGATCAGAGGGGTGTTTCATGGAAAAAGGTGCACGAATACCGAAGGAATGTAATATTCCTCTGGTGCGACCGATTTATGGCTTACCAGACGAGGAGTGTAACGAACAAGAGGCAGCAGCTTGACCGAGAGATTAATAGAGGTGCAACACAGGAAAGTGCCGGAGAGTAGTGGGGCAGTGCTGCCCGCCCTGTGATCTACGAAGCAGCTGGTGAACTTTCTCAGCAACAAGGTCCAGCAGCAAAGGAAGGAGGCCTCAGAGGACCTGGTAAGGTGGTGGAGCTGCTTAGGGCGGCTATTGAGCATGTGGAGCAGAAGCAGGAGGCACAGGACTTGGCAATCCAAAAGATGGAGGAATCAATGAGGGAGCACGAGGATCGATTGATCTTGCTGGAGGCGGAGATGGAAATGGTGATGAGCAGCCAAAAAGGGCTGATGGAGAAGTTGGTGGATCTTGAAAGCTGCTCCAGGGGGCAAAATCTCTGGAACGTGTGGATACCTGAGGGTACTGAAGGAACTCAAGCCGCCAAGTTTGTGACAAACATAATGGAGAAGTTGATGGGGGAAAGGGGTCTTTGACCGTCCTCTCGAGGTAGATTGAGCGAACAGGGCACTGAGGAGGAGGCCGGAGGTCGGGGAGCCGCAGAGGGCGATGGTGGAAAGGTTGCATCGTTTTCTCAACAATGAGAAGATTATGAGGTGGGCGAGGCAGACAAAGAAGTGCACCCGGGAGGAGAACAGGTTGCGTAATTATCAGAACCTGGGAATGGAGCTGGCCAAGCGGAGGGCTGGCTACAATTGGATCAAGGCTACTCTCTACAAGAAGGAGTGAAGTTTGGGGTTCTGTACCCAGCTCATGTGTGTGTCACGAAGCAGAATCAAGAGTTCTACATTGACTCGCCGGAGGAGGTGAAGGACTGTATGAGAGACCATGGACTGGGAAGAGTGTGAAGACATTGAACTTTGGAGTTGTGCTATGTATAGAATGTAGGCACACAGGGTGAATGGATTTGCGAAGGTTATGGCGATGGGAGTGGAGAGTGTGCCTTTTGTTTTTTTCTAGTAGGTTTGCTGGATGGATGGGTGGGAGTTGAAGGGCAGATTGGGGGATGATGGGTGGCCAGAGGCTTCGGGCGGGGCCACCATGTTGGCTGGTTGGGCTAATTAATGGGAGTGAAGTGGGGTTAGTCAGGATGAGGGTGTAGGGGAAGGGAGAATCTGTTGGTTCTTTGTTTGGTTATGGGGAGGAGTGCTGGCATGGGTATGGTTGGTGCAGCGCAGTTGGTTAGGGAGGGAAGGCGGACATCTTGGGGTGCGAGCCGCAGACCGGGGAGGGGTTGGCTAAAGAAGGATTATGGCTGACTGGCAGGAAAGTGGGGTGGAGAGCCCCCCCAGCCTAGTTGATTACATGGAAAGTGCGGGGGTTGAATGGGCTGGTTAAACGGTTGCGTATTTTCATACATTTGAGGAGTCTGAAGCTGGACTTTGTGTTTCTTCAGGAGACACACCTGAAGCTGGGAGATGCATCGAGGCTGAGGAAGAGATGGGTGGGGCAGGTATACAACTCAGGTTTGGACATGAAGACGAGGAGGATGGTAGTGCTGGTCAACAAAACAGTAGTCTTCAAGGTTGGCAGTATTATAGCTGATCCTGGGGGCAGATATGGTTAGAGTGAAGCAGGAGGGGACGCCTGTGGTCTGGTGAATGTTTATGCCCCAAATTGGGATGATTTGGATTTCTTGAGGTAGGTACTGGAATAAACTCCGGACCTGGACACACACCAGCTGATAATGAGGGGTGAGTTTAACACAATTCTGGATGTGGCTGGACCAGTCGTGTCCCAGGTCTTTGAAGGTTTCATCTGTGGCAAAAGAGTTGAGGGGGTTCATGGACCGGATGGGGGCGGTCCCGTGATGGTTTGGCCGGGTGTGGGGGGGGGGGGGGGGGGGAGGAGAGAGTTCTCGTAATTTTCGCATGTGCACCGGTTGTACTCCCGGATTGACTTTTTTGTTATGGATGAGGCGCTGTTGGTGGAAGTAGCCGATTCGGAGTATTCGGCAATCATGGTCTCTGACCACGAACTGCACTGGGTGGATTTGCGGGTGGCACAGGGGAAGGGTCAGCGGCTGCAGTGGATGTTGGATGTGGGATTGTTGATAGATAAGGGTGTGTGTGATAGGGTGAGGGCAGCCATTCAAAGCTATGTGGAGCTAAACAACACGGGGGAGGTCACGGCCTAGACACAGTGGGGGCACTTAAGGCTGTAGTAAGTGGTGAATTTATCTCGATTCAGGTGCCCAGGGAGAGGGTGAAATGAGAGAGCGAGGCTAGTGGATGAGATTTTAAGGTTTGCAATGGAAGTTCTTGGTTGTGCACACCGACTGAGGAAGCAAGCAGCGATGAAGGAGATCGGACGGGTGAGGGATGAGAGGGGCAAGGTGGTATCGGACTCGGAGGGGATGAATGGGGTATTGAAGCCATTTACAGAAGGCTATATGAGTCGGAGCCTCTGCCTGGGGACGAGGGTACGAGTCAGTTCTTGGATGGTCTGGTGTTCCCGAAGGTGAGGATGAAGGTGCAGTGATTATGGGCCCCGATTGGGCTGAGGGAAGTGATGGACTGCGTAGGTTCGATGCAGGTGGGGAAGGCCCCGAAGCCAGATGGGTTTCCAGCGAGTTCTATAAGAAGTTTCGTGCAGAGCTGGGGCCCATGCTTGTGAGGATGTATAATGAGGCGAGGGGGATTTTAAAGAAGGATAAGGACACGGAGCAGTGTGGGTCGTACACCTGATTCCGCTGTTGAAATGAAAAATGAAAATCACTTATTGTCACGAGTAGATGTTAATGAAGTTACTGTGAAAAGCCCCTAGTCGCCACATTCCGGCGCCTGTCCGGGGAGGCTGGTACAGGAATCGAACTGTGCTGCTGGCCTGCTTGGTCTGCTTTAAAAGCCAGCGATTAGCCCTATAAGCTAAACCAGCCCTGTTAAATATGAATGCAAAGTTGTTAGTGAAGGTGTTAGCGTCACAGATAGAGGACTGTGTCCCGGGTGTGATAGGGGAGGACCAGACGGAGTTTGTAAAAAGGCAGCAGCTGTTGACAAATGTGCGCAGGTTGTTCGATGTCATTATGATGACCTCAGAGGGTAAGGAGGTAGAAGTGGTGGTGGCAATAGACACGGAGAAGGCTTTTGATCTGGTTGAATGGGCACATTTGTTGGAGGTGTTGGGCTAGTTTGAGTTTTGGCAGGGCTTTTTTGGACTGGGTTCGGCTGTACAAGGCACCAATGGCTAATGTTCGGATGAACAGGATGAGTTCAGAATACTTTGGTTTGAACTGGGGGACGAGGCAGCTCTCCCTATTGCTTTTTGCTCTGGTGATAGAGCCGTTGGCAATGGCGCACAGGGTGTCGAGGAGTTGGAGAAGGATTGAGCAGGGAGGGGACGAGCACAGGCTTTTGTTGTATGCAGATGATCTTCTGTTACATATCTCGGACCCGATGGGGAGTTTTGATAGGATTCTGGAGATCCTGAGGGAATTTGGCCGTTTCTCTGAGTACACATTGAACAAGGAGAAAAGCGAGGTGTTCCTGATTAATGCTTGGAGCAGGATAGGAGGCTAGAGGAGCTACCGTTCTGGGTGGTGGGCGTGAGATTTCGGTATCTCGGGGTACAGGTGGTGCGAAGCTGGGCCCCGCTGCATAAATTGAATTTGGCGCGGCTGGTGAGGCTATGAAATCAGACTTTATGAGGTGGGATGTGTTGCCTTTATCGTTAGCTAAAATACAGTGCTGCCCAGTTCTTGTTCATGTTCCAGAAACTCCCCCGTCCTTTTTCCCCAAGTCCTTTTTTAGGAAGGTGAATGGGTAATTTTGAGTTTTGTGTGGGAGGGAAAAACTCCATGGGTGAGTAGGGTGTTTTTGGAAAGGCGGCAAGGAGGTGGGAGGAGCTGGCACTTTTGGGTCTGCTGAATTACTACTGGGCTGTGAATATTGCAATGGTCAGGAAATGGGCAGTGGAGGAAGGATTGATTTGGGGGCGGGTGGAGGCAGCTTCATGTAGGGGGGGCTAGTTTGAGCACTGTTGGCGTCCTTTCCATTCTTGCCGGTCTAGTATTCTGTGAGCCAAGTGGTCATGGTTTCAGCGTTGCGAGTTTGGAACCAGTGCAGGCAACATTTCAGGTTGGAAGGCATGTCTCTGTGGGTGCTGATATGCGATAATCATAGATTTGTGCCAGTTGTGTTGCGTAGCAGCGGGAAACTTGCAGCTAAACATGCTTGCTATGGGACTTTGTTCCCATTCAGTTGAATCAAGCCCTTAAAAAATCCAAATGCAATCAGGTAATCTGTATGGTTTTGTGAAAGGGAAATCATGTTTGACTAATTTAATAGAGTTCTTTGAGGAAGTAAAAACAACATGGATAAAGGGGAACCTGTGGATGTGGTGTACTTACATTTTCAGAAGGCATTTGACAAGGTGCCATATCAAAGGTCGCTGTACAAAAGAAGAGATCATGATATAGGGAGTAACAGATTAGCATGGATAGAGGATTAGTAAGCCAACAGGATACGGATAGTTGGCATATATAGGTCATTTTTGGGTTGGCAAAATGTAACAAGTGGCATGCCACAGGGCTCAGTGCTGATGACACAGTGATAGATATGAAAATAAGTTGTGAAGAGAACATCAGGGCGGGATTCTCCGACCCGGCGGGGGATTGGAGAATCCAGCCCCTGTTTTCACATCCCACAGATACTATATTGTCTCCAACTGTTTCTACTCCTTTGGCTGTATATTCACCATTGGCGAACCCTAGCAGTGTACCCTTGAACCTCTCTGCAATTTTGACAGGATATGTCCTTATATTCCCACCATTTAGAAGCATTGCATCAGTTTTCACATCAATGCTGATGATATTCAGTTCTAGCTATCTGCCCCTCTGCTAATCCAAAAGCTGCATATTTAAATCAAGGCATGGATAAAAGAACAAAGAACAATACAGCACTGGAACAGGTCCCTCGGCCCTCCAAGCCTGATCAACCCTCCAAGCTTGATCAACCTTTGCCAAAACCCTCATCACAAAGAACTAAGAACAATACAGCACAGGAACAGGCCCTAGATCTTTGTACCCCTGACCTTACTTCTACTGACCTCCACAATCCCACCTCTATTCGTCCACTTCTGTCACCACAATCGTAAACCACACCTTCAACACGTCAAAAGTCAACTTTTCAAATGCCTCTTAACTGATCTCCCTGCCTCAAGCCGTCACAAGTTTCAACTTGTTCTCAATCTCACAATCACATACATTCACTCCTCATATCCAGTGAGTTGAATTTTAATCTCCATCCTTACTTTTAAATGTCTCAATCTCCTTAGCTCATTGTACTTTACTTGAGTTATATCCCTCAATCGTATGTCCCTGCACCTTTTGATTCTCTAATACCAGGTTTTTATTCCCCTGTTTATTCTAGTACAATCGTGATGGCTACTTGGTTATTCACTCCATCTTGTCCTCTAGACCTCCATCATGCCAATTCCTACTTTATGTTCAAAGACCTCCTTCTTTTAGTTGTTTATCCCTTTTCCTGCTGCTGCTTATCATGCACTATTTCTTCCCCGTAATAGTAGGTGCTTTGAGCTGTGTTCCTGCATGAGAGGAGTGCTGGGGAAGTAAACGTTTTTGATGATGCCCTCATTGAAATGTTAAGCATCCAAATATGTTGAATTTAGTATAAAGAGTACTTTGTGCATTTTCATCCAAATTAGAATTCATGTTTGTGGTGATTGCAAAAAATTATCTGGAATGCAGCACTGTATCCAATTGGAAGGCAATGTTACCAATTGAGGTCAAATAATGGAAAGCAGTTATAAACAGTTACAATCATTCTTACACCCATCAAAGAAAGGAAGCTTTCATCTGACCTGAAAAAAAATCCAGACGGCAGACATGAAAAGATTATGTTCAAAATTGCTTCTGCACTTATTGGTTGATTGTATTTTTATTGCATGTCCTAAATGTGTAAACTTCATAACTTTAAAGCAGCAATCCAACTCCCACACTGCATTTGTTTTTTTCTGACAATTTTTCTGGTAGCTTTCCCCAAAATCAAGCAGAGAAAGTTAAAAATAACTATTTGTGAATGAATTTTAACAGCAACTGATTTCTGAAACCAGTGAAAGTCTTCTTTAGAGCATTGGATGCTACAATCTTTCCATACTGTTATTTGCAAGTTACCTACCCTTCATGACGTTTGAAGCCGTCAGATAAATGGATATTTAGTTTATAAATTCTAATTTATTTAAATATCGGTCATTTTGAAACCAAAAATGCTTCATCTACATGGACTAACAGCGTCAGGCAGGCAATGTCTTTTAACAAATTGATCAGGACATTAAATTGAAATTGCTTTCCTTTCCGTTTCATATTGAATACTACAGGCCCAAATTTATGAACATTTTTGTCTGTGTCAATAGTGGCGATACTAACCGGATAACAGTCAATGTGAAAATTGTTAAATTGTTACTGCGAGAAAGTGCTTTGTAATGATTTAAGGATAATAACAAAGCAATTGTTTTATATCATATAGATTGGAACGGAATGGCAGTGTAGAGAATCCTTGCTCACCAAAACGCAGCTGAAATAATGTGGACAAGCAGAAGCTCACATTAAAGAACACAAATATTAGACACTTTGTTGGTCTTTCTACTATTTTGTCAGCATTTCATGTAACTGTGCTCTCTAACAGCAGGCTGGCTCATAAATAACATCCTCATTGCATTCCTCAGTTAGTCCATATGGTGATAAGGGAAGCTTACACAGTATGCTTAAAATGTGGCAATTTTGTCCTGATGGTACCTACAATCTAAACTGTGCATGCTCTATTTTGTCTGGCTAGCTGGATTCCCTGTCGACAAAAATTGGATTATGATCTCCTGTTGAGAATTTTTAATCTTTGAATTTAATGAAAACAAACCAGAATCAGCATTTGGCTTGATAACTGAAAAAAAAAATCATTTTACATTTAGACCACGATATATGTCAATGCACAGCAGTGAACATTAATGATTTTTGAGCAACTTTCCTGAACAATTCCAGGGTTATGATAAAAGTACTGCTGTTTAGTAGGTTCAAGCCTCTAGGATCTAAACATCCCTTTCAGGAAACAAGTAAGACTTTACCTTATATGCCTAAGTAAGTTCGGGCAACAGGGACATAAAGGACTGTGCTCAATGTTGTTCAGATGCCATTCCCCTTTGAATCACCATTTCAGATGGATGAAAAGGAGGTAGGCCGAGTATATTTGCTCTAACCCTAAATTATGCCTTTCCACCACAGACCGATGGAATTTTGGGACCTGGTAGTACAATAACTTAAAACCTAAATTATATATTGGCTGTAACATTCGCAGGCATTATTTAGATGGCTGCTAAATGGTTAAAACTCATTTTCGTTGTAGTACAGTGACAATATGCCTTTGGACTCTCACAGGCTGTATAATTATATAATTACTGCTTTCATTACAGCTAAACCAGTACCATCAATTTGCTGGATTAACCACAGCAGTTCTCCATTCTCCATTCACAAGTTCCGCATAAAATTAAATGTTATTTTTAACAGGAATTTCTTAAGAAGGCAGTGTCCAAAGAGTTTCAGTCAATGTGCAAAACATTCCAGTCAAAGGACACAATCCATAAAATATTCAATTCAAGATACTGACATTGTCAGTAAGAATTCTGAAAGCAACTGTCTCCTTATAAAATACTTTACTCATTTCAGCTGTCAATGTTTTATTACAAAGGTTTTAATAATATGGACCAATTGGAATCTGAGAAGATAAGTTATCTTTGAAATCCTTTGTCTTGAATAACTGATGAAATGAGCCAATATGAACTTTTATTTTCAGGCAATAAAATTCTTATTTCTTCTGTCAAGAGTTAACATGAACACTGAAATTCAACGACTATAATCATGCCTGGTTTGTCAATTAACAGTTGATAAAGGCAAAAATAAAACACTAATCTTTCAAGCCTACACGCATTTGTTAGAAGCTGGCCTTGAATTTATGTCTGGCTCTCCTATTCTTCTGTTGTAACTTGCTGCAGGAAATCAGCAGGGAAACATAATTTATTAGGGAGCTTCACACATCACCCAGCAGAGAACCCCCATCAGACTATTCCAGTCAGTTATAAACTGCATGTAGCAACTAGGGAAATCTCAGGGGCTGGATTCTCTGATCACCGACGCTGAAATTGTGTTCTGCGGAGAGTTCTTCGGCCGGAGAATCCCCATTTATGCCAGAATCAGGAGCAGCGCCGCTTTTGTGAAGCTTCGCCCTCTCAAAAACGGTCAAGTATGGCGCACATCGTATGGATGGCCTCAGGGTGTCACCTGAGGCCCTCCCCCGATGCTCTGTCTCCGATGGACCCAGTCCCTGAAGGTGTGGGACACGTGTGCTCACACCCCTCGGGGACCTCATGTGGCGGTTGCGGACTGGGTCCAGCGCTCCCACAGTCAGGGGGGAGCCGTTCCGACGGCGAGATCATGGGCTGAATTCTCCATTCTGGAGACTAAGTCCCCACGCCGACATGAAAATGGTGGAAAACTGGCGCAAAACGGCCACCGATTTCCTGTTCCAAGGGGAGCTAGCAGGGAGGCCACGTAGAGCTCCCAATTCTAGCTGCCGATACGCGCCAGAGAATTGCCAGGTCTGTGGCCGTGCGTGCGCACAGCAGTGGGCTACAGCGGCTGCGCCGTGCCTCATGGCGGATGCCGCTCGCAGACCTGGCCCCCAAAATAATCCCGCCCTTCGGCCGGCTCGTGCGCCCCAGACCACCCCACCACAGTGCAGGCAGCCCCGAATAATGCCCCCCTATCCGCGGATCGGTCGTCCCCTGACTGTGGCGGTGCTGGACTGAGTCCGCAGCCACCACGCTGAGTACCTGATGGGTGAGTCCACATGCGACCCACGCCGTCAGGAACTCAGCCGGCTGGGGACGGAGCATCGTGGGGCAACGTAAGGAGAGCGTGGTTACGGCGTGCAGCGTACTCCTAGAGCAGGGGTGGGCAAACTACGGCCCGCGGGCCGCATGCGGCCCGCCAAAGGTCTTTATGCGGCCCACCAAGATCAAGCCACTAAAAAAAAAAAAAAAATTTTTTTTTTTTAAATTATTATTTTTTTTTTTAATTTTTTATATTCTTTTATAAGGTTAATGGGGGGGGGGCTGTTGGGTTACTGGTATAGGGTGGATACGTTGACATGAGTAGGGTGATCATTGCTCGGCACAACATCGAGGGCCGAAGGGCCTGTTCTGTGCTGTGCTGTTCTATGTTCTATATGAGGCGCCCAGAATCATAACCGGGTGAAGCGCCATTTTTGAAAAGTAGAGAAAAAGAGGGCTAAAGGCAGGATGCCGCCGGGGGAAGCGCTGAGGTATATGCTGCACACTAATTGGTTACAACCGGGACTATTAATTAATATACTATGCGGCCCTTTAAAATTGTGAATTTCTGAATGTGGCCCTTGCACGGAAAAGTTTGCCCACCCCTGTCCTAGAGTATGCTGCTTTTCAGGGGGTGGAGCATCGCAAAAGCGGCGCCGCCCCCAATTTCAGCATCATCGGGGACTCTCTGCCCCTTCGCCGAACGCGATTTCAGCGTGGAGGATTGGAGAATCCAGCCCCCGTTTTTCAATTTCCCGGAAAACCGGAACCTCATTTAAATACATCTGCATATCATTAGCTTGTCCTCCCGCCGGAATATCCCCTTCACTGAACATCCATCAGGCGCCGGTGTGACAGCACGCTGGGTATTTATACAGCACCTTTAATGACCTTAGGTGTCCCAAATTGCTTTTTAGGGTGCAAAGTGTCCTTAAAGTGGTAGCAGCCAACTTAGAGACATCAAGGTAACAAGAGTATGCAGTCATTGTGTTCCATGTGGGTGCCAATGCTATGAGAAAAGCCTTAAGTCCTGAAAAATTAAATTTAGCAAACTCAGACACAAGTTTAGGTGCAGCTCTCCGCTGATGGTCATAGGGAAAGGCAGAACGATTGGCATGATTAAATGTGTATTGGCACCAGATGGAAACTATTCCACAACAATGAGCTTTAACTGAATAAAGAGTACAGGAAAATAGATTTAATATGGAAGATACAAGGGGGGCTAATTGGGCAGTATCCAAAAATGGGCATAGGGATTGAAACGTGCAATTAACGTGCACCCATTGATTCAGGCAGCGTGCCAACTTTGTGCTGTCATATCACATCAACAGTATCATTAGCCTTGCACACTCACATCAATTTACTTCTCAGACACAAAGGGTATTTGTCAGAATTTAATAGGTGGCAAGAGCTCACCACTACTCCAGATGGCAGTCCCTCAGCCATGTAATGCTCTGAGGAGCATTAATCAGCTGAGACAAGCCTTCAGCCCATATCTGGGGAGGAGAGCCTGACTCCAAAACCTGATGGCCTATCAGATTGGTCGGCAGTTCTCCAGACCCCGCTATTCTACCAGGGTGGTAGCCACTGCTGGAATTACATTCAATCCCACAAAACAAAGAGGTGAGAAATGGTTGAAATTCAGTGAGGCCAAATCCAGAGGCCCGAGGGGGGGGGGGGGGGGGGGGGGGGGGGGGGGGGGGATAAGGGGAGGGAAATAGGGTGCAAAGGTCAGGTGGGAGAGGACACCCGGGAGGCAGACATTAGTGGGTGGGGGACACCCCAAGCAGAACACGGGACTGCTAAAAGAAGCATCCTCCCCTTTTTCCCACCAAAGGCTAACCTGCCCACTTTTCCCGCACTGCCACCTTTAATTGGTCACTTGAGGGCCAGCTCAATTGGGCTGCAGGAGGCTGGGCTGCTCCAACCCATCATTTGTACATTTGCAGTGAGATCGGGTGGACTGGTAGGCAGTAGGAACGTCACCTGCAGAATTTTACTGGCCCTGGGGAACTAGAGGATAACTTCATACTTGTGACAATATAAGACTATAATTATTATATATTGGAAAGGGGATCCACATGTAGCGAGACCCCAGACATGCTTCTATCCAGAGAAGGGGAAAGATAGAATAGGTGCTAGTTTCCCGGGTGAGTTCTGCTGCAGTGTTCTCAGATGAGCACTTTGATGGGGAGGTCTACAGAAGAGGAGGAATTTGAGTACACAAAATTATTCTTGACTCCTTTCAGGATATCAGGCATTTGGTTGCACACCAGCTGGATGTTGATGGAATCAAATCCCTTAAATTTGATCTACATCTCAGAATTTGTATCTGACAGCCACAAAATGATGTGTGTTCAATTAATGGCATCCTGAATGACAAAGAAACTGCGAGCTCGCTCTGCCTGCTCCTCTGTGGTGAGTGAGAATGAAGTTCATTCCGCTGTCTCAGAATTTAGAACGTCAGGAACCACCGTTATGCGACAATGGGGAATAAAGTGTGAGATGTTGCAAATATCACCTGTTCCAGCCTGGAAGAAATTCAACGCAGAAAAGTTCATGGGCCACAGTAACTTTCACAGCCACTGGCAATGATGGCTGCAACAGGTGGCAGATTTCTGCATTTCACACTGGTTGACGTTATAATGTACGTACTCTGCAGTCTTCTGACAGATGTTCCCAGATGCATGCTCATGCCCTCACCAAAATTATGTTAAGTGCAACTTTAAGCACATGCTGCAGATCCCATTTTGGAGGCAAAATGGCACCTGCCATTTTTAATTTTGTGGCCAAAATATCTAAACTGGGAGAGGAGCTGAAAAAAGAAAATTAACCAGTAGAAACTAAAAGTGAAAAGGGAAGGATAATATTCATGCAGATATCAGTTTTAGCAGTGGGGCATGGAATAGAAGAATGTAATAAGGTTGCTGCTAAAGGACCAAACAACCTGGGACAAAGAAAATTGTGGGAGTTGCGATAAGTAAAAGAAAAGAAAGTTAAAATGAGCAGAGTGTAGGAAATAGAGGGGCTCAACTTGAAGCAATTATTTTACAAGAAAATCTAGACTTAATACGAACAGAAAAAATAAACCTTGCTGCAAACCCCCGACATATGTTTCTTTCTTCTAGTTATGATTCTACACTTTCAATAGGTTATCGTCTGTTTTGTTATTTATCGGGTCATACCGCACAAAATCCTTCTCAGTTTTAATTTTCCTTTCAAACATATTTCATCACAAAAATCATCACAATGTAATTACAATGATAGTTCCCCATTCATCTTACTGTATGCCCCTCCAAAATATAAAAATTCACATACACAATTACTAGCCCACCTGTTATTACAACATTCACTAAACACAGAATGGTTTACATTGCTCCACCATAGATGGTCATGCCGACACCTGTTTAGGTCTGAAGCTCTGAAATTCCCTCCCTAATCCTCACTGCCTCTCTCTCCTCTTTTATCTGGAGGCTTCTGTCCATTCCTGGAATGAAGACAGTTGTGATCTGTCTTTCAACCCCGCAGATCCATTAGCCACAACCCATTCATTCCTTTCTAGTAGTGATCTGTGATTGTCAGCTTCCACAAACCAGCTGCAGCCTTGATTCATTTATTTCCCTCCATAGATGAAAGCCTAATGTTTATAAACATCAACCACATCAAAGAGCAGCAAGCGCATTCCAATCACATGCTTGAGTGATTGGAATGCATCTGGTGATTGGAATGCACTTACCTCTCTTTGATGTGGTTGATGAAGATGAGTCCTAATGGTTTTGAAACATTGGCGCCATCAACAGGGGTGCAATGGGGCTGGTACATGCCAGGAGAGGCCTCCCCTGGGCTTCCCGACAACCGTTCCACCTGGCAAGATCTGGTTAGGGATCCAATCTTGCAGAATTAATTTGACTGAGAAACTGTCTTACCTCTGCCTTTACTAAATCAAAAGGCTACCCAGCATCTATGGGCCTCACTGAAGAGACCCCAACCAGGCTCCGTTTATTACTGGTGCACTCAAAAGAGTCCCAGGCAGAACAGTACTTGGGGGGGGGGGGGGGGGGGGGGCTCTCCCAGGTGATTGAAGGCCTGCGGGTAGTTGGTCTCCAGCCAAGCTGGCACTCTGGCACTGCTGGTGCCAGCTGGGTACCTTCCCTGATAGTGCCAATTAGGCACCCTGGTAATGCCACCCAGATGCCAGCCTGGCACTGCCACCATACCAGATGGCACTACCAGGGTGCCAGGCTGGAAGTGCCAAGGTGCCAAGCTTGCATTGTGTCCATGTCAGGGATAGGGCCAGGGGTGCCCTGCACATCTGTGGTGGGATGTGGGGGGCCCGTGGACCCCCCAGCAGGTAAGTTGGGACGTTGGGGAGGTCCAGGGATGGATTCTGAAGGTCGTGAGATCGGGGTGCCATTTCAAAATGGTGCAGACTATCTCCTGAACTGAGGAGCTCGCTCGTCTCTGTTTTATGTTGGTTAGATCGCTCCCATTAACTCTGTTTCTCTTGCCACAGATGCTGCCAGGCCTTCTGAGTTTTTCCAGCATTTTCTGTTTTTACTTCAGATCTCCAAAAATCACAATGTTTTGCTTTTATTTTACCTGTTGAACGTCCTGCTGGAAAACACACAGCTGAAGTCGTTGATGCAGTCGGACCTTGCGGTGTTGCCAGATACTTTCAAGCCTTCGCTGGTGATGCAACACTTCATGCACAATGTCTAAGACTCGATGAACCGCTTTGGAGTAGTTTGCAGTTGCAGTGAGTGAATCAGAATTCCCCGGGCTTAAAGGTCGCTGCAGTACATCTAGTAGAGCTTTGCCATCCTGACTTACCTGTAATAAATATAATAGATAGCTAAATATAATAGACATGCCAATCTAAAGAATTGATTATGGCATCAATAATTTGTCGACCATGATTCAATTAAATTCTACTAGCTTCCTTTAATGTTTCTCCCTTTTCCACTGCTAAATATTTGTGTCCAAATTACAACTGAGTCTACAATATTTATAATCATTAGCACTGCCTGACTTAAACCGTCATGGTAAGAATGGCATTTTGAAGCTGTCTCGTGGCTTCAGAATGCATTTTCACCAATAAAATAAGCTGACAAGTGTAACAAATTATCTGGAACAATATGAATTTTCAATTCCAATAGGTCCATAAAATGGGATCCTCATGGATTATGCAACACTTCAGATGGTTTGAATAAACAAAAGAACATAGTTATTTCATACTTGATATCAATTGATTAAATGACAGAATTCATAGAAGTAAGGTCAGAAATTTCAAGGGAACAGATTTGCGAGTAACTGATTGAGAAATGCTTTAAAATCAAATAAATGGGGGAACTTAAAAAGAAGAGAAACCAAATTCCAATCAGCAGAATGACTGACCAAAGAAAGCAATTGGATGACTGTGTACACCCTGAAATGAATGGATCGCCTCTTTACCTCTGCATATGCCTGTGTGATCTGCTCATATAGCGTTTGATGATGGTGAATGGCAATCTCCAAATCTTGCATTTCAGATGGAAGTCCTCCCTCAGCACAGGTTTTGCACCAGATATCAACACTTGATAAATACTAAAACAAAATTGGAAGCAGTCATTAATAGTAATTATATTTTTCCTTTGAAAAAATCTTGCAGTGAAATGAAGCAAAAGCAGAAGGTGTAGAGGGGACATGAGGGAAATAACTTTTTTAGTCAGAGGGTAGTGGGTGTCTGGAATTCGCTGCCTGAGTTGGTGGTGGAGGCAGGAACTGTAAACTCTTTTAAAAAGTACCTGGACCTGCATCTTTAGTGCTCTAAGGTACAAGACTATGGACCGGGTGCAGGAAGGTGTAACTTTTCTATGGTTCTATGGATGAGGAGAGTATGTTTAGATAGCAAGTTGTTAAGATCTGCAGTGCACTTCATATTTTCACGAGTTTCGAGGCAGCGGGAGGTAGCCTGCCATTGGCTGCCGGTGGGATCTTCTGGTCCCGCTGCTGTAAATGGGTTTTCCTGTTGAATGCAACCCTTGCCGTCTTTTTTAAATGCACCACTTTTAAATGGCACCCCGATCTCACAACCCTTGGACGCAACCCCTAGACCCCTCCCAATGGGAAACCCGCCTTGTCCCGAGAGCAAGAGATCCCAAAGATTTTAACTCGCAGATGTCATTGTCATACACTGATTTCAAATCCCAACCATATCCCACCTGGTCAGCAAGGAAGCTTTAAAATATAACCAAAGTGAGCTTCCCTGGGTCTCTTGCGTCCTGGCTCCTGTCTGTCACCAGCTTAGTCAGGCATGCAGTTAAAATGACATGCACATATCCATCATGTCATTGACGTTGCCATAGAAATAACAGCCCTGCTTCTCTGGGTAAAGAGCCTTCAGGTTTAGTTTAAACAGAGTGAGGGCAGGGGGAAGACATGAGGCATAGAAAGAAGTCGGGAAGATGGTGTTGAAACCTTCTCCCCGCCATTAATTTTAATTCTCTATCAACATGTTTCTTGCAGGGTGGGGCAGGTAAAAATTGAGCAAATACTGCTTGTTTTGAGAAAAAAAAGTTAATCTGACCATGGGATTGGTTGAACACTTCTGTTCTACATCCTAATTTTTTAAACTTAGAACCTTTATAGATTTATTATGCATTTTCCCAGGTTGAATGAAATATACAGCTTTTTAGTTTAATTCCTATTATCCTCTTTACAAGTTACATCACACCTGCATTGTGCTTCTACTTTCTTCAAGAATTCGATGCAAAGAAGATTAATTCCTAGGTCTCTCATATTGCTGCCCTCAAGCTAGCCACTATGCCATGTGATAGTGCAGCTATCCCTAGTGAAAGATATCAGCAGTTTGGACTCCAAGAGGCATCATAACTTGGCAATGGTCTCCTTGCTGAAGCACTGGTGGTGACCATAGATTTTCTATGAGCAGATATACCAAGCTCTGTAAAGGTTACTTCTGGGACACAGATGGGAGTGTACATAAATGCGGGAACAAGGACAATCAGAAGTACTTTGCCGCAGCATGTGTCACAGCCATTTCCTTCCCCTGAATCTGAAGCAATTGATCCTTTAGCAGCCAGCATCCTACCAAAAAAATATAGATGTCCCTATCCTTGGAAGATGCAGGGAGACAGTTGTGCAGGGTCTAACTGCCTCATTAGAAACTGCAAGCCTTACTAATGGCTATCACACACTCCTTTATATATGACCAAGCAGTGCCCCAGGAAAGGCTCACTAAAACAGATGAAGTTGTGCATTGCCCTTTTTATGGTGGTTTTTAACAAAACAATTAGCCTCTGGCTCATTTATTGCAAGGATTCCAGAAATGTATGCATTTGATTACCATTAAACTGGGACAGTACGGAATGAAGACATCTGAAGCTTAAATTACAACAGGTTCATTTCAATAGCAACAGCAACAACTTGCATTTCTATAGCACCTTTAAACACTCAAATGTCCCAAGGCACTTCACAGGAGCATTATCCAAAATAATCCGCCACAGAGCCACGTAAGGTGCTATTAAATAAATAACCTTTATTGTCACAAGTAGGCTTACATTAACACTACAATGAAGTTACTGTGAAAAGCCCCGAGTCGCCACATCCTGGTGCTTGTTTGGGTACACAGAGGGAGAATTCAGAATTCTCAGCTAGTACAGGAATTGAACCCCCACTGCTGGCTTTGTTCCACATCACAAACCAGCTGTCTAGCCCACTGAGCTAAACCAGCATAGGATAGGTAGCTGTAAACTTGACCGATGAGGTAGGTTTTAAGGACTGTCCTAAAGGAGGAGAGAGAGGTAGAGAGACTAAGTGGTTTGGAGAGGAATTCTAGAAATCGGGATTTGGATAACTAAAAGTACTGCTGCCTACGGAAGATCAATTAAAATTGGTGATGCCAGAATTGGAGAAGTGCAGAATTCTTCTTTGTATAACTATGTACTTTCATAAATTACAGGCAAGGTTATTGGATTTTGGAAAAAGATGGACTGAATTGAGGAATATGATCACGAAAAGTCTGAAATCCAGTGTCACGAATGTAAAATTTAACATATTCATTTATAATAAAACAGTAGCTCTGGTTATAATATTCAAAGCTTTTTGTACGTTTTCAGTATTATTTGTTCCTTATGTTGTCAGGGATAGATTAGTGACTTAATATATTTGTGAAATATCAACCAAACTTGAATGCTGCCAATTCATAGTATTGCACAATGGTAGCAATAACCTCCAAATGCCCCTTTAATTGGCACATCAACAATGTAATTAAATGTTGAGTATAACGTGTTTACTATGTAAACACTACCAACAGTGAGAGTGATTGGTTAATTAGAACTTGGAAAAATGTCTCCAACCCAAAGGGACGGGCATAATTACAATAATTTGTACCAGGATTGCTCTTGTGGAGGAGTTTGTTCTTTTTAAATCTTTTATGTGGATAAAAATACTTGCTTTTTGCAATAAGCATTTGGAATGGAAAGAGAAAAGATATGCTTTATGCTCTTATTAGAAACAGAGGGTGAGAAATGTATTTGCATAGCGCCATTCTGAGTAATTTCCCCAGTGATATCATGGAAGAAACTGTGTGTGCTGCATCTTCGGGCATTATCTAACCCTAGGAATCAACATAGCCTGCCAAGGGGCTCTGATGATACCCAGAACTTGTTAATACACAGCTTCTCAATAAACTGAAGCAATTTCAACATCAATGACTGAATCAGAGAACCCGACAGCAATACAGGGCGGAATTCTCCGCTCCCGCGATGAATCGGGAAGGCCGTCATGAACTCGGCCGAGTTTCACGACGGCCTCGGAGGCCACACCTGACGTCACGACGGCTGACAGCTCCAACCCGCGCGTGCGCGGTTGCCGTCTTCCCCTCCGCTGCCCTGCAAGACGTGGCGGCTTGATCTTGAGGGTCGGCGGAGGGGAAAGAGTGCGTCCCTTTAAGACGTCGGCCCGACGATCAGTGGACACCAATCGCGGGCCAATCCCCTCCCGAGCACGGTCGTGGTGCTCACTCCCCTCTCCGCCCCCCACAAGCCACAAACGAGCATCTGGCGCCCATGTTCACGACGGCAGCGACCAGGTGTGATTGCCGCCTGGTCGTGAACTGGTCGGGAACGGCAGGCCGCTTGGACCATCCGGGCCGGAGAATCACCGGTTGCCATGAAAAACGGCGAGCGGTGATTCGGCGGGAAATCGCAGGGTGCCAGGGCGGCGTGTCGTGAGTCGCCCGGCCCTCCCGCGATTCTCCCACCCGGCGTGGGGAGCGGAGAATCGCGCCCACAGTGCTTCATGAAGCTGATACTTGTTGGTGTTCTGCAAAACAGACACCTTGGTCCCAAAATCAATTTCGAGAGTAATTATCACAAACCTTTCAGCAAGGGTTTCAGTACTTGTAAAAGGCATTTTACACAGATGTGTCCTTTCAACAGTACAGTCCAGAAAAAACAATAAGAAGTCTTACAACACCAGGTTAAAGTCCAACAGGTTTGTTTCAAACACTAGCTTTTGGAGCACTGCTCCTTCCTCAGGTGAATGAAGAGGTATGTTCCAGAAACATATATACAGACAAATTCAAAGATGCCAGACAATGCTCAGAATGCGAGCATTTGCAGGTAATCAAGTCTTTACAGATCCAGAGATAGTGGTAACCCCAGGTTAAAGTGGTGTTAATTGTCTCAAGCCAGGACAGTTGGTAGGATTTCGCAAGTCCAGGCCAGATGGTGGGGGATGAATGTAATACGACATGAATCCCAGGTCCCAGTTGAGGCCGTACTCATGTGTGTGTAACTTGGCTTTTATGTTTCTGCTCGGCGATTCTGCGTTATCGCGCGCCCTGAAGGCCGCCTTGGAGAACGCTTACCCGGAGATCAGAGGCTGAATGCCCTTGACTGCTGAAGTGTTCCCCGACTGAAAGGGAACATTCCTGCCTGGTGATTGTTGCGCGATGTCCGTTCATTCGTTGTCACAGCGTCTTCATGGTCTCGCCAATGTACCACGCTTCGGGACATCCTTTCCTGCAGCGTATGAGGTAGACAACGTTGGCCGAGTCGCATGAGTATGTACCGTGTACCTTGTGGGTGGTGTTCTCACGTGTAATGGCGGTATCTAAGTCGATGATCTGGCATGTCTTGCAGAGATTGCCCTGGCAGGGTTGTGTGGTGTCGTGGTCGCTGTTCTGAAGGCTGGGTAATTTGCTGAAAACAATGGTTTGTGAGGTCGCGCGGTTGTTTGAAGGCAAGTAGTGGGGGTGTGGGGATGACCTTGGCTAGATGTTCATCTTCATCGATGATGTGTTGAAGACTGTGAAGAAGATGTCGTAGTTTCTCCGCTCCGGGAAAGTATTGGACGACGAAGGGTACCCTGTCGGTTGTTTCCCGTGTTTGTCTTCTGAGGAGGTCGGTGCGGTTTTTAATGTGGCGCGTTGGAACTGTCGATCGATGAGTCGAGTGCCATATCCTGTTCGTACGAGGGCATCTTTCAGCATCTGTAGATGTCTGTTACGCTCTTCCTCGTCTGAGCAGATCCTGAGTACACAGAGGGCTTGTCCATAGGGATGGCTTTTTTAATGTGTTTAGGGTGGAAGCTGGAGAAGTGGAGCATCGTGAGATTATCCGTGGGCTTGCGGTAACGCAAAGTGCTGAGGTGACCGTCCTTGACGGAGATGAGTGTGTCCAAGAATGCAACTGATTTTGGAGAGTAGTCCATGGTGAGTCTGATGGTGGATGGAACTTGTTGATGTCATCGAGTAGTCGTTTCAGTGATTCTTTGCCATGGGTCCAAAGGAAAAAATGTCATCGATGTATCTGGTGTATAATGTTGGTTGAAGGCCCTGTGCGGTGAGGAGGTCTTGCTCAAACTTGTGCATGAAGATGTTGGCATATTGAGGTGCGAATTTGGTCCCCATGGCTGTTCCGTGCGTCTGGATGTAGAACTTGTTGTCGAAGGTGAAGACGTTGTGATCCAGAATGAAGCGGATGAGTTGCAGAAATGCTTCTGGAGATTGGCAGTTGTCGGTGTTGAGTACTTAGGCTGTTGCAGCAATGCCGTCATCATGGGGGATGCGGGTGTAGAGTGCCAAGACGTCCATTGTGACGAGGAATGTTCCTGGTTCAACTGGTCCATGGGTGCTGAGTTTCTGTAGGAAGTCCGTCGTGTCGCGACAACCCATCGTACAAGGTATGCCCAGCTTCTGTCGTGACACGACGGACTTCCTACAGAAACTGAGCACCCATGGACCAGTTGAACCAGGAACATTCCTCGTCACAATGGACGTCTCGGCACTCTACACCAACATCCCCCATGATGACGGCATTGTTGCAACAGCCTCAGTACTCAACACCGACAACTGCCAATCTCCAGACGCAATTCTGCAACTCATCTGCTTCATTCTGGATCACAATGTCTTCACAGGAGTGCGGCCTCAACCGGGACCTTGGATTCATGTTGCATTACATTCATCCCCCACCATCTGGCCTGGGATTGCGAAATCGTACCAACTGTCCTGGCTTGAGATAATTCACACCTCTTTAACCTGGGGTTACCCCTATTTCTGGATCTGTAAAGACTTGCGTAATTCAGGTGAGAAAGGAGCAGTGCTCCGAAAGCTCGTGTTTGAAACAAACCTGTTGGACTTTAACCTGGTGTTGTTAGACGTCTTACTGTGCTCACCCCAGTCCAACACTAGCATCTCCACATCAGAAAAAACAAGAATCAGGGATTGTTTAAATTGAAAAGATGAAAAACCATTACCATTAACTTTGATCAATAAAATAATGGCACATAAGCTGCTCGGAGTGACAATCAGTGGCGGATTGCCACTCTGTAGCGACTTACCTGTGCTTCCAGACTCAGGGTGGGTGAGGGTGAAGAAGTGAAGTGTGTCCATGACTCCAGCGGTGTAGTGCAAATGGAATGTAGCAAAGAATAAGCCCCCATTTTATGGCACCAGCTGTGGGGGTGGGAACACAGTGTGGGGGAGGTTGCTTAGTTGGGGGTCCCCTGGGAGGTTTGGGGCACAGGGGGCGGGGGGGGGGGGTTGTACCCCCTGGTGGGTTGAGGGCATGGGGGTGTACGACGGAGAGCTTGGTATGGGTGTTTAAAATAGTAGCTCTGAAGTTAGAAGTGCTTTTGTTCCCCCATCTAACTCTTTCAGAGTAACTATGAGTGTAAAATTGGCAGAACCATCCGAAGTTAGCAATTTAAATCATTTTGTCAGATGGTTCCGAGCCAGGGGAAGTTAGACCTTCTGGACAATTGCCGGGTAAACTCTTATCTGGGAACGTCCAAGAGGGATTCCCCAGCTCATCATTGGGGTATCCCCCCCCCAAAATATGCATATGGAGAGCCAGTAAGTTATGGTCCATGGTGTAATATTGATCTTGTTAGAATAGGTTTTATTTGCATGAATAATTATCCTTTGTGGACTCTGAGATGCATGTGTACAGACTTTTTTCTCAAGCTCACCTGTTCAGCCTTCTGGTGAAATACAGCAGACATTGCCAAGATAGTGCTACGCTCATCCAGAGCAGCTGCAAAACTCTTCCACTCTTGATCAAGTTGAGCAGATATCTGCTTGATCTGCTGAGATGCATAATGGCCAGCCTCTGAAAGCCTGGATGCAACAGACATGATGCGATTGATGTTGACATATGCGTTCTGAAAAAGCAGAAGATTGCCATTTACAATGTGAACAGAAGATGTCTTGTCACCAGCTTCATTCATCAGGAACGCAGCAAAATAGTGAGGTTAGCAAATTAACATTCCTAAAATATTTACACTCTGCCTCAGGTAGTCACCCTCTTCTTTCAGCAAAGAAACATATAATCACAAAATAGCATTTTTCCAATTCTAAAATGTTGTTACAAAATCGTTTGAAGAAATATATCAATAGTACACTCAAAGAAACTATACTAAACAAAACAGTACAATAATATGAAGGGTTTTACCTTTCCCATTTATAGTAAAGTACTCAGACAAATAATTAATTTCAAGACCCAAAGCATTAACCGGTGGCATGTATCAATAAACTAGAAGATAAACAGCAAAATTAGGTCCAATTCAGGTACGGTGCATAATTTGTTCCATCGCATTAAAGCTGGAATCATTATGTTATCCGCCCACCTCACTCTTGCTTTGCATACACTCAATGCCTACCTAGCAACATTTAGTTCAAAATAAAAGCAAAATATTGTGGATGCTGGAGAACTGCAATAAAAACAGAACGTGCTGGAAAAACCTCAGCAGGTCTGGCGGCACCTGTGGAGAGAGAAACCGAGTTAAGTTTTCAAGTTCATTATGACACTTCCTCGGAATTCTTCTGAAGAGTCAATATGGACTCAAAATGACTCTGTTTCTCTCTCATAGATACTGAGTTAATCCAACACTTTATAATGTAGCATGTAGCCTCTTGTACCAGGCGTACAGTAGTGCCAGCAGGCGCCATTAACAGGAAGGCATTGCACATATAAGTTTATGCCAACTAATTCCATAATATTCTGGTAGAGGACACTAAATTCTCTGTTTAGTTGACAAAAATTGGAAATTGTTTGACAGCTTCTCACACTGGCTGATAAAGAAAATGATGAAAAACATTAATGTTTTCTCCCTCACTATGTTTATCCACAGATTTGCAGAATTGTTACAGAGCAGAAGGAAGCCTTTAAGCCCATTGTGTTTGCACCGGCTCTCCAAATAAGCAACTCACCAAATGTTATTACTCTGCCTTCTCCCCATAACCCTGCACATTCTTCCATTTCAGATAACAGTCTAATCCCCTTTTGAATGCCTTGATTGAAGCTGCTTCCACCACACTGTTAGGCAGTGCATTCAAAACCCTAACCACTCGCTGCATGAAAAGGGTTTTCTGTACGTTGCTTTAGCTTCTTTTACCAATTAGTTGAAATCTGTCCCATCTCTTTCTCGATCCATACACGTGTGGGAACTGTTTCTTTCTGTCTACTGTGCCCTGAGCTCTCATGATTTTGAATATCTCTACCAAATCTCCTCTCAGCCTTCTCTTCTCCAAGAAAATAGTCCCAACCTCTGCACTTTATCTTCATAACTGAAGTTCCTCGTCCTTGGGACCATTTTCGTGAGTCTTCACTATACTCTCTTATGCCTTCACATCCTTTCTTAAGCGTTGTGCCCAGAACTGAACACAATACTCCAGCTGAGGTTGAACTAGCGTCTTGCAGAAGTTCAACATAACCTCCTTGCTGTTGTACACGATGTCCTTAGTATTAAAGGTAAGTTACTGGGTTACTGGGTGGGGTTACTGGGTTACGGAGATAGAGTGATGGTGTGGGCTTGGGTAGGGTGCTCTTTCCAAGGGCCGGTGCAGACTCGATGGGCCGAATGACCTCCTTCTGCACTGTAAATCCTATGATTCTATGAAAGCCTAGGATATTGTATGCTTTATTAGTCACCCTCTCAACTTGTCATCTTCAATTACTTATGTACATACGAACCAGGTCCCTCTGTTCCTGCACCCCCTTCCCCCTTTAGTGTTGCACCCTTTAGTTTATATTGTCTCTTCATGTTCTTCATACCAAAATTAATCACTTCACATTTGTCTTCATTGAATTTCATTTGTCACCTGTCCGCCCATTCCACCAACTTATCCATGTCCATTTGAAGTTTTACATTATCCTTCTCACAATTCACAATGCTTCCAAGTTTCGCTAAACCTACAAACTTTGAAATTAGGCCCTGTACACTAAAGTTTAAATTATAATCATAGAATCATAGAATTTACAGTGCAGAAGGAGGCCGTTTGGCCCATTGAGTCTCAACCGGCCCCCAGAAAGAGCACCCTATTTAAGCCCACACCTCCACCCTTATCTCTGCAACCCAGCAACCCCACCTATCTTTTTTGTGTATATGGACGGCTAAGGGTCCTAACATTGACCCCTGGGAAACTCGACCTCAAACCTTCATCCAGCCCGAGAAATGTCTATTAACCACTACGTTCTGTTTCTTTTTATTCAGCCAATTTTGCATCTAAGTTACTGCTGTCCTTTTTATTCCATGAGCTATAACTTTGCTCACAAGTCCGTTGTGTGGCACTGTATCAAATTCCATTTCAAAGTCAACACCATTGCCTAAGCAATCCTCTCTTATCTCTTCAAAAAGCTCCCGTAAATTAGTTAAACATGATTTTCCCTGAAGAAATCCATACTGGCTTTCCGTAATTAACCCCTATTTGTCCATCCTATGTGACTATTCATTTTTCCCCGAATTATTGTTTCTCAAGGTTTCCCCACTACCAAAGTTAAACTGACTGGCCTGTAGTCACTGCCCTTACCTTTACACCATCTATTGAACAGGCATCTAACACTTTCAATTCTCCTGTCCTCTGGGACCACCCCTGAATCTAAGGAAGACAGAAAAATTCTGTCCAGTGCCACTACAACTTCCACGCTCATTTCCCTTAATATCCTTGGATGCATCTAATCTAGTCCTGGTGCCTTATCAACTTTAAGTAAAGAGAGCCTATCCAATACCTCCTTCACATGAATTATTAACTCTTCTAGTGTCTCATAAACCTCCACTTTTATCCAAGCCTGAGTAGCATCTACTTCCTTGGTAAAGACGGATGGGAGTCGCTTTGGGGTGGACTCTGTAGAAACTGCAATTGTACAGAGAGTTTGCTGTAATGTATAAATTTGGGATAACTTTTCTGTAGTTTAGTAATAGTTGCCTACAAAGTCATGTTTAGTTGTGTTGCTTTTTGTTTGTTTCTTACAGTAGAAGTCTTAAATCTTTCAATCTTATTGGGCGGGCTATTTAAGTTGGTCACGGGAAATTCAAACATCATAACAAATTGGAAGCTTTTGCAAGATATGAATCCAGAGGTTGTGACAAGATTGAACAGTTACTTTTATTGAATTTATTTTAACGTTAACATGGCTAGGTCTACTGCTCGTGCATTTTTGGAATAAAACAGGACCTATCTATGAATGCCTTGTGACAGTTAACAAAGGTTAATATGAAAATGGTAGCAGAGAAATTAGAGATCGATTAAAAAGTCAGGGCTAAGAAGGCAGAGGTTTTGAAAGTATTTGCTCAAGACGTGAATCTTAAAGGAAGAGACAAGTAATCACAATTGCACTCAGGTTGAGTTGGCTAAAATTAGGTTGCAAATGGAATACTGGGAATTAGAAAAGTAAATGAGAAATCTTAAATTAGAAAGAAAGGAAAAACAGAGATGTGAAAACGTGAACTTGAATTTCAAAGCGTGAAAGGAAAACAAGTAGAAGAGAAACCCTTGCATTTCAGAGAAAAAAACTGAGAAAATTGCTTCTCAACAAAGAAAAGCTTAGATTACACAAATACGGGCAGCAGGAAACCTTGGGAATGATTCAGATTTAACTCCAAGTTTTGATTTGGTAAGAAATATTGACCTAGTGCCTAAATTCAGTGAGGAAGGCATTAAAATGTATTTTATGTCATTTGAGAAAATTGTTACAAAGCTACAACGCCCACAAGACAATTGAGCAGTTTTATTGCAAGTGGTGTGGAGGGAAAGCATTAAAAGTACACTCGCCTTTTTCAGATCTACAATCTAGTGATTACGAAACAGTGAAGATTGCTGTTCTCAATGCCAATTAGTTAGTGCCAGAAGTCAGTGACATTCAGAGGGAGATGTCAGCAACAGTCCAGCACGTCCATAGCTGATTAAAGGAGGCTCAGAGGCTACGGGAGCAGGAGATGGCGGCAACAGTGTGTGGCACCGAGGCCACACTATGCTATGGTGGTGACTGCAATGGAGTGTCTGGTGCACATCGGCAGCATGAAAAAAGGTGTCCAAAGTGTTGTGCAGCCAGTTATGGCCATGGCTGAGGGCCTCGGCAGAATGTTTGACTCACTGGGGCACGTGACCCAGTACCCGGCTGACCTTGATGAGGTGCTGCAGGACATGTCCCGCTCTCAGATGGGAATGGCCGTGGCGCTGCGGAGCATGCCCCAATCACTGAGAAGCATTGCCTAGGGTGTTGACACATGGTGCAGACATTGGGAAGTCACCAGGGCTGGCAGAGCCAGATGACACACAGGCAGCCGGGGCAGCTGCCCCTCTGTCCCGAGGTGAACCCCAAGGCCCAACCGAACAGGAGGAGCGGGTGCTGTATGCCAACTCAGACACGTCCCATGGAGTGCGAATGGTGGCCACCAGCTCCCTCGAGGTCTATCCCGCTGATGAGGCTGTTTCGCAGTCAGCACATGGGTAAAGGTGGCATGGCAAGTGCCGTTGACCAGTACGCTGGGGCCCGTGGTCCCGAGGGCCCCCAGAAGATTCCCGGCAGGGGCATCGAAGGCCACGGGACATGGTAAGCAGCTGCCTGCCTTCATCTCCGATGTGCATCCTGGGACACACCTGGAAGTAGTGGTAGAGCAAGGAAGGCTAAGCATGTTGAGGATCACAGAGGGCACTGGGGGAGGGGGAGAGAGAGTGGGGGGAAGGTAGGTCGGGGTGGTGGGGTGAGGGGGCAGTGGGGAAAATGGGGCGGCACCATCAGGAGAGTGGGGCATTGTTGGACATCTGTGAAACATTAAAAACCCTTCACCACAACCAGTAGTACTCCCGTCACTTTTTTCCACCCCCCCCCCCCCCCCCCCCCCCCCCGGTACATAAGGGGAAAATGAGTGAGCAGACAGGCGGGGCCAGACTATGGCATAGATTGAGGCGTCCTAGCGCTCAGCTCTCTGCCATCGACAGTGACCCACTAACGGTGTCATCACAGCTCCCCAGCACCCTGGAGTGATGTAACACAGCCCGGGGGTCATTAGCCATGTCCTCAATGAGTACGCCTTATCCCGCAAAAGCCAATCGCCGATTCTGGGGTGGTCCTCGAAGATGCCGGGGATGGCTGACTGCCCCAGGATGTAGTTGTCATGCACACTTCCTGGGAAGCGGAAACACACGTACATGATCTTCATGTGGTACTCACACATGAATTGTATATTCGGGGAGTGGAAACCCTTACTGTTAACGTAAGGCACTCTCAGATGGCCCAGTGCACGCACGGTGACATGCGTGCAGTCTATCAGCCCCTGGACCTGGGGAATTCCGGCGATAGCAGAGAATCCTGCTGCCCGTGCATCTTGTTGGGCCTGGTCCCTGACCCATGTCAAAGTTTATAGTTCACCGCCTGGGCAAACAGGGCATCCATGACCTAGAGGATGCGAGATGCTACACAGGTCCCCTCTCAAGCCCTGGAATGTACCCGAGGTGTAAAGGTTAAGGGCTGTAGTGACCTTGATGGCCACCAGGAGCAGGTGTCCTCCTCTTCAATGTGGTGTCAAGTCCACAAAGACATGGCACAGGTGCCGTATCATCTCCTTGTTTAGGTGGAACCTCCTACAGTACATTCTGTCCATCATCTATACAAAGGACCAGCGATGCTTGTAAACCCTAGGCCTTCGTGTTCCTCCCCCTCTGCGTCTCATCCTGGCATAATGGGCTGCCGGGACCTCAGGGTGTGGGGCGGGATCTGGAACATGGCGCGGGGTCCCGCACAATTTTGCCTTTGAGATTGGCCCGGTTGCATCGCAAACTATTTTGCGACTGGCTTGTTTCTTGTTTTTGGCCACTCGAGCTATTTACCGGCCTCATTTCGCTCAAATGAGAGTGCAACAAGCCTGGAGAATCGTGCCCTTAGGGTACAGAGACCTGTCTCCTCCACAGGATTCCATCCAATATGTGTGGATGTGGAAGGTCTGGGCATGATTCTTAATGAATACTTTACATCAGTTTGCATGAACGAGATGGAAACCTTGTAGTTAAGGAAGAGGAGTGAAAATTATTGGATGGGATCAACAGAGTGAGGGAGGAAATATTGGGCACGATTTAACCGTGCCCCGGCCCACCCATGTCCAGCAGTGTTTCCCACGCCGTCATCACCCATAACCCCACCTTCCCCATACTCTCCAACCCCCCAATACTCCCAAACCCCCCTCCCCATCCCCCGCATACCGCCCATCCACCACCACCCTGGCCCCCCACACTTCCCATCCCCTATACTCTCCACCCGCCCATACTTCCACCCACCTTCTACCCCATCTCCTCCCATCCACCAGACCCCCCCCCCCCTCGTCTCCTCATTTGCCCATACTCCCCACATCCTGTACCTGAGACAGCCACACCTCCCTGATGCACATGCCCACCCTCTGTTCACTGAAATGTCCCCGGTGTAGGGTCCTGCCCCTGTGTGCTCGGATATTGGCTGCTGCACCGTAGTATTCAGGCATAGTTTCCAGGCATCACGGTTTGATTGGGATGCTAGACAATAACTCACACATGCTACCCACGGGGATCCACTTGGGAGTTGTGAAGTGCTCACTTAACTACAATACCAATTCCCAATTAACCAGGGGTCTCCGCAGTCAGTGGAAGTTATGGGTGGTCGGTGGGGCAGGCGGGCTGGGGTTGTCCCCGGTGGAGGACCACACAGTCCAGGAGTTGGCATGGTGGACCGGTGAGAGTGGAGACGCCCATCTCCCTCCCAGCTGAGGCCATGGGCGGCCATCCCTCCTCGCTTAAGTGCAACGTGGCCATTAATTTGCGTCCATTAAGTTTTTAGCATCCTTGAAGATGGATAAATTCCCAGGTCCAGATTAAATGTATCCCAGTCTACAAAGGGAAAAAATAGCTGAGGCTTTGGGCATCACTTTCCAATCCTCTCCAACAATAGATGTGGGGCGCGATTCTCCGCAAATGCGGAGAATCGTAAAGGCTGCCGTGGGACAGGCCGTGACCCACGGCAGCCTTCACGCCCACCTCCGGGGCCGATTCTCCCCCCCGGGCGGGGCTAGGAGCGCGGCCCCGTGCGTCACGGCGGCGCGGCCTTGACGACGGTCGTCAAGGTCGCACGTCAAGCGTCACACCGGCTGACGCGGCCGATGATGTCGGCCGTGCATGCGCAGGTTGGACAACGCCAACCCGTGCACACGCAGTTGCCGTCTTTTCCCTCAGCCGCCCCGTAAGACATGGCGGCTTGATCTTGCGGGGCGGCGGAGAGAAAAGAGTGCGGCCCGCGATCGGTGCCACCCTTGGCACGGCCGTGGTACTGCTGTGCCAATCGGGCCCCCAGATGCCCCAAACGGGCATCTGCCGCTCGTTTCACGACGGCAGCGAGCAGGTGTGTTTGCTGCCGTGTTGAAACGGGCATGAAGGCCCGGCCGCTCGGCCCATCGGCCTCGGAGAATCGCCACTGGCCGTAAAAAATGGCGAGCGGCGATTTGTGGCGTGGGTCGGGCGTTGGGGGGGGGGCTTGAAAAATGTCGGTAGGCCCTCCCGCTATTCTCCCACCCGGCGTGGGGGGCCGAGAATCGCGCCCGTGGTGTCAGAGGATTGCTAACATAACACTGTTATTTATAATCTTCATTATTGTAAGTAGGCCTGCATTAACACTGCAATGAAGTTACTGTGAAAATCCCCTAGTCGCCACACTCCAGTGCCCGTTTCGAATATACTGAGGGAAAATAAGAGAGTAAGGGATAGCCTTAGTAATTACAGGCTTATCGACACAACCTTAATGCCAAGCAATCTATTGGAACAGATCCGCGAGTCAGAATAGATCATTGTTTAGAAAATTACAGATTAATCAAGGACAATTAGCATGGATTAGAATGAGGATCTGATTTTTGGTTGGCACCAATATGTGTGTGTGAGTAACAAATAACTTCTGCTTATGTTAATATTTCATGCAGAGTGCTCACCAAAATATTCAACAACTGTTTCTGATGGGTGGTCCTCACTGCCTTTAATGGCTTCACATTTTCACAAGATATTACAACATTTCAGAGCTGTTGGAATGGCAAATGTTTACTGACCAGTTTGAGTGTCTGCTGATTTTCATAAACTGTTGAAAGATTTCCCCATATTTTTCAACTAAACAGGGATTGAAATGCCTCCACACTGCATATATGGCTGCCAACAAATTTGTCTTCACGCTGACCATGTTAGTAAATTCATATTGTTTTAACATTTCCCCTAGTCTATGATGAGCAAGTAATGAGACTGTTTCAAACCACTTATTAAGTAGACTGATGAGATTTAAATTTTGCAAAGCCGCTTTCCTTTCATTGTGGGCACGGAACTTCAAGGAGCCATTGCAGAAATTGATCAGAAAGTAGAATTCCTAAAATTGACACCTTGGGTGAGGCAGCTGTTTTAAGATACTGTCTGACAGCATATCAAGGCTGCATGATTAAAAAGAAACAAAGTTTAAAAACTGATTTGAAATTTTGGTGCAATTGCAGCCCATCTTTCAAATGGTGTAAAAAATGTATTGCTTCAAAAATGCCTCAAAGGTAAGTAAAGTTACTGACAGCTAGTACTTGTGAGAAGGTTACATTTAATTTGCCATTGATATGGGAGCCTGTTCCACTATTTCATTTGATCATGACTGATCTGCACCCCAACGCTACTTATCCACCTTGATTCCATATCCTTTGACAACCTGACCTAAAAATAATCCATCAATCTGAATCTTAAAAGTTTCAGTTGATCCAGCATCCACAGCCTTTTTGGGAAAGGATTCTACATTTTCACTACCCTTTATGTGTAAAAATGCTCCCTGAATTTATTCCTAAATGGCTTAGTGGATTCCCACACCAGAAGAAACAGTGGGCGCGATCTACCAGCCCCGTAATGGCAGAATTGGAGTAGGACGCTGCTGATATATGCCAGGAGAGGCCTCCCCCGGGGTCCCCAACGGCCGCAATGCCTCGCGAGATCTGGTTAGGTCTCATGTGGTGAGGAACTTGCCAACAGAGCAGGAGAGAAACTCCCAGCAAAACCCGCCTGAAATGAAAACAAAATCGCTTATTGTCACAAGTAGGCTTCAATGAAATTACTGTGAAAAGCCCCTAGTTGCCACATTCCGGCACCTTTTCGGGGAGGCTGGTACGGGAATTGAACAGTGCTGCTGGCCTGCCTTGGTCTGCTTTAAAAGCCAGCGATTTAGCCCAGTGTGCTAATCCAGCCCCTAGAATTGATACTTCGAAATGTTTCTAGCATCTTCATCTACCCCTTCACATCCCTTTAAGATTTTAAACATGCCCAAAACCATATGCGTTAATCCAGATGGAGTCGGACCAAGTTCTGGATAATACAAGCATAAATTAAGTACTTGTGTATTACAACTAAGATCTTGGGCTGGAATCTCCGACCCCCCGCCGGGTCGGAGAATCGCTGGGGGGGGGCGGCGTGAATCCCGCCCCCGCCGGCCGCCGAATTCTCCAGGACCGGATATTCGGTGGGGGCGGGAATCGCGCCGCGCGGGTCGGCGGTCCCCCCCCTCCCACCGGCAATTCTCCGGCCCGCAATGGGCCGAAGTCCCGCTGCTGTAATGCCGGTCCCGCAGGTGTGAACCAAACCACCTCCCTTACTTGCGGGTCTGGTGGCACGGGCGGGCTCCAGGGTCCTGGGGGGGCGCGGGGCGAACTGGCCCCGGGGGGGTGCCCCCATGGTGGCCTGGCCCCCGATCAGGGCCCACCGATCTGCGGGTAGGCCTGTGCCATGGGGGCACTCTATTCCTTCCGCGTCAGCCATAGTCTCCGCGATAGCCGACGCGGAAGTGACCTCCTTCCCTGAGCATGTGTGGGATGACGTCAGCAGCCGGTGACGCTCCCGTGCATGCGCGGACTTCCGCCGGCCGACGGAATCCCTTCGGACCCGGCTGGCATGGCGCCAAAGGCCTTCCACGTCAGCTGACGGGACGGGAACCACTCCGGCGCGGGCCTAGCCCCTCAAGGTGAGGGATAGGCCCCTAAAGGTGCGGACAAATCCGCACCCTTGGGGCGGCCCGACGCCGGAGTGGTTCACGCCACTCCATCCCACTGGGACCCCCCGCTCCGCTGGGTAGGGGAGAATCCAGCCCCTTATTACCACAGTGCAAATTTTGCTCACAACATTTCCAGAAAGCACTACAAAAGTAAAAATCATATATTCTTTTCATTATTTAATGACGAAATACAAATCATAAATACAGAAATTGGCCCAGATGGCATTGCCACCGGCTTTGAAGAAAGCTGCTTTCAAAGATCTAACAATCTCTGTGATATGGATTTCACATTTGCCAACATTTATTTGATTCTAGTACCAAGTCAAGGTATCTCCAAGCATCAGCATCATTTTATAAATTAAGTTTAAAAATCTGTGGTGGCATGGTGGCACAGTGCTTAGCCCTGCAGCCTACGGCGCTAAGGACCCTGGTTCGATCATGGCCCGGGTGGAGTTTGCACATTCTCCTCATGTTAGCGTGGGTCTCAGCCCCACAACCCAAAGATGTGCAGGATAGATGGATTGGCCACGCTAAATTGCCCCTTAATTGGGAAAAAAAATAATTGGGTACTCTAAATTTAAAAAAAAGCTACAAATATAAGGAACTTTTAACCTAATAGAAAAAACTGACATTACTCAGAAATAAAATGAGTTTAAAATTGTTTCTAAATTAGAGAGTTGTTCAGAAGCAGTGTCCCATTATTACCCTAATTACGCCAGGTTTTTAAAATCGGGGGCAATGCCAGGGTGCTATCTGGGCATGACTCTTTCCCCCCTGGGGTATGTACTCACCTGTGCACCTCCAGTGGGTTCTGCTCACCAGGTGCACATCGTGGAGGACCTGTCCTGAGAGTGCCCTGATGTGAATTGACATTCTCATGGAGGGGGTGGTGGGGACTATCAGGCGGAAAAGTTTTAGAACTATGTCTCAATACATTCAAATACGGATCCTGACTTTGAACGTAGGGTCTCCCAGTACGTCATTGGTGGGGGACGACTGGAATGGGAAATCCTGCAATTGTAAAAACCTGTTATGGATCTCCCATGGTCTTTCCTGCACCCGCTGCCAATCCTTAAAAATGGGAGCAGAAAATCCCCCCCAATGTTTGTGAAGCTCTTTGAAATATTTTAGTGCGATAAAATGGAACATCAATACAAATTATTATTAATTCACAAGTATTTTCTGAGAAATGTAGTTAAATTAGTTAATTGTAATCAGGGAACTTTTGTATCTTTCTTTTTCATTACAAACTAGTGCTTACCATCGAGTTCATAGCAAAGTGGTTGTGCTGAGTCTGCAGATCCAAAGCATGCTGGTAACTCACCCCAATCTCAGTGTGACTCTGAAGGAACAACTGCTTGTTGTGGCTAATCCAGTCAAACATCTGAATTTAAAAAAAAAGAACTTGTTAAAGCAGCTTCAGTGATTAAATTTGATCTCAAGATGTTTACAGACAATTGCTACATATTTTGAATATAGGAAAGAGAAAGGTGAATAGGCAAAAGTAAAACGAATGAGAGTCATGCAGCAAATAAGCCTGAGAGAAAGGAACAGAGAAAAATATCAAATAAATATGGATCAATGGAGAGAGACGTAGATGAAGATAATTTGATCATCAGGACTCCCAGTATATCAGCCAATTTCAAGTTTTAAGGAGTTGAATTATGTGTCTACAAACAAAAAATGCTGTATTCTTGTACTAAATGACTGTGGTTTGCCCAAGAGTAATTGTTTGTTCTTCACTCAGCCATGTTTGTTTGATGTACATTTACTGCTGAGACAGTATACTGAGATGTGGAGAACCTCATCCCCAAAATTCAATGAATACCCCCAGACATTACCCACAGACATCTGAAGAATTTAGGAACGTTAACTACAGGTTTCCATTGAGCCTCTTCACTGACTGAGCGATTTGAAAGACACAGTTGTCTGAATTACAGAACCGAACCTTATTCCTCCACACCTCCATCTGGATGCAGTAATCAGGTCCAATAATAAAATGCAAAAGCCTAAATATCTTTATAAATATGGCCCGACAGATGCATGTTGGAAAATGAGGGAGAGATTATTACTCTCGCCGCACTTGATTTTGGTGCCTTTTTTGTAGGATTCCATTATTAACCTCCTGACAATTCAAAAGGATTTTTTATTGGGGATTCCCTGGTCTAGTAGATTTGTAGAGGGGATTTCTTTCTTTGTTTTTTGGTGAGACAGCAGCAGAGGGAGGTACACCTGCTCAGGTATTGTCCGACACACATTATGAAGGCATGCAGCTATAAATATAGAGCTATAAGATTAAAAATAATGATTCTCCTATGAAGTAGAACATAGAACATAGAACGATACAGCGCAGTACAGGCCCTTCGGCCCTCGATGTTGCACCGACATGGAAAAAAAAACTAAAGGCCATCTAACCTACATTATGCCCTTATCATCCATATGCTTATCCAATAAACTTTTAAATGCCCTCAATGTTGGCGAGTTCACTACTGTTGCAGGTAGGGCATTCCACGGCCTCACCACTCTTTGCGTAAAAAACCCACCTCTGACCTCCGTCCTATATCTATTACCCCTCAATTTAAGGCTATGTCCCCTCGTGCTAGCCACCCCCATCCGCGGGAGAAGGCTCTCGCTGTCCACCCTATCTAACCCTCTGATCATTTTGTATGCCTCTATTAAGTCACCTCTTAACCTTCTTCTCTCTAACGAAAACAACCTCAAGTCCATCAGCCTTTCCTCATAAGATTTTCCCTCCATACCAGGCAACATCCTGGTAAATCTCCTCTGCACCCGTTCTAAAGCTTCCACGTCCTTCCTATAATGAGGCGACCAGAACTGTACGCAATACTCCAAATGCGGCCGTACTAGAGTTTTGTACAACTGCAACATGACCTCATGGCTCCAGAACTCAATCCCTCTACCAATAAAGGCCAACACACCATAGGCCTTCTTCACAACCCTATCAACCTGTAGGGATTAAAAATTAAAAGCAGAGTTAATCTACTGGACAACTGTTTAGAGGTTTATATACATGCCTGGGCATAATTGTGTACTCAAGGACACAAAATCTTGTGGTGTAGGATATGATATATCCTTTATCACAAGGGAGAGTCTCCAAAAATATGGGAACTGGCCCCGACATCATCTCAGCGAGGCATTGATAAATTGTAAGATACCACAATCTAAAAATGGATCACCTTAAGGATGCCCCTAAATAACTTGTCAACTAAATCCTGGAACCTGAGTGTAGTGTCCTCTCAGTTTCTTGTTTTCTTGAAGAATGTTGACTAAAATGAAAGGTGCTGACTAAAACAAAGGATGTTGTCCAGCTCTTTTATGGTATAAATATTGGAACTAGGCTTTTTAGATTCATTGGATTCACTCCAGTATCTTTCAAGGTAAAGGTATTAGCTGCTGTGGTGTAGCAATGAAAGTTCTCTCTTAATTGGGTGAAAGATATCTGGTTGTACTCTTGTCACTTTCTACATGGGGATTTAAGGTTAATACTAGTCTAAACATTGATGGATATCTTAAATATCTCTCTGCATCATTATTTAAAACTTGAATTATCTAATAGAAGCTAGTTATACTTTATTTTCCAAGAACTTTCAATGTTTTGTTACTATTAAATATGAATTGCATTTTTGATTCTTCAATAAACATTTTTTTTAATGTGGAAACTATGTTGATTGTGTATATATATTGTATCCAAACTCAAAAACCCATCTTCATTCACTTTTCAGTGGAGAGGTACATTTTGAGGAGAGATACCCAGACTTTTATATCAGGATTGTAATCTGGCTAAAACTGGCTAAAAAAGATAGACACTGGTGTGTGGTACCAGGGAGAAAAGAGACCCGGTACTCCCCAGCCCTAGGCACTGTACTGATTCTATTTGGTGACACAGGAGGGTACAAGGGTCCAGCAGCACGGTGCTGTCCATGAAGACCAGATCGGCATGGAAATGGAGAGCAAGAATGAGTCTTCCCAGGCAAACTTGTGTACAGTGCATCAGGAGCAGCGCAGTGCTATGGCAGGGTTGCACCCACCTTGAATTCTTCTTGCCAATGGAGGGCCATCTTGTGCATGCCACTATTTATCAATTAGGTTTGACACTGATGCAATTTCCTGCTGGCGTGACACAAGATTGGAAGGCCCGATGTGACCCTGGTGGGCAACTGTTCTAATCAGCATTCATGATGTGCAAATGAATGCACATTTTGTTTATGCCGCCTGGCAGCGGACTGACCCACCATTAGCCTGCCAGTGTAAGAATTGCAACGTGATTTCACGCTGGCGGATTTCCATCTTTTAGATTCTCTACTCTCACCCGCTGTGGGCAGGAAAGGTGGATTCCACCTGTTAACTCTGTTTCTCTCTCCAGAGATGCTGCCAGACCTGCTGAGTTTTCCAGCATTTTCTGTTTTTGTATTTCAGCTTTCCAGCATCTGCAGTAGGAGATTATGATGGATCAGATGTCAGTTGTATCAAACATTTCTTTGGAAACAGTCATTCCTTTCACACTTCATGGAACAAATGAGGAATTTCCTTGTGACACAAAGAATAGAAGATTTAATGGTTACCAGGTTTTGATGTAATCCAGATACCTGATAAAGATATCAATGTATTAAATACTGATATAATACTGATGAACCACAAATAAAAAATAACTCTGACTAGATTAGCAGAATACAGAATTGGAACAATAATAACTGTAGACTCCCTACAGTGCAGAAGGGGGCCATTCAGCCCATTACATCTTCACCAACCCTCCGAAAGGGCACCCCACCCAGCCCTATCCCCATAACTAAGATACGAAGGGGCAATTTATCATGGCCAATCCACCTAACCTGCACATCTTTGGACTGAGGGAGGAAACTGGAGCACCCGGAGGAAACCCACGCAGACATGGGGAGAACATACAAACTCCACAGTCACCCAAGGTCAGAATCGAACCAGAGTTCGTGGCGCTGTGAGTCAGCAGTGCCAACCACTGTGCCACCTTGCCACCCTTGGGCAACTGAATCTCAGAAATGTCCAAGGAAATGTTAACAGCTGCTTTAGATTTGATTCACTAAGTATCATAACGTTGTGAAGTGCCCTGAGTGAAGAGGCAGCATCTTTGAAATGACACAGGACAATGATAGCCCTGAGGAAGGGAGTGAGGATAATTATGAATCTGAATAAATTATAGTCGTCACATAGGGCTTGACTTTTCACTAAGTAAGTGTCCCCATCGGCTTACAAAAACAGCGAGGGGCGAGCTCATCCCCACTCCAACACGTTGCCCTGCAGGACCATTGATTGGTTTAATGCGCCCATCTTGGCAGGAGGTCCAGCCTCTGGGAGATGGCAGTCAATCAAATGATTGGCAGGGCTAAGCCCAGTGATGCCACTAGTGGCGACTGCTGGGACTACATCCAGTTTCCAACCACAAGGCGACAGAGCCAGAGTTGGAGTTGAAGGTAATGAGAGGGGTGGATTTCATTGGGACCAGACTGGCAGACCCTGGAAAGGGAGCAAGAGGGTTTTGGAGTTGAGTAGTCAGGATTGGCGGGGAGGGGAGAGTGAAGAGAAAGCAGACCTTGAGGTGTGGGGTGCCTTCCGACACATTTTAGGGCCTGTTAAAGAGGCATCTCCCCCCCCCCCCCCAGTGCCCACCACCAGCCAGCGCAGTGAAGGCTGCCATGCTGGATGCTTGGCATAGGCCTCACCCTCCACTGCTTAAATCTCAGCAGTGGCAGGACAAGACCATTAGTTTGCCACTTAAAGGTGTCAATTGGCCCACAGCCATGCCAGCCTCCTAATGGTTCTCTCACTACTGGTAAAATTGGAGCTGGTAAGGGGTCAGGCACAGTGCCCTTGCCATCTTTTTCTCACACCCTCCCAACCTTCTGCCAGTGGGAAAGAAAATCCAGCGCAAGGAGTTTTAATCTTGTGATGAATGAATTAGTCATGGACTAATTGTCATTATTAAAGTCATAGAAGTGAATGGCCTTATTAGAGACAGACAGCATGGTTTTGTATGTCTCACTAATTTAACTGAGCTTTCTGGGGAGGTGACAAAAATGATTCATGGGGAAGGGCTCTGGATGTTGTCTACATGGACTTCAGTAAAGCATTTGATAAGGTCCCTCATGGCAGACTGGTGCAAAAGATTAGATCACATGGGGTCGGGGGTGAACTAGCTGGATGGATTCAGAACTGACTTGGCATAGAATAAAGAGGGTAGCAGTGGAAGGGTGTTTGTCCGAATGGAGGTCTGTAACTAATGGTGTTCCACAGGGATCAGTACTAGGACCTCTGCTCTTTGTAATATGACTTGTAAGAAAACATAGCGGGACTGATTAGCACGTTTGCGGATGATACTGAGATTGCAGGAGTTGTGGATAGTGATGAAGGTTGTCAGAGAATACAGCGGAGAAATGGCAGATGGAATTTAACCCGGACAAATGTGAGATGATGCATTTTGGTAGATCCAATTCAGGTGGGAGCTATAAAATAAATGGCAGAACCATCAGGAGCATAGAGACACCGAGAGATCTGCAGGGCGTGCAGGTCCACAGATCCTTAAAAGTGGCAACACAGGTGGAAATAGTGGTAAAGAAAACATATGGCATGCTGCCTTCATAGGATGGGGTATTGAATATAAAAGCTCAAAAATTATGTGACAGTTATATAGAACGTTGGTTAGGCCAAATTTGGGATACTGTGTCTAATTCTGGTCATCACGCTACAAGAAGGAAGTGGAGGCTTTGGAGAGAGTACAGAAAAGGTTTACTAGGATGTTGCCTGGTATGGAGGGTATTAGCTATGAGGAGAGATTGAATAAACTGGGATTGTTCTCCCTAGATAGACAGAGGCTGAGGGGCGAGCTGATAGAAGTTTATAAAATTATTAGGGGTATAGATAGGGTGAAAAGTGGAGACTTTTTCACAGGGCAGAATTGAAAGGGGGCACAAGTTCAAGGTGAGGGGGAATAGGTTCAGTGAAAATGTGCGGTGGCAGATTTTTACACAGAGGGTGGTGGTGGCCTGGAATGCACTGCTAAGTGAGGTGGTTGAGGCAGATGCATTAGCGACCTTTAAGACTTTTCTAGATAGGCACATGAACAAACAGGGTATAGAAGGATACAGGCGATTGGTCTAGATAGGACACGTGATCGGGGCAGGGTTGGAGGGTCAAAGCGGCTGTTCTTGTGCTGTATTGTTCTTTGTTCTTTGTGCCTGAATTATATGATGTTACATAGTTATATAGGGTAGATTGGTTAAAATGGTACCTTGATTCATTAGAGATGATCAATGCAACATGAAGGAATATAATGTTTTAGGTTTGGTGATAACACCTTGCAATCACTTAATACCATATAAAATAGCTGGAGTACATCATTTTATACGTACTGATGTGTTCTCTAATGAGATACCTAGGTTACTGAGTAAAATTTCTCTGATAAAGATACAAATGAAACTTGACAGAGCATGACAGGGCAATTATTTTTGTTGTCAGTGGACCTGCAGGTTACCAAGTCAGGACATTATTGTATCTCCTGAACAAAGCAGCCATTTGACTGTTGGTCAAGTATTGATGGTGTGAAGAATCAGAGAAAAAAAGCAAATGGTCTTAAAGTTACACAGACAATTTTTTCACATAACATTTTCAATGGCTAAAAATCCTGCTAAAAGATGCAGGTATAGTTGTGGATGCTAATAGAAGAGATTAGAAAGAATTATGAAATCTCTAAGAAAGTATCGGAGGATGCACCAAGACCTATGGTCACATGCCAATGGAAGGCTCAATTTAACCAAGTAGTCATCATGGTTTTAAAGATTTGGGATAAAGACAGAAACATTTTCATCTTACATTTTTTGACCTGGCTCTGAAATTCAGTGGGCTGGATTCTCTGCCCCACCACATTTCTGTTTCACCCCGCCGGCGGGATTCTCCGTTACGCTGGCTGGTCAATGGGGTTTCCCAATGTGGGGCAGCCCCACGCCGTTGGGAAACCCCCAGGCTGCCGGCAAAACGGAGCATCCCACCGGCGGAGAATCCAGCTCAGTATATCGACAATATTATAAAGTAAGGTCAAGATTGTTATTATACGTAAAATTATGGAAAAACTGAATAAGAACTGTGTTTGATACACAGGAAAGGTTTTGATATATAACGGAGATGAATTTGTCAACAAAGCTCTGGGATGTATGTGAGAATGTGTCATGAATACAGCAGCTAAGATACCTTTACAATGACTTTTGTGAAAGGACTAATACTGTGATTGATGAAATGGTACATAACATTTTGGCAAATTGATCAGAGTGTAAATTAACAACTGCCTTAGCATGGGCAGTTCATGCAAATAATACTCTTCAGATGATTAGAGGATACAGTCCTTACAAATTGGTCACTGGGTGAAATTTCTAATTACCTTCTGTTCTTTGAGATAATCCTCCTGCTACAGAAGCCACTATAATGTTTCCTAGTTTTTCTGCCCATTTAAATGCTTTGCATGGCAAGCAGGCTTTAATCAAAGCCGAGGTATCAGGGAAAATTCAGAGCACCAAGATGGTCTGAGACAGATTTGAATGGGAAAGATATTGGGTACTATAGAAAGGGTCAGGGAGACTGAAAGAGTCCAGGTAAAGGTATTAGGTGGTTAGAATAAGATAGTATTTTTCAAACACAGTAATGAAACTGTTAAAATTCATTCCTTACAATTAATGAGAATTAATTACAAAATCTTGGACTCTGAGCAGCTGAAAGAGATAGTTCAATAGCTCATGCGTTTTAAGATGAGGGGTGGGATTCCCCCCTACCCGGCGGGGCGGGGGGTCCCAGCGCAGAGGAGTGGCATGAACCACTCCAGCGCCTTCTCCGCACCTTCAGGGGCTAGGCCGGTGCCGGAGTGGTTTGCGACGTGCCGACGGGGAAAGGGCTTGGCGCCAAGCCAACCGGCGCTGAAGGGCCTCCACCGGCTGTCGCAGGTTGGCGCATGCATGGGAGCACCACTGTGTGCTGGCGTCATCCCAGCGCATGCGGGGGGGGGGGTTCATCTTCGCGTCGGCCTTCGCGGAGGAATAACACCCGACGCGGAGGAATAGAGTGCCCCCACAGCGCAGGCCCGTCCACGGATCGGTGGGCCCCGATCGTGGGCCAGGCCACCATGGGGGCACCTCCCGGGGCCAGATCCCCCAGCATCCCCCCGAGGACCCTGGAGGCCGCCCGTGCCGCCAGGTCCCGCCGGTAAGGACCTACTCTAATTTACGCCAGCAGGACTGGCAAAAACTGGCGGCCACTCGGCCCATCACGGGCTGGAGAATTGCCGGAGGGGGCCGCTGCCAGCGGCCTCCGACCAGCGCGGCGCGATTCCTGCCCCCGCCAAATCTCTGGCGCCGGAGAATTCGGCAGCCGGCGGGGGCGGGATTCACGCTGTCCCCCGGGAATTCTCTGACCCAGCAGGGGGGGTCGGAGAATCCCGCCCGCGGTTCCTGAGGAACAGAAAGTGGTAAATTAAGGGCTGTGTAGTAATAATTTAAGTGATCATGATGCACATTATGGAGCTATTACACATACAGGACAATTGGCCACAGTAGGTATATGAGTGACAGATGTTCCAGATCGATACAATGAATGAAAAGATGTGACAATTATGAGACACGTAGAAAAAGCTATGGTAAGTTTGAATTTTGGTTGAACATTCAGGGTGATGGTCAAGAAGTGAGGTTTATGACTAGCAGATTAGGGTGAAAGAGTGGAAAGTAAGGAAGTGCAGTATAGATAGTGATGGTGAGACTATGTTGATTTTTATATCAGAAAACAATCACGAATTACAGAAAGAATCTTCAATAGTGCAGGTTGCTGACCTCATAGTGATAGTCCTGACAAACTGAAATGCACAAGTGGAGGTCATAGCTTAAATAGACCTGACAAAAGAAAATCCACAGAAGAGGCATGTAATGTAGGGTCCTCAAGATCATGAGGGTTTGGTGGCTGTCCATAAAATTGAGGACAAACTAATAACAGAGGCAAAACAGAGTTAGGTAGTTAGTGAGAGTTTGGAGTTTAACCTGAGGTGCCAGATAAGGGTCAACCAGCTTTGTCGCATAACTGGGATTTGGACTGAAGAAGGAAAGTTATTAAGGGTTACCTATAGAGTATTATATCTATGGGGATTATTTGTGTTGGTAGTTGATAAACTGTTTACTGTGTGTTTATAAAATTTTAACTGGATTCATATAATAAACATTGTTTTGTTGAAAAATACTTTAGATCTCTGTTGCATCACACCAGTAAAGTGGGCCCTTGCGCTCCCCATAACCAAAATCTATTAAAAGTTGTGGGTCAGGTGAATTCCATGATATACTTTGGTGTTCTCTAAACCCTGCCCATAGGTGTTACTGCGGAATTTGAGAAATGTATTATTAATAGGGTTAGAGTAGAATTTAAAATTGAGATTCAGATTTGGGGGGCTTTCAAATATATAGATTTAGACATTAAAAAAAGTAGTTTTAGAATACCTTTAAATCAACAACCCTATTTTGACAATGCTATTCCCATCCTGAATAATTGTAACAGGTCATAGAAAGATTATGTTATATCTAAAGAAGGGACCAAGTATTCTGTGAAGCTTGTTTGGTCTGTTGAATTGCTTTTTTTTCTCAGACTAGGCTGCATGTTAGTTTTGATGTGCTGGAATTAAGTAATTCGATGAAACATCCTAAAGTGGCTAATATTTTAAGTTCAAATAAAACATTTGAAAATTAAATCATGAAAAAATATATACATATGTTCCAATCTTTAGATGATCCGGAGAACACAAAATTGGTTATCTTTTGTGATGCTGCATCACACGCTAATTTTCCTGATGGATATTCAAGTGAAGCTGATTTCATAATATTCCTGATAGCTGAGAATGAGAAATGTTGTCCTTTTGTTTGGGAAGCTAAGAAAATAGAATAGTTGTTAAAAGTACTTTGGCTGTTGAAACACTGGTTCTTGTGGAGGTAATGGACCTGAAATTCTAATTGTCAAACATTTTAAGTTATATTCTGTATATTGGGGCAATGAAGATAGTCATGAATACAGCAGCTAAAATTCCTTTTTGCAATGTTATGTGGATAATCATTTATTGTGGGACAATGTGCACTCTGTGAAAGATTATTTGCGAGAAGAAGCTATAGATTGACCTTGCCAACTTGAAAGAATTGTTGGAGAGAAAGGAAATCTCTAAAATCAAATGGGTAGATTCCTGCCATCTATTGTTATTTTGATTTACTAAAATAATCACAATGAAGTGCAAAGAAATTGTTTGGGATCCTGGAGGAGGGGATCACACAATATAATGCTTTGTACTGAATATGGATGTTTATATTTCTATTTGAAATTTTGGTTTTATATCCGGTCTTTTTTTTTAAAAGAAAGCAAAGGCAATTTCCAAGTTACATATCAGTTGAATCAGGTGGCAGTCATTAATTGGGAACTCATTTGTGCTCATTTATATAGGAGCAGACTAAAGCTTGGTTGGGTTGAAGGTGCACAATATGTAATGTGTATCTCTATGAGTAAAATGCGACACCCACATCCCATGAAAGGATAAAAAGAAAGCACGCACAGTGCATGAAGACTAGGTTCCAATTTTATCCTTCACTGCCTGACTATCTGCATTATAACACTCCATTTCCAGCCACAGGAGCCCAAGGAGGATGAGAGAAAAGGACAGAACAGCATTAATAAAGAAACGACATCACTTGATCTGAAATGTGTAGCCTTACTGGCACTGCATTAACCTTGGAGACAAGTACAGAGTTGGGATCAGCATGTGGTGAGTAATTCAGACATGAGTGGGTTGCAGCCAGGCCAAAGGGAAAGGATTGTTCATTTGGCAGCTCACTGGAGGGCAAGGTGGCAGACAAGTATTGCTGCAGATGTCTCAGATGAAGATCTTGGTGGGGCAATGTACAGGAAAGCTGATGAGGATATGGTATAGTGGGTGCACTGGCTAGTTTAGTAGTAATCAGAGAATCATAGAATACCTGCAGAAGCCATTCGGACCATCGAGTCTGTACTGACCGTCTAAAAGAACCGCCATGCCCCCACACTAACCCCATAATGCAGTAACCCCACCTAATCTTGTGGACACTCAGGGCAATTTAACATGGCCAATCCACCTAACCTGCACATCTTTGGACTGTGGGAGGAAACCGGAGCAACCTGAGGAAACCCACACAGACATGGGGAGAACGTGCAAGCTCCACACAGTCACCCAAGTCGGAATTGAACCAGGGTCCCCAGCTCTGTGAGGCAGCAGTGCTAACCACTGTGCCACTATGCCGCCACTTTCCAGAGGGAAAGGCTTTACTGTGTTCTTAGTTTAACTGGAAGCTAGGATAGTTGGAGATACAACACTGGGGAGTGAACAGCTTTCAACTCTGCCAGGAAAAGCTAGTCTGTACAGGGGAGTTGCAAAGATGCAGGCTTCCTAAGGAACAAGATACAATCCAGATAATCAAGCAATTGGGATAGAAAGATAATTTAAGACACCTGAAGTTAAGAGATCAGAGACGAAGGTATTGTTCAGAAGAATTTAAGGAAAAGTAAAAGAGACAACTGCTGTAACTAGATTTCAGGTGGGACAGCAGACATCAGGGCCGGGATTCTCCGACCGGCGCCGGATCGGACAATCCCGGGGGGGGGGGGGAGAATCGCGCCCCGCCATCCCGAAGCCGGCTTCCCCATTCACCGGCGCCGTTTTTCGGGTGCCGGCAGGATTGCCGCCACGTCAGTTGGAGCCGTTGTCAGCGCCCCCCCCGCCGATTCTCTGGGCCCCGATGGGCCAAGTGGCCGACGAGTTTGGCCGAATCCCACCGGCGTGGATTAATCACCTCCCACACGGCGGGACCTGCAAGGAGAATGTGCGGGGGCCGTCCTGGAGGGGGGCAAGGGGATCCGACCCGGGGTGTGGGGATAAGTTGGCCATTCCGCGCATGTGTGGGCATACACCGGCCGTTCTGCCCATGTGTGGAATCTTACCGGCCATTCCCCACCGGCTGGACTTGCGGGGACGACTCTGTCGGCAACCTAGCTCCCTAGAAAGCTGAGAATTCCTCACTTTCGGGGGCCATTGGCGCCGGTTTTCACGTCGGTGGGGACATTGCCTTATTTTTAGAGAATCCCGCCCCAGAGGTCAAAGGAATGTTTGATGTCATTTTAGTACAGTCTGAGAATTAAAATTTAAAGCAATTGTGAACAGCTGGGATGATGTCTTAGGAAAAACAGAGGCTCAGCTGCTCATGGACAGTCTGTCAAGGCATCAATTGACATCAAGGCACCATTTGACGAAATATGGCATCAAGGAACCGTAGCAAACTGGAGTTGATGGGAATCATGAGGAAAGCACTCCACTGGTTGGAATCAAAGGAAGTTGGATGTGGTTGTTGGAAGTCAGTCATCTCAATTCCAGGACATCACTGCAGGAGTTCCTCAGGGTCGTGACCTCGGCCCAACCACCTTCAGCTGCTTCATCAATGACCTTCCTTCCAACACAGCGTCAAAAATGAGGATATTCGCTGATGATTGCACAATGTTCAACATCATTCATGACTCCTCAGATACTAAAGCAGTCCATGTCCAAATGCAACAAGACTTGGACAATACTCAGACTTGGGCTGACAAATGGCAGTAGCATTCCTGTCATACAAGTGCAAGAATATGAAATCTCCAATAGGAGAGAATCTAATCATCAGCCCTTAACCTTCAAAGGCATTACCATTGCTGAATCCCCCACTGGCAACATCCTGGAGGGTTACCATTGATCGGAAACTGAACTGGACTAGCCATTTCAATAAGACGGCTAAAAGAGCAGGTCAGAGACTAGGAATCCTGTGGTGCGTAACTCACCTCCTGATGCCCTGAATCTTGTCCACCATCTACAAGGCACAAGTCAGGCATGTGATGGAATACCCTGTACTTGCTGGTTGAGTGCAGCTTCAATACCATTCAAGAAGCTAAACACCATCCAGGACAAACCAGCCTCTGGGGAGGCAGTGGCGTAGTGGTATTGTCGCTGGACCAGTAGTCCAGAAATCCAGAGTTATGTTCTGGGAACCCGGGTTCAAATCCCACATAGAAGATGGTGAAATGTGAATTAAATAAAATAAACATATGGAATTAAAAGTCTAAAGATGACCATGAAACTATTGTTGATTGTCGTAAAAAAATATATCTAGGCCATTAGTGTTCTTTAGGGAAGGAAATCTGTTGTGCAAACCTGGACTGGCAAAAACTGAAGCGGGAGAATCTGTCAAAGAAAGTTGTGCATTGTTGGTCTGAGGAATCGGATGGTCTCCTACGGGACTGCTTAGAGTCAGTGGACTGGTCAGTATTTAAAAACTCTGCGACCAGCCTGAACGAGTACGCCTCTACAGTAACTGACTTCATTAGTAGGTGTGTAGAAGACTGTGTGCCAAAGAAGCAAATCCGTGTGTTTCCCAACAGGAAACCCTGGATGAACAGGGATATTCACTGCTTGCTGAAGTGTAGGTCTGAGGCGTTCAAGTCAGGTGCCCCTGACATCTACAAAAAAGCCAGGCTAGCCACACGGATCCCCATCGTCACGGGCTACAAGATGAAGGCATGTAAAATCATCGGCTCCAACGTACCCCTCCCTGATGAGCTCAACGCATTCTATGCCCGCTTTGAGCAAGAAGTCAGTGAGAGCGAGCCCTCCACCCCAGAAGCTGCGGATGAACTTGTATCTGAAATCACCACTGCAGACGTCAGAGCAGCCTTCTCGAAGGTCAACCCACGGAAAGCTACTGGCCCGGATGGGGTACCCGGATGAGTACTCAGGTCTTGCGTAGATCAGCTGACGGGAGTAATCGCAGACACCTTCAACCTCTCTTTACAACAATCTGAGGTCCCTATCTGCTTTAAGAAGACGACTAACATCCCTGTACCAAAAAAAGTCAAGCAGCGTGCCTTAATGACTATCGTCCAGTGGCTCTGACATCCATCATCATGAAGTGCTTCGAAAGGTTAGCCATGGCACGAATCAATTCCAGCCTCCCGCATTGCCTTGATCCACTATAATTCGCTTACCGCTGCAACAGGTCCACAGCTGATGCCATCTCCATGGCCCTGCACTCTACCCTGGAACACCTAGATAACAAAGACACCTAACCTATGTCAGACTCCTATTTATCGACTACAGCTCAGCCTTCAACACCATCATTCCTACAAAACTCATTTCTAAACTCCGTGGCCTTGGCCTCGGCTACTCCCTCTGCGACTGGATCCTGAACTTTCTAACCCACAGGCCACAATCAGTAAAGATAGGCGGCAACACCTCCTCCACGATCATCCTCAACACCGGTGCCCCACAAGGCTGTGTCCGCAGCCCCCTATTATACTCTTTATACACCTATGACTGCGTGGCAAAATTCCCCTCCAACTCGATTTTCAAATTTGCTGATGACACCACCGTAGTGGGTTGGATTTCAAACAATGACGAGATAGAGTACAGGAATAAGATAGAGAAACTGGTGCAAAGACAATAATCTCTCCCTCAATGTCAACAAAACGAAGGAGATTGTCATCGACTTCAGGAACCGTAGTGGAGAACATGCCCCTGTCTACATCAATGGGAACGAAATAGAAAGGGTCGAGAGCTTCAGGTTTTTAGGTGTACAGATCACCAACAGCCTGTCCTGGTCCCCCCATGCCGACACTATAGTTAGGAAAGCCCACCAACGACTCTACTTTGTCAGAAGACTAAGGAAATTTGGCATGTCAGCTACGACCCTCACCAACTTCTACAGATGCACCATAGAAAGCATTCTTTCTGGTTGTATCACAGCTTGGTATGGAGCCTGCTCTGCCCAAGACCGCAGGAAACTACAAAAGGTCGTGAATGTAACCCAGTCCAACATGCAAATCAGCCTCCCATCCATTGACTCTATCTATAATTCCTGCTGCCTCAGAAAGGCAGCCAGCATAATTCAGGACCCCACGCACCCCGGACATACTCTCTTCCACCTCCTTCCGTCAGGAAAAATATACCAAATTTTGAGGTCATCTACCAACCAACTCAAGAACAGCTTCTTCCCTACTGTCATCAGACTTTTGAATGGACCTGCCTCGTATTAGTTGATCTTTTCTCTACACCTTGCTATAACTGTAACATTATATTCTGCAGTCTCTCCTTCCTTCCCTATGTACGGTATGCATTGTTTGTACAGCATGCAAGAAACAATACTTTTCACGGTATGCTAATATATGTGACAATAATAAATCAAATCAAAAACATGTGACTCCAGACCACAGCAATGTTCTCAGGAATGGGCAATCAATGCTGGCCCAGCAAAGATCCCCAACATCCTATGAACAAATAAAAAAAAGACTGCTTGTTTGGCACCCTATCCACAAACATTCACTCCCTCCACCATCATAGGGGCAGCACGGTAGCATGGTGGTTAGCATAAATGCTTCACAGCTCCAGGGTCCCAGGTTCGATTCCCGGCTGGGTCACTGTCTGTGCGGAGTCTGCACGTCCTCCCCGTGTGTGCGTGGGTTTCCTCCGGGTGCTCCGGTTTCCTCCCACAGTCCGAAGATGTGCAGGTTAGGTGGATTGGTTATGCTAAATTGCCCTTAGTGTCCTAAAAAATAAGGTTAATGGGGGGGGGGGAGTTGTTGGGTTACTGGTATAGGGTGGATACGTTGACTTGAGTGGAGTGATCATTGCTCAGCACAACATCGAGGGCCGAAGGGCCTGTTCTGTGCTGTACTGTTCTATGTATCAATGTCAGGTTGCAGCAGTGTATACAATTTATACGATGCAAAAACTCACTGAGGCTCCTTATACAGCATCTTGCAAACCTACAACCACTACTATCTAGAAAGATAACAGCAGCAGACACATGGGAACAACCATCCTGACATGGAAATATATTGAAATGAAAATGAAATGAAAAATTGCTTATTGTCACAAGTAGGCTTCAAATGGAGTTACTTTGAAAAGCCCCTAGTCGCCACATTCCGGCGCCTGTTCGGGGAGGCTGGTACAGGAATTGAACCGTGTTGCTGGCCTGCCTTGGTTTGCTTTCAAAGCCAGCGATTTGCTTTCCTTCACCGTCGCTGTGTCAAAATCCTCCTACTTTCTCCTTAACAGCACTGTGGGTGCACCTACAGGAAGCGAGGGAGGAGTTTGCTGCGCTGTTGGCGATGATCTTTGCGTTCTCACTCTCCACTTGCGTAGTACTGGATGGTTGGAAAGAGGCGAATGTTGTTTCCCTGCTCAAGAAAGGGAATAGGGAAATTCCTGGGAATTACAGACCAGTCAGTCTTACGTCTGTGGTGAGCAAAATATTGGAAAAGGTTCTGAGAGATAGGATTTATGATTATTTGGAAAAACATAGTTTGATTAAAGATAGTCAGCATGGCTTTGTGAGGGGCAGGTCATGCATCACAAGCCTCATTGAATTCTTTGATGGTGTGGTGAGACACATTGATGAAGGTCGGGCAGTAGATGTGGTGTATATGGATTTCAGTAAGGCATTTGATAAGGTTCCCCATGGCAGGCTCATTCAGAAAGTCATGGGGCATGGAATACAGGGAAATGTGGCTGTCTGGATACATAATTGGATGGCCGAAGGAAGCAAGCGAGTGCTGCTGGATGGAAAATATTCCGCCTGGAGGTCAGTGACCAGTGGTGTCCCGCAAGGATCTATTCTGAGACCACAGCTCTTTGTGGTTTTTATAAGTGACTTGGATGAGGGAGTGAAAGGAAGGGTTAGAAAGTTGCCGATGACATGAAGTTTGGTGGAGTTGTGGATAGTGTTGAGGGTTGTTGCAGGTTACAACAGGACATTGACAGGATGCAGGGCTGGGCTGAGAAGTGGCAGGTGGCGTTCAACCTAGATAAATATGATGTGATTCATTTTGGAAGGTCGAATTTGAATGCTGAGTACAAGGTTAAAGACAGGATTCTTGGAAGTGTGGAAGAACAGAGGGATCTTGGGATCCACCTACATAGATCCCTCAAAGTTGCCACCCAGGTTGATAGAGTTGTTAAGAAGGCGTATGGTGTGTTGGCTTTCATTAACAGGGGGATTGAATTTAAGAGCCACGAGGTTTTGCTGCAGCTTTATAAAACCCTGGTTAGACCACACTTTGAATATTGTGTCCAGTTCTGATCGCCTCATTATAGGAAGGATGTGGATGCTTTGGAGAGGATGCAGATGAGATTTACAAGATGCTGCCTGGACTGGAGAGCATGTCTTATGAAGAAAGGTTGAGGGAGCTAGGGCTTTTCTCATTTGGCGAAGAAGGAAGAGAGGTGATTGATAGAGGTGTACAAGGTGATGAGAGGCATGGATAGAATGGATAGCCAGAGACTTTTCCCCAGGGTGGAAATGGCTGCCACGAGGGGATATAATTTTAATAATAATAATAATAATCGTTTATTGTCACAAGTAGGCTTCAATGAAGTTGTTGTGAAAAGCCTCTAGTCACCACATTCTGGTGCCTGTTTGGGGAGGACAGTACGGGAATTGAACCCACGCTGCTGGCATTGTTCTGCATTACAAGTCAGCTGTTTAGTTCACTGTGCTAAACCAGCCCCATTAGGTGATTGGAGGAAGGTATAGGGGAGATGTCAGAGGTCAGTTCTTTACAGAGAGAGTGGTGGGTGTGTGGAATGCACTGCCAGCCGAGGTGGTGGAGTCAGAGTCATTAGGCACATTTAAGCGACTCTTGGACAGGCATATGGACAGGAGTAAATTTAAGGGATGTGGGTTAGGTTGATCTTAGATTAGGATAAATGGTCGGCACAACATCGTGGGCTGAAGGGCCTATACTGTGCAGTACTGTTCTATGTTCTATGTTTCATGTTCTACACCACATGGAGTGCAGCAGTTCAAAAGGGTAGCTTATCACCACCTTCTCAAAGGCAATTAGGGACTGGCAAAAAATGCCAGCCTAGCCAGTAAAGTTCACAAGCCATGAATGAATAAAGAAAAGGAACTGTCCAAAATGATCGAAGCATCTGTCAAATGGAGCTGTTAAACTATCAATGCATTTAAAAGTCCTTTCCTTTAAATCTTTGAAAAACAATGTTTCAAGTGTTGGGAAAAATGATTGCTTGCTTTTTCACTCTGTCTGCAGACATAAGCCTAAGGGCTTCCATTCCTGAATTAGTACTGCATAACTGATATAACAAGGATTTATTATCACAGTAGAGTGCCTGCTATTTCATAGTTTGAATGGCAGCTACAAGTGGTTTAGGTTATCAATCCCAATGTTTGTTGTGTTAGGAATGTAAATAAGGTAAACGGGTTTTTATGAATGATCACTAAACTTCAGTTTTGTGAAGTTGGTAACAGTTATTTTAGAGAACTATTTTTTATTGAGGGCGGGATTCTTCGCGGGAACCCCGCCAGGTTAGAGAATCCCCGGGGGGGGCAGCGCGAATCCTGCCCTGCCGCCCCGGCGCCGGCTGCCGTATTCACTGGCGCAGGGTTTCGGGTGGGGGCAGGGTACACGCCACGCTGGTCGGGGGCCATTGGCAGCGGCCCCCCCAGCAATTCTCCAGGCCCCGATGGGCCGAGTGGCCATCGGTTTTTGGCCAGTCCCGCCGGCGTGGATTAGACATGGTCCCAAACGGCGGGACCTGACAGGTAAGTCAGCTGGGGCAGTCCTCAGAGGGGGCGTGGGGGATCTGACCCGTGGGGGGGGTGGCCGCGGTGGCCTGACCCACGATTGGGGCCCACCGATCTGTGGGCGGGCCTGTGCCATGGAGGCACTTCTTCCTTTCATGCCAGCCCCTGTTGGTCTCCGCCGTGGCTGGCGCGGAGAAGACAACCCCAGCGCATGCGCCAGAATACGCCGGCCCTTTGGCGCATGAGCGGACTCGAGCAGTCCCTTCGGCGCTGGCTGGCGCGACGCCAAACCCTCCGGCGTCCAACTAGCCCCCGGAAGTGCGGAGGATTCCGCTACTTCCGGTCGGTCTGACGCCAGAGTAGTCACACCATTTTTGGCGCTGGCGTCAGGCCATTGTGCCGGTTGCAGAGAATCCCGTAAGGGCTGGAGGGATGTTTCATGCTTTAATCTTTATTTTTAAGCATTAGTCACAGTGCCAGATCTCTGAGGCAGACCTTCCAACCAGCCCACCTCCACATCTGGCATTTTCCTCAGCTCTTCCTGACTTCTAATCTCCCCCCCCCAACCCGGACCAAAAATTCAAACGTTGGCCACCAATTTTGAAATATTGGCTTCACAAAACCATGTCGCACCTGGCAAAAATTTCGACTGGAATCTTTCCTTGCAGGTCACAATCCTCATTAATTAATTTCAACATTTTCATTTCCTGCTGTTTCCAATTACCTTTGATGTGAAATCTCAACGAGAGGTATTAAAGGGTACAGGAAAAAAAAATGCAGGCACATTGGATTACTGTATATAGCAGCAACGTGTGGCAAGTCTCAGCGTAATGGGCCAAAAAGGCTTCCTTCTGTGCAAAGTTTCTATGATTCACAGCTGCAAAGTAAAGATCCTATTAATATAAAGACAGCAGCAAGAGAGCAAGTCCTTGTTTTGAGCTTCATTTACAATACAGTGATGTTGCTCAATGTCTCCCTTTTTCATTTGTAGCCTCAAATCTAAGATTAATGCAACTGTGAGCATGGAGGCCGCACACGGCGAAGCATTGGTCTTCGGCAGTGAAGTCAACACAGCAGAGCACAATTTTTACAACTGCCAAGATTACACCTAACATTCCAGCCCTTAGTGGAGTTACAGAGAATTGAAGGGCAAAGCTGTTCAATTTTCCTGCACTTTTTCTGTACTAATGTACTTCTTGGGAGAAATAATCTGTCTCTCACAACAATAAATCTATGCTAATTTAAAACATTTACCTGTTCAAAGAATGTACACCAACAGACAGAACTAATTCCAGCTGGCTGCTTTAATAAGCTCGGGCTTAACATCTCTCCTCTGGGAAATCATACTTGCTTGAACTTATGAACTAAAGCTCTAGTTTACAATCCATAAACCATTCATCATTATTATTCTGAGGATGCATTAGTCTTGGAATACCATGTTGTGTTTCATTAATAATACATTTTTTCAATTTAAGAATGAAATTCCGATATTCTCTTATGACGTTGCTAACCTCTGGGAATCGCAGGAACGGCCAAAGAAAACATATATAAGCAAATCTGATCACTTTTCACAAATTGTAACTGCCTATAAAATACATATATTACAATAAAGTTTGATTTCATATTTACTACCATAAACCACTTGTGTTTTTTAATATCACAATTAATACTGAGACAAGCCACAGAAACATTGGTCCCTCCATCCATTCCATATTTCACAGTGAGAGCAATAACATTACAATTTACACACTCACACACCCACTACCGTAATAGTATTTCCAGATCAAAAGTGGTGCTCCTTTACTATGTGTGAGGCAGATGGCACTAACATTTGCAGCACTATGTGACTGCATTTTGATAACTGACAGACTTGTGAAATAGAGCACTGTGATTTCGGCAATTTCTACACGCATGAGCATCAACTGGCGTTATACACAGCATTATGCATTGACAATGTGGCAGGTCTGCACAATCTCCTGCAGCTTTTGGTTGATCCCCCCCCCCCCCCCATATTTTAATGCGCGGTGCTCATTTTATTCATTCATGAGGATGGAAGGCTAAATTAATGCTGCTGGGTATTCGAGGCCAAAGCTCAACCCAGTTTGCAATATTTACTAATGTTAAGGTAAATTAAATTAGCTGCTGCAATATCACCAATTTAGAAACAAATCTTCAACACTGACCCCAATACAGACCCAAAACTTTCATACAATCAACTGAAATGAGATAGGAATATATTCTATTAAAAAATCAAGATGCTATTGAAAACATTCAGTAAATGTTTTCTTTGAATGACATACTTCACAGAATCACAGAACCTTTACAGCACAGAAGGAGGTCATTCAGCCCATTAAGTATCTACTTGCTGAAAGAACATTCCTCCTAATCCCACTCTCCCACTTCAATAGCATCTTGATTTTTTAATAGAATATATTCCTATCTCATTTCAGTTGATTGTATGAAAGTTTTGGGTCTGTATTGGGGTCAGTGTTCCTGTAGCTTTGTTCATTCTTTCTTTTTAGGGAGCAACCAATTTCCTTCTGAATACCTCAATCATGCCTGCCTCCACCACCCTCTCTGGAATGTTTTCAATAGCATCTTGATTTTTTAATAGAATATATTCCTATCTCATTTCAGTTGATTGTATGAAAGTTTTGGGTCTGTATTGGGGTCAGTGTTCCTGTAGCTTTGTTCATTCTTTCTTTTTAGGGAGAAATCCAATTTCCTTCTGAATACCTCAATCATGCCTGCCTCCACCACCCTCTCTGGAATTTTTTTCCCAGACTTCAACCACCTTTTGGGCGAAAAGACTTTTCCTCACTTCACTTCTATTTCTTTTGCCCATTATTTTGAATCTGTGCCCTTTTCTTCTTGGTGACTCGTGTGGGGGAAGAGGACTCATAAGACCCTAAGACCATAAGTCATAGGAGCATAATTAGGCCACTCGGCCCATCAAGTCTGCTCTGCCATTTGATTATGGCTGATATTTTTCTCATCCCCATTCTCCTACTTTCTCCCCATAATCCCTGATACCCTTATTAACCATGAAGGGCCACAAAGGCCTGTAAGTGACCATTCCCCCAGAGATACCAAGATTGAACCCTTTGCTGACTCCACCCCCAAATTCATTTCACTGGATCCCCCGCATCCTCTCCAGTGTCCCCTTTACAACTGGAGGGTGATGTCAAGCTGAGCGTTCACTCCGATATTTCCTTCAGAGATTAGATCACCAGGTTCTCGTTTTTATAGGAACAGGAGTAGACCATTCAGCCCTCGAGCCTGTCCTGCCATTTAATGAGATCATGGCTGACCTGTAGCCTAACTCTATATGCTACCTTTGACCAATAACCCTTAATATCTTTGCTGAACAAAAATCCATCTATTTCAGATTTAAAACTGATAACTATTCTTGCTGTTTGTGGGAGAGTTTCAAACCTCTACCACCCTTTGAATGAAGAAGTGCTTCCTAACCTTTAGACTATGCCCCCTAGTTTTAGAATTTCTGTCAGTGCAAATAGTTTATCTTTATCTACCCTGCCTTTCTCTTGAATACATCAATCAGATCACTGCTTAACCTTTAAAATTCTAGTGAAAACAGGCCTAATCTGGGTAAACTCACCTCGTAATTTAAAGCCTGTAGTCCAAGTATCGTTTTTGTAAACCTACATTGCACTCCCTCCAAGACCAAAATATCCTTCCAAAGGTGTGGTGCCCAGAAATGCTCACAGTATTCCAAGTGAGGTCTAACCAGGGTTATAACTATAACCAACTCTAGTTCTATCAAACTCTCCAAGTATTCTATTTATCTTGCTATCTAACCAGGGTTTTGTATAGCTGCAGCATAATTTCTGTGCCTTTATGCTCCATTACTCTCGATATAAAGGGCAGCATTCCATGGCCTTTTTGATGGTTTTCTGCACTTGTTCGTGGCATTTTAAGGATCTCTGCATCTGAACCTTCAAATCTCTTTGGACATCCATTGTACTTAAACTCTTTCTATTTCGAAAACAGTCTGCTCTATCTTTTTTTGGTCAAAAATGGATACCCTCACACTTGCTTACATTGATTTCCATTTGCCACAATTTGCTAATTTACCTAATCAGTCAATATTTCTTTGTAATTCTATGCTATCATCTAGACTGTTGATAATGCCACCTGACTTTGCATCATCCACAAATTTGGATATATGACTTTCAGTGCCATCCGAGTGATTAATGAATAATGTGAATAATTGAAGCCCCAACACAGATCCCTGAGGTAAAGTAAGTAAAGTCGCCATAGTCCCAGATGACCATAGCCATTTAGCTCAGTTGCCCTCACTTTCCCCTTTGAAGGAGAGAGCTGACTGGTGATCCTGAGGGTCACCACACCTCTGGTGATGGGCAACGTTGAGAAGGTGGGGCCTTCAGAAATAACCTCAGCCAATAAAGGAATTGACCCATGCTCTTGGCCTCGCTCGACATCAGGAATCAGCTGTCCAGCCAACTGAGCTAAATGGCCCATGTCAATAATTTACCCTGAACTCCGTGGGCTTTCACCTGAGTTAACAATCTCCTATGTGGGATCTCATCAAATGCCTTCTGGAAGGCCATATGAAAAACATCCATAGACATTCCCCGACCACTATCTTCGTCACCTCTTCAAAAAATCCAATACGATTAGTCAGGCATGAATTTACCTTTTCGAATCCATATATGTAACTGTTGTAAATCGCGCTGGTATGGTGTCCTGTTGGGCCTGATGGATATTCAGTGAGGGGGACGTCAGGTGGGAGGGCTCGCTAATGATATGTTGACGTATTTAAATGTAGTTCTCGATCTTCTGTGGTGGGATTCTCATTATACCATCAGCGAGTGGCGTGGATACTTTTGCCGACGGCTATCACAGGTTGAAAATCACACCCATCATTTGTCAACCTGTGCCTGTAGTTCACCAAAATTATTAACCGTAATCCGTCCATTCATACACCTGTATACTGATCCTTATTTAGGCTTTTTAACTTTCTTCCTTACTTTGACCCCATCAATGACTTACTACAACCGACTCTAGTTCTATCAAACTCTCCAAGTATTCTATTTATCTTGCAAGCACTCTCTGATACATCCTCCTTATCAGTTAATATTTCTCTATTTCCCATAGCCAATTTTTCTACTCTCCTCTCTGAATTTCCCGTCAGGTTCCCATTTCTCTGCCAATCTAGTTTAAACCTTCCCAACAGCACTACCAAACTTCCCTGCGAGGACATTAGTCCCAGTCTTGTTGAGGTGTAAACCAGCCTTCTTCTACAGGTCGACTTCTCCCAGAACCAGTCCCAATGCCTTCAGAATTTAAAACATTCCCTCTTACTCCATTTCTCCAGCCATGTATTAAACTGCTCAATCTTCTGATTCATGTGCTCTCTGACACTGGGAATAATCCTGAAATCGTTGCTCTTAAGATCCTATTTCTCAATTTCCTTCCTAACTCTCTGAAGTCTGTTTTCAGGACCTCGTTTTTTGCCCCTGCCTATATTGGTCCAAATGTGAACCACAACATCTAGTTGCTGACCACCCCCCCATAAAAATGTTCTGCAGCCCCTCTGTGACATCCTAGCACCAGGGAGACAACACACCATCATGGAGTCACATCTAGGGTCACAGAAACACTTGTCTGCTCCTGTAACTATGGAATCCCCTGCCACTTTAGAACTTCCACTCTCCCTCCTCCCCTCCCATGCAGCTGAGCCACCCATAGTGCCACAAACCTGACTCTTGTTACACTCCTCTGAGGAACCATCTCGCTCACCAGTATCCAAAATGGAAAAACGGTTACAGAGCGAGATAACCTCCTGTACTCCTTGTTTCTCTTAGACTCTGGGTGGCAGTGCCAAGGGTCGGGGCCCGAGGGGGCCATGCCCATAAAAGGCAGATGAGGGGTGTATGACGAGTTGGGGGCTAAAGGGCAGGTATGAAAGGGCCTCATAAAGGTGGGGAGGAGAAAGGTGGGGGCCCTGAAGGAATGTTAGGTGTTTATAAAAAAAAAGGTGGGATTTTCCGGTCTCGTCCGCCACAAGACCGGAAATTCTCATCCGAGGTCAACGGACCTTTAAATTGTCCACCAAAGTTTCCTGCGGTAGGCGGGACTGAAAAATGTACACTAACTTGTTAGTGGAATACCAATACCTTCAGATACAAAACAGCAGAGAGAAAAAAAGAGGTCGTGCTGGCATCCTACCGGTGTGGAGATTGGGATCTAATCCAGACGGAGCAACTGGACGCACTCATGTCACATTACATTCACCCCCCCCACCATCTGGCCTGGGCTTGTGAAATCCTACCAATTGTCCTGGCTTGAGACAATTCACACCTCTTTAACCTGTGATTATCCCTCTCTCCAGTTGCTCCATCTGGACCTGTAGAGACTTAATTACCTGCAAAGACTCGTATTCAAAGTATCGTCTTGCATCATTGACTTTATCTATATATGTTTCTGGAACCCACCTATTCATTCACTTGAGGAAGGAGCTGTGCTTCGAAAGCTAGTGATTCGAAACAAACCTGTTGGACTTTAACCTGGTGTTGTAAGATTTCTTACTGTACTCCTTAATTCTGACATCAGTTGATAAAGGGTTTTGGTCTTTGCTCTACCTACTCAAACACTTCCCTTACACCAATGAAACCACATTGGAGCTCATGTCTGCGGGTTTTTCAGTGTAACTAAAGAATCTTTCAGCACCTTATAATGACAAATAAAACAGATGCGAGTGTCCCAAATGCCTTTTTCACCAACCTGCCCTTCTGCCTTCAGTGATCTATGGACAAACACGCCAAGGTCCCTTTGTTCTTCCAAACTTCCCAGTGTCAGACCTTCCATAGTTTACTTCCTTGTTAAATTACTCCTTCCAAAGTATATTACCTCACACTTTTCAGGGTTAAATTCGATCTGCCACCTATCCGCCCATTTGGCCATCCCGTCTATATCTTCCTGTAACCCAAGACACTCAACCTCACCGCTAGCCACCCGGCCAATCTTTGTGTCATCCGCAAACTTACTGATCCTACCCCCCACATAGTCATCTGTATCATTTATATAAATGACAAACAATAGGGGGCCCAGCACAGATCCCTGTGGTACGCCATTGGTCACTGGGTTCCAGACCCTAAAGCAACCATCTATCATCTCCTGTCACAAAGACAATTATGAATCCACCATATCAAATCACGCTGAAGGGTCAGTTACGAGGCGACATAAGTTCAAAGTGAGGGATGGGAGGTTTCGGGGGGATTTGAGGAATAACGTTTTTATGCAGAGAGTGGTGATGGTCTGGAATGCACTGCCTGGGAGGGTGGCAGAGGTCGGATGCCTCATATCCTTTAAAAGGTACCTGGATGAGTACTTGGTACGCCATGACATTCAAAGCTATGGGCCAAGTGCTGGCAAGTGGGATTAGGTGGACAGGTCAGGGCCTTTCATGCATCGGTGCAGACTCGATGGGCCGAAAAGCCTCTTCTGCACTGTAGTATTCTGTGATTCTGTGAAACTTCAAAGGTCTAGTCTGAATGTCATCAAAATCTTTTATTGCTTGTTACAAATGCTTTTCCATACTTGTTATTAAGGTTGTCAAAGAAAGGTAAGAAGTCTTAAAAACCAGGTTTATTTCAAATCACTAGCTTTCGGAACACTGCTCCTTCCTCAGGTGAATGAAAAGGTTGGTTCCAGACACGTATATATAGACAAAGTCAAAAGATGCAAGACGATGTTTTGAATGCGAGCCTTTGCAGGTAATTAAGTCTTTACAGATCCAGAGAGAGGGGTAACCCCAGGTTAAAGAGGTGTGAATTGTCCCAAGCCAGGACAGTTGGTAGGATTTTGCATGCCCAGGCCAGATGATGGGCGGTGAATGTAATGAGACACGAATCCAAGGTCCCAGTTGAGCCCGTACACATGTGTGCGGAACTTGGCTATAAGTTTCTGTTCGGCGATTCTGCGTTGTCGCGTGTCCTGAAGACCGCCTTGGAGAACGGTTACCTGGAGATCAAAGGCTGAATGCCCTTGACTGCTGAAGTGACTGTAATCAGCATTAGATTGCCACTATGTACCCGCTTACTTGTGTTAAATTTCTTCAGAGTCTGTCACATCTGCCCTTCCTTACTCAGGCTGATCGGGATCCCAGCAGTGCAGTGGGTCCCTGGATCCAGCATCAGAGTCCAAAAGAATCAGCATGATGGAGGACACACCACGTTTTTACACCACGAACTCTAAACACAGTATGGATGTAAATGACCAAGGAGAAGGTAAGTGTCTAAGGTAAGTGGATGAGATGGGTGGAGTGGGGAGGTCGAACATCAGGGGAAGACGGGCATGGAGGGGTGAGCCAGACAGCGGGGATTGGGTCGGTCAGGAGATTGGTTCGCATAATGTATCCAGCTGGGACCAGCGGGTTGGGTTGGCTGGGGAAGTGGTTAGGTCAGGAGGGTTGGCTGGGTCGGTGGGGAAGTTTGTCCAGCTGGGTTGGGTCGGGTTGCCAAGGGGTGAGGTGGTCAGATTGGGGGAGATGGAGAATGCCTGCGGATGGGAAGGTCAGGGTGGGGAATGCTGTGTGGGTGGTGCTTACTGGGGGTGCGGGTTGGGTGGGCATCTACTATGCAGTTGGAGGTGTCGGGGGAGACCCAAACAGGGGTTTGGGGTATAAAGAGAGTCCCACACGGGGATTGATCTAGGTATTTAAAGTAGTTAGACTGATGTTAGAAGCAGTGTTATTTCTTTGAACGTTTTCAGAGTAACTGGCAGAACCATGATTCAAATCATTTTGTCAGGGAACCACAGCACAATTCCCCAGGGGAAGTTAGTGCTTCTGGGCAATTGCGGTGCAATGCTTAACTGAGCTTCTGAGAAGGGATTCCCAGCACATCTTTGGGGTTCACCCATAAATCCAACACTTGGGAGCGAGCAGGTTAGGGGCCATTATGTTGAAAAAGCAGAAGGCATAGATATCTTCATTACAGAAGAGTATGTTGTAGAAGCAGAATGCATAGCTGTCTTAATTACAGAAGAGGATGCTGCTAATGTCTCAGTATAGGAGCGGCAGTAGTGATAACGAATTGGATAAAGTATATAGGGGCTGGTTTAGCTCACTAGGCTAAATCGCTGGCTTTTAAAGCAGGCCAGCAGCACAGTTCGATTCCCGTACCAGCCTCCCCGGACAGGCGCCGGAATGTGGCGACTAGGGGCTTTTCACAGTAACTTCATTGAAGCCTACTCGTGACAATAAGCGATTTTCATTTTCATAAAGAGGATTAACTAAAAGGTTGTAAATCCTCTAAGTAGAAAAGAAAAATAAACTTTAGATATGAGGTAATATCCTTCTTAGACACGAGGTAATATTCTGAGTATGAAGGACTGTAAATACATACAGGCGGGATTTACCAAACACCCCACCACGTGTTTTTTGGAGGTGGAGGCGGCCTGCCAGCGAGATCTATTGGTTCCGCCATTGTCAACGGGATTTCCCATTGACAGCGCCCCCATTGCCAGGAGACCCGTACGCTGGCGTGGGACCGAAATTTCCCGCCGGTTTGAATAAAGATAAATACCACCCTACATCCTTGTTCAAAAAGAGGGGGGAGAATAGATCTGGCTACTACGTACCAGGTTATATTTGATCTTGATTTGATTTGAATTCATTTATTATTGTCACTTGTATTCAGTGAAAGGTATTGTTTCTTGCATGCTATACAGACAACACATATTGTACATATGGAAGGAACGAGAGACTACAGAATGTAATGTTACAGTCATAACTCAGATGTAGAGAAAAGATCATTTTAATACGGGGTAGATCCATTCAAAAGTCTGATGGTGGCAGGGAAGAAGCTGTTCTTGAGTCGGTTGTTCCGTGACCTCAAACTTTTGTATCTTTTTCCTGATGGAAGAAGGTGGAAGAGAGTATGTACGAGGTGCGTTGGGTCCTTAATTATGCTGGCTGCCTTTCCGAAGCAGCGGGAATTATAGACAGAGTCAATGGATGGGAGGCTGATTTGCGTGAAGGACTGGACTACATTCACGACCTGTGGTCTTGGGCAGAACAGGAACCATACCAAGTTGTGATACAACCAGCACGGTAGCATGGTGGATAGCATAATTGCTTCACAGCTCCAGGGTCCCAGGTTCGATTCCGGCTTGGGTCACTGTCTGTGCGGAGTCTGCACATCCTCCCCGTGTGTGCGTGGGTTTCCTCCGGGTGCTCCGGTTTCCTCCCACAGTCCAAAGATGTGCAGGTTAGGTGGATTGGCCATGATAAATTGTCCTTAGTATCCAAAATTGCCCTTAGTGTTGGGTGGGGTTACTGGGTTATGGGGATAGGGTGGAGGTGATGACCTCGGGTAGGGTGCTCTTTCCAAGAGCCGGTGCAGACTCGATGGGCTGAATGAAATGAAAATGAAAATCGCTTATTGTCACGAGTAGGCTTCAATTAAGTTACTGTGAAAAGCCCCTAGTCGCCACATTCCGGCGCCTGTCCGGGGAGGCTGTTACGGGAATTGAACCGTGCTGCTTGGCCTGCTTGGTCTGCTTTCAAAGCCAGCGATTTAGCCCTGTGCTAAACAGCTAAACAAAGGAGGCAGAATGGCCTCCTTCTGCACTGTAAATTCTATGATATAACAAGAAAGAATGCTTTCTATGGTGCATCTGTAAAGGTTTGTGAGAGTGCAGCTGACATGCCAAATTTCCTTTGTCTTCTGACAAAGTAGAGTTGTTGGTGGGCTTTCTTAATTATAGTGTTGGCATGGGGGGGACCAGGACAGGTTGTTGGTAATCTGGACACCTAAAAATTTGAAGCTCTCGACCCTTTCTATTTCATTCCCATTGATGCAGACAGGGGCATGTTCTCCACTACGCTTCCTGAAGTCGATGACAATCTCCTTTGTTTTGTTGACATTGAGGGAGAGATTATTGTTGTTGTACCAGTTCACCAGATTCTCTATCTCATTCCTGTACTCTGTCTCGTCATTGTTTGAAATCCGACCAACTACGGTGGTGACATCAGCAAATTTGAAAATTATACAGATTCAATGGTAATTTTCAAAAGAAAATCAGATAAATACTTGAAAGGAAAAATTTACAGGGCTATGGAGAAAGAGCAGAGGAGTGGGACTAAGTAGATACCTCCAACAAATTGCCAACTCAAGCATGATGGACCAAATGGCCATCTTTTCTGCTGTGATTTTACGATATGAAGTGCACATGTGCCTTTCTGGCAAATACACTACACAAGTACAAATAGATGCAATAAATTAGCTACATGCAAAGCATATCATGAAATGAACTAAAAACGGAAATTGCTGGATAAACTCAGCAGGTCTGGCAGCACCTGTGGAGAGAGAAACAGAATCAACGTTTCAAATGCGTATGACTCTTCCACGGAACAGTCCTGTAAAAGGGTCAATGGATTTGAAACATTGACTGTGTTTCTTTCCCCACAGATGCTGCCAGACCTGTTGAGTTTATCCAGCATTTTCTCTTTTTATTTCAGATTTCCAGCACCTGCAGTATTTTGCTTTTATGCAATGAATTAAGCCTGATTAGAATGTCAGAGTGATAAATTACGTGTATGTGATTATGTCGTGCATAACGCTAATATGTCAGCAAGGAGCATTCTGAAATTCCAGAGTTACACTGACTGCTGACGCTAACATCCAATGAAGCACAAATGTCTTTCTGACCATCAAGGTAATAAAGTCCAGAAGGTAGCTTTTCAATTGACCGCCTGTGATAGAAATAGGATGGAAATCAGGTGTTCCCATAAAGAGTGGCCAATCTGCAACACCAGTTTTATGCCAGTATAGTTTTTTTCAAAACATATCCCCACCTGTCCCCTTCCTCAAGTTTACTTGGCCACAGACTGTGCGAACCCAGACAACAGCAGTGTCTGTCAAGGATCAATAGCAATTAAGCAGATCAAGATGCATTTGCAGAGTGATATCCTTTCTTGCAGACATATGTGTTTAGTTTGCTGTGTGAAGTCCTGATACAGCCACATGGGTTTCATCTACAATGCCCTGGACTCCTGGGAAACCTAATAGGCAGCAACGGTTCTGTTCGCGTTTCGGCTGGTGTCTCCTTTCCACTGGGAAAGTGATTCCAGTGTTGCCTCTGGGAAACAATCACTTGCTTTATACAGGACTGAGTTGCAGACTGCCTTATTTAACACATGTCCCCTTTGGTGGTCTGGAAGGATCCTGTTGCACAGAGGTTCCTTACTTGGTGACCTTTACAACTACAGGAATAACCAATAATTTCATGAAATTGTCTGTGAACCAGCCTGCTCTTGGTAGCACAGCTCAGTCACTACCCCTGCAGTGAGGCTGAGACACCAAAGACATGGCCACGCATAGGTAGAAATGTTGTCATCCATAAAGATGGGTTCTTCAATATTGGTGGCAGTAAGCATAAACTTGAGATGTCCTTGGACATCAATATTTTCCAGCCTCATGAATTGGCTTTCCTAACTCGAGCCATGCAGCACTGTGGGAAAGTCAAGCTTATTAGCTGCAACTTGGACTGCAGTAATAATTGCCAAGATTCCCAGATAGGTGTGGGAGGAAATTAGCCTATGCAAGCAGCGCAAAACAGATTTGTAGAGAATTAGCAACCTTTTATAATAAGTAATCGCTTATTGGCACAAGTAGGCTTTAATGAAGTTACTGTGAAAAGGCCCTAGTCACCACATTCCGGCACCTGGTCGGGGGGGGGGGGGGGGGCACGAGAATTGAACCCGCACTGCTGGCATTGTTCTGCATTACAAGCCAGCTGTTTAGCACACTGTGCTAAACCAGCCCCTACTGTGGCAGTTTTTATTTTTCATTGATTTGCAAAATATTGCCAAGATTTTTATTCCCAAATCAAGTAAAAATAAAAGTGAGTCTAGGAAATGAGTTTCCAAAAAGAATTTGAACTACTGTTCTGTGAACTTCAGTGGGAAGAAGATTGGACGCAGTGAAACATCAGCTGCCAGTTGACATAAACCTGTTTTGTGCTGCTTACATGGACCAGTTTCATCCCAGGGTGCCTTAGTGAGACAGAGGTTTGTGCAAAAATATAAAAATGTAGGTGCAGGGGAGGATGGATCATTTGACGGACCAGCCAGAGGTCCGTTGACTTTGTGCAGTAATTTCCGGTCCCCCAGCAGGTGGGTGCGGAAAATCTTGTGAGTAATCCAGGAAAAAGATATTTGGTAATGGAACTAAAGCTCAACGACATTGTAATTTAATATCCATTCAATGTCATCATTGAATCCAGGAATATCAAGTTGAGGCTGGGAGGTTATCACCCAAAACGTACAATGTTACTGATTACAGCAGTGTATTGATTATGTTGCAGTACTAATAATCCACAAATCTGGATTAATGAACCTGAGAATTTTAATTTTAAAAATTGCAATAATAAAAGTGATTTACAAAAAGTCAAAGTAGAAAAGACCATGAAATCATCAGGCCGTCGATAAAAACCTACCATTAACGTGTTTTAAGGAAGGAAAACTGTTAACCATACCAAATGTGGCCTATATGTGATTTAATACCACATCAACTCTGAAATTGCCTAAAAAAACAACTCAGTTTCATCAACACCACTCCAATGCTGCTCAAGAAACCATCACTTTCTCAGGGCAGCCACAAATGGGCAATAAATGCCAGAAATGTCCACACCTCAAGAATGGGGGTGAGATTTTCTACCTCCCTCAGTGGCAGGAGGTGGCCGGGATCTTCTGGTCTCGCCGCTGTCAATAGGACATCCCATTGAATCCACCCCATGTTGCCGGGTAACCCATGGCAGGGGTGCACCGTCAGCGAGAACGGATGATGCCGCCGGCATGAACAGTCGGAAGATCGCGCCCTGATTTTCTTTTCAAAAGCAGCCTTTCTTTGCATTTTTAATCGAGCAACAAATAAATTACATATAGAATCATAGAATTTACAGTGCAGAAGGAAGCCATTCAGCCCATCAAGTCTGCACCGGCCCTTGGAAACAGCACCCCACTTAAGGCCACACCCCTATCCCCGTAACCCAGTAACCCAACCCAACCTTTTTTGCACACAAAGGGCAATTTACCATGGCCAATACACCTAATTACACATCTTTGGACTGTGGGAGGAAACCAGAGCACCCAGAGGTAGCCCACACAGACGAGGGGAGAGAGTGCAAACTCCACACAGACAGTCACCCAAGCCGCGAATCGAACCTGGGACCCTGGAGCTGTGAAGCAACTGTGCTAACCACCATGCTACCCTGCTGCCCCTTGATTTACAAATGATTTACAATGTCCCCAAAATCTATTTTGCTCTGATCCACTCCTCAGGATCTCTGGGTTACTTTTTAAGTACAGCTCTCAATCCCTGGCAGCCTTTACTAAAATGTAAACCAACTGTGTGCAGCAGGAAAATAAACAAGGTTATGGCTGACAATTAAGAGCAGGGATTTGGTTTTAAATATGTGACTACATGTAACAGGGCTTGGAAAGCCAAAACAGGCTGGTTGCATCATGAAGATAAGCCACTCAGTCTGCAACCAGAAGTGCTCAAAGATATGATGCATCTTCCAAGCTGGGGATGTTCTGGAATTGAGAGCAATCTCACTGGAGGTGCTTTTCAGAGAAAGCTGAGCTCAGCAACCTCTGCCAGCTGTAGAAGCTGTTCTGAGTTTTCCAAAATCTGTTTGCGGTCAGTGAGTAGAAGTGAAACAAATGGGGGTATTGTTTGGAGTTAATATCAAAATACCTAAAGCTAACTAGTTGAGTAGAGTACAGTGATCTGTTACAAGAGTCCTTTGGGGAAAGCACGACAAATTGAACCTCCTGATGTCCGCAGGGAAAACATCCTCCTCAAAGAAAACTATCAGCTGACAACTAAGAAACACTCCCACTAACACAGGATCTCAAAATTGAAATCCCACCATCTCTACTGGAACACCACTTCTTACCCCACAAACTGGTAACAGACCCACATCTTGATAGTGAGCCTCCTGGTTGACTGTAAACATCATCAACTGCAACCTGGGTAGCTAACCCGAAAGGTGAAGTTCTCAGTTTCAACCTTCCATGAAAAAAATTACACAACTCTCAAATGCTTGAAAGTAGTCCAGGGTAAATGTGGCCACTTGCTTCACAAGTGGAACAGGAGGTACAGCTCAAATTGTGATGGTGGTCATCTAAGCCAGACCATTGTCCACGTACTGAACTCCTACCTTCAGAGATTCATTCCAGGTGACATTACAACTATTTACAGTGTGTCAGCTGAAGCTGTTGGATTGATTGTTAACCTCGACATTGAACTATAATTGTTTCCCAAACAATACGGCATAAATATATCCACCACAACCCTGTAAGTTTTTCTTTAAATAAACAAAGCATTTTTGGAAACTGATATTTAAACTTCCAAGTGAAAATTCAAGGGTTAATGAAAATTCTAAACAATGTTAGAAATAAATTCTAAATAAATTCATAATGAAGATTGGAAAGGGAATGAAAATATCAACCCATTTTAATTTGTGTCAAAACGCCATGTAAACTAACATTTTGCTGTTCATTCAGATTAGAAAATCAAATATATGTGATTCCTGGGAGTCCTCTTCTGCCACGTTTGAGTTGGAGAACTGCATTAGATATTATATAAAAAGAGAGGTGGAGGATCAAATAAATTTGTCATGAATGTAAAGTAAACACATCAGGCTAAATATTGTGCAGACGAAGCCTTACCTTTTCTGCATCTTGCTCAAAGAGACGAAGTTGAAAGCATTGATCGAGTTTCAGTTTTCTAACATGCCACATCTGATGCAAGTGCTGTCTAGTTGAGTGCAGTTTATCCAGTAGACTGGTGATCTTTGGCACAACGCTTTGAAAATCTGCACTGCCAGATATGCAGTTCTTTCCAGAAAAACCATCACTGCACCTTATACACTGCAGCAACCTTTGTCCCTCATGGTCCAGTTCCTCCACAGGAGCTTTGATTACTTTTTTCTTCAGTTGCGTATGTTCATCAATTAATTTTCTAGAACCTTCAACATCCAGGGGAAACTCTTTCCTGGCCAACATCTCCTGCAAGTCTTCTAGTCTGGACAACAGATGCACAGCACTGCTAATGAATTCCTCCAGGGCCAGTCGAAGCTCAATCCATTCATCGTGATTATACTCCAGTGTACCATCAAACTCTTCAGTCAATTGGGAAGGATCCACTAACTTCGAAAGCCCTTCCACAGATACCATACTTGTCTGAAAAAAACATGCCAATGTAAAAAAGTTAGGATTTCAGCACTAATATTGAAAAGTTTTACATTCCAGGAACTGGATTAGTTTTATTCCGCCAGATTATCGGCAAATGCATAAAAGTAGACTTGCCTCTGCTCAGTAGCATTGCCGTTGCTTCTCCTTTTCACTTTAGTTTGTCTAGATATTTTCTGAAGAGGGAATTTTCCGGCTGTTCTTACCTGGTCCCGCTGATGGCAAAAACCCCCGCCATGGTTTCTTGGCCGTAGGAGGTGGATTAAATGGGAAATCCCATTGACAGTGGCGGGATCTTCTAGTCAATGGTTGGCTGCCTCCTGCGGCCAAGAAACACGCTGCAGGGGCGTGGAAACCCACCCCCCCCGGTACTGAACTGTCAGCCTTGGCTGTACTCTCATCTCCGAGTTCTGAAGGTTAAAAGTTCAAGCAACAGCAACTTGATCACACAATCAAGGCTGAAACTTCAGTGCAGTACTGAGAATGTACTGTAAAGTCGGAGCTGCTGAAACATTGCAGATACACTGTCAAACCAGGCCCCCTCTGCCCTTATGCATGTAAAAGGTCTTATGACATTATTCAGAGATTGTGACTGCTCTATTCCAAAAAGCCAGTCAGTGACAAGTATAGAATCATAGAATTTACAGTGCAGAAGGTGGCCATTTGGCCCATTGAGTTTGCACCGGCCCTTGGAAAGAGCCCACACCTCCACCCTATCCCAGTAATCCCACTTAACCTTTTTTGAACACTAAGGGCAATTTAGCATGGCCAATCCACCTAACCTGCACATCTTTGGACTGGGGAGGAAACCGGAGTGCCCGGAGGAAATCCACGCAGACATGGGGAAAATGTGCAAACTCCACACAGACAGTCACCCAAGTTTGGGATCGAAACCGTGTCCCTGGCGCTGTGAGGTACGAGTGCTACCACTGCTCAGTAATGTGTACAACCAAAGTTTTAAAGCAAATTTAATAATAAATCTCACGGTCAGTTGAAAGCATTAAAAGACACCCAGGGCGGAATTCTCCGACCCCCTGCCGGGTTGGAGAATCGCCGGGGGGGTGACATGAATCCCGCCCCCACCAACTGCCGAATTCTCCGGCGCCGGGGATTTGGCGGGGGTGGGAATCGCGCCACGCCAGTCGGCGGCCGCTGGCAGCGCCCCCCCCCCCCCCCGCCGATTTTCCGGCCCGCAATGGGCCAAGTGGCCACCCGTTTTCGGCCAGCCCCGTCGGCGTAAATTGGAGTAGGTCTTTTCCGGCGGGACTTGGCGGCGCGGGCGGCCTCCGGGGTCCTCGGGGGGGGGGGGGGGGGGGGGGGGCGGGGGGGATCTGGCCCCGGGAGGTGCCCTCACGGTGGCTTGGCCCGCGATCGAGGCCCACTGATCCATGGGCGGGCCTGTGCCGTGGGTGAACTCTATTCCTCCGTGTTGGCTGCTGTGGTCCTCTGCTATGGCTGAAGTGAAGAAGATCCCCCCTGCGCATGCGCTGGGATGACGCCAGCACATGCTGGCACTCCCGCGCATGCGCCAACTTGTACCGGGCGCCGGTTGGCATGGCATCAAGCCCCTTCCCCGCCGGCCGGCGGGGTCTAAACCACTCCAGGGCCGGCCTAGCCCCTGAAGGTGCGGATGATTCTGCACCTTGAGGGGCGGCCCGAAGCCGGAGCGGTTCACCCCACTCCTCGGCGCCGGGACCCCCTGTCCCGTCGGTTAGGGGAGAATCCCGCCCCCAGTCTCTGGGGCCCCAAAACTTCATTTGGACATGCATTTAGCATAGTGGTTAGCACTATGGTTTCACAGCGCCAGGGTCCCACGTTCGATTCCCGGCTTGGGTCACTGTCTGTGTGGAGTCTTCACGTTCTCCCCGTGTCTGTGTGAGTTTCTTCCGGGTGCTCCGGTTTCTCCCCATAAGTCCCGAAAGACGTGCTATTATGTCATTTGGACATTCTGAATTCTCTCTCTATGTACCCGAACAGGCGCCGGAATGTGGCGACTAGGGGATTTTCACAGCAACTTCATTGCAGTGTTAGTGTAAGCCTACTTATGACAATAATAAAGATTATTATTATTCTTTTTGTAATTAGATCGTCAATGACTTGCATTAATCCATTTAATGTTAGAGATTTCCATTCTCTCCAACATTTGTTTCAAGCCAGCAAATTCAATGTGTAACCTTGACTTACTCGTGCTTTTTGTAGAGTTCAATATTAACGTATAATAAATGATTATCAACGCAACATTCAGTATATATGCTGGGTGGGATTCTCCGCCGCTGCAATTCTCCACTGCTCCGGCAGCGCACACACGCTCGCAGGTTTCCCACCGGTGTGGGGTGGCCACGATGGGAAATACCATTTTCAGGTGGCGGGAACATTACTCCCACAGCTAACCGAACGACAGCTCCTCACACCCTGCTCCCAGTAAGGACACCATCCCATTGTCCAAGGTTCTCCATCTCTGTCGCATCTGTTCTGATGATTTCATCTTTTAAATGATGCTTCTTTCATGTCTACTTGTTTTGGTTAAGTGAGGTTACCACCCACCTCAGGTTGACAGGGCACTCAACCAGGTTTGATTTATTTCCTGCACCTCTGATCTCACTCCTTCCCTTCTCTCCCAGAACCATGATAGTCCTTGCATTCTACCCCACTAACCTCTGCATTCAAAGGATCATCCTCCGCCAACTCCAGCGCAATGCTACAACAGTTCATATCTCTCCCCCCCCCCCCCCGGTTAGCATTCTGCAGTGACTGCTCCCTCTGTGACTCCCTGGTCCACTCCTCCATCATGCCCAACTCCCCATCCCCTTCCCTTCCAACCATCAAAGGTGCAACACCTGCTCCTTTACCTCTTCCCTCCTCACCATTCAAGGCCGCAAACCTCTTCCAGGTTAAGCATTTGCACCTCCTTCAAGTTGGTCAATTGTATTTGCTGCTCCCAATGTGATCTGCACTTTGGAGAGACAAAACACTGACTGGGTGACCACTTTGTGGAACACCTTCGCTCAGTCAGCAAGCATGACCCCAACCATCCTGTTGCTTGTTATTTTAACTCAGCACCTTGCTCTCATGCCCACATGTCCATGCTTGGCCTGTTGCCATGCTCCAGTGAAGTCCAACACGAGCTGGAGGAGCAGCATCTTATCTTCCAATTAGACACATTACAGCCATCAGGACTCAACGTTGAGTTCAACAACCTTAGACAATAAACTTCCCCCTCTATCTTAAGCTTCCTTTTTTAAATATCCCATGCACGTATTGCCTCAATGCAACCACCCCACCCCTCACCCCCCCCCCCCCCCCCACACACCAGGCCATCTGTCTTTTTTTTCTTAAAGTTGCTATACTTTGTTGCAATCTCTCACACAGCTACACTTTAATTGAACAAATATTTTCCTCTCTTTAGTTCTGACAAGAGCAAAATGAACTTGAAATGTCAACTCTTCTATCTCTACTTGCAGATGTTGTCGACACTAATGATACTCTGAGTCACAACTGAAACACCATTGGATTCATCGATCCATTAAGGTTGTTCCAATTCCGCCTTCTACTGTCAGAGCCAGGTTTGCCAAAGATGTTTTTATCCTCATCCTGCCCGCCTTTAACCTTTTTATTGTATTGACACCTACAACCAATATCTGGACCATTTCAAAATCTGGTAAGCATTGTAACCTCTGTTCTTTGTGTCATCGCAGAATAAGATCATATGAAATAGAACAGGAGTAGGCTATTTGTCTCCTCGAGCCTGCTGTGCCATTCAATAAGATCATGGCTGAACTGACGATGGTCTTAGCTCCACTTTCCTGCCTGCCCCCATAATTCTTCACCCACTTGTCAATCAAAAATCTGTCTAATTCAGCCTTGAATGTATTCAATGACCCAGCCTCCACCGTTCTCTGTGGAAGAGAATTCCTCTGAAAGAAGAAATTCTTCCTAATTTCCCTCTTAAATGAGAGACCCCTTATTTTGACAGAGTTCTAGATACCCCCATGGGGGAAGCAACCAGTCAGCATCTACCCTGCTAAGTCTGTACAATTACTCCTCATTTAAATAATATTCTACTTTTCTATTCTTCCCGCCCAAATGGACAACTTCACATTTTACTCCATCTGTCAAATTTATGTCCACTCACTTAACATATCTATTACATCCCTTTCTACCATAGAATCATACAATCATAGATAGAATCATTACAATGCAGAAGGAGGCCATTCGGCCCATCGAGTCTGCACCGACCCTTCGAATGAACACTCTACCCATGTCCATCCCACTCTATCCCCATAACCCTTTAACTTAACCTGCACATCCCTGGACACTGAGAGGCAATTTAGCATGGCCAATCCACCAAATCCACACATCCTTGGACTGTGGGTGGAAACCGGAGCACCCGGAGGAAACCCACGCAAACATAGGGAGAACATACAAACTCCAATCAGACATTAATCTAAGGCCGAAATGGAACCTGGGTCTCTGGCACTGTGAGGCAGTAGTGCTAACCATTGTACCACTGTGCCGCCCCGTATCCACCTCAAAACCTACTTTCCTACCAATCTTTGTATTATCAGTAAATTTGGCTACAATATTGTCTGTCTCTTCGTCCAAGTCATTAATATAGATATAAATATTTGAGACTCCCAGTACTGATTCCTGTGGCGCTCGACTAATTACAGTTTGCCAACCGGAAAATGACATCCCAACTCTCGGTTTCCTGTCAGTTAACCAGCCTCTGTCCATGCTGATATATCATCCCCAATATCCTAAACTCTTAAATTGTGTAGTAACCTTTAAAATGGCACCTTATCGAAAAGCTTTGGGAAATCCAAATACACCAGATCTACTGGTTCCCCATTATCCACCCTGCTTGTTATATCCTCAAAGAACTCTAATAAATTTGTCAAACGTGATTTCCCTTTCACAAAATCATGTTGACTCTGCATGATTAAATGATGGATTCTCGTATTTTCTCATTGACAGATGTTAGGGCTATAATGTCCTGTATCCTATCTTCCTCCTTTCTTGAACAAAGGTGTTACATATGTGGCTTTCCAATCTACTGCCAAAGTCAAGGGAATTTTGGAAGACTACATTCAATGCTTTCACTATCTCTGCAGCCACTCATTGCTATTATTATTATTACTTGTTTTAGGACCCCAGGATGCAGGCCATCAGGTCCAGTGGACTTGTCAGCCTTAAGTCCCGTTAACATTCCCATTACTTTTTCTCCAGTAACAATGTTCGTTTTAAGTGACATTTGTTCAAGGAAGGCTGAAGGATATGATTTTTCTCCAGCAATTATTTCAAGGAAACACATATCTGCTCCAAAGGGTTTCCCTTTTCAACAACCAAGCACCAATTAAAAAGAGATTGTCCATCTGAGCCTAACCCAGTAATCTTTTGTACAATCTATTAAAGTACCTGGGTAGGACTCTCCATTTTGCTGGCGCCCGGGGGTTTCCCAACAGTGTGGGGCTGTCCCACAAAGGAAAACCCCATTGACCGGCCGGCGTAACGGAGAATCCCGGCGGCGGGTCGGGACAGAAATACGGCACGGCGGGGCGGAGAACTCAGCCCCATGATTTTGTTTCTGAATCCTATCACATTTGACCATGTCTTAGAGATATTTAACAGATCACTGTTCCCGGAAATTTCATCCATGAACTCTAATTGAAGATCGAAACTTCCATCTCTATCCAGCACATCCAGCTGACAAAATACTTTACTTCTGATTTTATTTCTGCAAGGAAGTAACAACACCAAGGGACAGACTTTACTCCTTTTTTGATAGCAGTGTAGCCTTGATAGAGATGTACCCTATGTCCACAAATCTACTTCATTTGTTCCACTATTCATTCAGTTCAGACTCTGAGAATATCAGACGGTAATCATAGTCTGACAATTTAAATTGCTTTCTTCCATTTTCACAATTGCTGCTCGAAATTGTAGTTTTCTGTCTCAATTATTTTTCTTAGTTTCCAAACCTCGTCTTTAGCAACCATTCTCTGCGACCATGATCTATTCCAGACAGCCAGGTGACGAAGACCTGGAGCCAATCTTGACACATTTTTATATTTAGTTACAGATTATGTATAACAAGCATTCTCTCATAAACCCAATACCCGCAGTTTTAAACTGTCTTTTTATATGGACTCAAGTGAAATCTGGTTATTGCCATCTGCATACAGTTAACCATAATAAAGAAAAGTTGGCATAGTTCCCGAGGATAATCAGCTGCTCTCCCCTTCTGAGAAATATCGAACTGGTGGTGATTTAATGAGGGTCACCATACCTCAGGCGAGGGGTAAGGTTGAAAAGGCAGGGGCTTCATGGATAACCTCAACTGGTACGGGAATTGAACACGCACTGTTAGTGTTGCTCCACATCACAAACCAGCCAACTAAGCTAACTGACCCCCATTAACAATTAACAGTGATCATGCGGTGTGTAGCTTGGCCACTACATATCCCTACATATCCCACAACAGAGATCACATCCCTAACTCACATGTATCTTGAGCAGGTGGGTAGTAATGGGAATAAAAATTTCACCTGTAGCTCTGGAAATAAGCCTGCCCTATTTTATCTAATATCATTTATTCTACTAGTTCACTTCCCGCTAGGAACAAACTGGAACTAAGTTTTGAACTCTTCTATCCCCAGTTGCTCTATCCATCGTCTCCACCTGGACAATATGATAGCTTCTTTCTTAGACAGTCCAGGTAAAATTGACATTGTGTCCCAGTGAGCTCAGACTTGAGGGACGAGTCCTTGCCACTCTTCAATATTTCAATCAGTGCATTAGATTTTCCTACCTCTCCCATTATCAATTATCCCTAGCATGTTATTCTGAAGTCTTTATTTGTCCATGGCCTGCCTCAATCATTGAGGCTAATTTTTTTTAAAATTACTTTTACATTGCTACGTTTTCTGCTAAAATATAAAGTAATAATCAACAGCTTTATCATTCATTTCCTGGTGCATTTAGCTTCAAATAATGCTTACCTCAAATATAAATTTCGAACTCCCAAAGTTGGTTTTTTGCTTCTGCCAGAAGTTGTCTGGTTTGATAATCAGTGCAACATGGATATCAGCAGGGAAAGACTCCTGAAGAGTTTTAAGTAGAGGTTTGATCAAATCCCACTTGGAACCTCTCATGTCGATGATAACAGTGAATCCTCTTTTACTCACATCTTCACTGTTAAAATATAAAAAAATCATTTCTAAATTGATATGCATATATATATATAGCTGAAATTATTCCGCAATCATCAAAGTACATGGATTGTCCCAGTCCAATGTTTCCTCCTCAAATGGAAGAACATGATTACACACACTTTAATGCTGTCAAAAAGTGTATGTCAATACATTATATATTTGAGGCATTACACATATACACACAAATTTACACATGTGTTGGTGTGTATATGTACATAAATATTTAAATACACAATGTATAAAAGATAAATAGATTGATAAATTTAGTGTTACATTGGTCCCAATGGTATGTCACACTCGAAGGGTGCGAGGGCTGGAAATGAGACTCAAACACTCCAGGCCCGATTACTAGACCAGAAAATAATTAAAAATGAGGAAGGACATTTGGCATTTCTGGTATACCACTTCATAATAACCCTAAATTTCACTAATTGCAACATTCAATTGGTTGTTGAACGATTCCTGGATAACTTCAAAGATTGATCATTCTTCATGTGAAGAATGTGAATATCAATTTTAACTTTGCCTCTTACTACCTCGAAAAACTATCCTTCATAGTTCCTATGTTTTAAGCCACCTTGGTAGTGGTACCTTATTACAAAGTACCATTTTTATCTCTCCCTCAAACCCCTATGTCACCATTAAATCTAGACAAGAGTGAGCATTTTGAGGTATCTCAGTTGGGGATGGGGGAAAGGATGGGGGGGCTGCCATTCCGTAGGGCAGGGACTCACTTTAGATACCTGGGGGTGCAGGTTGGTCGGGATTGGGAGGGGGGCTCCATAGGTACAACATTTCTAGTTTCGTAGGGAGAGTAAAACCTGATCTGGCAAGGTGGGATGGTCTCCCTCTGTCACTGGCGGGTCGGGTACAGGGGGTTAAAATGAACATGTTGCCGCAATTTCTGTTTATTTTGTCATGGGAATGTCCCTTTAAGAAATGTGTGTTTATCAAATAGCTTCAGTGATGTCATTGTGTGGGTGGAGCTGGGCTGTTGTTCTGGCTTTTACTTTCATTTTGAGCTGGGAGCTGTTTGTGGCTCTGTGTTTTACTTTTGTTTTGAGCTGGGAGCTGTTTGTGGCTCTGTGTTTTACTTTTGTTTTAGACAGTTGGGAGCTGCATTCAGACAAATAAGGCATTGTGTGAAGTATACGGAGTGTAATGCTACTCAGTCGAAAAGATGTGTGACGAGATCACTTCAGATCGTCCCTTTAGTCTGAGATTGTGTCCTCAGGTTCTAGTTTTTCCTACAAGTGGAAAATCATCTCCACATCCTCTCTATCCAGGCCTCGCTGTATCCTGCACATTTCAATAAGATAACTCCTCATCCTCCTAAACTCCAACGAATACAGACCCAGAGTCCTCAACCATTCCTCATACAATAAGCTCTTCGTTCCAGAGATCATTCTTGTGAACCTCCTCTGGACCCTTTCCGAGACCAGCACATCCTTCCTCAGATACAAGGCCCAAAGCTGTTCACAATACTCCAAATGGGGTCTGATCAGAACCTTACACTGCCTCAGAATTACATCCCTGGTCTGATATTCTAGCCCTCTCGACATGAATGCGAACATTGCATTTTCTTTCCTAATTGCTGACTGAACCTGCACGTTAACCTTAAGAGAATCGTGAACAAGGACTCCCAAGTCCCTTTGTGTTTCTGATTTCCTAAGCATTTCCCCATTTATAAAATAGTCTATGCCTCCATTCCTCCTTCCAAAGTGCAAAACCTCACACCTGTCCACATTAATAATAATAATCGCTTATTGTCACAAGTAGGCTTCAATTAAGTTACTGTGAAAAGCCACATTCCGGCTCCTGTTTGGGGAGGCTGGTACGGGAATTGAACCCGTGTTGCTGGCATGGTTCTGCATCACAATCCAGCTATTTAGCCCATTGTGCTAAACCAGCCCCTGAAATACATTGTATTTCATCTGCCACTTCATTGCCCACTTTCCTAGCCTGTCCAAATCCTTCTGCAGCCCCCTGCTTCCTCAATACTACCTGTCCCTCCACAGATCTTTGTATCATCTGTAAATTTAGCAACAGTGCTTTCAGTTTCTTCTTCCAGATTATTAATGTATGTTGTGAAAGGTTGTGGTCCCAGCATCGACTCCTGAGGTACACCACTAGTCACCGGCTGCCATCCTGTAAAAGACCCCTTTATCCCCACTCTCTGCCTTGTGCCAGTCAGCCAATCCTCTATCCATGCCAGGATCTTACCCTTAACACCATGGGCTCTTAACTTATTTAATAGTCTCTTTTGCGTCACAAAAGACCTTCTGGAAATCTAAATAAATCACATCCACTGGTTCTCCTTTGTCTAACTTCCTTGTTACCTCCTCAAACAACTCTAACAGATTTGTCAGACATGACCTCCCTTTGACAAAGCCGTGCTCAGTCCTATTTTATCATACACTTCTAAGTACTCTGCGATCTCATCTTTAATAATAGGCTCTAAAATCTTACCAATGACCAAAGTCAGGTTAATTGGTCTATAATTTCCCATCTTCTGCCAACCCTCCCTTCTTAAACAACGGTGTTACATTAGCCACTTTGCAGTCCGCTGGGACCCTTCCTGCCTCTAGTGATTCCTGAAAGATCACCACCAATGCCTCCACAATCTCCTCAGCTATCTCTTCTAGAACCCTGGAATTCATCCGGCCCAGGTGATTTATCCACATTCAGACCTTTCAGTTTCCCCAGAACCTTCTCGTTAGTGATGGCCACTGTACGCAGCCTGTGATGCAGCCAGATATGATGCTTTCTATGGTGCATCTGTAAAAATTGCTAACTGTCAATTTGGACTGCCGAATTTCCTTAGTTTCCTGAGGCAGTATGTGCGCTGTTGTGCTTTCTTGGTCGTTGAGTCGACGTGGGTGGATGAGGACTGATTGTTGGTGATGTGCACACCTAGGAATTTGAAGCTGTCAACCATCTTCACCTCGGCACCATTGATGCTGACAGGGGTGCGTCAGTGCTTTGCTTCCTGAAGGCAATGACCAGCTCCATAGTTTTGCTGATGTTGAGGGTGAGATTGCTGTCGTTACACCATGCCACTAGATTCTCTATCTCCCTCCTGTATTCTGAGTCATCATTGTTCAAGATCCGACCCACTACAGTCATGTCAACAGCAAACTTGTAGAAGGAGTTGTAGCCACCTTTTGCCACACAGTGTACAGGGAGTATAGTAGGGGACTGAGTACGCAGCCCTGAGGGGCCCTGGTATTGAGAACAATCATGGAAAAGGTTTTGTTGTTTATCCTCACTGATTGTGTTCTATGGGTCAGGAAGTCAAGGACCCAGTTACAGAGAGAGGAGCCACGTCCTAGGTTTTGGAGTTTTGATATGAGCTTGGCTGGGATTATGATGTTGAAGGCAGAGCTGTAGTCGATGAATAGGAGACCTTGTTGTCGAGATTCTCCAGGGATGAGTGTAGGGCCAGGGAGATGGTGTCCGCTATATCCCATTTGTAGTGGTATGCGAATTGTAGTGGATCAAGGCATTCTGGGAGTATGGAGTTGTTGGGCGCGATTCTCCGCAAATGGGGAGAGTCGTAAAATCTGCCGTGAAACCGGCTGTGATTCACGGCAGCCTTAACGCCCGTTCCCGGGACCCGATTCACCCCCCCCCCGGTCGGGGCAAGCATCGCGGCCCCGGGAAGAATGGCAGCGCGGGCTTAGCGAACGTTCGCTAAACCCGGCCGCCAAGACTCATGGCGGCTGACGCGCACGATGACATCAGCCGCACATGCGCGGGTTGGACGGCTCCAACCCGCGAATGCGTGGATGACGTCATTGCGCATTTGCGTCAGACCCGCGCATGCGCGGTCCGTAATGCCCCTCAGCCGCCCCACGGACTGATCCTGCGGGACGGCGGAGGGAGAAAGAGTGCGCGGGGTAAGTACCCGCTGCCCGCGATCGGTGGGCACCGATCGCGGGCCCATGCCCGTGGTGCGGCCGTGCCAATCGGTGGCATGGTTGTGCAGAACAGCACTTTGGCGCCGTTTTCACGAACTTGTATAGCAGGTGTATTCAAATTCGTGAAAACGGCCGTAAAGGCCTTGGAAATCGGCCCATCGGCCAGGGGAGAATTGCTGCTCGCCGTAAAAAAACGGCGAGCAGCGATTCGTGTCGGGGGGCGGGCGTGGGGGGGGGGGAGGGGGAGAATAGCGGGAGGGCGTCGGACCAGCGTCGTCGTAAAAATTTGCTCCGCCCGCTATTCTCCGCCCCGTCGTGAGTGCGGAGAATCGCGCCCATTGTGTCTCATGACTAACCTCGCAAAACATTCCATTACAATCAATGTCAAGGTTACCGGACGGTAATCGTTGAGACACCGGTAAGATCGTGGTCTTCTTGAAGCAGGTGGGAACCTCAGAATGGAGTAGGGCGAAGTTGAAGATATCCGCGAACACACCTGCCAGTTGGTCCATGCAGGATCTGAGTGCACGACCAGGGACTTCGTCAGGACACCTTGATTTCCGAGGGTTCGCTTAAAGAAGGCCGATCTGACTTTGGAAGCTGTGACGGTGGGTGGGTGTGACCAGGGCTGTCAGTTTGATGGTTTCCTGCTCAAACCAAGCATAGAATGCATTGAGTTCATTGGGGAGGAGTGCATTGCTGCCGGAGGTTCTACTCGGCTTTGCTTTGTAGCCCGTTATGTTGTTTAATCCTTGCCACAACCAATGAGAGTCCGTCTCATTAGTCAATAACTCTAGCTTAGTCTGGTATTGTTTCTTGGTGTCCCTGATAGCTTTGCAGAGGTCATATCTGGATTTCTTGTACAGGTCAGGGTCACCTGTCTTGAACACCTCAGACGTGGCCTTCAGTAGGGAGTGAACTTGCCGATTAAACCATGGTTTCCGGTTGGAGAATTCTTTGGCACGCATGTCATTGGAATGTCACACACAGAAATGTGTGTTTATCAAATAACTTCAGTGATGTTATTGTGTGAGTGGAGTTGGGCTGAGGTTCTGTCTTTTACTTTTGTTTTGAGCTGGGAGCTGTTTGTGGCTCTGTGTTTTACATTCGTTTTAGACAGTTGGGTGCTGCATTCAGACAAAGAAGGTTTATTTTGGTCTCTCTCTCTCTATATGTTAAAAGGTGTCCAGATCACTTGATAATTTATAAGTGATACCTGTTATCTGTAAATAATTCAAACCTACTGTTTTGTGGGAAAAGGGTGTTCGTGTTTATTGATGTTGTTACTTGAGTAAAAACAGTAAAGGGAAGTTATTGAGGAATATATTCTTCTACAGAACTGTAGCTGTGTGGGAGGATGTATGTTTCTAATTGATAAAAATGCTTATTGTGTGTTTATAAAATGTTAACTGAATTTGTGGAATAAACTTGGTTTTTGATTTAAAGTGCTTAAGTTCTCTGTTGCATAACACCTGAAGAGTAGACACCTGTGCTCCTCATAACCAAAATCTAGAAACAGTTGTAGGTCAGGTGAACTCCATGATATACTTTGGTGTTCTCTAAACCCTGGCCCATAACATGCAATCTTCTACACACTTGCTGATAAAGTCTGCGACGATGGTGGCATACTCGTTTAGGTTGGCCGCTTAGTTCTTGAATATGGACCAGTGCACTGACTCCAAGCAGTCACGTTGGAGCTCTTCTGTTGCCTCAGACAGCATTGCACGACCTCCTTAACCGGATTCTACCACTTAAGTTTCTGATTGAATGCTGGGAGAAGGAGGTCTTATGGTCTGGTATTCCGAAGTACGGCCGGGGGGGGGGGGGGGGGGGGGGGGATCGGTAGGGGCCCTTGATGTTTGTGTAGTAATGGTCAAGGATGTTGGTGCCCCTAGTGGGACAAGAGATGTATTGGTGGAATTTTGGCAGTACACTCGTGAGGTTGGCTTGGGTGAAGTCCCTGCCCACGATGAACAAAGTCTCCGGTGTATAGTTTCACTGATATTTATAGCGGTGCACAATTCAACAAGTGCCTTCTTCATTTCCGCCTGGGGTGGGATGTAGACCTCCATGAAGATGGCAGACATGAACTCCCATGGAAGGTAGTATGGGCAGCACTTCATAGTCCACCCCCACCACCCCCCTAAGTTCCACCCCGAGTTTCTCCCCAAGATACCAGGCTTCTTTTGTTTTCTGAGTTGTCATGTTAAATCTCTCCTCATACTTGCCGATCTTGGACCTGTACCTCACCACCCCTGGCTGGACCACATCAAGTGATGTTAGGCATCACTCTGCTATACTAAAACCATCCACTATTCCAGGATCATCTTAAAGACCAAATAAAACTGTTAGCGTCTTTACACTGGTTCAAAGAGTCTCTTGAAGATTCTCTCAACTGCCTCAACTACCCTCAACAAAAATGAGAGATTCCTGGGTTTCTTTTTCATTAAGGTTAAGAAAATCCATTTGTGAGTTTTCTTACAGCTCTCTCCAGCAAATGTCCATCACTCAGCCTTATCTTCCTCACATCTGAATACTTGTCCCAAGGGTTCAGCTTCTGACCGTGTCTCCTCTTCTGTACTCTCAATATCCAAGACTTTCTGATGAGTGAAATTGCAGACAATTGCAAGACAATATTGGGAGCATTCTGAAAGAGCCCCAGACCTATCAAAATACCTGGACCTGCCCTTCATCATACCAATGGCGTGTTCATTTTAATTTTCAAGTGGATGTGAGACCTTTTGTAGTTTTGCTGCACTTCATTGGTGGCCCTTTGCAATGGTTACAATCTACAATAGTACTGGACAACCCTTATTTCCAAACAACTAGTTTAGTCTTTGATTCTTAAACAGTGTAGGGACACTGAATTGCCAAAGGTAAATGAATCGTGGCAGTTCTCTGTATTCTGGGTATTAAAGTGCAATTACACACTAATTGGCATTCAGAGAGTGAAATTCCTTTCAGTTGACATAATCATTTACATTCCAGTAGTGACTGGTCGGGACCTGATAATAACTCCAAGCACTCTTCCAAATGATCTAACTGAAATGAATAACCTGTTCATTCAATTGTTTTTCTTAGTGTCCAGTGTAATGAACTTGGTTTCCCAGGCAAACAGGTCATTAATGACTTGTCTTTATTGAAACAAACTGACTGACCTGGCAGAAGTCATACGTCTCTCTTGGAATTAGCCAGTGGCAGACAAATTATATGCAGTGATAAGTACTGTGTTCCTTCAGGAAGTCTGCAGATCTCTCTGTAAGATAACGCAAAGTTCCTCCAGAGCTTCTGGGGTGAATGGCTGCCTCATTACATATAACCTGAAGGAAGTATTTAAATGAATGCTTTTGGGTTTCTATTCTCTGGCGGCTGGGTATTAGCAAGAGGTTCTGGATGTCCTGTGGTGCTCAGGTATAAATCTGGCCTCACAGCTGATCTTTATTTCCCCTCGTCTTTCTCCTGCAGCATTAACGTCATAGCATCATAGACAGAGGAAATCCCATTTGGAAAACTAAACTGCAGCCTTACCGTTCATTTTGCTTGCAAATAAAACTAAGTTGGCAAAACAAAATTCAAAATAAACTCAGCGGGATTTTACAGACCCCCCCCCCCACAACCCCGCTGCAACCCCAAACCCCCCCCCCCCCACCCCATGGCGTGTTTTCTGGTGGTGGATAGTGGTGGAGGATGCCCTTTGCTCAGATTTCCTGGTTGCACCGATATCTGTGACGGTTGCATGGCTCCCCAGTCCTGTTGCCGGGGAGCAGCCTCTGGCGGGACTGGAGGATCCTGCCAGTGGGAAGGTCTGGAAAATTTAGCCCTAAATCTCCAACAGTACAATGAAACACTGGGTGGGATTCTCCGGCTTCCGAGCCACGTGTTTCTCAGTGGAGGGAGGCGGCACGCAGGGGATTCACTGGCAGCGGGATTCTCCGCTCCCGTCACTGTCAATGGGATTTTCCATCGAAGCCACCGCCCCACACCGTCGGGAAACCCGCGCGCAGGGATGTGTTGCTGATGGGACAAGAGAATCCCGCCACCAGCGAACAACTTGTGAATTCCGCCCACTAATTCACTTTCAATATTCTCGGTGCAGCCTTCCCCAGCAGCTGCTCTGATTAACCCATCATTTATAGTGGTATATGACATATCATTCTGAGACAGGAATAACAGAATTTAGAAAAGATGATATCAAACCTGGCCCAAATACACCACCGCCTGGCTGCAATTGTGATAATGACAAATCTTCCACCCTCCCTCGGTTCTGGTGGAATTTAGAATTTAAATAGTTTATAACTTTGGAGAATCATTCCTCCAGTCTAAATTGGGACCTGCTCCCAGGCAGAACTGCCAGGTTTATCGTCATGTGAAGATGCTGGCGTTGGACTGGGGTGGGCACAGTAAGAAGTCTTACAACACCAGGTTAAAGTCCAACAAGTTTGTTTTGAACCTGATGAAGGAGCTGTGCTCCGAAAGCTAGTGATTGGAAATAAAACTGTTGGACTTTAACCTGGTGTTGTCAGGTTTATCATCAGAGTTGAGTTTTGAGGCTGATGATTTGATGTCCTGTATCGTAGATTGGAATTGAGCTGGGAGTACAGTGTTTCTATTCAGATGCCTTGAAGTCAACAGCAAGGCAGTCAGCACGTGTCACGCCACTCCCTGTAGACTTCAGAAACTTTAAACAACTGTACAAACCACCAAATATTTCTACTAACTCAGCAACAGGCAGCAAAAATAATTCAGCAACTAGTTGATGATCCCTTTAAACAGCACTGATGGGGATTCTTCCTGCTGCTGAACGTGTGCCCAGCTGTTCGAGGTTAAGACAGTGCACTGAGCTCTAAAATAGCATATCTGCTATCAAATTAACATTACACGCTGATTGAGGTTCCACCTACATCCTACCTGCCTCATGCACCACTGACACAAGCTCCCTGCACTGTGCTTGTACCCTACCCAAAATGGTGTCCAGTGCACCCATGCTAAGAAGTGACACGCGCAATCCAGTTTGGAACAGGAACAGCACTGAGAAAATGGGCACTTAGCACTGAATTTTGCCTTGATTCTAAAATTGTTGATGACATTTGTGACCGAAACAGTGAAAATTAACCCTTGTATACATAATGGATAAGCTGCCAAAAATGTAGTTTTTAAAATTGTGATAACGAGAAGCGGCACGGTACCACAGTGGGTAGCACTGCACAGCACCAAGGACCGAAGTTCGATTCCCAGCTTGGGTCACTGTCTGTGTGGAGTCTGCACGTTCTCCCCTGGGTTTCCTCTCGGTGCTCCGGTTTCCTCCCACAAGTCCCGAAAGATGTGCTGTTAGGTAATTTGGACATTCAAAATTCTCCCTCTGTGTACCCGAACAGGCGGTAGAGTGCGGTGACATCTGGCTTTTCACAGTAACTTCATTGCTGTGTTAATGTAAGCCTACTTGTGACACTAATAAAGATTATTATTTGAACCATGGGGTATCACTTATCGATCTCCCCATGGGGATTGTGGAGTACAAGTTCCTATAGTTATGGATGGAGACGCGTCCAGCGGGGACTCATTACTGAGCCCTTTAAATGCCGTCCCAGACCCAGACCAGCTGTCCTGTTAGTCCCGGGCTAGGACACTTGTGTTGTGCGCCGCAGGTGCGGCTTTACATTTAAGTAAGTAAAGGAAGTCCTGAGGTGATTCTCTGACATGGACATCCACCTCAAACAGGAAAAGTGTGTGGCTCAGGCGGACGAGATAACATACCTCAGGTGCCATATCGATAAAGACAGTCTGCACCTTCACAAAGTGAAGGCCATAAAAGGGCCACTGATTCTGCAAAACACGACGGAATTGAAGTTGTTCCGGGGCCTCATCAATTATTATGTGAAATTGATCCCCAACCTAGCCTCCTTATTGGCATCTCTGCACGCATTGTTCAAAAAGAAGCAGAAGTGGTTGTGGCAGGCACCTTCACAAAAGTGAAACAACAGCTGCAACGACGATCCCGCAAGACTGCTGGTACTAACATGTGATGCCTCGCTGTATGGAGCAGAGACAGTCCTCTCCCATGGATGGGCCAATAGCATAGTGCGACCTATTGCATATGCATCACGAACCCTGCCAGATGTGGAACGCGCTCTGCACAAATCGAAAAAGAGGGTCTGGCCTTGATATTCGGAGTAAAGATATCCCATTCGTACGTCTACGGTCAACACTTTGCAATAATCACAGACCATAAACCTCTGTTGGGCCTTTTTAAGGAGGACAATGCAATCCCTCCCATCATCTCAGCTCGGATCTAATGCTGGACATTATTGTTGGCGTACTTCTTCAAGCACTGCCAAGGAACTTACATAGACTATGCTTAAGTCCTGAGTCGCCAATCACTGCCTACAAGCTCATCCCCCACCAGTAATGGATTAATTTATCATGACTTTAAACTTTATGAACAGGTATCTGCCAAACAAATTCAGACATGGACCCGGATTGACTCCACACTAGCAACACCACACCTTGTGTTCCTAAGCGGTGGAGTGCAAGGATGCCTCACAGAGGATCTAAAACCCTTCCTTTTTCTTTATATAGATTAAGAGTACCCAATTCATTTTTTTCCAATTAAGGGGCAATTTAGCTTGGCCAATCCACCTACCCTGAACATCTTTTGGGTTGTGGGGGTGAAACCCACGCAAACATGGGGAGAATGTGCAAACTCCACATGGACAGTGACCCAGAGCCAGGATCAAACCTGGGACCTCGGCGCCGTGAGGCAACAGGGCTAACCCACTGCGCCACCGTGCTGCCCTTAACCCTTCCTATTTAAAAGCTAAGAATTTAGTGTGGAAGATGACATAATCTTGTTGGGATCCTCAGTAGTCGTCCCTCCCTCACGTCAGAGCCCAATCTTGAAGGAGCCACACAGTGGCCACCCAGGGGTCTCCAAAATGAAGATGCTTGCAAGGAGCTATGTCTGGTGGCCTGGGCTTGACACCGACATCGAAAATTTGGTAAAACAGTGGCAGCTGCGTCAGGAAAATCAGGAGCTCCCTCCGTCAGCCTTGGTACACCCGCAGGAATGGCTAGGGAGACCTTGCGTATGAGTACATACGGACTTTGCCGGACCATTCATGGGATCGATGTTTGTATTCTTGGTCGATGCCCATTCTAAATAAATGGACATACATGAACAATGCGTGCTGGGATGCCAATAAGGAGGCTAGGTTGGGGATCAATTTCACATAATAATTGATGAGGCCTATGAGTGCCAACATAGAGAAAGTCTGGCAGTCATTTTGTACACATGGGATACCTGAGGTCCTCGTGTTTGAAACGGGGCCCCCTACACCAGTGGAGAATTCCAGGCATTTGCGAAGTCCAATGAGATGAAACACATCCAAATGGCGCCACACTACCTATCTTCCAACAGCCTGGCCGAACAGACGGTCCAAACGTTTAAAAGCAGCATGAAGAAACCGCTGGCTCGCTCGACACCAAAATGGCTTGGTGCCTCTTCAATTACAACCAACATCACACACCACGATGGGAAGTTGCGCCAGCAGAATTGCTGATGGGCCGGCACCTCCAGACCAGACCCAATCTATTGTTCCCAACCCACATGAGAAAGTGGAGTCAAAACAAATTATGATACCCGACAACCCGACAGAACCATCAGGGCAGGGGATGCCGCCTTATGTTCGCAATTCCAAAGATTTCCTGGATCCTGGGTGTTGTAGTTGAAAAGACTGGTCCCATGTCGTACAAGGTCAAGACCAGGGAGAAGACCGTGAAAAAAACCACTCAACTGAAAAAACCCCTCCACTGAGGAAACTACTCTGGGTGGGCGACGCCCTCAATATCCTTGGAACCTACGTCCAGGCAGGGACTCGACCTATGTTGAACTCGAGAGTCATCCCCCAAGAGGACGTAGTCTCAGGCTCAGAAATGGAGACTTAGGAGGATCTCCCCGTGGGGCTTGTGTAGTACAAGTTCCCATGGTAACAGCTGGGACTCGTTACTGCGCCCTTTAAATGCCGTCCCAGATCTTGACCGGCAGTCCTGTTAGTTCTGGGCTGGAACACCTGTGTTGTACGCCTCAGGTGTAGTTTTACTTTTGTGTCTGAAATAAATCTGTTTGAACCTTGCTCTTCGTGTCTCCTGTATTACTACAAAAATGATTTAAAACTTGTCGTACATGAAAGTTAATTTTCATTAGTGTACTACCGTGAAGTTGCAACATGTTACTGGCCTTTAGAAAAAACAGTAGATATGGGGAAATAAGAATACTGGTCCAAATTGGCCTTCATACCTTAAAATGGGACACCAGTAAAAACTGGGAAATAAGAATACTGGTCCAAACTGTTTTTTCCTTCTGGGGCCTTGAGCTATATCATGCTTTGTAACTTTGAAATCTGTTTCTAATCTTGTTTACACGTTTTGCTAAAGAACAAAGAAAAGTACAGCACAGGAACAGTCCCTTCGGCCCTCCAAGTCTGTGCCGATCATGATGCCCTAACTAAAAACAAAACAAGACCTGCTCGGTCCGCATGCCTCTATTTCCTCCCTATTCGTGGACCCATCCAGATAACTCTTAAATGTCGCTCAAGAGTTGATAGAGATCCCTTTGTTATTGTGCTGTAACGGATGAGAATCCACCCGATGTTGGGGAGCAGCCAACATCCACAGGGAAATACAAGAAGTGACACAAATAATCAAATACGGAATGAAACATTATCAACTCCAGGCCAGAGGCAGTTACATCGATGCACCAGAGAGCACACACTGCAACTCCTTTTCCCCATTGCACAATACTGATTCTCTGACCAGTAGTCCCTGCAAGTGCAACTCCCCGCTATGAGCATGGAATTATAGTTGTATTAATCACTTTTATATAGTGAAAATATCATTAAACTTTCCAACAAAAATATCTTTGGTTTAAAGACACGATTATTGTACTGTCTAAATACTATACAATGTACCTACAGAAGCGCGAAATATTGAAATGATCAGAGGGTGGTAAATCTGTGGAACTCTTTGCCACAAAAGGCTGTGGAGGCCAAATCCCTGAGTATTTTTAAGACAGAGATAGATAGGTTCTTAATTAATAAGGGGATCAGGGGTTATGGAGAGAAGGCAGGGGAATGAGGATGAGAAAAATATCAGACACGATTGAATCGATGGGCTGAGTGGCCTAATTCTACTCTTATGGTCTTATGGAGGGAAGGGGCAGTGCTAAATTCATCACTGCTGCAAACTGTATTTAAGGTTTTATTTCCTTTCTGCAGTCAAAGTGACTAAAGTTACATCAAGGGCTGAGTTCTATGTCCCAGTGGGCAGAAGTCCAGTTTGGAAGTGCGTAGACTACTGAATCTTGTTTCTGTCTTTGAGAGATGTCGGATAATACGGGAATTAGCCAATTAATGCCCATCGAGCAGGTTGCCGGCCAACAGCATTACTGGAAGATGGGCTGCTCACCCAATGGCCTACTGAGGACCGAGGTACCGAAGTGGCTGGCCGTGAATTGCAGGGAGGTCATGGCCATTCATTTAAAGGGACCCCTGGCACGGAACTGTGTCAACTGCACTAATGATAATTGTTTGCAGAGAGTAACAAGATTGTGTTGCTGAATATAATTATTTGGAGACATTGCCAGAGGTCAGTGAAAATTGTTATTTATTTATGTCTGCTTTTTCTGATGGGAAGCATTCAGACCTTTGGCAGAGAAGACAAAAGCTTGGAATGCAACTGAACCATAAACCCAATGAATATTCAATGAAATATGAAGCATCAGGCGTTAACTCTCCATATTTCTCCATAGATTGCCGAGAGAAGGGAGCCAGGTCATGGGGAGGACAAAATGTACAGGACAGCCCCATGGTTCGACGACAACTCCCTGCGGACCCTCCTCCAGGTGGGAGGTCCTCATGCCACCTGACAGAAAGAGGAGACCTCCCAGCCTGACTATAGTAGCCTGGACGGAGGTCACAGCAGAGGTCGGCTTTGGGGTCATCCACAAACCTGGATTCAGTGATCAAAATGCCTCAATTATCTATTACCGTCTGCAAAGATAAGTGAGCCTCTGTTATGGAGATGTACATATGTGGAAGGTATTAGGAAGGTATTGCCAAAAAGTGTGAAGTGGTAAGATGCAAAAATGAGCACTATGGCTTTCAATTCCTATACTAAGAAGTCTTACAACACCAGGTTAAAGTCCAACAGGTTTGTTTCAAATCACTAGCTTTCGGAGCACTGCTCCTGCTCCTTCCTCAGGTGAATGAAGAGATATGTCCACCTTCGACAAGTTCTTCATCCAGACACACGGAACAGCCATGGGGACCAAATTTACACCTCAATACGCCAACATCTTCATGCACAAGTTTGAACAAGACCTCCTCACCACACAGGACCTTCAACTGACATTATACACCAGATACATCGATAACATATTTTTCCTTTGGACCCACGGCGAAGAATCACTGAAACAACGACACAATGACATCAATAAGTTCCATCCCACCATCAGACTCACCATGGACTCCAAAATCGGTCGCATTCTTGGACACACTCATCTCTGTCAAGGACGGTCACCTCAGCACTTTGCTTTACCGCAAGCCCACGGACAACGTCACGATGCTCCACTTCTCCAGCTTCCACCCGAAACACATTAAAGAAGCCACCCTCTATGGACAAGTCATCCATGTACACAGGATCTGCTCAGACGAGGAGGGGCGTAACAGACATCTACAGACGCTGAAAGATGCCCTCATACGAACGGGACATGGCGCTCGACTCATCGATCGACAGTTCCAATGGCCACAGCAAAAAACCGCACAGACCTCCTCAGAAGACAAACACGGGATACAACCGACAGAGTACCCTTCGTTGTCCAGTACTTCCTCGGAGCGGAAAAACTACGACATCTTCTTTGCAGCCTTCAACACGTCATCGATGAAGATGAACATCTTGCCAAGGTCATCCCCACATCCCCACTACTTGCCTTCAAACAACCGCGCAACTTCAAACAAACCATTGTTTGCAGCAAACTACCCAGCCTTCAGAACAGCGACCACGACATTACACAACCCTGCCATGGTAATCTCTGCAAGATGTGCCAAATCATCGACATGGGTACCACCATTACATGTGAGAACACCACCCACCAGGTACGCGGCACATACTCGTGCGACTCGGCCAACGTTGTCTACCTCATACGCTGCAGGGAAGGATGTCCCGAAGCGTGGTACATTGGCGAGACCATGCAGACGCTGCGACAATGGATGAATGGACATTGCGCGGCAATTGCCAGGCAGGAATGTTCCCTTCCACTCGGGGAACACTTCAGCAGTCAAGGGCATTCAGCCTCGGATCTCCGGGTAAGCGTTCTCCAAGGCAGCCTTCAGGACCCGCGACAACGCAAAATCGCCAAGCAGAAACTTATAGCCAAGTTACGCACACATGAGTACGGCCTCAACCGGGACCTTGGATTCATGTTGCATTACATTCATCCCTCACCATCTGGCCTGGGCTTGCGATATCCTACCAACTGTCCTGGCTTGAGACAATTCACACCTCTTTAACCTGGGGTTACCACTATCTTTGGATCTGTAAAGATGTAATTACCTGCAAATGCTCGCATTCTAAGCATTGTCTTGCATCTTTGACTTTGTCTTTATATATGTAACTGGAACATACCTCTTCATTCACCTGAGGAAGGAGCTGTGCTCCGAAAGCTAGTGATTTGAAACAAACCTGTTGGACTTTAACCTGGTTTTGTAAGACTTCTTTCTGTGCTCACCCCAGTCCAATGCCAGCATCTCCACTTCAATTCCTATGGCATTGGATAGCCCCCCCACCTCCCATACAGCTGAATGTGGTTTCTGGGGCTAACATATTACATAGAGATATCACCGTAGTTCATGGAAGGCGAGGTACTGGCAGGCACTGTTTCTTGATCATTTGTCCCTCGATCAATGGGTACCCTGTACACACGACTATGCTGCTGGGTGCTTGGTGCAATTGGGCTCCTTTTCCTACTTTTTTCAGCCTCCGGTAGATGGTGAATTTTCTTCCTTAGTATCCAAGCTAGGTGAGCGCAACCTCCTATTACTTTAACGGTGCATATTATTAATGAAGTGACAAATTAAATAATAAATAGGCTTCGGCAGAAATATCAGGCTGGTGGTCTGCTGGGACAGCTACAAATAGGAACATGTGGCTTCAACTGCAATCCCGGGCAACCATGTCTGCAGTTTAGGCAACTTTGACTCAGAATAGTTGAGCTAGAGTCTGAGTGGGGGACATTGTGGGGCATCGGGAAGGGTGGAGAGTTATCTGGACACTTTTTTCTTGGAGGCAGTCACATTCCTTAGGTTAGCCAAGACCAAATGTAAGTGTTGATGTTCAAAGAGACTTGGGTGGGCTGTACAAGCAACACAAAGTTAGCAGTTAGATGCAGCAAGCAATGAATAAGGAAAATTGCATGTTGCCGTTCATCACAAGAGAAGTGGAGTACAAGAATAAAGAGGTCTTGTTACAATCAGGACCATCAGTGGCTTTGGTGAGACCACATATGAAATACGGTTTTTGTCTCTATATATTTAAGAAAGGATATACTTGCAATGAAGGCTGCACAGTACAGGCTCACTAAAACTAGTACCTGGGATGAGTAGGTTGTCCTATGATGAGAGTCTGAGTAAATTGGACTGATATTCTCAGGAGTTCTGAAGAATGAGGTGATCTCATTGAAACATACAACATATTGAAGGGGTTTGCCCGGGTAAAAGCGGAGAGATTCTTCCACTGGTTGGGGAGTCTAAAACACTGGGGCACAGTTTCAGAATAGGGGGCCAATTCCCCAAACAGGCGGCAGAATGTGGCGACTAGGGGCTTTTCAGTCACTTCACTGAAGCCTACATATGACAATAAGCGATTATTATTATTATTATTATGGACTGAGATGAGGAGAAATTGCTTCACCCAAAGGGTTGTGAATTTTTGAAATTCTCTATCCCAAAGGGTTGTCGAAGCTCCATCGCCAGATACATTTAAGGCTGGGATAAATAGAATGTTGTCTCTCAGGGAATTGAGGGATGTGGGGAGTGGGTGGGAAAATGGAGTTGAAGGCCGGGATCACCCATGATTGTATTGACTGGCAGAGCAGGCTCAAAGGGTCTTATGTCTATTCCTACGACTATTTCTTGTGTTCTTGAGTTTCTATTTGTGCTGATGAAACCTATATACAATACCAAGTACAGTCCAACTATGGTACTGTAAAATTCCAAGATTACCTCCTTTCTTTTGTATTCTGTACTTCCAGGCAAGCCAAGGGTTTGTTTGGTTCTGTGATTTGTGATCCATCTTTTTAAGAACCGGCATATCTGCACAATAAGATTATTCTGCTCCATTTCACATCTTGCGTTTTCAAGTCTGTATTTCCTTTCTTTCTTCTAAAATCAATCACTTCACATCTTTCTTTGTTGAACTGCATCTGCCTAATCTCTAAGCCTATGTCCTGCTACAGTCTTTCCTAATGTACACTCAGTCACTCTCACCCTGACACTGAGACTTTGGAGGTTAATATCACTGAGGAAGAGTTCAGGATGGCGGTGAAGGTGACAGGATGCATTTCCCCTTGGCTCTGTCTAGGACTAAAGCTGCCCTGGGTGTCACTGTTGTTGCAACCACTGCTCCTCCTTGTCTCCCCACCATCGTTGATTCCTGTTGCCCATTAGTGGGCTGGTGCCTGTGCAGGAGGACGAGAGTTCAGCCAAGGGCAGAATACATCACCTGGCTGTTGAATCCAATGGCTGCATGGATCCGAGATCTTGCTTCAGGACAATTGCAGCTCAATTACAGAAACCTTTGTCCGAGAGCACCCACTGCAGACTTGTTTGTGAGCACATTGAGGGATGAGGCAACCACTTGAAGTGAGCAGTGCAGCTCCAGCCTGAGGCCCTGAAGGCCATGGGCCCTGACAATTATTACTGTGTGCACTCTCCTCTCCAGGACCTGGAGAAGTTAAAACTGGCCTGTAATTACATTTAACAAATGTAGAATCATATGATGGTTACCACACAGGAAGACAATCGGCCTGTCATGTCTGTGTCAGTTCTCTGCACGAACAACTCAGTTAGGTCCACTTCTCCACCCTTTTCTATAGTCCGGCAAATCTTTTTTCTTCATATAATTATTCAATTCCCATCTGAAAACCACAATGGAATCTTCCTCCCCCACACTCCCAGACAGTGCACTCCAGATCCTACTATTTGTTCCATAGGATCATGCCACTATTCGTTCTTTTGTAGTTATTATAAATCAGTGTCCTTTGGCTCTTCTACCAATGAAATTCACTCCAGCTACAGTATGATGTAGTCAAACAAGGGAATAATATCGCAAAACATTAACCAAACACCAGTCATTCTGATAACACCTGTATGACATTGACTTAATGGCCTGTAATTTACATGTCAAACTTCAAAAGAAGTAAATGATACCTTCAGTATTTCTACAACAGCACAAAGGATGATTGATCAACTGTTCTATTGCTAGACACTGCGGGCTTAGCTTTATTTCATACCTTCACTTAACAGGTCACTGAGCAATGAACTGTTGTGGGGAGTACAATTGTAATTGATGAGAAGTATTTAATTAATGACTATCAGTTTGAATGGTGAGGATCGTGTTACTTCTGTCAAGATGATGAATTACACATCACCTTTGATCAATAATATTGTCTGCAGTGCTTGCAGGCCTGAACAAAACATTCTTCCCACTTCTTATTCCACGTTTTTTTTCTCGCCAATCCCTGTCAAACTTTAACCTCTTTTCTCGTCCTTCTTAAACTCGGCACTTTTCCTTGGTGTGGTTCCGAAGTTAGGTCTCTGGTATATTGTTCAGGTAGCTATTATTATTTAGTGAAACCAAGTGGTGAATGTCAGCAAGCTATTCATCCATGGGTAACATCACAGCCAAGTTCATAAAAACATGAGAGAGGGGAGGGGTAAGCTTGCTCCTCCATTCAATAAGATCATGGATGGTCTGATCTTCGCTTCACTTCACTTTCCTGCCTGCTCGACATAACCAGTGACTCCCTTGTCAATCAAATATTTGTGAAACTCAGCCTTGAATATGTTCAATGACCCTCTCAGCCTCCACAGTTTTCTGCCAATGAAATTCACTCCAGCTATAGTATGATGTAGCATAAGACAGGTAGTGAATTCCAAAGATTCATGACCCTGTGAGAAAATAAATTCCTCCTCCTCTCCATCTTAAATGATCAACCCCTTATCCTGACTGCCCCCTAGTTCAGGATTCCCACACAGGGGAAAGCATGCTCTCAGCATCTACCTTATCAAGCCCCCTCAGAATCTTGTTTCAATAAGGCCGCCTCTCATCCTTTTGAACTCCAATGAGTATAGGCCGTCCCTCATAAATCTTTTCATCCCAGGAGTCAATCTAGTGAACCTTTTCTGAACTGCCTCCTTAAATAAAGAGGCCAACGCTGTATACTGCTCGAGGTTTGGCCTCACCAGTGCCTATAACAAGACTGCTTTTTTATTCCTACCAAAATGGATAACCTCACATTTTGCAATTGCCAATTTTTTCCCTACTCAGTTAACCTATCTAACTCATTTTGTAGACCGAGTCCTCCTCACTTGCTTTTCCACTATCTTTGTATAAGGGCAGCACAGTAGCATAGTGGTTAACACTGTAGCTTCACAGCGTCAGGGTCACAGGTTCAATTCCCGGCTTGGGTCACTGTCTGTATGGAGTCTGCACGTTCTCCCCGTGTCTGCGTGGGTTTCCTCCGGATGCTCCGATTTCCTCCCACAAGTCCCGAAAGACGTGTTAATTTGGACATTCTGAATGTACACCAATGGCACCGATTCTCCCGTGACCGGAGAGTCGGCGGACCGGCGTCGGAGCGCGTTGTGTGAATTGCGCAACCCCCCCCCTGCCCATTCTCCGACCCGGCCCGGGGTTAGAGAATCCCGCCCCATGCTTTCCTTTCAATTCAGCCCACGTAGTCTTGTTAAAAGGTTCATTAAGAGCAATTCAAAGCTCATTTATGGAGGAAGGTGAAGTACTTAGAGGCACAGAGTGTCAGGAGCTGTCTGTTTCTGAGCAGCTGAGGGGAAGTGGGTACACAGTGGGGAGCCAGTCAAGGTTCCCCCAGGGCATCACCACAGCCATCGAAGAGGGTCAGCTGGGCAAAGGGAGACTTGGAACTTGGTAGAAAGGTGCCTTTGGGGCTGTGAAGGTGGAATGCAGTGTGGGCACTAAGTCTTTGGGCATCATGGAAAGGGTCCAGAGGAAGTTCACAAGAATTATCTCTGGAATGAAGAGCTTGACGTATGAGGAATGGTTGAGGACTCTGTGCCTGTAGTCGTTGGAGTTCAGAAGGATGAGGGGGGATCTTATTGAAGCTTACAGAATACTGCAAGGCCTGGATAGAGTGGATGTGGAGAGGATGTTTCCACTTGTCGGAAAAACTAGAACCAGAGGACACAATCTCAGACTAAAGGGACGATCTGAAGTGATCTCTTCACGCATCTTTTCGACTGAGTAGCACTATACTCCGTAAACGTCACATAATGTCTTGTTTGTCTGAATGCAGCTCCCAACTGTCTAAAACGAAAGTAAAACACAGAGCCACAAACAGCTCCCAGCTCAAAACAAAAGTAAAAGCCAGAACAACAGCCCAGCTCCACCCACACAATGACATCACTGAAGCTATTTGCTAAACACATATTTCTAAAATGGACATTCCCATGACAAAATAAGCAGAAATCGCGGCAACACAAGGCTTATTGTCACAAGTAGGGGCTGGTTTAGCACAGGGTTAAATTGCTGGCTTTGAAAGCAGACCAAGGCAGGCCAGCAGCACGATTCAATTCCCGTACCAGCCTCCCCGAACAGGCGCCGGAATGTGGCGACTAGGGGCTTTTCACAATAACTTCATTTGAAGCCTACTTGTGACAATAAGCGATTTTCATTTCATTTCAGGAAAAACTGGAACTAGAGGGCACAATCTCAGACTAAAGGGAGGATCCTTTAAAACAGAGATGACGAGGAATCTCTTCAGCCAGAGGGTGGTGAATATGTGGAACTCTTTGCCGCAGAAGGCTGTGCGGGCCAAATCAGAGTGAGATAGATAGTTTTTTTGATTAATTAGGGGATCCGGTGTTATGGGGAGAAGGCAGGAGAATGGGGATGAGTGCACTAATTCTGCTCCTATGTCTTATGGTCTTATTTGTGTTCTCACAAGCCTCTGGGTCTTGATGGACTTCATCCTTGGGCCTTAAAAGTGATAGCTAATGAGGTAGTAGAAGTGCTGTTGTTAATGTTCCAAAACTTGCGAGATTTTGGAAAAGTCCCATCAGACTGGAAAGTGGCAAATGCAACCCCTTTACTCAAGAAGGGAGGCAAGAAACTAGTTAGCTTTACGTGTGTCGTGGAGAAGGTGTTAGATTATTAAGGAGATTATAGTTGAGCACTTAGAAAAGCTCTAGGTAATCAGGAAGAGTCAGCATGGCTTTGTGAAGGTGAAATCATGTTTAACCAGTTTATTGGAGTTATTTGAAGCAGTAACATTCACTAAGGATAAAGGGGAGCCTGTAGATGTACTGTACCGATGACATGGATTAGGGGAGTGAAGGCTTGATACCTAATTTGGCAGATGGCACAAAGATAGGTAGGAAGGTATGTTGTGAAGAGGACATAAGAAGGTTGCAGATGGATATTGATAGGTTGAGTGAGTGGGCAAATATCTGGCATGTGGGAAAATTTAAGCTTTTCACTTGAACAGGAAAAATAAAAAAAGCAGAGCGTTACTTAAATGGAGAACGACTGCAAAATAGAAGGATTTAGGCGTTCCAGTGCATGAATCACAAAGTTATTTTGCAGGTACAGCAAGTAATTAAGAATGCTGATGGAAAAATCCTTTACTATGAGAGGAATTGAATCTAAAAGTGAGGATGTTGTGTTTCAGTTATACAGGGCATCGGTGAGACCGCATCTTGAATACTGTGTATAGTTTTTGTTTTCTTATTTCATGAAGGATGGAAATGCTTTGGAGGCAGTTCAAAGGAAGCTTACTAGATTGATACCTGGAATGAGTGGGTTGTCTTGTGAGAAAAGATTGGAAAGACTGGGATTGTTTCCACTTCGAAGAGTGAGAGGGGAGTAAATTAATGACAAGGTAACTGTGGAAAGGATGAGTGAGTCTAGAACCAGGGAGCACTGTTTCAATATTAGAGGTCGCCCTTGTAGGACAGTGAGGAAAATTAGTTTTTTGAGGGTTCTGTGACTTTGGAACTCTGCCTCTGTAGCGGGGCCATTGAATATTTAAGGTTGAGGTAGATAGGTTCTTGTTAGGCAAGAGAATGAAAGGTTATTTGCTAGGTTAAAAAGGTAGTTTTGAGGAAATTAAATTTGTATTGGTAAACATTAGAAATAAGGAAATGTAAAGTTTCTGTACATGGAAGTGTAAAACCTACAATTAAATCCATGCTGGATGGACCTCCAGTAGCGGCCATGGATTGAGTGGTCGCACATTTGCTGGCTCCCACTCAAAGTGGAATTGTTTGGTCCTTTTCGCCCGAGTTAAATGGTTTTTGCTGATGTGAGGTGCATGAGCACTGAGAAATAGTCGTGTTCCCTCAGTCGGGCTGGTTTATGGCTAACCAGACAAGGAGTGTAACGAATAAGAGGCACCAGCCTGGCTGAGAGATTATTCAGGGTGTGATAGAGGAAAAGATAGCCAAGGGTTCTGGGGTTGCGTTTCCCGCCCAGTGGTCTATTGAGCAACTGGTGGACTTTTTGAATGCGAAGTTCCAGCAGCACTGGAAGGAGTCTTCAGAGGACCTGGTGAAGGTGGTGGAGCTGCTTGGGTCGGCTATTGAGAGACTGGAGCAGAGGTTGGAGGCTCAGGGTCTGGTGCTCCAGAAGGTGGAGGAGGCAGTGGGGGAGCATGAGGATCGGCTGGTCTCATTGGAGGCAGAGATGGTGCTTGTGGTGGAGAGCCAGAAGAGGTGGCGGGAGAAGGTGGAGGACTTGGACACTCATTCCAGTGGACAAAATCTGCGGATCGTGGGGCTGCCTGAGGGACTGAGGGAGCTTAGGCCACAGAGTCTATGCCGAGCATGTTTGAGATGTTCGTAGGGGACAGAATCTTTGGTAATTCCCCCCCCTCCCCGAGGTGGATCGAGTGCACACACGGGCTTGAGGAGCTGGCCGAAGGCGGGAGAGCTGCCAAGAGCTATGGAGATGCGGCTGCATTGCTTTCTCAACAAGGAGAAGGTATTCAAGTGGGCGAAGGAGAAGAGAAAGTGTACCTAGGAAGGAAATGTCCTGAGGATCTACCAGGACCTGGGTGCGGAATTGGCCAAACATGGGCCGACTTCAATTGTATCAAGGTTGCCCTCTACAAGGAAGGAGTGAGGATTGGGGTGTTGTATCCTGCTCATCTGTGAGTCACGCATCATTATTTTGACATAACAGAGGATGCGAGTCAATTTATGAGAGACCAATGACATAGAACTTTGGAGATGTTAATGTGCGGAATTTGGGTCTGAGGTTTTGTTTATTTAATGTGTCTGCGTGCGGAGTGGGTAAATGTGTTTTGCTGTTCTTGTGGAATTGCGGGTGAAGGGTGGCTGGGTGGGAAGAGGGGGTAGGCGATGGTTTTGAGTGGGGTCACCAAGCTAATTGGTTGGCTAGTTAATGGGAGTGAAGTGGGGTTGATCTGTGGAGGGAATGGGGTGGTTGGGTTTTGTTTTTCTTTGGTCATGGGGTGAGGGGGAGGGGAGAATGGTGACGTGGGTGAAGTTAGTATTGCACAGTTGGTTCTGGGGAGATAGCGGCAGACATCTCGGGGAGTGCCCGAGGGTGAGCGAGGCATGGGCCCGGGGGAGCTGGTTAAAGAGGGGCTATGGTTTATCGGCGAGGGGGGGAGTGGGTAGCCCTGTCACCCGGTTGATTACGTGGAGCATTCGCGGTTTGAATGGCCCGGTTAAATGGTCTTGTGGGGTTTGAAGGCGGACATGGTGTTTCTTCAGGAGATACACCTGAAGCTGGGGGATCAGACCGGGCTGAGGAAGGGTTGGGTGAGGCAGTTGTTCTTTTCGGGGTTGGACAGAAGATGAGGCGGGTGGTGGTGCTGATCAATAAGAGTGTGGCTTTTGAGGTGGGAATATTGTAAGTAACTCCGGGATAGGTTTGTGATGATGAGTAGGAAGCTGGAGGGGATGCCGGTGGTGCTAGTGAATGTATATTTCCCAAGTTGGGAAGATGTGGATTTTTTGAGGCAGGTTTTAGCAAAGATTCCGGATCTGGACACGAACCGGCTGATTATGGGGGGGATTTTAATACGGTGCTGGATCCTAGATTGGACCAGTCATGTCCCACGTCCTTGAAGGTTTCGGCCATGGCAAAGGAGCTGCAGGGGTTTGTGGAACGGTTGAGGGGGAGAGGCAGACCTGTGACAGTTTGAGAGGCTGAGGCTGTGGGAGTTTTTGTATTTCTTGCACGTGCACCGGGTGTACTCCTGGATTGGTTTCTTTGTCAGGGATAAAGCTTTGTTGGCGGGGATAGCTGGATCGGAGCATTTGGTGATTGTGGTTTCTGACCACATGCTGCATTGGGTGGACTTGCGGGTGGTGAAGGAGGAGGCTCAGGAGCTAGAGTTGGTTGTGGGGTTGTTGACGGATAAGGGGGATTGTGAAAGGGTGAGGGTGGCCATCCAAAATTATGTGGAGCAGAATAAGACGGTGGAGGTTTCTGCCTCCACGTTGTGGAGGCGCTGAAGGGGGGAATTTATATCGATTTGGGCTGACAGGGAGGGAGTGTAGCGGGCTGAGAGGTGTGAGGTGGTGGACAATATCCTGAGGGTGGATTGGAGATATTCGGCAGCGCCTGAGGAGGCGTTACTAAAGGAGAGGCAGAGGCCTCTATAAATGGAGTTTGAGCTGGTGTCCATGAGAAATATGGTGGGGCAATTGCGTAGAGCCAGACGGGCGGTATGTGAACATTGTAAGAAAGCTAGCAAGATTCTCACGCACCAGTTGAGGAAGCAAGCGGTGGTGAGGGAAATTGGGAGGGTGGGTGATGATAGGGTCGAGGTGGTATCGGAGCCGGAGGGGGTGAATGGGGTTTTTGAAGTTTTTTACAGGACATTGTATGATTCGGAGCCTATGGTGGGGATGAAGGGATGAGGCTGTTTTTGGGTGGGTTGGAGTTCCCGAGGGCGAGGAGGCGAAGGTGCAGGGGCTGGGAGCCCGATCGGGTTGAGGAATGTGATGGATTGTGTGGGGTCAATGCAGGCGGGTCTGGATGTGTTCCCAGTCGAGTTCTATAAGATGTCCGGGTTGGAGCTGGGGCCTCTGCTAGTGGAGATGTATAATGTGTCGATGGTGAGAGGCAAGCTCCCCCCCCCCCCCCCCCCCATGTTGCCCCAGGCTTCCTTATCACTCATTCTAAAGAAGGTCAAGAACCTGGAACTGTGTGGTTCGTACTGCCCAATCTCACTGTTGAATGTAATTGCAAGGTTGTTGGCGAAGGTGTGAGCAATAGAGGTTTGTATGCCGGGTGTGATAGATTCTCTCCGCTGCTCTTAGTCTAGGCAATTGAGCTGCTGGCACTTAGGGATTCGAGGGAGGGGAGGGGTATTGAGCAGAGTGGGGGTGGGGGGCGCACCGAGGATCTATGTGGATGATCTCCTGTTACATATTTCAGATCCAATTGAAAGCTTTGATAAGATCATGGGTTAAGGGGCTGGTTTAGCAGACTGGGCTAAACAGCTGGCTTGTAATGCAGAATAAGGCAGCAGCATGGGTTCAATTCCCGAACCGGCCTCCCCTAACAGGCGCCGGAATGTGGCGACTAGGGACTTTTCACAGTAAATTCATTGAAGCCTACTTGTGACAATAAGTGATTATTATTATTATTATTTTTGGTTGAGATTGGCTGCTTTTCGGGGTACAAGCTTAATGTGGGGAAAAGCGAGGTATTTCCAATTAATGCGCAGGAACTGGAGAGGAGGCTGGGGGAATTGCCGCTTTGGTTGGTGGGGAACAAGCTTTCATTACCTTGGGATACAGATGGCACGGAGCTGGGCCCAGTTGCATCAGTTGAACTTGGCGCGGCTGATGAACGGAACTTTAAGAGGTGGGATGTGTTGCTATTGGCATTGCCGTTGGCTGGTTGGGTCCAGAAGGTAAAGATGATGGTGTTACCGAAGTTTATGTTTCAAAACCACCCGATTGGTTTGCTCAAGTCCATTTTTAGGAAGGTAAATAGGATGAACTTGAGGTTTCTGTGGGCGGGTAAGCTCTGTGGGTTAGGAGGGTGTTTTTGGAGAGGAATCGATGGGGTGGGGTTGGGGTGGTGGTTGGCACTGCCGAGCTTGTTGAATATTTCAATGATACGGAAATGTTCAGTGCAGGAGCCTGAGGGCACTGTTCTTGGTGTCCCTCCCATTCCCGCCGGCCAAGTACTCCCTCAGCCATTTGGTGGTATCAGCACTGAGGGCTTGGGACCAGCGTCGGCACCATTTCAGATTGAAAGGCTGTAGGCGCCGATTTGGGATAATCATAGGTTTGCCCCAGTGGGGTTGGATGTGGGGTTTTGGGGGTGGAGGCAGGTGGGGTTAGAATATTTTAGGTATTTGTTTGTACGGGGGATGTTGCACACCTAGACGAGCTGGAGGGAAAGTACCAGTTACTGAATGGGAATGGGTTTTGGTATCTGCAGGTTAGGGGCTTCATGAGGAAAGAGTGCCGTCGTTTCTGATGCTGCCACCCCCAGTGCTGCAGGGCAATAACAATCATCGCTTATTGTCACAAGTGAGCTTCAATGAAGTTACTGTGAAAAGCCCCTAGTCGCCACGTTCAGGCACCTGTTAGGGGAGGCCGGTACGGGAATTGAACCCACACTGTTGACCTTGTTCTGCATTACAAGCCAGCTGTTTAGCCCACTGAGCTAAACCAGCCCCTATAATAATGCATTCACTAGCAGTTTTCATTCTGAAAGCCAGTCCAGGGTTTACTTTTAACCCTGGACTGTGCCATCTGTATCCCAAGGTAATGAAAGCTTGTTCCCCACCAACCAAAGCGGCAATTCCCCCAGCCTCCTCTCCAGTTCCCGCGCATTAATTGGAAATACCTTGCTTTTCCCCACATTAAGCTTGTACCCCGAAAAGCAGCCCTATAAGCTTCTGTCCGAGGATGAAATAGGGAAGGGCAGGGTTGCGGACATGAATGGGGAGTTGAAGAGGGAGAGTGCCCGTGGAGAAGTCCAGGTGCAAGTGGGAGGAGGAGTTGGGTGGGGCATTGGGAGCTGGAGTATGGAGTGAAGCTCTGTGGAGGGGGAGCTGGAGTGTGGAATGAAGGTCTGTGGGGCATGAATAATTACTTGTGGTCTGCAAGGCTAGGCCTTATCCTGTTTAAGGTGATGCCCAAGGCCACATGACTGTGTTCAGGATGAGTCGTTCTTTCCAGGGGTGGAGGATAGGTGGCTGCTGAGGCGCCAGCAAATTATGCGCATATGTTTTGGGCATGCCCGAGGTTGATGGGGTTTTGGACATAATAACAAAGACTTTTAGGGTAGAGGTAGCCCCGAGTCCGGAGGTGGCTTTATTTGGAGTGTCAGAGGATCAGGGAGTGCAGATGGGGAGTGAGGCCGATGTGTTGGCCTTTGCCTCCCTGGTAGCCCGGAGATGGATTTTGTTGTGCTGGCGGGACCCAGAGCCACCGAAGGCTGGGGTATGGAGCAGAAGCTTGGGTTAAAAGTAAACCCTGGACTGGATTTCAGAATGAAAACTGATAGTGAATGCATTATTATGAGGGAAGATTTTGAAGTATGTATTTAGGATTGGGGTTTGGAAACTCTCGTGTGATCATCATTTGGGAGCTATCTGAGGACAAATCCACAGACATTAACTTGGGTTCAGAGCGGAGTGTGTATTTGACCACCGTCATCTTTTGCTTAAAGGGACTTTTGTTATGAGACCTTTGCAGTTTAAGATGTACTTTGTAATCCATGTTAATCTTTAAATCTGTATGTATCTATTAAGCTAAGAGGGGAGTAAAGGGGTATTGTATAATAATCCAACGTTGCATGTTTAATGTTTTTTTTCTTGTCAAATCTAATGAGCGGTCCTGTGATTCTGTTCCTCCACGTTTTATTTGAAGAAAGTAAAAGTTGTGGTCTTTTGAGTCAGTGTTCCATTCTGGGATCTTCCTGTCCAGTTATAACATCATAGCTCATTGGGTAGATAAGAATGTGACTATTTACATAGATTACATAGATTACATAGAATTTACAGTGCAGAAGGAGGCCATTTGGCCCATCGAGTCTGCACCGGCTCTTGGAAAGAGCACCCTACCCCCTATCCAAGGTCAACACCTCCACCCTATCCCCATTACCCAGTAACCCCACCCAACACTAAGGGCAATTTTGGACACTAAGGGCACTTTATCATGGCCAATGCACCTAACCCGCACATCTTTGGACTGTGGGAGGAAACCGGAGCACCCGGAGGAATCCCACGCACACACGGGGAGGATGTGCAGACTCCGCACAGACAGTGACCCAAGCCGGAATCGAACCTGGGACCCTGGAGCTGTGAAGCGATTGTGCTATCCACAAGGCTACCGTGCTGCCCAATTATGTTCTATGTTCTTATTGAATGTTGAAGCAGGCTCAAGGGGCCGAATGGCCTACTCCACCCCCCATGTCTAATGTCTGTCATGATGATGGAGAGAAAAAAGGGAAATTATACACAGAAATACTGGGCTTTAAAAATCCCTGAGGTTTTGTATTTTTAAAATGGAATAAACCCTGAAGATGGCTGTGAATGTGCAGTTAGCCACTGAGAGGAATGACGGCAGCGTATTTCTCGTGACATTGGAATCCTTCCTGTGTTTCCAGACAAGATACTTCTAAAAGCTTCCAAAAATTGATTACCATCCTCGGTAAAGGCAAATGAACAGAATGGCTATCTCATCAAAAGGACCCTGCATGATTGCCTCCCTAGGCCTACTGATGGATTACGGCTCCACTGGAATACACAAAGAAGGGGGTTAAAAGCAATCTTTTGCCTGCCTGTCTGCCATGCCAGTGTGTCTGTGTGCTGTGAAGAAAAGCAACTGGAAAAACTCTCTCACTGACTGTGGAAGTTAATCAGCCAGCAAAAGATCATAGCTGGAAAAAAGGACTGAGGTATGTCTACCAAATCACATACCACCTGTATCGGCTACTCGCCCGCCAAAGGTAACCACACCAGAATAGATTTGTAACATGTGTCACAGAGCCATAGAATCGCTACTGTGCAGAAGGAGGCCATTTGGCCCATTGATTCTGCACCGAACCTCTGAAAGAATACTCTACCTAGGCCCACTCCCTGCCAATCCCGTAACCGCACCTAATCTTTGGACACTAAGGGGCAAATTAGCACCGCCAACCCACTTCACCTGAACAACTTTGGACTATGGGAGGCAACCCACGCAGGTATGAGGTGAACGCGTAAACTGTACTCAGTCACCCAAGGCCGGAATTAACGGGTTCCTGGCGCTGTGAGGCAGCAGTGCTAACCACTGTGTCAGTAGGCTGACCTTTTTTTAAGGCTTGTGAGCGACCCTTCTCTCTGAGATGGCAATATTGAGTGAACCTTGAACTCCTCCCAGCCCCGAGTTGAACTTTTCAGAGGGATTATCTACTCCTTGCAATTTAAGGACTATTCCATATACTTTTTAAATTGTATTTACTTTCTATTGGAGTCAGTTCTTTCTTCTAATCCGTATGAATGCAGATGCATGTGTTTTACTATCTCTCCTTACCATTTTTTTAGTTAGTAAACTTACTCATCTTAACTCAAAGCCTGATTAAATGGGTTCCTTTTTTAAACATAACTATTGGGTCTGGAAAAGATATCTCCAACCTTGTTGTTACCAGTAGAGGGTGAGGTGAACAAAGACATGAGCCGGTCTTCCCTCCCCACATGGGTTGAGAACTATTTGGGGACATCCCAACTGATGGTAACAAATCGAGCCGTCTTGCCCAGATGAACAACCTTTGAGAACCTCATAACAGTTCTTTATGTTCAAACAAGGTCATCACCCTTTGGCATTACAGGGGAAGGTGAATAGGGCACACTGCCAATTATAGGATGGTACCTCTCTAAAAGGGAGGCCGCAGTTGCCACTGAGGGATCAATTCAGATTTTGGACCCAGTGATGAAAAGCAACACCCTATACAGGAATAGTAGAATCCAGAGAAACAGGAGTACATGGGAGAGGGACGCGGGTAGGAATGCAATAGAGAGGCAAGAAGAGTTGCAGGCGAAGTACCACCTGCCGAGGGGAGTGAATTCAGGTACATAGAGCTGCGGGACTTTGTGCGCGTGGTATACTCTACTGGATAGATTGTTAACTCAGGATGTACTGGGGAAGGGAAGATTGCGGATATTTATGGGTGGTTGTTGGAAACAGAGAAGGCGTCAGTGGAGGAGATAAGAAGGTAATGAGAGGAGGCGATAGAGCTTGCGGGGGTTGGGGGGGGGGGGGGGAGGAGGGGAGCAGAGGTGTGGCTGGAGTGAAATTATGCACCAGGTGAATTCAACATCACCCTGATGAGCCTGATAGTGGTGCACAGGGCTCATATAAGGCGGGCTCATATGAATGGATTCTTCCCTGAGGTAGACACAAATGTGAAAGGTGCCAGCGAATCATGTCCATATATTTTGGCCTTGCCCGAAGCTAGGGGGATTCTGGACCTTGATCTTCGAGACACTGTTGGAGATTGTGAGGGTGAGAATGATGACATGTCCATTAGTAGTGGAGGGGATGGGGGCCGATGTCGCGGCCTTCACCACTCTGATCACCTGGCAGCAAATTCTATTGGGCGGAGGTCAGCATTGCCACCGAAGGTGGAGCTCTTACAATTAGAGAAAATTATGTTCATTCTTAGATGGTCAGAAGAGGGATTTTAAGTAAGGTGGAAGCTGTTTCTGTCTGTATATTTGTTTGTCTCCAGCAGGTCGGGGAATGGGGCTGAGTGAGGAGAGGGAGGGGGGAGTTGCTGCATGTTGTGCTAATTAAGGGGAGAAAAGGGTGAAAATGACAAACTGTTCACAATTTGGTTGTATCTTTTGTTGACTATGTAATTTGTTGATAGATATATTTTTTAAAACAGGAAAGCGGCAGAGGTCATGCCCTAAACACCGGATCTACTAATTCATACGAGCTACTTGGAGATGCAGGAGACTGTGGGCGGGATTCTCCGACCCACAGCCAAGTCGGGGAATCCCCGGGGGGGGGGGGGAGGCGCGAACCCCACCCCGACGACGGCTGCCGTATTCTCCGGCTCCATTTTTTCGGCCGGGGCAGGATTCCTGCCACACCAGTCGAGAGATGTCGGCAGCAGCCCCCCCGGTGATTCTCCAGGCCCCGATGGGTCGAGCAGCCGTCCAATTTTAGTCAGTCCCGCCGGCATGAATCACTGAACTCACGCACTGGCGGGATCTGGCAGGTAAGTATGTGTGGGTGGTCCTCGGGGGGGGGGGGGGGGGGGGGGGGGGAGAGACATGGTGGCCTGGCCCGCGATCGGGGCCCACCGATCTGCGGGTGGGCTTGTTCTGTGGGGGCTCTTCTTCCGCGCCGGACCCCTGTAGGGCTCCGCCATATTGCCCAGGGGCTGGCGCGGAGAAGAGAGGCCCCCGCGAATGTGCAAAAATACAGCGGCCAGTCTGCGCATGCGCGGAATTACACCAGTCGTTCTGCGCATGCGCGAACTCGCGCCATCCCTTCGGCACTGGCTGGAGCGGCACCAACCCCTCTGGCGTCCACCTAGCCCCCTAGACAGGTGAGAGTTCCTCACCTTGGGGGGCCGTTGGCGTCGGAACCATTGGCACCGGTTTTCCCGCTGGTGTGTGGACTTAGTCCCCAGAAGGGAGAATCCCGGCCTGTGACTCTCCAGGCAGATGGTCACTGACATCTTTGCTCTTGTTGCTAAAGACCTTGCATGTTTGTCATGCCCTGTTAGTGGCTATCAAGTCACTGTGACTTTGAAACTCTTTGCTTCTGGTTCCTTCCAAGGATCTGCTGTGGACCTGAGTGGAATTTCAGAAATGGCTGCAATGATGCCTCAGCTGTATAGTACAGTCATTGAATGACCTATATGGACTTGCAGGGACAGAAGTCAACGGGTTTCCCTTTCCTTGGGGCAGGGTATCGTTGATTGCACCCATATGACCATAAAGGCACCCAGTAAGGTTCCATCAACAAGAAAACCTTCCACTCCCTCAACATCTAACTGGCCTGTAACTACAACAGAACCTCCTCCGTGTATGCGCTCCCTTTCCTGGGATATGCCATATCTTCTTCATTCTCCAAGTCTGGGCTGCCTCGGATGTTCACTCTAACCCCTAAAGTGTGTGCACAAACCCTCTGTTTGTAAAATGTGTTGAATTGCAAATATATTTAATATTTTACATACAAAATACATGACTGCATTTCAAAGAACAAGTGCCACCACTAAGTTTGTCACTAAAATGAAACACACAGGTGGTTCCTTACCTGGGTACACTTGCTAAATATGTGACAAGTTGCCGGAGGTCATCTTGTTTTATTCTATCGTGATTGCTCCGTGCTGGGAAAGTTAGAATTGGGCCACCTCTCTTATCACGTCCTCCTGCAATGAAATTATATTTTTCAACATGTAAGCCAATTAACTCAACATAGTTTTACTATTTAAGAATTCATTTGAATGTTTTATTTTCACTTTTTGTGAATTGGACTTAGCAAACCATAGGGTCTCCCTTGGCTCTCCACCTGTTTCTCTGATTTGCAAAGATGTCAGGCTGAAGAGATGGTGTAAATGGACTCTGGCACCTGTCAGCTGGAACCTACACAGATCCAGGTGGGAATATTTCACCCTGCATCCTTGGCAGTGCTATTCCCTTCTTCGATAGGAAGATGTCATGGGAATGTCACTTTAAGAAATATTTGTCTACTCAAGTGGCTGCAGTGATGTCAGATTGTGGGTGGAGCTGAGCTCTGGATCTGCTTTTTAGTTTCGCTTTGAGGAAAACTTGGGTGCGTCTGTGTTTTTTGGTTTCGACTTAGTGTTGGAGCTGAAGGCAGCCATAGACGGTGTAATTCCGATCTCGCTGCCATCTAAAGACTATCTCTTGATCATTTGGTGAATTCAGAGTGATAACTGCTCTCAGTAGTGAATTTAAACCTGATCTCTGTGTTAGAAAGAATCTTTTGCCTTATGGGTGTTAAAAGAAAAGTTTAAGGATTGCTTAGAGTGTTGTTTTCTTTGTGGGTTGTATTTGAATTGATGGGTGCTAAGAAGTTCACTGTCTGTTTTGAAAAGGTTAACTGAGTTCATAGAATAAACATTGTTTTGCTTTAAAAATTACTTTTAAATTTCCGCTGCACCACACTTGTAGAGTGGACCGTGTGGTTCCCATACCACAATCTAGTAAAGGTCATGGGTCAGGTGATCTCCATGATATACTTTGGAGTTCTCTAAACCCTAGACCATAACAAAGAACAGAAAACCAGAATATTACTTCTTGATGTTCAGAGAGATTTGGGTGTATGTGCAGGAGGAACCACAGGAAGTTAGCATGCAGATGCAGTGGACAAGTGACATGTTAGCATATATTGCAGAAGGACTGAAAGACAAAAATAAAGAAGTCTCGATACAATTGTGCAGAGCTTTGTGCGATCACACCTGAAGTACCTTGTGCAGTTTAGTCTCCATACTGCAAGGAAAGATATCATTACATTGTACGTTGTACAGCAAAGGTTCAAACAGATAGGTTCCTGGGATGAGAGAGTTGTGCTCTGAGAGACTGAGTAAATCTGGTCTATATTCTCTCTTGTTTGGAATGAGAAGTGAACTGATTGAAATGCATAAGATTCTTAAGGGGCTTGATAGGTAGATAGAGATAATTTTCCCCTGGCCAGTGACCGGGAATGCAAGGAGCAGTCTCCGAATAAGGGCCTGATCATTTGGGACTGAGATGAAGAGAACCACCTTCACTCAAAGGTTTGTAATTTTTTGGAATTCATTACCCCAGAGGTTTATCGATACTGTTGAGTATATTTAAGTTGAAATAGATTTTTGGTACCTCAGCAAATCAAGGGATATGAGCAGTGGATGTTAAAGTTGAAACAGAAGATCAGCCATGATCAGAATGAAATGCGGAGCAGGCTTGAGGGGCCGTACAGTTCATTCCTCCTATTTCTGATGAAGCAATAGTTGAGTTGTCAGTTGCTAGATGGTGTGTAAGGAAGTCCTTTTTTACATTTGTTTTTGCGCAAAGAGAAAAGGTATGGAGGTGTCCGCACTCTGGATTCTTGTAAAACATGCTGAGAGGTTTATTATTATCACAATCAAGATGGTGACCTGCCCAAAGCCCGTGCAAACACTCTGTTGATGTCACTACACATCACGTGACGTAGAACCAGCAAGAATGTATTCTCAGATGTGTAACCTTCAGCTAACCAAGATCCAAAGCTCATTGCAAACAAGCTCTGCCACCATAGTCCCTCTTGATGACAAACTTAAATAGTTGCATACAAACATGTAGCTTTCTTCTACAGCTATCAAGGCTCCCTTTTTGTTTTGACTTATTCTGCTACTTGTTTGCAAAGAACATTGCCCAATCTTGCTCTTAAACAATCTACACACTTGCCCATCAGTGATAAAATTGTGGTCAAAACAAATGTGACCTCTTGTCTACTCTCTCTGCTTAGTGTCTGTTTTTAAATCCTAGCATCCTAATCCATTTATAATGGCAGGGAATACTGACATTACAAACTCATTACAACACAGAGAAAGGTCAAATAACCCATTGTGCCTGTGCTGGCTCTCCTAAGATGTTTTGCAGCAGGGACCTTGAGCAATTGAGGTGATTGTGGATCATTTCCTCTCTAAGAGAAAGAACCAAGAGTGAAGGCACTCTTAAAATCATAGAATCCCTACAGTACAGAAGGAGGTCATTCAGCCCATCGAGTCTGCACCAACCCTCCGAAAGAGCACCCTACCTAAACCCAATCCCCCACCCTATGCCTTTAACCCCACCTAGGGGCAATTTTTGCATAGTCAATCCACCTAACCTGCACATCTTTGGTCTGTGGGAGGAAACTTGAATACCTGGAGGAAACCCACACCGATACGGGGAGAATGTGCAAACTCCATACAGTCAATCACCTGAGGTTGAAATCGAACCCGGGTCCCTGGTGCTGTGAGGCAGCGGTGTTACCATGCTGCCATCTTGTATGCAAGCATATGGAATGCATTCCCAGATTTCAGAAGGCATTCACTATTTTGTATAAGAATAGAAGCTGGCAATGAAATATCCATCATGTGAATCTTTCACAACTTCCCTATTTGTTCAGTTGTGATTAACAATGCATTTGTAGCAGAAGGCATGGGTTGTGAAGGAAAAGTGCAACTCTTTGCATGCAAGTATTAATTTGTAATACAGTGAGGAGAAGGTGGTTATGAAGATAATTGGGTTGATTCTCGCCAGAGTCAGCAGATGGGATTTTCTGAAATTACTGCCTGAAGTCAAAGGGCCTTTTTGTTTGTCTGCCAAATTTTCCTTTCTGCCTGTGACTATTCCTGTGATGGGTGGGAACAGAAAATCTACCCAAACACTCTATTGGTTTGCTAAATACACATACAATGTCCAGAATCTGGCACCCCAGTTGGGACAGACCACGCTGATTTTGGATCTTCCTGGATTTTGGATGTCCACATATACATTGCCTGACCAGTGCGCCATTTCAAAATGTCCAGTTAACCAACTCGATTTATTGTTTTCTTTGAACGATCATGGTTGAAGATAACCTGGATGTTAATTACCAGTCTTTTAGCATGGCTGCTCCTGTTCACATTGGACTAAGCATTTTCAAACAGATTAAAACAAGTGTGCAATGGCTCAAACTTGAAGACCTCGAGTGTAAAATGTCCAGTCTTTGAGCATTTTCTGGTTTTTGGACTGCTGGATTTTGAGTATTATCCCTGTATCACTGGGTAAGTGCAGGTTGGGTGCCATATTTGTGATAAAATCTGAACTAAAATCCTCTTTTCCCCAATTTTCTTGCTCCTTTCCTGAAAGTGACTCTTTTAAGATGTACAGTTAGACATGTGCCAAATACCCAACACTGCAAACTGTCAGTGAGCATTGGCTAGTCATTCAATTAGAAGGAGCATTATAACCACAAACAATCCTGACCTCACCACTATGCTTAGCAGGACTAGCGAGGTGGCAATCCAGAGCATTCTGTACAAGTTTCATTCCTCCACCAGCAGGGATGCTATTTTTACCACTCTGACTGCCACCCCAGCTGAAATCAACCAAATCAAACCCAAGACATTCCTGGTCAACTTAGCTTAGACACTGCGTGAAAGAGATAAATCATCAGCTGAGCCTAACCTCAACTTCTCTAATGGTCCTAAATTGTAAGTGCTGTTAATTTACCCACCTGATACAAAGGCAACTTTTTCCTTCATTATGGGCATCACATCAGATACTTTTAATCCATCATTTCTGAAAGGTCCTGCAAAACAAACATATGTATTTATCTATTTTGGCAATCTTTAAAGTGTAGTCACAGTGAAGGAGATTACTATTACTGTTACTACTACTACAGGTAAAATCTATTAATAGGAAGAGCTAAACCCCTGGTGCATCCCACAGCCTTCCTGTTTAATGGACTACCTTGAGGACAGAGTAATCCATACTTGAAATGTCCTCCATAGTACCCAGGAGACTGTTATTTTATACAGCTGAGTATGAATACATCATAGAATCAGGAAGATGATCCTTGCATTCCTTTGCTAGACAATATTGATTGCTGGGTATATTTTTTTACAAGACCAATCGGGAGCCATTTTTGTGTTTTTAATGATTGCAATAAAACCCAACCCACCAATGAAAAGACAAATATGGCTCTCACCAAACCTCTGAAAAGAAATTGTATTAAAAAAAATCAATAAGCAGCTGGTGAATGCTCTCCACAAGCATCTACTTTAACAGACTATGTCTGCTTCACTTCCAGTTGGATGACATGTTGGTCTCTTGGGCTTTACAGAGAAGCTCTTAACCGAGGATTGCTCAGTGTCAGAGGAAATCTATTAAAAACCAGGCCGAGTAGCTACATAAGAGGTCCTTAACTTACCAATAATAGTTAGCTCCTTTTAAGCAAAATAGAGAGTAATCTATAGGAGCGCTCAACTCTTCATCAAAGACAGAAAAATTGATACCTTTGGAGTGTTTATGAATTTCTGCCCCAAAATTCAAGTGTAGATTCAATGAAAGACTAGCATTTACATAACTCCTTTTCAAGTCCCTCACAAATCTATACTTTTGTATACAATGAATCACTTTGAGTTCAGAAACTTGTTGAGAAAGACAACAGCCATTTCATTTACAGCTACATTCCACAGTGAGATTAATGAGCAGAACTTTGGAGATGTTAGTTAAGGCAGGGATGTAGGCCAGGGCAGGAGGACCAACTGCAGTATAATATCAACAGCTACATAGTACCATTGGATCTTTAACATCCATTTTAATCATCTCAGGCAAATAATTTTGAACACTTCATTCCAAAAACACAAAACTTAGTGCCATGTTCAAACCACAGCTATTTTCTGAAGGAAAAATGTTTAAAAACAGTTCTTGTTTTCAATTTTTACTTAGTATCAAATCAACTCAATGGCTCCATGTAATCCACAGTTGCATTGCTACACCTTCCACCATAAGTAAACAATTATTTCTAGCAAGTTACTTTACCATTGCAACAACACAGCAGATTCAGTTCTGAAAGTAACAAATCTGCTAACAATTTACATATTTCTGCTTTGGATTATGTTCCAGTAAGAAACCTACTTGCAGTGGGGTCTCCTCTATACCAACACCAGAATTCAATATAAATATACTGGCAATTATATGCAGGATGTGGGCATCAGTCATTGCTTTGTGGAAGGTGGTCTTCAGTTCAAATTCATTAACTGCATGCAAATTTGGCTTTCAACTCCAAAATTGCTGAATGTTTGAATCATATTTTTGTCAATTATTATGGGGTAAAATTTACTTTGTAGTTCAACTGCACTCCAAGGCAACGTTTTAATTTATCAACTCGTAGAAGATGGTTTTGATTGTCTTTACAAATATGAAACTTATCGTGAGGTTGGGAGCAAGTATTGCCAAGAACCATATGAATGAGGCTTGGCTGGTTTGTGCAGTCAACCAAATTCCCAGAATAAGTGCTGCTTTGAAAATACTTTTTAAAAAAAAGATTTTATCAAATTCATCTTCTGCATCAGCTGATATTTTTTCATTTGCAACATAAACAATTACTATTATTGCTGCTTGGTCTCTGATGTCGCACAACAGGAAAATAAGTGATAACATCTTGCACCATGACTATAATAGGGTCAGCTGAGAAACATAAATCTGGTCCACTGTATATATTTTGGGGAAGTTGTGAATGCTGGATTAAGTGTTTAATTGCAACACTCCCCTTAACTCTCAAATGGTTGTTCACAGTTCTGAAGTTTTGTATTCCAATCATATTATGCAGCTTTAAATGCCATGGAGAGTGTATCCAAATTAAGGTTGCCCACTTGGTTGGATGTACTCTTGGAGATTGTTCATCTGATATTTTCTCTTTGAATAAAACAACATTCTAGAAATAAAGGAACTGTGCCTTGAACTTCTCCATAACTGGGTAACATGCAGCCGATCATCAAAAGTGTGTGATTTTTGTCACCATAATAAGTACATGCATACTCAAAATAAAACCTCCTGGCTATATTTGTAGGTATAATGTGTCTAGGTCCAACTGTAGACGCATTAAAGTCCATTACCATTGGAATTAGATATGTAGGGCTGGATTCTCCACCCGCACACCAAAATTGCGATCGGTGCGGGGGGGGGGGGGGGGGGGGGGGAATGGGAGTCAACAATGAAATCCGGTCCGATGGTGATTCCGAGGTTCTCCGGAGAATCGCCATGAATTGCAGATGCACTAGTGATAATTTACCGAAATTCACTAGACTCTGGGGTGGTCCCGGTGGATTGGAAATTAGCAAACGTGACACCACTGTTTAAAAAAGGAGGTAGGCAGAAAGCAGGAAATTATAGGCCAGTGAGCTTAACTTCGGTAGTAGGGAAGATGCTGGAATCTATCATCAAGGAAGAAATAGCGAGGCATCTGGATAGAAATTGTCCCATTGGGCAGACGCAGCATGGGTTCATAAAGGGCAGGTCATGCCTAACTAATTTAGTGGAATTTTTTGAGGACATTACCAGTGCAGTAGATAATGGGGAACCGATGGATGTGGTATATCTGGATTTCCAGAAAGCCTTTGACAAGGTGCCACACAAAAGGTTGCTGCATAAGATAAAGATGCATGGCATTACGGGTAAAGTAGTAGCATGGATAGAGGATTGGTTAATTAATAGAAAGCAAAGAGTGGGGATTAATGGGTGTTTCTCTGGTTGGCAATCAGTAGCTAGGGGTGTCCCTCAGGGATCCGTGTTGGGCCCACAGTTGTTCACAATTTACATAGATGATTTGGAGTTGGGGACCAAGGGCAATGTGTCCAAGTTTGCAGATGACACTAAGATGAGTGGTAAAGCGAAAAGTGCAGAGGATACTGGAAGTCTGCAGAGGGATTTGGATAGGTTAAGTGAATGGGCTAGGGTCTGGCAGATGGAATACAATGTTGACAAATGTGAGGTTATCCATTTTGGTAGGAATAACAGCAAACAGGATTATTATTTAAACGATAAAATATTAAAGCATGCCGCTGTGCAGAGAGACTTGGGTGTGCTAGTGCATGAGTCACAGAAGGTTGGTTTACAGGTGCAACAGGTGATTAAGAAGGCAAATGGAATTTTGTCCTTCATTGCTAGAGGGATGGAGTTTAAGACTAGGTAGGTTATGTTGCAATTGTATAAGGTGTTAGTGAGGCCACACCTGGAGTATTGTGTTCAGTTTTGGTCTCCTTACTTGAGAAAGGACGTACTGGCACTGGAGGGTGTGCAGAGGAGATTCACGAGGTTAATCCCAGAGCTGAAGGGGTTGGATTATGAGGAGAGGTTGAGTAGACTGGGACTGTACGCGTTGGAATTTAGAAGGATGAGGGGGGATCTTATAGAAACATTTAAAATTATGAAGGGAATAGATAGGATAGATGCGGGCAGGTTGTTTCCACTGGCGGGTGAAAGCAGAACTAGGGGACATAGCCTCAAAATAAGGGGAAGTAGATTTAGGACTGAGTTTAGGAGGAACTTCTTCACCCAAAGGGTTATGAATCTATGGAATTCCTTGCCCAGTGAAGCAGTTGAGGCTCCTTCATTACATGTTTTTAAGGTAAAGATAGATAGTTTTTTGAAGAATAAAGGGATTAAGGGTTATGGTGTTCGGGCCGGAAGTGGAGCTGAGTCCACAAAAGATCAGCCATGATCTCATTGAATGGCGGAGCAGGCTCGAGGGGCCAGATGGCCTACTCCTGCTCCTAGTTCTTATGTTCTTATGAATCGCGCGTGTGCGGTCTGCGCGGTGTGGGTAGTGGGACATTGACAGAGGCCCCCCACACGATTCTCTGAGGAAAACTGGCCGAGTTCCCGACAGCTTAGTTCTAACCACGTTTTGCCTGTCGAGAACGGCTGGCGGCAGCTGCAGGCTCAGTCCGCGGCAACCCTGGTGGGGGCGGGGGGGGGGACCCTTCACCAGGTAGGGCCTCATGGACGGCCAGGCAAGCAATCGGGCGGCAGCAATCCACAGCCACCCGCGATCTCGTGGGGACCTACTTCTTGCATCAGGGTCCGCAGTGCGAGTCCGCCATGTCGTACGGGGTGGCCGCCGCATGCTGCCGCCATGTCGCATGGGCGGACTCCCGACCGCAAGTGTAGGGCCCCTTATCCGCAGCCAGAGCTGCGAGAAGCACGCTGGGGCAGTGCTAGCTCCCTGCAGGTTGGAGAATCACTCTGGACTTTCTTAAGGAAAATCCAGAGTGAAACGTCCACGTTTTGGCGCTGGCGTGGGGACATAGCCCCATTATTGGAGAATCCCACCCATGTTTTGTTTTGCTCCTTTAAACTTCTAGCAGAACTAAATTTCTCCATAGTTTTCAAGATTAAATATTCCCTGCTAACGTTGCTTCTTGTAAGTCTGCATTTTAGGAACCAAGGAACAGGTTTAGCCTCTTGTACCTGTTCGGCCATTCAACTAGATCATGGCTGATATGGAAGTATTTGCCAGCCATGGTTCTATATCCCTTCATAGTCTTGCCTAACAAAACCAAATCCATGGATTGTAGTTTTAACATCCTTCAATTGACATAGCCACAACAGATCTTTGGGTGAGAAAATTCCATACTGCAACGCTTTGTGAAGAGATACTTTCTGTCGTCACCCTTGAATGGCCTAGACCTTACTTCAAAATGCTGGACAAGCTGGGGCAGTGAACCTGAGTTGTATGTATCAGTTATATTGAGGCTTAAAGTTTTTTTTATTGAACTGAAAAAATGCCATTCATTGTGATGCATGTATTCAACAACTGCACAAGCTTCCAATGGCATTCCATCTCTCTTCCATTCCTCTTTCCACTATATCCTTCTGAACACCCACAGATACCACCCCCCCCCCCCCCCCCCCCCCCCCCCCAAAGAAGACAGTTGGGAGCAGCCATGCTCTTGAAGAGGCACCATCATGTGTTCTATCACACCTAAACACCAAAATGGTTTTGGCACCATAGCTAAACAGATACTGAGGCAGAGGAATCAGCATGTGGCGATGCACTGAGCACAAGTGTGCAGGGACAGCCCAGGAGACTTTTCCCCTGAAGGTAAGGTTTGCTCTAGTTCTGCTGACAAGAGATGCAAACTGCAGGGTTGAACTCCACTTAGCCACTTCCCACAATTATTAATTATGGGGAAGAAACTCATCCAAACGACACCTCCAGGCTGAATTCCTGCTGAGGCTAAACTCAAGTCTCCTGATCTTTCACACTCTGTTGGTCTCAAAATTAATATCTTCCTCCTCAGTTCAAATTTATGTTGAATTAATTTAAACAAAAACCCAACTGTCACAAATAAAACAGCTAATTACGTCTGGTATTTAAGTGCTAATTGTGCTACTGATTTAACCAACTAATTACCTATTAGCAGCTCACAGATAAGGTTAAAAAAAGTTGAAACAGATCCAATTGGACACTTCCTTACAGTCAATAAAAAGGAGCCTTTTTTTCGTGATATGTGAGCATCATTGGTAAGGCCAGTATTTCTTGTCATTAACTGCCGATGAGAAGGTATTGGTGACTGCCTGTTTGAACTGGCACAGTCTGTGGTGTTGGTACATCCACAGTGCTGTTGCGAAGGGAATTCCAGGATTTTGCCCCAGCAACAATAAAGCAATGATGATAGAGTTCCACACCATAATGCTGTGTGGCTTAGAAGGTAATATGCAGGTGGTGGTGTTCCCATGCACCTGCTGCCTTTGCCCTTGTAGTTAGTAGAGGGTTTAGAAAATGCTGTCACGACCCAAATGCTATTTGACCCATCAAATCCATGTGGGATTCCCATGGGTTATCCCAGTCAGTCCCACTCCTTCAGTCTGTCCTTATAGCCTTAAGTTTATTTCCTTCAAGTGCCCATCCAATTTCCTTTTTAAATTATTGATTGTTTCTACCAACCTTGCTTCCATCCAGAGGGTGGTGGGAATCTGGAAGGCACTTTAGGCCCTAAACGGATGGTAGAGGTAGGAACCCTCGGAACATTTAAGCATTTAGATGAGCACTTGAAATGCCATACAAGGCAATGGAACAACTGTTGGAAAAGAGATTAGAATAGATACGTGCTTTAGGCCGCACAGACACGATTGACCGAAGAGTCTCTGTGCTGTAAAACTCCATGACTCAGAATTTCTGGCTGAAGATGGTTGCGAATGCTTCAGTATCATCTTTTGAGCTATGTGCTGTGCCCTGATACAATTTCCGGGGGAATGGAGTTTATGGGCCAATGTTCTTTTACGATGTGGAAGGCTAATTAGGGCAAGGAGAGAATCCCGACATGAGGAGGCCATTTCGCCCATCGAGCCTGCACTGACCCTCCGAAAGAGAACTCTACCAGGTCCACGCCCTGGTTCACCCCACCCTATTCCCGTAACTTAACCTGTACAGCCCTGGACACAAAGGAACAATTTAGTCTGGCCAGTCACCTAACCTGCACATCTTTGGACCGTGGGAGAAAAGCCACGCACACTCTGGGAGAAGGTGTAAACTCCACAGTCATCCAAGGCCAGAATTGAACCCACATCCCGGGCGTTGTGAGGCAGCAGTTCAAACCACTGTGCCACTTTACGGCCCCATTCTTCCACGTTGAAGACATAGCAGTCAGATTCAGAGAAAAAAGTGGCAAGAAAAATTTTAAATGAGCATGTTAACTGCAATATGGTTACGTTATATGCTCGGGGAAGCAGTATGGAAGAAATAGATATTCAGGATTTACTCCTCTGTAGAAAAGAAAACTTCATGATTTCTTCAGTTCTTTGGCTCATGTTCATGTCATGAGCTTTGCTTCTTGCAAACTGGAGAAGTATATGTGGTTGCATGTGCGGGTGTTTATTGATGTAGTCCTGAGTTATCTTACTGTATGACTGGATACTACAGGTAAACTCCTAATCATGTTAGATATTGGGGGCAATATTTTTGCATGCGCACGATCAGGTCGGGCTGGGGGTTGTGAGTGGGGGGGTGGCGGGTGGGAGCTGGGGACCTCCTACTGTGTTTGGGCTGGGGGGGAGAGAGGTGTGGGGGGGGGGGGGGGGGGGTGATCAGGAATTGTTTCAGGAGCATTGGAGAATTGAAAACGGCATCCCAATTTATTACTACAATGGGGAGTTCCGACAAACGGAGCTCCCCACTGTACAAAACAGGGCTATTTGTGGTCTCTCCCATGTTCCCCATTCAGACCCCTTATTCAACATGAGTTGCGTTGAATAGCCATGTGTTTCTCAGCATGCAAACGCCGGGAAACACAAGGCTAAACACGCTTGCAAGGGAACTTTTTTCCCTTTTGGGAGAATCATGCCCTTTGCTATTTTTTGGTAAGATTCTGTCCATAGGGTTGCTAATCCTCCAAGATGGCCTGGAGTCTCCAGAAATTGAAGATCAATCTCCAGGATACTGCTGTGTACAAACCTGGAGAAAAATCATCGGGACATTTTTTTTTAAAGGGGGAGGGGTGTCAGCAGGAAGTTGGCATTGTACTTCCCAATACCAGATCCCTTGATTAGGCACTGATTGAAATAACTCCCCTCACCAGTTCCCCACATGGCTGTTAATTGTAGCAATGAGATGAGGCCATTAAATGCCCCTCTACGATGATAGCTCGGCAGCTATGGCTTTTTCATGTTCAACAAGTTTCAACACTCAAAGGCATCTCCATCTTGCTTCTCCGTATGTTGAAACCAAGGAAGCATAGCATGTGCTAATAAGCATTTTTTCTTGCCACACATACACCACAAACAAGTCAGGACACAAACACCAATACACATCTGTCTTTGCTTTGCTATTTAAGAGCATTTATGTTTTAATGATACAACAGATGAAAAAAGCAGTTCATGTAATGTAAAAAACCCCTCAAGAAAACAGTGGTAGTGATGATTTTTTCATTGCCTACAACGGAGCCAAAAAACAGTCTGCCACTTCCTCATCTTGCACCAAGTATTATTCACTCAGTTCTCTCAAAAGACTAATATCAGACGGAAATTTGAACTTTGCCAAAAGAAAGGCTGAATACATTCAGAGATTTTTCAATTCCTCAGTGACCAATAAGGTACAAGTTATTTTCTCAAATGCACAAAAGCAAAATATGTAGAATTGCATACAATGACTGTGGACGACTGCATTCTAGATAGTACTAGTGATCTCTAGATGTAGATGAATGGGTATTCAAGTAGCAGCAATGGGAAACTAATATAAAATGTCCAGTTTTAGTTTTCTTATCGACATAACATTTTATCTAAACATGAAGTTTTATCCAGGTCTGAACAAGTACGTTGTGCGTCACAAAATTCAGTCAGTCTTCATTTAAATAATTTTCCTACTGTCAGAACGGCTACCTGCTTAGGTTTCTGTAACTCTCAAAACTTGGTCAGCATGGCCCATTTTAGATAAGGTGTGCATATTGAAGGTGCAACCTAATCTTTTAATAAAATTATTTCCAAACCACAAATAGAAATGAAATACAGATGTGTTCGAAATATATAGTCAGCATTGCTAGGGCAACAGCTTTTCTTTGAAAATTAGGAACCATCAAATAAAGGTTTCACTCTGCTTGTTGATACAGCGTGTTAGTTTCAGCCTTTGTATAAAACATAAAACAAAGTTGAATACATTTTTACCTGCACTAATTACAAACCAGGTGCTTTACTTCTGAAAAATACTGCTCCAAGATTGATTGACAAAAGCTAAAATTCTTAAATATTTAAGCAAGAAAAATGGCAATTAAAGGAAAATTTGTATATTGCAAGCAGTTAAAAATTAATTTTGTGATCAGTTAATAAAATCAATTAAATCTAAGAGTTGAAATTAGAGATGACATGAATAAAGTTACCTGCAATGTCTTTACTTTGGGTGGACAGCCAAGGCAACATAGGAGCCATTCTACAGTCAACACCTTTTAATGCCTTTGTTTGCTACTTTACTCCCTCCCTCTTACTGGTGGTCAGATTTAAAATGCACTTCCGTTAAAACAATTTCAGGTTAGTTTTGTTTCAAATAGCTACGTAACTCAGTGAGCGTGAAAATACACAGCTTCAACTCACAGGATGTAATGTGACCTAACTGAATTACCAGCACTGAGGTAACTCTAGCAAGTCAGTGCATGTACCAGCTTTCCATTAATCATTACATCTGCCAATGTAATGCTGGCAACTGCCAACAGGTTACCCAGCTGGTCGCAAACATAAGTAGAAATGCAGCAGTGCATAAAATATCAATTTCTCCTGCAATACTGACATTATCTTATCACCATAGGATTAGAAAACTCCCCACGGAAAGGACAGCATTGAATCCAGGCAATGTGCCCTTGCCTGTACCCGCTGGAGAACTGCCAACACTCCCGCTTTGCCTCTTTTTGGGAAGGAACAAGAACCCATGGATAGAAATCCCACTCCCTGAGAGCTTCCTGCCAATCAGAGGCTGGCAGCTCCCCATCGTCATTGGCACCACCGGGGGAGTGATAGTAGCTGCCAGAAATGTACCCACCAGAGGCTTGGGATCAGTGATGGACGTGAGCCACAGGGAGAGAGGATAGGATGAGGGGGTAGCTTTCAGTCAGCACTCCACCTGCAGATGCCATATCCCTTGATCAGGTACTGAGTGCTATTGTATGAGGGGACACTCCACCACAATCCACCCTGCTCCCACCAATCAAAGTTTGTAAACAAGACAATAAGCAAACTCGACAAGCTTTCCCAACAGATTTCATTGGGGTGAAAGTGGGAAGGTGGTAGGGTCCCCACGCTCTTGCAAGATTAAATGTGCCCCCCCCCCCGCCTCCACCAACAAATTAGCCTTAGGGGAGGGCATTAAATTCAGTGGCAACTAATAATGTGCACAATGTTGTTTCCTGCATAATAACTTAAATTTACTTAAGATTTGAACATAACAGATGAGACTTCAGAAAGAGGCAAAGAATTGCCTTTTTTATAAACTGAGCAGTAATTTCTTCTATACACAATTTCTAAGTGAAATACCCCAACATCTTTGGCCCAGCCCACCTGGCACCTTGATTAGATAATTGCATGTACGGGATCTAGGCTGGAATGTTGCTTGCATGCTGTGGGGTCTACCTCCGGGACCAAATATGGGTCCCAAGCCTGTATGTGCAAACAGTGGGACCGCAGAGGGAATTTTGCCAGTGGCAGCCAATTAAGAGGCTAACAGTCCTACATCCAATCTCCATTGTGGGCGCTGACCACCCCCCCCCCCCCCCCCCCCCCCTCCTTGCTCACCTGTAGACCCACCCGTTTGCCAACACCATACTTTATTATTTATATAATGGAAACCTGCAGCCGCAGCTTACAGTGCACAAGTCCAAGCATGGGACCTGCACAATACTAGCCAAGGTTGAAACAGTGGGTTTTAAACTCCGACTGCTCGTTTCCCATTGGGCGAGCTCCTGCCCACTCAATAGGGACGTTCATACTCCATGAAGCGCACTGGAAGATTTATTGTTCAATATGTTTTGATTGTAACATACTTCAAGAAAGGCTTGTCTAATTCAAGTTTAAGAATGGCATGGCTCACATCCAACTTGGTGAACGTCTGGCCACCTGCTAACTTGACGTACAGGTCTTCGATTTGAGGCATGGGGTATCCATCTAACTTGGAAACCTGATTGACCAATAGCTTATAATCTCCACAGAAGCGGACCAATTTGTCCAGCTTAAGGACAGGGACGATAGGTGCAGTCCACTGTATGAACTGTATGGGTTTTATTATGCCTGGACTTACCAGGCGCTCAAATTCCGTCCCAACCTTTTCTAGTACGGAATATGGAACACGTCTCGCTCTAAAATATTTAGGCATAGCATTAGGGTTGACATAAATCTTTGCTTTGGCTCCTCTTATTTTCCCAAGTCCTTCCTGGAAAACATCAGGGTACTTGCTGATAATGTCATAGAGTCCTCCCATGCTGAGCCTAAAGATCTCCAACCAGTTCAGCCTGATCCACTGGAGCTAATCTCTCCCTATTAGGCTTGGTCCTGGACCCCAAATAATGAAGAGTGGGAGTTGGCCTGAATGATGCTTCTAAGTCATTGGGGTCATTGTGATGCCCTTTATTCCTAATGGTTTCCCCTTGTAGGTGGCTAGTTTGGCCTTCTTATCTTCTAAGCTCAAAAGTTGAATACCAGTTTGGAGGTGATCATATGTTTGCTTCCTGATAACAGAGACCACAGTGTCCAGTGTCCCTCCAGTGTCCACCTCCATTTTCAACGGATGACCATTTATCAATTGTTCCATCATTATTGGGGTGACCTTGGTCTTAATGATCAGTAAGATTATTTTCTGTTTAGTTGCATTATCCCTGTTTCTGGTAGTGGTATATTTGCATGATGTGGGCCAGTACTGATTTTGGCTTCTTCCCTGAACAGTACCCATTTTTCCTACTTCTTTAATGTTATCCTGGCAGTGCCCTTTGGTTGTCAATCATCTGGCATCCAATTTTCCCGAACATGTTTCCTAACATTATTGGGGCGGTCACTGCATTTCCTTGACTGCCGGGTGATGTGAATTGAGCTCTGATATTGTAATGGACTAGCTGACATCCTACTTACACAAGCGCCCTCATTGAGGAATGGTCACAGTTACATGAGGCCCCATCCCCTAACCAGAGGACATTGTTGTTTGATGTTCCTTGTAGCTCCTGAGCCCCTTTAATGCATTGTCCAGTGATAGAGCTATTTAGATGCCTTTTTTAAATTCCAGGTTATGTTCTATAATTCTTTTTGATTCCCGGCTTGGGTCACTGTCTGTGAGGAGTCTGCACGTTCTCCCTGTGTCTGCGTGAGTTTCCTCCAAATGCTCCAGATTCCTTCTACAAAGTCCCGAACAACGTGCTTGATAGGTGAATTGGACATTCTGAATTCTCCCTCAGTGTACACGGACAGGTGCTATAGCACGGTGGCTAGGGGATTTTCACAGTAACTTCATTAAGGTGTTAATGTAAGCCTATTTATACACTAAAATTATTATTATTCCGCAAAAAATTCTGTCACGCAATACTTCATTCAGGGATGGTCTGAATTCACAATATTCTGCCAATTTTTATTTTGCAGCCAAAAATGCAGTGCCTGGTTCCCTGGGGTTCTCCCATCTGGGTTTAAGTGGTATCTCTGGAGTATAATAGACAGCTTCAGATCATAGTGGTATTTTAGCAAGTCTACCAACTCCCACTGATCGTTTCTCATTAGGCGAGCTTCCATCCATTCAATAGGGAAGTTCATACTCCATGAAGTCCACCAGGAAACCTATTGATGACCCCCTGTGTCCTTCTTGGAGACCATAACAGAGGGGCTGGTAAGAAATATATTTAAAGCATTCGGAGGCATGAACCTTCCATTCGTGGTGTGGTAGCTGTGGTGATGGCCATTGCCATTGTAGGGCCTCTTCATGAAATCTTGCATCTTGAAAGGAAGGTCCTGTCCTGGGAAGCCAGAAGAAGGTCACCTGTCAATCACCCAGGGATCTAGTCAAATTCCGTAAAAATTAATTGCTGGGGTATAAAATGTCCATTAATATTCCTGTTAATTGAACTAATTGGCTGCCTATCTCCTGTCGGTGGACAGCTGAGCCATTGCTGTTCCAACCTTTCAAAATACCCCAAAATGATGGCAAAACAATTGCCTTCCCTCCAGACACCTTTCGCTGCCATTTTATCAGTCCTCCCATCTTCCAGCCTGTCTGCAAAAGACTGGTCTAAACCAGCCTAATGCTTTTGATGGTCTTCCATCAGAGGTCATCGACCTGATATGTTAACTCGCTTTCTCGCTCCATTGATGCTGCCAGCCTTGCTGTGGATTTTCAACATTTTCTGTTTTTACTTCAGATTTTTAGCATCCGCAGTATTTTGATTTTGTGAAGTAATAAAGTTCAGATCAATATAACTTTTAAGATTTCCTAGTGAGATTTAGGGCAAGATTATCTGGCCTCCCTGCGCTGTATTTTCTGTCAATGGGATTTCCCTTTGAATCCACCCCACGGCAACTGCTTTATTTTTAGATTGATTCCATTTTTGGTCACACATCAACAGTAAAAGTGTAAATAGGTTTTATCATCGGTGTCCTTGTAATGTTGAACATTACTGCAATTTTTTTAGGACATTTAATTTAACAATTACATTTATAAAATACTGTTCTCTAATTCAATTTTACATAAAGGTTTAAATGCAGAATCTATCTGGTTAAGATTAAAGGAAAATAAAAGAGCTACAAGTGATACAAACTATAACCACCAAATAATGGGAATGAGATCAAGGAGCAAATCTACAGACAAATTTTAATGCACTCACTGAGGCAAATTTGCTGGTAGGGGCATTTGATTGCATGGGAAGGTGGCGGTCGGGTCCCATCACCTTCACACCTCCATCCTAATTATGCCGAAAGCCAGAAGGCTCGTGGAATGCCTTCCCCACCAGTTGAGGACACTAAGTGGACAATTAATGCCCATTTAAGGGTTAATTCTGCTGCCACTGGTTTTCGCTGGAGGTGGGGAACTATCATGTGGGGGACTTGTCATGTGGGAAGTCAAAAAAGAGCAAACCTTTTTTTGGCTGCTTGCTGGCATCATATATCATTGTCAGGCACTGAGTGCCTGACCGAGGGGCTCAGTATTGGGATGGGTGGTGGTGGGGTGGGGAGATTGCTGAGAGCTTTCCCCTGCCCTTGCTATTGACCTCCTCTCCATCAATCACCTGTGGCCCAGGTCCCTCAATTACCTTGGCCCTTGGATGAATGCATAACCTGCGGTAGCCAACCCCTTCTTTATGGGTGCGGTTATTCTCTCTGGGTGGCACGGTAACACAGTGGATAGCACTGTTGCTTAACAGCTCCAGAGTCCCAGGTTCGATTCCCAACTTGAGCCACTGTCAGTGCGGAGTCTGCACATTCTCCCTGTGTCTGCATGGGTTTTCTCCGGGTGCTCCGGTTTCCTCCCACATGTCCCGAAAGAGTGGGGCTGTATTCCCCGGTCGCCCATGCCGAAATTGTGATCGACCAGAGAATCAAAATTACTCTCAAAAATCGGGGTGGCGCCGCTTTCTTGATGCTCCGCCCCCTCCAAAGCATGCCGCGCCACATATCGACAGCCTCAGGACATTGCCTGAGGCCCGCCCCCAATGCTCCGCCCCTGACCAGCCGAGTTCCCAACGTCGGTCATGTGTGGTATCATCCATCGGAAACTTGGCGTGGCGACTGCGGACTCAGTCCAGCACTGCTACAGTCGGGGAGGGTCAATCCGCGGGCAGGGGAGGGACTTGATCAGGGGCTGGGGCACCGTGGGGGGGCTGGTCCGGGCATCGAACCGGCCGAAGGGGAGGACTATTTTTCAAGCCGGGTCCCCGAGCAGCCGGCTCCATGTTGCACAGCACGACCGCTGCAGGCCGCCACCGTGCATGTGCACGGCCACGAACATGACAATTCTCCGGCTTGTATCAGCAGCTAGAGCCAGGTGTTCTATGCTGCTGGCATGCTAGCTCCCAGCAAAATGGGGAATCGATGGCCGTTTTACGCCATTGTTTCTGGAGTAATACGCCTCCATTCCTATGCCGGCGTGGGATGCTTGGGAGCTTATCTACCGATGCAAATTCTTATATTTGGAACTGATAAATGAGCCATGTCTACATAACCACGTATGTGGCAAAGTCAGCCTTGATATGCTTATGTTACAATGTTCATCGTGAGCAAATCAGCAGTCAGTATTTTCCTCAGTACTGTTGCACTTTGGGACAAGATGTTCAGCAAATCACATATGATGAGCGGAATTTTGCCATCGGGAGACAAACAGCCGATGCTGGAATGAAACCCGGAGTGTTTCATTCCGGCATCGGAGGCTGCTCCTCGCCCCCTATTCTCCCCCCCCCCCCCCCCCCCCGGGGGGGCGAGGAGCGGCGGCGCGTGAATTCCGCGCACCGGGCCTTGACGCTTGCGTCAAAGTGGCGAGCCGGGAATGATGCAGCCGGCGGCGCCGAAGTGACGTCAGCCGCGCATGCACAGGTTGGCCGGTGCCAACCCGCGCATGCACGGTTGCCGTCTTCCCCTCCGCTGCCCCACAAGGCATGGCGGCTTGATCTTGCGGGGCGGCGGAGGGAAAAGAGTGCGTCTTTTAGAGACGCCGGCCCGACGATCGGTGGGCACCGATCGCGGGCCAGACATCTGCTGAGCACGCCCGTGGTGCTTGATCCTCCCTCCGCCCCCCACAGGCCCCACACTCACCGGTCGCGCGCTGTTCACGCAGGCAGCGACCAGGTGTGGTTGGCGCCGGCGTGAACCGGTCGAGTTCGGCAGGCCGCTCGGCCCATCCGGGTCGGAGAATCGCCGGTCGCCGTGAGAATCGGCGAGCAGCGATTCTCCGAGCGACCTGTCGCAAAATGCGACAAGCCCTTTGGGGGGGGGGGGGGGGGGGAGAATCGTGGGGGGGTGCCAGGGCGGCGTGGCATGATTCGCCCGGCCCTCCCGCGATTCTCCCCCCCGGCGTGGGGTGCGGAGAATCGCGCCCGTGTGTTTGGATTCCCTGAGGTGAGAAGGCCACACCAGAAGCAGTGAGTACAAAGTATTAGTTTGGTGCAAGTACACTCCAATTATAAGAATTTGCATCTGTAGATGAGCTCTCAAGCACCATCACTTCCCCTTCAATTCTCTGCCCAATTTCCATAATGACTGAATTCTGTCTTTGGCCTTCTGTACTGCTCCAATGTAACTCGACATAAGCTGTGGTAACAGTACCTTATTTTACTATTAGGCACTTTGCAATTCTCTTGCCTTATTTTAACAACTGCAGAAGTTAAGTACAGCTCCTATTGGGCATACCCTGAGGCTATAAACTTGAGTCGGGACCATTCCTTGTCAACCATACTCTGACTGGTGCCCACTTATTCAGAATGGGGGGCAGGTTCTTGAGGATATGGTCTCAATTTGACTGCCTAAAGCCACGGAAGGACGACAACACTGTTAAAGTTGGGTACTGCCACTGTCTGAGGGGGACATGATGGGCCTCCATCTGAGGTGACCTCAAAAGGCATTTGAGTTTGTGCACAAAAACATTTTTGTTTTGTGAAGGGCCAGTTCTGTGGAGAGACTCCCCATCTACAGAATGACCAGCAGCAGCAGCTGGGGTCCATTGATGTGAAGGGGTTAAAACAGAAGTCCTCGTGGGCCCTGTAGACGAGCCATTGGCATGCCGCCTTCAGGACTGGCTGCGTCTGTCCCTCAATGGGTGGTCTATCCCCTGCCTGGAAAATCCTGGCAGTGTGCCGAGTCAGCCAACAAATAGAAATTCAATTTACAAATTAACTATCCAAAACTGCTGGACGGGTACTGTGTTCCAAGTGCCGATCCACCTCTGGAAAGATCCCCCTGGGCAGTTGACCCAATGTATCTTTCTTTGAAATGTCTTCCATCGTGCCTTGAAGTTCATTCCCATGGGACTGGAAAGATTCCGCCATTATCTCTCTGGAAGTAAGAAGTAAGTGATGGCAATTGGCAATGGGTGTGCTGCCATCTCTGAAGATGGGGGAAGAAGCAAGTTGTACCCAAGGGTGGGAACCAATGGAAATGATTTGCATCCTTTGTGTTGTCTGACTTTTATTCTTTCACTTGATTCCTTAGCTTGGCTGATTTTTCAAGGTTCCTTTTCTAACTATCTTTCTTTAACTATTCACACACTCCAGGTTCCTCTCTTTGATTCTGATTTTTTGATTTGCCCCTTGCTCATGTTACTTCTGTCGGTTAACTATATCCTGTTTACCATGCGGGTCATAAATTTCTTTTCCTGTGTATGCTTTCTTTTTTCCTTTCCCTTCTTCCATCCGTTTTTCCATTGCTGCCACTCTATAACATTTTCCAATCCTGAGTACAGATCTTAGACCTAATAGTCGATTGACTGACTTCTGTTTCTCCATTCATGCTGCTTGATCTGCTGAGTATTTCCATCTGTTTCTGTTTTTGTGTTGTAAATAAATGATATTTTTGGACATTTTGTTTTGGTTCCAACAGGCTCAAAGCATTATACAAACTGAAGTCAGCATCATGTTTGGCATGATACAATACGCCAGTGGTGGCTTGAGACCTCAAAACACACAAACAGTAAATCAAAGTTGAGAGTGGGTTATGCTGATGGAATTCTACCATTGTAACACTGCCAGATCACACACAGTGTTTCTTTTAATTCACGGAGAATCAAGAGTTATTTTTTGTGATTAAAGGCATATATTTGTTTGAGAGCTCACTCTGCAAAATTATTGGGACTAATCTGCCCCAATAGAAATTAACCGGTCCTGGTGTGATCGTATTAATGGCAACCATACAAAATATGTTCCCAAAGAGGAAAGCAACTCATCAGTCATAGAAATCTGGAGATCTCAGACAGAAGATCCGACAGAATCAGAGTACTACCTTGGAGTATTTTAACCATTTGCTACACAAAGCCAAATCACCACACGCAAAGGTACAAAGCAATGCTGGGAGCAATTCAGTGAAGTGCTGAAATATTACTTCACAACAAAATGCCTCTGTTTCTAAATTTGAACACCAGGGTAAAGTCCAACATGTTTGTTTCAAACACTAGCTTTCAGAGCACTGCTGCTTCCTCAGGGGAATGAAGAGGTATGTTCCAGAAACATATATATTGACAAATTCAAAGATGCCAGACAATGCTTAGAATGCGAGCATTTTCAGTTAATTAAATCTTTACAGATCCAAAGATAGGGGTAACCCCAGGTTAAAGAGGTGTGAATTGTCTCAAGCCAGGACAGTTGGTAGGATTTTTCAAGCCCAGGCCAGATGGTGGGGGATGAATGTAATGCGACATGAATCCCAGGTCCCGGTTGAGGCCGCACTCATGTGTGCGGAACTTGGCTATAGGTTTCTGCTCAGCGATTCTGCGTTGTCGCGTGTCCTGAAGGCCGCCTTGGAGAACGCTTACCCGGAGATCAGAGGCTGAATGCCCTTGACTGCTGAAGTGTTCCCCGACTGGAAGGGAACATTCCTGCATGGTGATTGTCGCGTGATGTCCGTTAATTAGTTGTCGCAGCGTCTGCATGGTCTCGCCAATGTACCACGCTTCGGGACATCCTTTCCTGCAGCGTATGAGGTAGACAAGGTTGGCCGAGTCGCACGAGTATGTACCGCGTACCTGTTAGGTGGTGTTCTCACGTTTACACACCATTACACATGAGAACACCACCCACCAGGTACGCGGTACATACTTGTGTGACTCAGCCAACATTGTCTACCTCATACGCTGCAGGAAAGGATGTCCCGAAGCGTGGTACATTGGCGAGACCATGCAGACGCTGCGACAACGAATGAATGCACATCGCGCGACAATCACCAGGCCGGAATGTTCCCTCCCAGTCGGGGAACACTTCAGCAGTCAAAGGCATTCAGCCTCTGATGTCCAGGTAAGCGTTCTCCAAGGCGGCCTTCAGGACGCGCGACAACGCAGAATCGCCGAGCAGAAGCTTACAGCCAAGTTCCGTACACATGCGTGCGGCCTCAACCGGGACCTGGGTTTGATGTTGCATTACATTCATCTCCCACCATCTGGCCTGGGCTTGCGAAATCCTAACTGTCCTGGCTTGAGACAATTCACACCTCTTTAACCTGGGGTTACCCCTATCTTTGGATCTGTAAGGATTTAATTACCTGCAAATGCTTGCATTCTAAGCATTGTCTGGCATCTTTGAATTTGTCTATATATATATGTTACTGGAATATACCTCTTCATTCAGCTGAGGAAGGAGCAGTGCTCCGAAAGCTAGTGTTTGAAACAAACATGTTGGACTTTAACCTGGTTTGTAAGGTTTGTTACTGTGCTCACCCCAGTCCAAAGTTGGCATCTCCACATCTAAATTTGAAGAACCAGAGAAAATAAATTCCACTACATGAATGAATTTGTTGGAATGGGACAAACATATGCTTCTGTGTCCTGCCTTCAAAGCGAGCACTAGTAATAGATCATGAGGTGTAAGCTACAATTTCTGGCCTACTAAATCTGAAGTTTATGAAACAATGGACGTGGTTTTCCCGCTTTGTCGCGTCCGACTTGCTGTCCCAAAGAGGCTGTTGAATCTCCTGAGAGGCTTCCTCACCTGAACCTCATGAAACATTGCAATCTGGATCGAATCTTTATTAGTGCCACAAGTAGGCTTGCACTAACACTGCAATTAAGTTACTGTGAAAACCTCCTAGTCGCCACACTTCGGCACCTGTTCGGGTACATAGAGAATGTCCAATTCACTTAACAGCACGTCTTTCGGGACTTGTGGGAGGAAACGGGAGGATTCAGAGGGAACCCACGAAGACACGGGGGGTATGTGCAGACTCCACACAGACAATGACCCAAGCCGGGAATTGAACCTGGGACCCTGGAGCTGTGAAGCTACAGTGCTAACCACTGTGCTTCGATCTCACCTATGCTGGGCAAGATCCAGATCAGCATATTTAAGTGAGTCATTAGGCTCATTTAAATGGGCAGCAGGGGCAGCAGGGTAGCATGGTGGTTAGCATAAATGCTTCACAGCTCCAGGGTCCCAGGTTCAATTCCCAGCTGGGTCACTGTCTGTGTGGAGTCTGCACGTCCTCCCCCTGTGTGCGTGGGTTTCCTCCGGGTGCTCCGGTTTCCTCCCACAGTCCAAAGATGTGCGGGTTAGGTGGATTGGCCATGCTAAATTGCCCGTAGTGTCCTAATAAAAGTAAGGTTAAGGGTTACGGGTATAGGGTAGATACGTGAGTTTGAGTAGGGTGATCATGGCTCGGCACAACATTGAGGGCCGAAGGGCCTGTTCTGTGCTGTACTGTTCTATGTTCTAAATGTGCATGCACTAGATTCTCCTGGCGCCCGGGGACTAACAGCCTTCCCAGCGAGGTCTCAATCGGATGCCATGTAGTATTGGTCCACACAAATGTGGACCAGGCATAACGGCAGCTGGGGTAGTCTTCCAGGCCATTGGAGGCTGCTGGGTGGTCGGGGAATGGGCAGGAAGGCACCCTGGCTCTCCCTGTGGCCCGGTCACCTTGGCACTGCCATCTGGACATCCTAGCACTGCCACCTTGGCATTGCCATGGTGCCCAGGTGACACTTCCAGGCTGGCAGCGGCACTGCCAGGGTGCCAGTGTGGCAGTGCTAGGGTACCCAGGTGCCAGGGTGGCACTGCCATGGGTCAGGGCCTGAGGGAGACTTTGCCCATGAAAGGGGGGGGGGGGGTGAGGGAAGATATGAAGGGGGGGGGGGGTTGAAGGATTGGAGTCCTGAAAGGCGCTGTTTCAAAAGGGGGGTAGTCCTGAAAAGGGGGGCCCTCAGCGACCCCATTGCGGGGTGTCCTCACTTGATGGGGTGTGGGATAATGCCCATGCATCCGGGGGATGGCACTGTCCATGGGTGAGGGGTGTGGGAGACTCTCAAGCCAGCGAGTTCAACTCCCCATTGATGAAAAAAATTCTAAGTATGTGTTGGACTGGAGAGAAACTCCCCAAGGCCCAAATAAGTGATTAAGGGTGCGATCTAATGGAAATGCAACAGAGTCCCTTGTCGAGCGCCTTTAGCTGTATATTTCCGACACAGGCGGGACCTGGCTGGTAGATCACACCCATTGCATGGTTGAAAACGTGTGTGGATATCACTCAAAAAGCCAGCAGGAAACAACCCACCAAACTCGCCCTTGACAATGACACTTAGAAATATTTTGGTTGAATTCTGCCCATTAAGATACCCAAATTAATAGGCTTCTGAAAGCAGTGAGCATGCTCCTCTTCTGCTGTGGTAAAAGTAAATGTAATCATGACAGTAATCATACACCAGAGGGCACCCTGAACAAAAAAGGTGATGTGATGGATGAAAGATGAGCTGGTCTTGTAAGTGAAGTGCGTAAGGAAACAAAGAGAATGATGTCACAGAATGAAGGCAAAAAGGCATTAATGATAAGGAGGAAGGGGACAGGATACATTTGAAAGAAAAATCAGCTTCATTAGGAATAGTAAGAGATAACACGACACATGGTTACAGAAAAAAGCTACATGGTGGAAATGAACGTGCTTTCCTCATTCAGTTTTCATTTGTAAACATTAATTGTGATTACTCGATAGGCAATTTGTAACTGTGTACAGAATAATAGGTACCTACTGAAGTATTACAAAGTACAACAAAAATGCCTTATGTCCACCAGCAGACCAGTTGATAGTTTCTTACATGGAAGAAAAAACAACTATAATGAGATTTTGCAAGGCGAAGCATAGCTCATCAATCTCTCAGCCTCTTGGGTGAGGTGTGCAAGCTGCTACATAAGTAACCCTTGGGAAAACCAATGTTATCAACCATTGACGGTAACCCATAGCAACACATCCTGTTCTGTGCTAAAAATCAGGTCAAATACGACCATGATTAACGGCATTTCAGGCAGACTCCCTTTAAGAGAAAATATTTATTATTTACTGATCAGTCGTGAGTATCATGCTTTTTACAAACTGTAAGAAATGCTCATTTTATGTGTTTTATGGTCAACACAAAAATATGCACAGGACAAAGAGAATACACGGATAATATTGCCTTTGGCATAGCCAAAGATAATATCATGAATCTGGTTTATAGAAGATGATTACTATCTGTTGACAACAGAAAGGACAAAGACCTCATTGTTTAATTAATAGACAGCCAATGTAGGATCCATTCTTATAAAATACACTGCGGACTGCATTTATTGCAAGTGATATAAAATACAATACAATGCTGCATTAATAATTACGCTGGCATAGCCAGAGTGATGTGGTTTAAAATTCCAACCCAATGCCTCCAGTCCACACTGTCAAGCAATCAATCCACCTAATAATTCTGAAGTTAGTAGGAAAAATGCACATGCAAATGCAATATAGACATCCAGCTCTGGACTGAGATGGGAGACATGCTTTTGACATTCAGGGATATAGGAGATGAGAAGGAATAATTTGATGGTTAGCGCTATTGAAAAGAATGGCAGTCTGAGTTTGCTCAGTATATGCAGTGACAATTATTTGCCACGTTTAAAAGTCTGTTTCAGTTAGAAGCACATTAATGGTCATAGATGGAAATATTAAACTTGATGTTCATAACAAAGGTTTGGGGAACAAGCTTCTGCTCCCTGAGGTATGGGATCAATAACAGACGAGGTGGGAAGGTAGTCTATGGTGGACTGTGGGTAAAGCAGGTTTCATGAGCTCAAGAGGCTTTTGTCGCTCGGGATTCTCTTACATTAACTCTAATTCAGGTGAACACGTGCACCCTGAAAATCTTCCCCAGGGTACATGCCAGCCTGGCCATCCCCAGTGATCTCTTCATCTGCCACTTAGCATAGCACACACAGTTCAGTTAGGCTTCCTGCTGCTAACCTGAAACCAGGTCCCACTGAGGGCTAGGAGATTGGGAACTCTCAATTTAGATAACCCCCACTTCCAGCCCTTTCCCTCACCAATTGGTTATTTGTGGGGCATCTTGAGATCCTGACTGAACAGGAAAAGATGGGAGTTTTTGTCCTGATCACTTATTACGCCCTATATTGTCCCTTTCGGGCAAACTTCTAATAAGGTTACAGTAGAAATATGCTATTGATTTCCAGGACCTTTATGTTTAATCCTTAGCTACATCTGGAGTACAATTCAAAACATAAAGTATAGAATTTCATGGTGGCCAGGCGAGCGTGTTAACGACCAGAAGACTATTAAATCATGCTTCATGATGTTGGACGTGCAGCCCGACGTAACTGCTCACTCGTGTGGTATTTCAGTCGGTGGATACAGGCGCAGATCGGCAGCAAGCCCGTCGACAATAGTGGAGGTATTTAAGGGAAGTACAACCCCAATTCTATGTTGCTCGTATGATTTTAAGCTCGTTGCGCAGGAACATGGACCGGCGGACCAACTGAATTTGTTACATTTGCAAGCCAGGTTGGGATAAAAGGGCCTGGCTATGAACATTGGCTGAGGAGTTAGGCATTTATAGGGGTGAGGTGAGATGGTGTTCTGGAGTATTGATAGTGTTTTCTGTGTTGGGTGCATCAGTATGGAGCTCAAACAACACTTGTTCCCAAAGATGCATGGACACTCTTACCAGTGCCCCATTCAGAACAATGGCCACTCAGTACTCACCCGTGCCTTGCGCATACGGATATTGAACCTTTTCTGGCACTGGATCCATGTTCTCTGGACAAGATCATGGCCACTTACCTCCACTGTCACCTTGGTCCATACATTCTGATGAGGTGGGGTGGCCTCCTCCTCTCATTGCTCAGCATCAGTACAACCCTCCTTTCCGTTACTGCCACCACCAGAATTCAGAGGCAGTCATCAGGAAAACAGGGCACCTGCTGACAGCCAGAGCTCCCTTCCCGCCTGCTGTGGCCTACTGCAGTTGCCATTCTGCTGACAGGAGTTATTCAGCGGCCTATGGTTGCTGCTTTTCAAGTTCATGGTGGGCTCCCATTGGACATGGCGCCCATCCCCACCAGCTTCACTCACCCAATACAGATGCAATTTTCTCTGACTGCAACTTAAGTGGCAGCCAGCATAATATCACAAATGAACTGGAGTGGGGTGGGATCAGGATTCTCAGCTCCTTCTTGGTCTGCCCGCCGATCGTGCACTGCTAAATTGTACCCAAAGCCTGAATTGCATACACAAGATGATTACAATTGGTCATTTCTAAACATAGTGTGAAAATGGCAATATGCAAGAGCATTTTGTACCTGCAAGGTTAGTTCAATTCACATCTGCAATGTATTACAGTAATTCTTCACGAACACGATAATCCGCCAACAATAATGTTCCAACACTGAACTCTCAATTGGGAAACTATTCACACTCAGGACCTCTCCGGAAAAAGCATTTCACCGGTTATAATCAGGTCATATAATGGCCAAAAAATTTCCCACCCATGCTTTGGGGGTTGGGGGCGGATAAGGTAACTGGAAGTTATGACTATAATAATTAATAGCATTCATAAATTTACAGTCACAATGGTTAAATGATTAATTCAATGCTTCTGTACTCTTCGATTGTAGAGTAAAAATAAATAAGTCATATATAGACTTGAGGAGCATTTTTTACTTTTGGATGGAATAAGGTTGCAGTTTTAGTTTAAGGTATGCAGCAAATAAATGTCTGAAACAGCCGCAGTAATGATACCCATTCAGCAGGCTCTCATCTACCTATTTAATAATCCTCAGTAATTTCACTTGTCACTCTATTCCCCAGTAGAGAGGACAGACACGTGAACTGTTCCAGTTTTCTGTTAAAGCCAGTCTAGCTGGCTAATAAGAGACGCTAAAACATACCTAACTAGTGTGAGTTGTTCTGCTGTCTGATATTTCTGTTCTTTCAAGATGACAATCTATATCCTTGTGGCTTTTTCCACACTACCAGTTAATTAGAGAAACTCTAAGGAAACCAAAGGGCTAAGCCCACTCTGCAATTAGGTGCATCTATGTTCCACTAATGCATGTCATTACTCGGCCATCCACTGGTACAGTTCAGAAACTCTGGTAGTATCTCTCTGAAGCATGCTTTCATATCAGGAAGTTGTGTGCTGCGTGGAATTCCCCCCATCAGGACCATCAACAAAAAAAATCTCTTGAATACAAAATCATATCTTTATTAATTTTAATGGAAATGTTGAAGCATAACATTGTGATCGACCGCTTTATACTCACATATAAATTTTCACTAAAATTAGAAATGGTAGGAATTTCACCGGTTAATATTATTCAACTGGATATTATGTAACTTTGTTTTAAGGGGTGACCTACCAATCAATAAAAGAGAGGCACTTCACCATGGCATGGAAAGAAGCATTGAAGGGGTGTCTTTTCCAAGTTTTGCCTCGTCTCCCCCCTCCCGTGCATTGAGTTGTCTCTCTGCCATTTTTCTTTTAAACAACCCGAGAAGCGTTTGTCTAACGATCCCGATGGGTCATGTGATTTGGTACAGAATCTAAAGTCAGGAAGATGGATTAGAAAATTGAAAGGAAGAGAATTCAAACAAAATTAAAGGTACAAAGGCTAATACAAGATATAGGCTGAAATATGGTTATAGATTTCTAATGCTAGAACCTGCCTCTATTCACTGAGTTATAGCATTGTGCTTTTTTTTTGATTTTTATAAATGTTTTTTATTGGGTTTTTGAACAAAGTACATTTACTGTTATGTACACAGAATAAGAGACACACATATATATATATATATATACACACACATATATAGAAGAGAAGGGTACACCCAAACATACCAAAGGAAAGAAAATAGTAAATAATTTTTTAAAAATACAATAAAAAATAAAGTAGAACAACTGGTAGGGTATTGTGCACCAGCTCAACAGCAGCAACTCTGTACACCTGGCAAAATTATTAACAACACATCATTGGGCGACTGTTGGTGGGGGGGAGGGGGGTGGAGACTGGGGAGGTAAATATACATTTGGGTGCCGAAGAAACAATTACAGTGGGCAATACTCAAATGAAAAACAAAATGAAATGAAAATCGCTTATTGTCACGAGTAGGCTTCAATGAAGTTACTGTGAAAAGCCCCTAGTCGCCACATTCCGGCGCCTGTCCGGGGAGGCTGGTACGGGAATCGAATCGTGCTGCTGGCCTGCTTGGTCTGCTTTAAAAGCCAGCGATTTAGCCCTATGCTAAACCAGGTTTGGTGTTGGTGTTGTCGCTTGCTTCTCCTGGACGGATCTCGCTGCCGTCTCACGCACACCTCCGCTTCTGCCGTTCCTCCCGTCTTTCGTCTTTATTCTCCTCGTTCCCTGCTCCTGGAGATGCCAGGGGCACGTGATTCTCCGCACTCCCGACGGTGCGGAGAATAGCGTGGCTCGTAAAATTTTACGGCCACGCTGTTCTCCCCCACGCCCGACTCCCGATACGAATCGCTGCCGCCGTTTTTTTACGGCCGGCAGCGATTCTCAGCTGATGGATGGGCCGAGTTCCCAGCCCTTTACGGCTGTTTTTACGAACGGCCAGACCAGGTGTGTTTGCCGTTCGTAAAAACAGCCGTAAACTGTCGATTTTTAAAACCATGGCACCGATTGGCACGGCAGTACCACGGACTCTTTGTCCTTCCGCCGCCCCGCAGTATCCATTCACAGGGCGGCTGAGGGGCATCCCGGCCCGCGCATGCGCGGGTTTCGCGCAAATGCGCGATGACGTCATCCGCGCATGCGCGGGTTGGAGTCTTGCAATCCGCGCATGCGCGGCTGACGTCATATGACGCGTCATCCGGCGCTAACTCTGGCAAGTGGGCTTAACGAAATTCGTTAAGCCCGCAATGCCGGAGTTTACGGCGTCGGGATGCTAGCCCCGACCGGGGACCAGAATCGGTTCCCGGTCGGGAAGGGGGGGCTGGCGTTAAACCCGCCCGGATTTGACGCCAGCCTTACGATTTCTCCCCATATGGGAGAATCGCGCCCCATGTTCGTTATTGTATCCCGTGCCTTCCTTCCGGCTCTCATTTCCCTGCCTCCCCCCACCTCCCTTTTAACAATCCTTCATAACTTTTTTTTCTCAAATGCTCCATCGCTGAAGGAATCCATATGTTTTAAAGGCCGAGAAGGACAGCCCATGGGGTTTTCAAGATGTGCAGGTTTCTAACAATCAATTGTCAACTTGCTGCATTTATTTTTGAAGGCTCACCATATTTTTTTATTGTACAGTAAATACAATATTTTACTGCAGTGTTTCCCTTTGGGTAGCTGGCACTCTCTTTTGGAATGTTGGACAGTGGTTCCCCAGGAGTGTGCCAATATTTGCAGGAAACACCCTCCCAAACAACAAATCACTTTAGTCTTTACAAAGTTCATAAAGTGGGTGGGAAATATGAAATACATCAGCCCCACAGTGCAATAACAAAAAAGGCCAACCACGATATCAATATTTTATTGTATTCTTCAGCTTAATACAGCAGAATCTATCAATACGTTTTGGGGGGACACGGTAGCACAGTGGTTAGCACAGTTGCTTCACAACTCCAGGGTCCCAGGATCGATTCCCCGGCTTGGGTTACTGTCTGTGCGGAGTTTTCACGTTCTCCCCGTGTCTGCGTGTGTGTGCTCTGGTTTCCTCCCACAGTCCAAAGATGTGCAGGTTAGATGGATTGGCCATGCTAAATTACCCTTAGTGACCAAAACGGTTGGGTGGGGTTACACAGATAGGGTGGGGGTTTGGGCTTAGGTCGGGTGCTCTTTCCACGGGCCGGTGCAGACTTGATGGGCCGAATGGCCTCCTTCTGCGAAGCAAATTCCATGAACTCTGTAGCAGCGATTTGTTTTCAAACAAGTCAGAAAGTTTGATTAGCTCCTGCAACAGTGTCTGTTTTTGCTGACCACTACTCATTTGCACCAAGAAGTCCAGTTAATCAATTTGCCACAAAGGAACATTTGCGTGGCTATTCTCTCTGGGTGGCATGGTAGCACAGTGGTTAGCACTGTGGTTAGCACTGTTGCTTCTCAGCGGCAGGGACCCAGGTTCGATTCCTGGCTTGGATCACTGTCTGTGCGGAGTGTGCGCGTTCTCCCCATGTCTGCATGGGTTCATTCTGGGTGCTCCGGTTTCCTCCCACAAATCCAGAAAGACATGCTTTTATGTGACAGTCTGAATTCTCTCTCCGTGTACCCAAACAGGTGCCAGCGTGTGGTGACTAAGGGCTTTTCACAGTAATTTCATTGCAGTGTTAATGTAAGCCTACTTGTGACACTAATAAAGAGTATTATTATTATATCTTGAATATATCCTCTACAATGAAGACTGATGCAAAATACCTAGGGCTGGATTCTCCGATTCTGAGGCTATGGCATCACGCCTGCGTGGGACTGGTGACGTTTTACCACCGAATATTCGGCGCAAAATGGCCACCGATCCTCCGTTTAGCTGGGGGCTAGCAGGCAGGCAGTATAGAGCATCTGGCTCTAACTGCCAATACGGCCCTGAGAATTGTTGGGTTCGTGGCCGCACATGCGCACGACGATGACCTGCATCAACCGCGCCATGCAACATGGTGCAGCCGCGCGCAGACCCGACTTACAAAATAGTGCCCCCCTTTTGTCTGGCTTGCGAGCCCCAGACCACCCCACAGTGCCCCTAGTCCCTGAAAAGACCCCTTGCCCGCGGATTGGCCATCCCCCGACTGTGGCGGTGCTGGATTTGAGTCCGCAGCAGCCACGCTGAGTTCCTGACGGATGATAGCACACGCAACCGCCGGCTGGGAGCGGTGCATCGGGGGGAGGGCCTGAGGCAACATCCTGAGGCCGTCGATACAGCATGCAGCTCTATGAGTACGCCGCTTTAGAAGGGGCAGAGCATCGTGAAAGCGGCGTCGCCCCGGTTTTGTCGGAAACGGGTATTCCGAACTCGATTTCGGCGTCGGCCACCGGCGAATCCCCCCCCTTTTATCTCAAAACATCAATTCCAGCTCACACGCCGGCGTGAGAACCGGCACCAAACACTCCGGCGTCAACAGCCCCCGAAAGTGCGAATTCTCTGCACTTTCGGGGGCTCGGTGGATGCCGGAGGTGTTGGCGCCACTCCAGCCGGCGCGGATGAGAATGCGCAAGTTCGCGCATGCGCTGAAGGGTTGGCTTGATCTCGCGCATGCGCGGAACTGCCGGCGTGTTTTGGCGCATGTGCGTGGGTTTCTGTTCTCCGCGCCGGCCATGACGGAACCCTACAGGGGCCGGCGCCGAAGGAAGAAGTGCCCCCACGGAACAAGTCCGTCCGCAGATCAGTGGGCCCCGATCACGGGACAGGCCACACGGGGACCCCCTCTGGGGTCAGATCCCCCCGCACCCCGTGAGGACCACCCCCGCCGACTTACCTGTCAGGTCCCGCCATGTGGGACCATGCGTAACCCACACTGGCCAAAAACAGATGGCCGCTCAGCCCATTGGGGCCCGGAGAATCGCCGGGTGGGGAGATGGTGCTGCAACGGCCCCCGACTGGCGTGGCGTGAATCCTGCCCCCACCCAAAAAATGGTGACGGAGAATATGGCAGCCGGTGTCGGGGTGGCGGGGCAAGATTTGCGCCGCCCCCCCCAGGGGATTCTCTGACGCGGCGGGGGGTGTTGGAGAATCCCACCCATAATTTGTGAAAGGCTGATCTATTCATTGGGAACTGACATCTCCATACTACAATAACCTGCTAACAGTAATTATGTTGATGACAGTTGTTTGATTACAGCACAGTGGTAATTGTCCTTAGTCTATTGGCACATCAAAGAGTTGCCTCCTATAATTTTTAGGAAATGGTCAACTGGTGTTTGAATGACTGGAAACACAGAACTGAACAGAACTTCTTGTTTAAAAGGGCCATCAGCATATGTGCTAGATGTCAGTATCACTACCATCCCACTCCTTCAAGAATTGACGGCTATAGCACCAGCCAACTCTGCTCTTCTTCATTGTGTTGTTTCTAAATCAGTGCTAATCAATACTGTGCAACACAGATCGCCCCCACTCTGTGCTCTCACATTTGTTTGCCATTCATTCACTCACTCTTGACCATGGTGACCACCACCTCCACTCCCCCTAGCCCCTTGCCCGATCATGGCACCTTGGGTAATTACCCACATTGCCTGACAACGAGATTCTGCCCAGTAAGCACTGTCACATTGTTTTGTGCACTCCCAGAAATTATCTATGGACCGTGATGTGTCTCCAGAATGAGAACCTTTGACCTTAATTCCAGTTTCTGTAATATAGAGGGGGTAGCTCATTCTGACTCCATTTTACAGAAGTAGCAATAAATGGATCTAACACGGGGATCATACTTAAAGCAAGTGTAATACGTCTGATCTACTGGCCAAATGTGGATGGCATGTAAATGGAGTAAATGAATGGCAAGACAGAAAAAAATGAAAGGATGGCAACACAGGAGAGTTTATTAGGGAGGGGTAAGGCAGAGATGGATGGAGAGGGAAAAGTAGAAGACTATGAGGGGAAACAAGTTGAAAGTGGAAAGTGAAAGCGAAAAGAAGAGGGTAATAAAAATCAATAACAATAAAGGAGAACATACAAAATTGCTATCTGTGATGGTCGCTGATTTTGTAGGCAAGTCTGTAATTTGAGCTCAAAAATGACTTCCTCTGCATTTTCCCCTTGGCAATATGAAACATCTCTGATGCCTTGCATTCAGGTAGAAATGTTGTTCAGTAATTCTTGGCCCCAATATTCTTTCATCTTAGAAGTAGATGGACAGTTACAGCATAACTGTTGCAACCCCATACATTCAACATCTTTCTGGGACTTTGGGAGACCTAGAATCTACCCATTGTTAACTCAGAGACCACTGTCATTATCACAAACTGTGAAATCCTTACACTATTGTCCCAGTAAAGCAATCTGGGCCTCTGTTTGTGCTTCGGCCTGATATCAAGCAAACTTCAAAACTTCAAGGGAAAAAAAGTTTGGCCCAGGTAGAGAGACAGGGAGAACCCCACAGCGGGATGGGAGGACCATCAGAGGGGACCCTAACTGGGAGCCGGGGTGGTGGTGAGCAATTCCCTCTGTAACTGCAGGACCCTCCCTCAACCACTGAGACCATCAATGCAAGGGAAGGATTCAGACAACCAAAAACCAACAAAAATCGATATCTGTTTGTCCATGCCACCAAGGCCCACCTTCCAACACGACACGGCAAGAGCACCAAAGCTAAAAGCAATATAGGTAACGTACCAACACCTCACTGTGGAGATGGTGGTGTAGTATTATTGTCACTAGATTAGCAAACCAGAGACCCAGACTAATGCTCTGGGGACCCAGGTTCAAATCACACCACAACAGATAGCGAAATATGAATTCAATAAAAATCTGGAATTAAAAGTCTAATGATGACCATGAAACAATTTATTTGTTCTTGGGATGTGGGCATTGCAGGCTGTGCCAGCATTTATTGCCCATCCCTAATTTCCCTTGAGGGACCATTACAAGGGGTTTTTAACAGCAACTTCATTGCAGTGTGGATGTAAGCCTACTTGTGACAATAAAGATTATTATTATAATTAAACCCTAGGATCCACCATATTACGACAAAATAAAGGCCAGCCAACCAAACACCACGTGGGCCCGTGTTACTCTCAGAAGGAAATAACCAAGGATAAAGACTGAGGCCCTAGGTTTAGATCTATCCCGACTCAACATTTCTCACATATTTCTCAAATTAGGGTTAGGGTTAGGGTTGAGAGAGATTGAATGTCTTGTTAAGAGGAAGAAGGAGACTTATGTAAGGCTGAGGAAACAAGGTTCAGACAGTGCGCTGGAGGGATACAAGATAGCCAGGAGGGAACTGAAGAAAGGGATTAGGAGAGCTAAGAGAGGGCATGAAAAATCTTTGGCAGGTAGGATCAAGGAAAACCCCAAGGCCTTTTACACATATGTGAGAAATATGAGAATGACTAGAGCGAGGGTGGGTCTGATCAAGGACAGTAGCGGGAGATTGTGTATTGAGTCGGAAGAGATAGGAGAGGTCTTGAATGAGTACTTTTCTTCAGTATTTACAAACGAGAGGGGCCATATTGTTGGAGAGGACAGTGTGAAACAGACTGGTAAGCTCGAGGAGATACTTGTTAGAAGGAAGATGTGTTGGGCGTTTTGAAAAACTTGAGGATAGACAAGTCTCCCGGGCCTGACGGGATATATCCAAGGATTCTATGGGAAGCAAGAAATGAAATTGCAGAACCGCTGGCAATGATCTTTTCATCCTCACTGTCAACAGGGGTGGTACCAGGGGATTGGAGAGTGGCGAATGTTGTGCCCTTGTTCAAAAAAGGGAATAGGGATAACCTTGGGAATTACAGGCCAGTTAGTCTTACTTTGGTGGTAGGCAAAGTAATGGAAAGGGTACTGAGGGATAGGATTTCTGAGCATTTGGAAAGACACTGCTTGATTAGGGATAGTCAGCACGGATTTGTGAGGGGTAGGTCTTGCCTTACAAGTCTTATTGACTTCTTTGAGGAGGTGACCAAGCATGTGGATGAAGGTAAAGCAGTGGATGTAGTGTACATGGATTTTAGTAAGGCATTTGATAAGGTTCCCCATGGTAGGCTTATGCAGAAAGTAAGGAGGCATGGGATAGTGGGAAATTTGGCCAGTTGGATAACGAACTGGCTAACCGATAGAAGTCAGAGAGTGGTGGTGGATGGCAAATATTCAGCCTGGAGCCCAGTTACCAGTGGCGTACAGCAGGGATCTGTTCTGGGTCCTCTGCTGTTTGTGATTTTCATTAACGACTTGGATGAGGGAGTTGAAGGGTGGGTCAGTAAATTTGCAGATGATACGAAGATTGGTGGAGTTGTGGATAGTGAGGAGGGCCGTTGTCGGCTGCAAAGAGACATAGATAGGATGCAGAGCTGGGCTGAGAAGTGGCAGATGGAATTTAACCCTGACAAGTGTGAGGTTGTCCATTTTGGAAGGACAAATATGAATGCGGAATACAGGGTTAACGGTAGGGTTCTTGGCAATGTAGAGGAGCAGAGAGATCTTGGGATCTATGTTCATAGATCTTTGAAAGTTGCCACTCAAGTGGATAGAGCTGTGAAGAAGGCCTACGGTGTGCTAGCGTTCATTAGCAGAGGGATTGAATTTAAGAGCTGTGAGGTGATGATGCAGCTGTACAAAACCTTGGTAAGGCCACATTTGGAGTACTGTGTGCAGTTCTGGTCGCCTCATTTTAGGAAGGATGTGGAAGCTTTGGAAAAGGTGCAAAGAAGATTTACCAGGATGTTGCCTGGAATGGAGAGTAGGTCTTACAAGGAAAGGTTGAGGGTGCTTGGCCTTTTCTCATTAGAATGGAGAAGGATGAGGGGTGACTTAATAGAGGTTTATAAGATGATCAGGGGAATAGATAGAGTAGACAGTCAGAGACTTTTTCCCCGTGTGGAACAAACCATTACAAGGGGACATAAATTTAAGGTAAATGGTGGAAGATATAGGGGGGATGTCAGAGGTAGGTTCTTTACCCAGAGAGTAGTGGAGGCATGGAATGCACTGCCTGTGGAAGTAGTTGAGTCGGAAACGTTAGGGACCTTCAAGCGGCTATTGGATAGGTACATGGATTATGGTAGAATAATGTACTGTAGATTAATTTGTTCTTAAGGGCAGCACGGTAGCATTGTAGATAGCACAATTGCTTCACAGCTCCAGGGTCCCAGGTTCGATTTTGGCTTGGGTCACTGTCTGTGTGGAGTCTGCACATCCTCCCCGTGTGTGCGTGGGTTTCCTCCGGGTGCTCCGGTTTCCTCCCACAGTCCAAAGATGTGCAGGTTGGGTGGATTGGCCATGATAAATTGCCCTTAGTGTCCAAAATTCTACGGTCTATGATTAACCTAGGACAAAAGTTCGGCACAACATCGTGGGCTGAAGGGCCTGTTCTGTGCTGTATTTCTCTGTGTTCTCTATGTTTAACACCTCTCCAAATGTGGATCATCCACCTTGAGACACCCAAGGCATCCCAAAGGAGGTGCCATCACCAGAGGAGCAACAGGATAAAGAACATGATACTGGGCCTGGCCTAGCTACAAGAATAAAGACATGAAAAAACTGGCCCCCATATACAACACCCCCCAAGGCTAAACCCATCAGGTCCTGTGCAAAATAGGACACCTAAAGAAACCCTCTCGAGTGGTACCACTCCACCAGACACACCACCTACCACCAAAGATAGAGGATACGGAGGTCAACCTCACGACAAAGGTTCTGACAACAGAAGAACAGTCAAAGAGGGAGATCCAGTTCAGCATAACTGACTGATGCCCCACTAAAGGGCAGCTCGACAAACCCCCGTCCTCAACAGGACAAAATCCTGGGCCTGAAGAATAAGCGCAGCCAAAAGAAAAGGATTTAGTCTGACTATGGGGACCGTCCTCAAACACAGCAAGGACAAAATTAACCTTACCACCCAAACCCTCAACCCCTCGCCCCACTCCGACTCTGTTCATCCTCCTCCTCAGGATAGAAAACCATAAAGAAACGGTATTCAAATCCTGCATACATTATCCAGTTTAACATGATACAGCCTTATTAATCTGCAATAATTGACGATGCAAGACATCACCCCTAAAGAATTCACTTCCCTGCAGGCAGATAAAATAACATTAACTGACAACATCATGATTATCAGGGAGTAAAGCCCAGGACTACAACTGAGAAAAGATAAAAGACACTCCAATTGCGCACAGAGAAAGTAGACATCAAGGATAAAGCAGGATCTGTAACAGATAGTATTCTTTATGATCTTCTAATGATTTCAACGATTGCAACATGATCTTCATTACTTCCAGTCTGCCGACTCGACCAGTCAACAACCTAGGCTCCCGCAAGGTGGGACACCAGGAACATGACTATACAGACCAAGAGGTTGGAAGGCAACCCCAATCTCAGGCTTCGAAGACAGGATTAAATGTGCTTCGGCGAGTTTGAGCTGCCCGCCCTCCAGATCGAGATTCCCAAAAAATGGCAGCCAGTTCTCAAACTCCACTAACTCAACGAAGTACCAGGCTCAGCAGGGCTCCTAAACGATCTCCCCCCCCCCCCCCCCCCCCCCCCCCCCCCCCCATCCTCGTCTGAAACCCTCAGAATGGGTGGAATGGGACCTCAATCATGCAGAGGCGGGCTATTACCAAGGACAATGCTCCTTCTGTCGCAAGAGTCTCCTCATGCGCTGCTACTGCCTCATAAAGACACCTCGCAACTCCTGAAACTGGCTGTGGAAGAACCACATCATGGAGCCAAGCTATGGGTGGCATGGTAGTGCAGAGGTTAGCACTGTTGCTTCACAGCACCAGGGACCCGGGTTCGATTACCAGCTTCGGTCACTGTCTGTGCGGAGTCTGCAAGTTCTCCCCATGTCTGCATGGGTTTCCTCTGGGTGCTCCAGTTTCCGCCCATAAGTCCTGAACAACCTGCTGTTATGTGAATTGGACATTCTGAAATCTCCCTCAGTGTACCCGAACGGGCGCCGGAATGTGTCGACTCGGGGATTTTCACAGTAATCTCATTACAGTATTAATGTAAGCCGACCTGTGACAAGAAAGATTATTATTATTATGTTTGATTAACTTTGTCGTTAGCAGCCATCATCTGACAGTGAAAACCATACTGTCAGGGTAACAATCCTCCCAAAAGTAGCTGCGCCACCAAAGGCAGGGCCCCGCAACAACTTTGTCCAGTTGCCAGGAATCATCGAGGATTAAAGCCTTTCAACGACGCAATAAAGCTGAAACATTGACCAACGACTCTTGGTACATCGCACTAACCATGCCGACCAAGAAAAGACAAACAAAAGATGTGCACAAGGATAAAACTAAAGATTGAAAGATGAGCAGAGCTAGAGCTCACATAAATGCAGCCGCTCCCACGCTCACATCACATGAACTCTCCTAGATAGATTCTTGATAAGCAAAGAGTGAATGGTTATAGACGGAAGGAGGGAATGTGGGGTTGTGGTTACAATTAGATCAGCCATGATCTTATTACATTTGTAGAGCAGGCTTGATGCAAGCGAATGGTCTACTCCTGCTCCTAATTCTTATGTTCTGATGTAATGGTACTGATTACCAGGAGCAAATTTTCGGATTATTTGTACAATAATGACCCAGTAAATCTCAGAAGGGTGAAATCCTTCCTGGATAGCCTCCATGACTCCTTTGAGAAAGTGACAACACAAGTGGACCGTGAAAAGCCGAAGCAATTGGTATCCTTGGATTTCTAAACATATCTGTCAAGGTTTCACTAGCAAAGATAAACGTTAAGTTTCTTTCCCGGTTAGGTTACTATTTGTTTGCTCCCACATCCTCTGTTAACATCGAACATTTACTCTTTACTGTTCAAATAAACATTAGAAATACTTATCAGGAATAGGTGTGCTGGCTCAAATTTGAACTTTGGAAAATTTGTGCTTGTGATTGGGAATTTCAATTAGTTTGCATTAACATGATTACCCCACCTCTTTCCAGTTGTGAATATGGTGTTCTGCTGTGGAAGTTTCTTAAGAGCAAATGTACAAGACCTCGACTGTGCAGTTCAAAAACAACCACAGATAGCCACAAACAGATAGAAAAGCCACAAACGCACAAAGGAAAGTCTTAGAAAACCACCAATGTAGATGGAAACAGACTGATAAAACCACGGAAACACACAGGGACAGACAGAGAAACATAAAGGTATGTAAGGCAAGAGGGAAACAGAACAGGTAAGTCGGAAACTGAACAGGTACACACAAAGAAAAAGAGGAAAAACATCACAGATGTACACAGAAGGACAGGGAACAATATACATAGATAAGAAAGAGAGAGAGACCCAGCACTGACACAGCAAAACAATGAGTGATAGAAAATAAGAGAACCACTGACAAATACAGCAGAAAAGGAGAGATAAACTCAAGGACACAGAAAAATAGTTTTTGCTCAATTTACTGTCCTGGATTGTCATGCTTCATGAATGAGATGTACATAAAAGTCAACATACATCTATTTTTTAAAAATCCTTTGGCTTCAGAGCCATACCAATTTTGCTCCAATAAAATGAAGCATGCATAGTGGCACAGTGGGTGGCATGAAGGCACAGTGGTTAACACTGCTACCTCACAGTTAGGTTACGGGAAAAGGGCAGATTTGTGGGCCTGGGTGGAGTGCTCTTTTGGAGGGTTGGTGCAGCATCAATGGGCCGAATGGCTTCCTTCTGCACTGGGGGCTTCTGTTCAATCTAACCTTATAAACACCACAAACATTCATAATGCAAGAGATGACTAAAATGATTTTTATTTATTTGTTCATTGGGAAGTCAACATTTAATGCCCATCCTTACTTTCCATTGAACTGAGGCTTATTAGGTCTTTTCAGGGGGCAGTTTAGTGTCAACCACCAGATTGGGTAAGGACAGCAGAAGGACACAAGTGTAGTACAGCACTTAATGAAAAAAGAACTCCCCTCTCTTGAACAAGGCTGAATATAAATATTTGTGTCAAAATAAGTGAATAGAGAGAAGTATTACAATCCAATTTATATTCGTATAGTACACAACCAAAAATTAAGATTTATAATCAAGGAATATGAAACAGTAAATCCTTAATCAGGGAATTTATACAGACTCTTCAATCACAGTTAAGCTCATTCAATTTGCTCCAAATGGTGTCTCTGTACAAATCTACAATCAAAATTTGACAACATTTTGAAAAAACATTCATCTGTGGGAAGTCTGTGTGAATGTCAAATGCATGAACACCTCCTGGAGTGTGGGCTCCTACAAACAGACTTTATTAGGATACCGACGCTAAACTATAACACCTGTCACAAATAAATCTACAACTAACAGAAATCTCTGGACTCAAACAAATACAGGGTTAAAAAGTAAGTTACAGTTGATTTGATTCTATAGAAATCCTGTAAGGAGCTACTTGGAGAGTTTTACTGCACATTTAATGTCAGTTCAGCTCAATGACCAGGAACTTTGGCAGTTAGAAAACAGCTCAAATTAGCATTCTGTGATTGCCAGTGTCTTACGTAACCCTCAAAAGATTCAAGTATAAATGTAAGCAAAACAGCTAGTGTGTTGGAAGCGGAGGTGTAGCAGTAAAGGGTTAATTCTGTATCAAAAGAATGGAATGAGAATAAAAACAAGAAGGTTGTTTGCAAAATGATATTGAACCAGATTTTGTAATCAGTGGTAAATAATAGGGAACAGACGTTCATTATACTTTCAATTACCCCTTTACTTTCCATGGACCTTTGCATTGGAAGTTCCCGTCAGCGAACTAAACAAAAAGCAGAGTGACCTCTACAAAGTTTGTAGAACTTGTGTGTATCTCCTTAACCAATCATATTGAAGAACTGTTAATGGGCAGCACAGAAGCGTAACCAATGCATGTCAGTGAGAATATTGATTTCAATGTCAAATCCAGTTCAGAAAGGGAAAATAGAGAAAGGGAAAGAAAGATTGGATTGAGAGAAATATAAGACAAAGAAAAAGTAAAAAAGAATATATTTTCCGTAATCTCCAAGAATTAAAATCTGAAGGATTGAATGCATAGAATTATCATAGAATTTACAGTGCAGAAGGAGGCCATTTGGCCCATCGAGTCTGCACCGGCTCTTGGAAAGAGCACCCTACCCAAGGTCAACACCTCCACCCTATCCCCATAACCCAATAACCCCACCCAACACTAAGGGCAATTTTGGACACGAAGGGCAATTTATCATGGCCAATCCACCTAACCTGCACATCTTTGGACTGTGGGAGGAAACCGGAGCACCCGGAGGAAACCCACGCACACACGGGGAGGATGTGCAGACTCCGCATAGACAGTGACCCAAGCCGGAATCGAACCTGGGACCCTGGAGCTGTGAAGCAATTGTGCTATCCACAATGCTACCGTGCTGCCCTGAGGTCTTGCCATAGAGGTCGTTTAATGGTAAAGCAATCAAGATTATGTCATTAAAAGGGGTATTTTCATTAGAATGGATAAACTTTGTGCGGGTTTCTCCGTCCCGCCGCGCCAGATTTCTGGGGCGGCACGCCGTCGGGATTCTCCATTTCACGAGCTGGTCAATGGGGTTTCCCATTGTGGGGCAGCCCCACACCGCCGAGAAACGTCGGCAAAATGGATAATCCTCAGGGCGGCATGTGGCGCAGTGGTTAGCACTGGGACTGCGGCGCTGAGGACCCGGGTTCGATCCTGGCTCTGGGTCACTGTCTGTGTGGAGTTTGCACGTTCTCCCCGTGTCTGCGTGGGTTTCACCCCCACAACCCAAAGATGTGCCGCTTAGGTGGATTGAGCACGCTAAATTGCCCCTTAATTGGAAAAAGAAAAATAATTGGCTACTCTAAATTTATTTTAAAAATTGGATAATCCCAATGGGGGAGAATTAAGCCCCCTAACGTTTTCTGGTGAGTTTAGTACATATTAAAGGCAAAATCGCCATAGTCCCAGATGACCATAGGCTGCTTTCCCATTTGAGGGGAAGAGCTGACTGGGTGATTTAACCTGAGGATCACCACACCTCAGGGAGAGGGCAAGGTTGAGAAGGCAGGGCCTTCATGAATAACCCCAGACGGTACGGGAATTGAACCCATGCTGTTGACAACAATTTCCTAAATTAACATTTACTATGGTCAGTAGAAGTTGCTGTCCGATTTACACATCAATAATAGTGAGTGCTCTTGGCTTCACAATTAGTTTTATCATAAAATCCGTCCCAATGTCGGCGAATTCATCATTCAATTAAATTAGAATGTTACAACAAATATGCTACAAGCTACAAGCTATCTGATCAGGAGGGCACTGATGGTCCAATTAAAAAACTTTTTCTTTTGGACTTTCAATGGTTTCAACAGGATCTAATAAATGTAAACGGTTGATAGGCTTTGACCTTTCAATCACTAAACATATTTTTATTCACTTGAGCAGAATTAATTCTGTATCATTGCTGAAGTGAAGTGTGCTTCTAACACACCACTGAGTATTAGGCTAATGAACACAGTACTGTATGCTTTATTAAGCTGTAATGTAAAGTAGTTACAGACCTCAGACTCATTTTGTGATAATATACGGTGAGAAGATGCTTGGCTGTATTCTCCGTTTGGGAGACCATTTCTCCCGCCGGAGCTGAATTGCACCAGTTTTACGATCCCCCTTGCAATCGTAAAGCGGGATGCAATTTGGTGTTCCACACCATGCAAATTTATGTATGGCGTGGAATACGAGGGATTCCCTGGGAATAAGGGGATCTCCCACAGGGATGCCCTGCCTAGAGGAACTCTCTCCACAGACTCTCCCCACACACAGACTCCTCCCCCGCCAAAGACCCCCCGCCAAAGACACCCCCCCCCCCCCCCCCCCGCCACAGAAAAAGGACCCCTGTCTGGAAGCTAGAGAACAATTCAGACAGTGGCAGTGGGGAACATTATAGCTGTAATACTTACCTTGCAGGTCCAGGTGTCCATTCCTCAAAGGTGCCTGTATCTAGTTCTCTCAGATCCACGGTCTGCAGGCTATTCCTAGCTTTTGAGTAGTGGTCTGTGATGACAACTCGTAAAAACCATCTGCAGCTTTGGTCCATTCATATCTTTTCACGCTTCAGTGGCCTAAGTGGTGAAATCCAATGTATGGAAACATTGACCACATTAAAGAGAGGTAAGTGCAATTAAATCACACGCTTGAGTGATTGGAATGCACTGAGTGCAACGTATATGGTGCCCGATGTGCAGTGCGGCAGGGGGTTGGGGTTCAGATGGTTTCTGCCACCATGGCCTTAGCGTGGCGGATCTCGCGATAGACCAAGGGGGCAACGGTTGCCCTCTTGGCTCACCGCGAGCTCGGCCACACCAGGGCAATGATAGTAGAGACCACAAGTGATCTGCACCCACGTGATTCGCGGCCGTGGGGACCGGAGAATCAGGGGAGGGCAGAGCATAGGGCAGCGGACCCGCTAAATAGATCCAAATGGATCATTATGACCTATTTGCATTTATTTATATGCACCCGCTGGCGTGCAATGTTGAATTCATTCACGCCTCCAGCAGGGGGTTAGAACATGGCATTGGGGTCAGCACCCAGCGCCGATCCGATTTTGCCCCAACACCTAATTCTCCATACCATTGGGGAACGCATTCCAGGCATTCCGGGATGGAAAATGCAGCCCACTATCTTCCATAATCAGTTACACAATTAATAAAAAATATTTTATCAAGTGGATTCTACATGTTGGCTGTATTACATTCTGGAATCCATTTTAAGGCATGATGTATGTGAGTTTTTGTTCTGCTGCACCTTGTACATGGCTTTTGTCCCCTCAGGAAACCGCCTGCTACAATATTGGTTGTGGCAGCAAATTCAAAATGTCTTTTTCATTCATGTTATTGCCCCATCTTGGCCAACACCACTCTCCCAACTAACATACATTTAAGTTGTTTGCCCCAAATTATGCACTCTGCTTTGACAATGGACAGCAGGGGCTGGTTTAGCACAGTCGGCTAAATTGCTGCTTTGTAATACAGAACAATGCCAGCAGCACGGGTTCAATTCCCGTACCGGCCTCCCCGAACAGGTGCCGGAATATGGCGACAAGGGGCTTTTCACAGTAACTTCATTGTGACAATAAATTATTATTATTACATTATTTATTGCCATGGAATTCAAACTAATTGGCTTCAAATATTCATAGGCACAGCTGAAAGTTCAACCTTTAGCTTTAGCTACAGGTAAAACTACAATCAATATAAATGGTATTCGGGCCCTGGACCCTGAGAATAATCAGCATCCTTGACACATTTTGAGGACAAAGTAATTGTTTTGCTCCAACAGTACTAAATCTTGATCTTTTACGACAATGGAGATGAAGTCTCGGAATATATAATTCTAGAATCATTGCTAATGACAGTGGCGTTGTGGTATTGTCACTGCACAATACTGCCGAGAACCAGTGTAATAATCGGGGAACCAGGTTTGAATCCCACCCGGGTGGAATTTGATTTCAATATAAAAAGAAAATCTAGAATTAAGAGTCTAATGTTGACCATGAAACTCATGTCAATTGTTGTAAAATCCCATCTGATTCACTAATCATTCTTTTGGGAAGGAAATCTGCCGGCACAGTGAAAAATTAAAATCGTTTATTGGCACGAGTAGGCTTCAATGAAGTTACTGTGAAAAGCCCCTAGTCGCCACATTCCGGCGCCTGTCCGGGGAGGCTGATACGGGGATCGAACCGTGCTGCTGGCCTGCTTTAAAAGCCGGCGATTTAGCTCAGTGAGCTAAATGTAGTCGGGAGGGAGTTACCCTTGGAGTCCTCATAATGGCAGCAGGTCAAACATGGGGCCTGGTTACCACGTAACCCCCAACTGATGAATCCTCCATGATCAATACTTCTTTGAGAAAGGACTGAGGGGAGGTAAGGGCACAAAATGTACTTTGTGTGAGGGAGACTTAAATGCCCATCACGAAAAGTGGCTCGGTAGCACCACCACCGATGGCACTGGTCTTAAAGGACATAGCTGGATCTGTGGCAGGTGGTGAGGGAATCAACAAGAGGTAACAGCTTGTCTGTGGGCGTGGCAAGTTCTGGAACACAAGTCTGCAGTACTATTGCTGGAATATTGTTCATCATAATCGGGAGATTGACTCCCTACTGAAGGCCAGGTCAGAGGCGTTCAAGTCAGGCAACCCTGACCTATACAAGAAATCCGCAAAGTCATCAGGGATGCCAAGAGACAATATCACACCAAGCTAGAGTCACAGACTAATGTAACGGACTCTCATCGGTTTTGGCAAGTCTTAATCAACATAACGGGCTACAAAGCAAAACCGAGTAGACTCTCCGGCAGCAGCGCACCCTTCCCGATGGACTCAATGCATTCTATGCTCGGTTTGAGCAGGAAACCATCAAACTGCTGTCAACTGCCCCAGCAGCCCTGGACACACCCATACCTACAGTCACAGCTTCAGAAGTCAGATTGGCCTTCTTGTAAGTGAACCCTCAGAAAGCGACAGGCCTGACGGGGTCCCTGGTCGTGGATTTAGATCCTGCACGGGCCAGCTGGCAGATGTGTTCATGGACATCTTCAATCTCTCTCTACTCGGTTCCGAGGTCCCCACCTGCTTCAAGAAGACCACCATCATACCGGTGCCAAAGAAGAATCAGGCAACGTGCCTCAACGGCTATTGTCCAGTGGCCTTAACATCGATTGTAATGAAGAGCTTCAAGAGGTTGGTCATGAGGTACATCAATTCCTTACTCCCAGAAAGCCTAGATCCACTGCAATTCGCATACCGCCACAATTGGTCCACCGCAGATGCTATCTCCCTGGACCTACACTTATCCCTGGAGCATCTCAGCAACAAGGACTCCTAGATCAGACTCCTATTTATTGACTACAGCTCCACCTTCAACACCATAATCCCAGCCAAGCTCATATCAAAGCTCCAAAACCTAGGACTTGTCTCCTCACTCTGCAACTGAATCCTCGACGTTCTGACCGATAGACCACAATCTGTAAGAATAAACAACAACACCTCCTCCATGATGGTCCTCAATATTGGGGCCCCGGAAGGCTGCGTACTTAGCCCCTACTATAGTCCTGATACACAGAAATGTGGCTCCAACTCCTTCTACAAGTTTGCCAACAACACGACCATAGTGGGTCAGATCTCAAACAATGATGAGTCAGAGTACAGGAGGGAGAGAGACAACCCAGTGGAGTGGTGTAATGGCAACAATCTCTCTCTCAATGTCAGCAAAACTAAAGAGCTGGTCATTGACTTCAGGAAGCAAAGTATTGTACACACCTCTGTCTGCATCAACGGGACTGAGGTGGAGATGGTTGACAGCTTCAAATTCCAAGATGTGCACATCACCAACAATCTGTCCTTGTCCACCCACGTCGACGTTACGACCAGGAAAGCACAACAGCGCTTGTACTTCCACAGGAATCTAAGGAAATTCGGCATGCCCACATTAACTCTTACCAATTTTTACAGATGCACCATAGAAAGCATCCTATCTGGCTGCATCACAGCCTGGTATGGAAACTGCTCGGCCCAAGACCGTAAGAAACTACAGAGAATCGTGAACACAACAGTCCATCACATGAACCTGCCTCCCATCCATTGACTCTGTGTACACCTCCCACTGCCTTGGGAAAGTGGGCAGCATAATCAAAGACCCCTCCCACCTGGCTTATTTACTCTTCCAAAATCTTCCATCGGTCAGGACATACAGAAATCTGAGAACACGCACTAACAGATTCAAAAACAGCTTCTTCCCCTCTGTTACCAGACTGCTAAACTACCCTCTTATGGACTGATCTGATCTCTTCACGTATCTTCTCTGCTGAGTAGTACTACACTCCTGTATGCTTCACCTGATGCCCGTGTCAATGTATTTACGTTGTGTATTTTATGTTTGCCCTATGTATTTTCTTTTCACGTACGGAATGATCTGTCTGAGCTGTTCGCAGAACAATACTTTCACTGTACCTTGCTATATGTGACAATAAACAAATCCAATCCAATCCAAGTCACTCAGCATTCTGACTTTGAAATATTTCACCATCTCTTCACTGTCACTGGGTCAAAATCCCGGTACTTCCTTCCTAACAGCGATGTGGGTGTAACTACTCCTCATGGAGTGCAGCGGTAAGGCGGCTCATCACCACCTTTTCAAGGGCAATTAGGGATGGGCAATAAATGTTGGTTTAGCCAGTGAAGCTCACATCATTTAGAGGAATAACAAAAGAATTACGATTTCCAGTGGCAGCAAGGCTAATTAACAGTGTATTTTTATGGCATGTCATTTTATTACATGATAAACATTTCAATTCTCCCCATTATTTTCCTTTATTTCACCTCTGAAACACACATGTTCTCTCAATTGGCAATCAGGGACAGAATGCCCAGCAAATGTTAAACGCTGCCGTTTTACACACATGAAGCACACACATGTTACAGCATGACATGCCTTTTCTCAAGCATATTTTCTCAACACCCAGGGGTGGCACAGTGGTTAGCCCTGCTGCCTCATTGCGTTAGGGACACGGGTTCAATTCCAGCTTTGGGTCACTGTCTGTGTGGAATTTGCACATTCTCCCCCTGTCCGTGTGAGTTTTCTCTGGGTGTTCTGGTTTCCTCCCACAGTCCAAAGTTGTGCTAGTTAGGTGGATTGGCCATGCTAAATTGCTCCTTTGTGTCCAAAAAGATGAAGTATTCTTTCGGAGGGTTGGTGCAGACTCGATGGGCCTGCTTCTGCACTGTAGGAATTCTATGATCTGCATTTATTGATCACTGTTCGCTTATGCACTAATCGCTCTTGCTCTATTCCTAAGTACGTATGGAGCCACTATATGGTCTCTTTCAACCTAGTCGGTGGAGCAGAACAGGCTACTCTGCTACTGTCAATGCTCCTATGTGAAAAGATGCCAGTGAACTTCCTGAGCTGAGCCAAAGATTATTTGTCCTTCCGATCACAATGGAATAACTATTTTCCAGACAAGAGCCGGCGTAACTTACTTTCAACTGTTACAGATGTTGGACTTTACAAGAGAGTTATGTTGTCAAACATCACCTTTAATTTAAGATGGAACAGAACATTCTGTAAAGGGGTATGCTGCGGTCATACTAACCATCTCTGTTCTGAGATAGGCCCATGTAATCTGCTTGACTTGGGGAAGAAACCTAAACAGAAACCAACTGAAATTAAATTATCGTTCTCACATGTTTACAGAAACTCATAGAAAAATGACAGCTGATTGCTGAGACACAAGAAGAGAGACAAAGAAGGTATTGTTGTGTGGAGGAGCTATGAAGAACAAAAAAGGACTGTTTTGTGTTAACAACCAAGCAGGATGCTTGTGCGAGCTTGTTTCAAAATTAAGGGCACATATTAGAAGGTACGTTTGGAGATTTAAGCTCCAAGAGGTCACTGTAGTAGGCCATGCTGGTGAAGATTAGATCTTGAAGACTCAGGTTGAATGGAATGATTGTTAAAGGACACTTATGGGGCAGAGACGTATGAGCCTGCTGGAGAGCCAGGAATAACTTTAGACTTGTTTGTGTAATGCTATCTGACAGAAGTGTGCCATAAATTGAAAAGTGTTGTACGACATTTATCAACTGACTTAGTAAGTTAATGCAAATCTACCTTTTCCTAAGTTTAGTTTATTAGATTTATGTTAAGTAATGTATGATCTATGTTAATTTTAGTTTGTTGCCGTGAAAATCTTATGGGTGAAATCATGCCCTTTGGCAATTTTGGTTGGTCAATAGGTAACTCATCCCTTTAAAACAGTTATTGGTCTCTCTGGGGAGAGTAATACAAGTCATAGTTAAGAAATTGGAGGGCGCGATCCACCGGCCACACGACAACTGAAAGGCAGCTCAGCATGGTGCAAGGCGGCCAGTAGATGCTGGGACCTACGTCGCAATGTGAATCCTGCTCATTGCAAATTTATATTAGAATGAGACACTCTAATATGCACTCTGGCAAGCTAACCAAGGCATTAGAATCTAATCCCTTTGTCTTGGAGACCTGGGGCGAGCGTTGTTCAGGCTGGTCTCCACGAACGGAAACCAGACGGAACGACACTCGTGGGAGTCTCCCAGGAGATCAGAGGCCCCCAGGTGCTTACCCTCAGGCAGGGTGGGATCCAGACGCTGCTGGTGCCACCCGAACACATTGGCACTGCTAGCCTCGCACCCTGGCAGTGTCTCCTGGATGCCAGCCTGGCACTGCCACAATGCCCAGGTGGCAGTGCCAGGTGGCAGGGGCACTGCCATGGTGCCGGACTGGCAGTGCCAGGGTGCCAAGCTGGTACTTTTCCCATGATGGGGATCGGAGTGCCATTCAGGGGGGCCCCAAGAACCCCCTTATAGATGAGTTGGGGCTTTGGGTGGTTTGGGGGTCAAGAGATCGAGAGGAGTTCCGGCAAGAGCAGCTCCTCGGTGCAGAAAACGGGACTAAGTGTGGCCTCGTCAGGGAGTTCCCCTTTGAGGCACCAAATCTACCCGAATGGGAATATAGTCCCAATCGCTAGGGTGGGGTTTCTTGGTGTTCCAAGCGGCGGGAAACACCCGGCTAAACGTGCTCCCATGGGACTCTGATCCCATTCGGGTAGATCGTACCTGAAATCTTTCCCCTACATTTCAAATAGCAGAAGTAAAAGCATACAAACCATTGTTTTATGCAAGGTACGACACAATTGGAGTACAAGAAAGTCAGCATTCAAAGGCTTAACTACTTGGAAGCAAAATAATATAACACAATACAGTCCAGTCCAGAAAGTCCAAATGCCTGAGAATGGAAGGCATTGCAGTCATTGTCAGGAACGCAGCAAAGCTGAGAAAGGTTAAGGAGGGTGCAGGCTGAACAGCTGCCAGCAACAAATCTGTTTGCTATCTCCCTGTTTGACTCCTACACCAGTAGAGTGATTATATATCATTCAGTGTTCTGCTCTTGTATTTCTGGTCTTGACAACCAGAGATTAATACCAGGCACATACGATCATGAATTTGTGGAAACCAAAAACAGAGTAAGAAAAATAGTGCCTGCCTGCTTAACATGTCTTTTATACCCCGAGGATTGAACAACCACTTCCTATAAGGCGCTTTTTGGAAAGAAGTGTTGGATAAAAAATAATATGAACAAGCAAGTAGACAATCTCCAGAGTAGATTTAACAAGGACAGAGGGCACTGAGACAGCACAATTTTTATGAACACCATCTTGTGCAGCCCATAAAGCTGTAAGCAATATGGCACAAAGGCTTTTCTTTATATAAAGGATTGTTCAAAATTTATATACAACTGTTATGATTACACTACACTTGTGGAGGTGTGTGAGGCCATGCATATTGCAGGCACAGTACTGAAGTGTTTTGTCACTTCTAAACAACATAGAACAGTAGCCCAAATACACACACATCAGCTGCTGAACTGAACTGCCCGCCAAAACAAGAAGGCCTCGTTCATTCTTTTCTACATAAAAGAGAAATACATCAGGGAGCCTGCCGCCAGCACACCCTACTGGCAGACATTTATACAGCACTTATTTTCAACCAAAATGTCCTTTTACAAAAGCATAAACTTTAGGCACAAACAGCACACCAAGTTCCCCTTCAGTCAGGAACAAATTGGTCAGGTGGTTTGCAGATTCACTTTCTAGAGAGGAGTGTTGGTTGCGGTTTTGCTTAGAAATGGAAGGTTCTGCTGTTCCACTTGTTTCTTCTGTTCATCTCCAACAGTTACACGTGCAGGCTCGCCAGTTGAATCAAGTCGTGCTTCACCAACTGAAGCAAATTTATCCCAGAAATTTTTAACTGTGACTGAAGTTCCCTGGAAATTTGCTTCTTTGGATTTGGCTTCTCTAATCTGGTCAGTGTGTCTTTCCCAGTTTCCACAGGGAGTTTCAACATCATCGGTCATTGGTCCTCGGTACTTGGTGATTCTTCCCAGGAGCCATTTGGTGTTCCACAGTAATTTCTGAACCTAACAGATTGATCCAGATTAAACTGATGAGCTGGTTTACTTGTGTCATGTAAACTTTTCTGAACCAATCTTTCCTTTCAAATCCAGGCACAGTAAATCTATTCTGGTATGCAGTTAAATTCCAAACATCAGCTCAGGAGGTGATATGCCTGTTGTTGAATGTGGAGTGTTACGATATATCATCAAAAAAATTCTTCACTTTTAACTTCCAATCTGTTTGTGTCCTATCTCTCAATATGGTCATTCTGAACATTTTGGGCAAAGCGTTACACTTCACCATTTGAAGGTGGTAATGTGAGATGTGAATCTGCTTAATCCCATTCTTTTTGAGGAATGTTTGAAATTTGCATGATGTGAACTGAGTGTCATTGTCAGACACAATCTGCTTCAGCAATCCAAAAGTTGTGAACTTATTCCAGAGAGCATCAATGGTCTTTGTTGTAGCTGTCGGCTTCATGGAAATGACATGAGGTCACTTTGTGGGAACATCCACCACAATCAAGTGGTCGGGCAAAGTCCATATGACGTCTCTGCCATGGGCAGTGAGGCCAAGCCTGCGGATGCAATAATGGGTGGGTACGGGGGAAGACTTCATTCCTTGGCAGTCACTGACTATGCTTTCAATATCATTATCCAGGTTTGGCCAGCATACATGATGAGCCAATGCTTACCTTTTGGCGATTCCCATGTGACTGAATTGAAGTTCTTCGAACACATGTTGTAATTTTGAAGGAATAACAACTCTCATTCCACATAACAAACAGCCGCCTTGCAGAGCCCACTCAAATCTTCATGTGTAGGAAGGTCGAAATTCAGTTGGCACTTCTAGGGCTGCACACCAACCTTTCCATGTGTACAGATATACCTTGGAGAGCACAGCATACCTTTGCATTTCAAGTCAAATTTGATACGCTTCAACAGGTAACATGTCTATCTGGTTCACACCAAACGTAATGACTTCACTTCAGGTTGTGGAGCTGTGGTGCAACAGAAGTCTGGAAAGTGCATCCACATTTCTATGATTCTCACTGGGGTGAAAAATAATTTTGTATCAGTAAGCAGATAAGATCAGTGCCCGCTTTTGTAGGCATGCAGCAGCAAGTTTTGAAATTCGTGACTTCGAATTAAGCAACCAGGTCAAAGGCTTCTAGTCTGTAATTAATGTGAGTTTGCACCCATACAAGTACTGATGGAATTTCTTAACTCCATAAATTGAAAATCGCTTATTGTCACAAGTAGGCTTCAATGAAGTTACTGTGAAAAGTCCCTAGTTGCCACATTCCGGCGCCTGTCCGGGGAGACTGGCACGGGAATCGAACCGTGCTGCTGGCCTGCTTGGTCTGTTTTAAAAACCAGCGATTTAGCCGAGTGAGCTAAACCAGCCCCTTCCTTCTCAATGTGAGCATAATTCTGTTCGGCCTTGGACAATGCACGTGAGGCATATACAATGGGTCTTTCACTGCAATCAGGAAATGCATGGGAGATGACAGCTCCAACATCATATCCAGCTACATCACAAGCCAGGCTGACAGGCAACCTTTCATTGAAATGTACCAGGATCTTAGCAAAAGTTAGTTCTTGCTGGAATTCCTTGAGACTTTCTTGACCACTTTGCAACAAATCCCATTTTGCATTCTTCTTCAGCAGATGCTGCTGCCTTGGTTGCCAAATTCGAAATGAACTTGCCACAGTAATTCACAAGTCCCAGAAATGAACAAAGCTCCTTAACATTTTTGAGCTGTGGTCCCCATGGATTCCAACTGAAATTCCACTCCTCATATTTTGGATCTACCCACGATAAGAGAAAACCCCTAAGTATTTTGTGTTCCTCGGACCTGCATTTTGAGATCCCCGTCACACACATACACACAACGGAATCTATCTCAGAGTTATCTTAGTCTACAGTCCCATTTTGTCATTCGTGTCATTGAGTATTTGGGCAATTCCCCCCCCCCCCCCCCCCCCCCTTCCTTTCAGGTGTCAAAGATCACAAGTCCTGGACAACAATGCTCCTCCAAATCCTTATTCCCTTCACTTTCTTCTGAACCCATCCCTTCTTTCAGTACCAGCCCTAGCCTATTTTTCACTATCCCCCCTGACCTGCCCTTCTTTGATGAGTCCTCAGCAAAAGTCTCAGCTTCATTCTTTTGCATCTCACCAACCTTACTGAATTTCAAACTCAGAATGAATTCTTCTTCCACTGTCTTCGCTTCAGAGCCAACCTTTTTGGCCAAGAATCCTTCCCTGACACAGATCCTTTCCCCCATCTTCAGAGTTCTCACTCTACTGGGCCCCAGTCTCTGGTTTCTTACTGCCTCTAGATAATCTTGTAGGCAACTGTCAGCGTAACACTGACCATCGGAATTTCCTCCCCCAACTGTGGTTGACAGGGCCCTCCATGATGTCCATTTCCATTTCCTGCACTTATAATTTCAACCCTTCCCCTCCCTCCCAGAACCATGATTGGATTTCCCTTATCCACATCTTCCAATCCACGAGCCTCCACATTTTATGAATCATCATCTGCTTTTTCCACCACCCATATGCCATGAAGAAACAAATCTTCCCCTCCCCTTTCAGTATTCTGAAGGGACAATTCACTTCACAAAACCCTGACCCACTCCTCAATCCCCAACATCCTTTTCCATGGCAGCATGCATATGCAAGTGCAGGAATACAACCCCTACTCTTCTCCCTCCACCATTCCTACCATCCTATGCTCCAAAATGCTCCTTCTAAGTGAAACAGTAATTTACTTGTACTTCTTTCAATTTGCTATACTGTATTCACTGCTCATGATGTGGTCCCCACTACACTGGGAAAGCCAAACACAGATTGGGCGAATGCATTGTGGCTAACTCCATTCAGTCGCAAACTTGACCCCAAGCTTCCAACTGCTTGTCATTTTAACTCTCCACCTTGCACTCTGACCTCTCTATCTTAGCCTCCTACACTATTTCAATGAAGCTCATCCAAGTTGGAAGAACATCACATTGTCTTTCGATAAAGCATTTCCAGACACAACATTGCATTTAACAATTTTAGAGCACAACCTCTGACCCCATTTTTTTTGAACAACAACTATTGGTGATGATTATTTTCCTGTTTGCCTGGGGCTGGTTTAGCTCACTCAGCTAAATCGCTGGCTTTTAAAGCAGACCAAGCAAGCCAGCAGCACGGTTCGATTCCCGTATCAGCCTCCCCGGACAGGTGCCGGAATGTAGCGACTAGGGGCTTTTCACAGTAACTTCATTGAAGCCTACTCGTGACAATAAGCAATTTTCATTTCATCTAAACCCACCTTTTGTCTCTTTACTTGTCCCTTCCCCATCCCCTTCCCACCATCGTCCCTTTTGTTCTTTATCCCCTCCCCCTTCCCTCCATGTACCTAAAAGTCTCTTGTCCAGTTCTGATGAAAGGTCAGCAACCTGATATGTTGGACTGGAATTTAATGGAGTGAGGCCAACTCCAGAGGCCTTTAAATATGGGGCCTGATTCCAGGATTCCTTCCCCCACTCCCCGCACCAGCAATTTTCATCGGCATGGGATAAGGGTGCGGATAGCCCATACGCTGCACCCCAGACCCTGTCAGCTCCATTGAAGGGAAAGGCAACTCATACTGCCTCACTGCAAATCCCTCCTATTTCTGTGGAGATGGGCCAGCTTCTTGAGAGCATGTGGCTCACAGCTCCTCAGAGAATTCGTGAACCACAGCCTGGGTTCATAAATCTTTTGAAATGTTTTATCCATTCCTCCCCCATGCCCTTTTCATGGTTCCTTCATGCTTGGCTGAGGTCTAAGAATCACTAATGGATTCGTTCAGCAGAAATATGTTTTCTCAGGTGGAAGTGGAGTATTTGCTTTGATTGACTGACATCTTTATGAGGTTATAATAAGTTATTCTTCTTTGAACACATTCTTTCAATGTCTGTGTTTATTTGGACGAGAATAAGAGGTGTGAAGTAGGATAAATTTGTTTAGTGGCTCTGTCTGACTCATACTTTTATAGGGTTGAAAGAGCAGTAGAGGTTTTTGAAAGCAGATTTCGGAGTGGGTTTTTTGAAAGTGAATGTCAAGACTTGCCATTGTTATATGGCTCATTGATTCTATAGTATATACTGGATGAATGGGCATGGAGGGTGCACGGGGGCCATGGAAGGTATATGGTGAGCATGAAAGTGGCATGGAGTAGTCATGGACACATGGAGGTGGCATGGGAGAATGGATGGGGAGGGGGTTGCTGGGTGGAAAGGTGTTGTGAAATGTGAGGATTAAAGGCTTATGAACCTTTAATACAACTGGGGCGAAGTTCCAGAGAACCAAAGTCGGCCTTCTAAATAGCTCGCCTCGGCATTCACCCACCTCTGCAGCTACCTCTAAACTAACTCTGGAGGCAGCAGGCCTGATTCCACCCTTCCCCCTCTTCCCTGGAATTAAAATATGGCAAGTTGACGTTCTTTTGAAGGAGGCAGGTCTTCGGAATTAGGAAATTTCCCGACTTGAGGTTCAACCTCGATGATGGAAATCAGACATGTAAACTTTAAAAAAAATTTTTTAGTGTACCCAATTCAGTTTTTCCAATTAAGGGCCAATCCACTTAACCTGCACATCTTTGTGTTGTGGGGCGAAACCCACGCAAACACGGGGAGAATATGCTAACTCCATACGGACAGTGACCTAGAGCCGGAATCGAACCTGGGACCTCGGCGCCATGAGGCAGCAATGCTAACTACTGTGCCACCATGCTGCCATAGACGTGTAAACTTTTGATTCTTCTCCAAAGATGCTAGTTGACTTGCTGAACATTTCCAGCAATTTATGTTTCTATTTCAGTGTGATCATATCTTGTGCACCATGTAAAATTACAGCAGCACTGCCTATTGCAGCATGTCATAGATTGTGTCTGTTATCACTAAATTCCTATAGAAAAAACTATTTGCATTTAACTTAGTTGAAACATTAATACAATATGTGGTAACTTCTTTGCACTTTTATTGTAGCAAGGTATCTAACAGCACCTGCTGCTTGTTGCTGAAAAAAAGTTGAAATTGCCGCAAGTACAGAAACCGGATAAAAGGAATATATGTGAACTTGCAAACCATCTGGGCAGCACGGTAGCATGGTGGTTAGCATAAATGCTTCACAGCTGAAGGGTCCCAGGTTCGACTCCCGGCTGGGTCACTGTCTGTGCGGAGTCTGCACGTCCTCCCCGTGTGTGCGTGGGTTTCCTCCGGGTGCTCCGGTTTCCTCCCACAGTCCAAAGATGTGCGGGTTAGGTGGATTGGCCATGATAAATTGCCCGTAGTGTCCTAAAAAAAGTAAGGTTAAGGGGGGGGTTGTTGGGTTACGGGTATAGGGTGGATACGTGGGTTTGAGTAGGGTGAGCATGGCTCAGCACAACATCGAGGGCCGAAGGGCCTGTTCTGTGCTGTACTGTTCTGTGTTCTATCTGATTACCTTCTTAACCAATCAAATCAGAGAATCAAGAAATAAACAAAGGAGTGACTCTGGACAAAATATAAATTAGACTGAGTGAATCCTATGCCAAATTAGAAAAAGAAATAAAGTGAGAGAAAGAAAGATTGGATTAAGAGCTCAAAAAGACAGAAAGGAAAAGTTTAAAAAAGTCAAATGTTTCAATTTAATATTTTTTAATGTTCAACAATTGATACCTGTAGGAATGAGAGCCCACACATGTCACAGCTCATTTCAATGCTGGAGAGATTGATTGGCAGCAATTATACATTAAGGCATTAAAAGGATACCTAAGCTTGAAATTACAAGACTTCACTTTCTATCGCAATTTTAGTTTATATATATTGTGCAAATACAGTGACTTCATGCCATTTAACACAATTCAATGGCGAAGTAGACTGTGAAATGCATTTTTATAAAGCTTACAGCAGAGCAGCACAGCAACCTTTAGCTATCAGCATTTAACCACCCATTAGCTTTGCATAGGAACGGGAGTAGGCCATTTAGCACTTTGGGCCTGCTCTGCCAATCAATACGATCATAGCTGATCTGGTTGTGGTCTCAATTCCACTGTCCTGTCTGCCTGCCATAAATCACAACTCCCCTGTCTACTGAAAATCTGTCTAACTCTACATTGAGTAAGTTCAATGATGCAGCCTCCACTGCTCCCTGGGGAAAATAACTCGCAAGTTGCCATTCCATTAATACATTTGTAACAGTGAGAACAAAGAATAAAGAAAAGTACAGCACAGGAACAGGCCCATCGGCCCTCCAAGCCCGTTCCGACCATGCTGCCTGTCTAAACTAAAATCTTCTACACTTCCTGGGTCCGTATCCCTCTATTCCCATCCTATTGATGTATTTGTCAAGATGCCCCTTAAATGTCACTATCGTCCCTGCTTCCACCACCTCCTCCGGCAGCAAGTTCCAGGCACCCACTACCATCTGTGTAAAAAACTTGCCTCGTACATCTCCTCTAAACCTTGCCCCTCGCACCTTAAACCTATGCCCCCTAGTAATTGATCCCTCTACCCTGGGGAAAAGCCTCTGACTAGCCTCACCATTATTATGATAGCAAACTCTGGGCCATTGCATTCATTGCGGATGTCATGATTACCAACCTGATGTCATATTTATGCAACCTGTGTACAATGACAGAACCCCTTTGTCACTTATATTATTGTATCAGCTACATTCATTTAATAAGCTTGATAACTCAAGGCTAACCTGATTGGTGTCCTCTAATTCTAGATCAAGGGTATCAAGTGTAGAATGTAACATTGAGTTCTACGGTGGACATGAATGATAACCAACAATATAATGGATAGCGACTAAGAAGAGATAAATGTAAATATATTTTTGGAATTTGGTCTGGAGCAGGTATCTAATCAGGTTCAGTGCTGTCAAGCATTCCCTTAAGTGGTCCAGTCACCTGCGCTTATGGAAGTTGATTTCCGCTGCCCACATTTACTAGGATAGCAGTGCAGGCGGCTATTGACAGTAGCTATTACATTCTCTTGTATTCTGGACCAGATCTCAGTGTCTTACATACACACTCACACATTCCTCCGATCTCTAGAGAGATGGACCAAGTCAACATTAGGCAAAAAACAATTTTGATTTATTCATAAACTAATTTATTCTATGTTTGGGAAACCTTAGAGGGAGCCAAGTATGATTATTAAAAAAACCAATACGATCAATACCAGTCCCGATCTCATTTTATTACAAAAATGAAGAAAGCATCTGAAGAGTACATTTCAGTGAGTCCTTCACTTAATATAAAAGCAAGGAGTCTTCAGGGTAAAAGATTGCTTCCTTGAAGCTTGCTGCTGTTCAACTGACTGTGTCCTGAATTTGTAAAAACTTTTACCCCCTCACCCCCAGCGATCCAACAAATTTGTTAACACAAAAGTATTAGATATCTACTGTGGTGGTATGCATCACTATAAATACACAAGGGGTTAATGTAAGTACACGTAGACTAGCTAGACACTGGAGGGAGCACCAGAGACACGACACACAGACACTCAACCAATAGGTCAGTAAGATAGGACACGACCAATGGGCATTCACGATACACACAGAGGTGACACTACCACACCAACTCATATATAAAGGACACAACACACATGATCTTCCTCTTTCCAGTGGAGACACTCAGTGAGTACAGATACAGGGTTAATTGAACATCACACCCACCACGTGGATTGTAGCAGGCTGGTTCGTCAGTCTGAGTAGCTATAGAAGGATTAACAGTGGAGTTGAATCCGAGTAGGAGAATTGTTAATAGTTTAATAAACGTGTTGAAGTTATCTCCACGTCTGAACCTTTCTTTGTCAGGGTGCACATCAAGGAAGCAGCTTATGCTACGCCAAGAGCATAACAAGACATCTACTAGAATATTAGATACACTGCCAACAAATTAGCCATTATTCGGAATCGGTACAAAGTCTGATGGCTACAACAGAATGTGGCGATTAGAGGAAATGACTCCTTTTAGGCAAATTGCTGCCCGAAATGCATAAAACTTTGTACTATGTTCCAGTTTTTCCATGGAGGAAAGTCCAACAAATTCCAAACTGTGACAGCATCCTTGATATCAAGATAGGCATTGCATCATGCAATACAAAGTTACAGTAAATATCTGTTTCAATCCCTGGTCTATTCTGATTTATCTGATCTCATTTGAGGTCAGATGGGATCACAACAGTTGGTCCAAGTGTTTCAGCCAGTTTAATGGATGAGTTTCTGTTCCTTATCATGATTCAGTATATCCTGCTGAAAGTGCTGTGTACATTGGGCGAGGCATGTCCTAATCAGGGCCAGTCTTCCCCTTTCTGCAGTCGACTAATTGACTGACGTTAGGATATTGCTGAAATATACAAATAGCTTTTAAAATAACATAAAAAGAGAGATTCTGAAAAATCTATAGAAAATGGCTCAGATTTGAAAGAGATACTATCCGACCTGTTTTGCATTTCTAACATGCTTAGTTTTCAACTCTGATTTCTGATATTCACACTTTTTCCAGAAATCTTTAAAAACGGCAGTTTAGCATTTCTTCTTCTGAGAACACAGAAGTGAAAATGCTAAAAATCTTGGTTGGATAATAAAGTAAATGCTGAAACTGCAATATTATAGGGTTTGTACAAACATTTAGAGGTCACGATTTCATCCAAATAGATTGATGAATACTGCAGAATGTATATATTTTATGATTCAACTGTTTACACAGATTTGAAATGTGTGGTTTATTTGGAACTTCCTGCTCAAATGCTGTCTGATTGATTTAAATGGCCATTTCCCTTTGTTTAGAATTCACTGCACTTACACCAAATGCTGGACACAGTTGAAAGGCAAAAGCATGGTTTTATCAACCCAGCTCACTCTAACCATTTATTATACAGCAGACTGTATGTGTCTATATTATTTCACAAACTTCTATCTACCCTCAGTAAAGTAACTGCTTATAGTGTTATGTGTCGTTGTTATGCCAATGGTAAATAGCTTTGTGTCTGATGGCAGTCAGCAAAAGTATTTGCAGGAGGTGTCCCTGGGGTCAGCTCACTTGCATATTCACTGGAGTAATTTTTGGCATAAATGTTTAACTAATTTGATTGAGTTTTGTGATGAGGGGTAACAGAGAGGATTGATGAGGATAACGTGGTTGAACTGGCCCGCATAGACTTCCAAAAAGGTGTTTGAAAGATTTCACAAAATAGGTCTGTCAGTAAAGTTAAAGCCCACGGGATAAATGAGGCAGTAGCAGCTTGGATGGAAAGTTGGCGGGTGACGGGAAACAGAATATACCAGGACTGGTTTAGCTCAGTGGGCTAGACAGCTGGTTTTTGATGCAGAACAAGGCTAGCAGCGTGAGTTCAATTTCTGTACCAGCTGAGAATTATGAATTATCCATGTGTATACCCAAACAGGTGCCGGAATGTGGTGACTAGGGGCTTTCACAGTAACTTAATTGCAGCGTTAATGTAAGCCTACTTGTAACCAATTACTGTTTGTCGATGTACCATTTGTCAATGTCCTCTGTTGATTATTCTCTTTGTCTACTATGTACATACTGTTTATGATCCCTCGGCCGCAGAAAAATACTTTTCACTGGCTCGGCACAACATCGAGGGCCGAAGGGCCTGTTCTGTGCTGTACTGTTCTATTCTATTCTATTCTACTGTACTTCGGTACATGTGACAATAAATTAAATCAAATCAAATTAATTGTTGTTTTTCAGACAGGAGGAAGGTGGCGTTTCTCAGAAATTGTATTAGGACCAATGCTTATCTTGATCTGTGTTAACAATCAAGACTTTGGTATGAAGGACAAAATTTGACATGACATGTGAAAAATTGAAAGAGGAGGGTAGAGTGGTCAGACACGTAGATGAAAATTAATACAGAGAAGAGTAAAGTGTTACATTTTGGTAGGAAGAACAAGTAGAGGCAATATAAAATAAAGGGTATAATTCTAAAGCAGTGCTGGGCAACCTGAAGCCTGGGGACCACATGACCATCTGGGTTCTGGGTGCAGCCCACAAGATATTTTGTTAACCATTGCTCACATTGCAGGGTTAACACATTCTGCTGATTTCCACCAATGTCATTTTTTTCCCCATCAGAGTGACTGAAGTGGTACTCATGGAAAGCAAGGGCAAGTGAAGTGAGGTGCATGCTGATTGCACACAACATTGACTCTGAGAGTATGCTCCCTCTGTGTCCAAAGTGTAAACATTTCTTTTGTTTTTACCATTTGAAATCGATGACAGTTCTCTTAATATAGAAATGATTAAGCATTTTCTATTAGTTGGTTTTAAAAAAATTAATTTCGAGTATTCGATTCATTTTTTACAATTTAGGGGCAATTTAGCGTGGCCAGTCCATTCATCCTGCACATCTTTGGGTTGTAGGGCGAAACCCACGCAAACACGGGAAAAATATGCAACCTCCACACGGACAGTGATCCAGAGCCGGGATCGAACCTGGGACCTCGGTGCCGTGAGGCAGCAGTGCTAACCATTGCACTACCATGCAGCCCTATTTTCTATTAGATGTTATGAAATATTCGGCATGCATTCAATGTATTGAATCTTATTCATTGCGTCATGGTTAGTGAATAAGCATGATTTTAATCTTGTGCCCACTGAGGTGAAGGAAGGCCACTCATATGGTCCACTCACTAGCCGAGGTTTCCCATCTCTGTTCTAAAGGGATGCAGGAGCAGAGGGAAATGAGGGTATACATTGTATGTGCAAATTATCGAAGGCAGCGGGGCAAATTGAGTAAGCAGTTATCAAGACATATAGGGTTTTGGACTTTATATATAGAGAAATAGAGTACAAAAGCAAGTAAGTTATAGTGAACCTTTATAAACGCTGGTTCAACCTCAACTGGAGTGCTGCTCAAGAGTATTTGCAGCAGGAACCATTGGAAGAGGCAGCAGAGCCAGGCACCCAAGCATAGCAGAAGAAGCTTTACAGTTTTGGACCTCCAAACCACCTTAGAGGAAAGAAGGCTCGGAAGACACAAACTGGTGCCATCTTTGCCACCAAACCACCCAGGAATACTCACATTACCTGAAGGGACAGCAGCACGGTTCGATTCCCATACCAGCCGCCCCGGACAGGTGCCGGAATGTGGCGACTAGGGGCTTTTCACAGTAACTTCATTGAAGCCTACTCGTGACAATAAGTGATTTTCATTTTTTTTTTCATTGACATTAACTACCAATTCTCTCACACCCTGGGTGATAGCCTGGAATCTTAAGATGTTCATTAAGGCGATGCACTTGACATATTCTCTTTTCACGTTCATCTATCCTGGGCATCAGCACACTTCTCATCCTTTTAAATTAACATTTGCATAAATAGTCCTTCACAACACACTCTGCCTGGAGTCTCCCAGGACAGCACATGCCTCTGACCATTCTCTCACACAACATTGAATATGAAAGGAGACACGAGCTGCCCAGGAATGAGGGCTACCTCAGTCCCATCATGTTTAAGTTTCACCTACAAATATTATGATGTGGAAATGCCGGCGTTGGATTGGGGTGAACACAGTAAGAAGTCTTACAACACCAGGTTAAAGTCCAACAGTACCTGTCGGAGCGCAGCTTCTTCATCAGATGAGTGAAGAGGTGGGTTCCACAAATTCATATATAGACAAAGTCAATGATGCAAGATGATAGTTTGAATGTGAGTCTTTGCAGGTAATTAAGTCTTTACAGGTTCAGACAGTACGACTGAAGAAAGGGATAATCACAGGCTAATGAAGTGTGAATTGTCTGAAGCCAGGACAGTTGGTACCAACTACTTACTGTGCCTACAAATATTAGAATAGGTGTTAGAAAGGTACAGGGAGACATCCAGGGCAAGAACTGTTCTTCTGTTTAATTTGGGCTTTAGTGAAACAGAATATCAGCATTGTGTTTTATCATTCAAGAAGGTGTTTAATACAATTGTGCACTCTGATGGCGATTACGGGCAAACTCACAGAGGGGCAAAGCGGTTTGTTGTGTTGTCATGTTGGAGGAGGAGGAGTAGTAGAGAGGGAATATTCCTTTATTTAAGAGAGAAAGATATGGCTCTTGGGTCAAAGGTAGACTGTGCACTGTAGACAAGACTTAAGTGATGAGATGTGCTGTGGTAATTCTTGCAGCAGTCACTCAGGAATTCTTTCAGTGCAGGTTATTGTGAAGCTCACATCCATTTAGCTCTAGCTCCAGTAAAACCAAGGCCTCATTACAATTCTCAAAGTGCAGCCCTTTCTGAATGGGGAAGCTGTGAAGGGGTCAGCAAGCTACACCTATTCATGGCATGTGATCTTAGACTTACTGAAGACCCCCTCCCAATCTCTGCAGGCAAAAAGAGCATACCTTTAAGTTTCCAATGGTTCTCTTGAAGTATATTTTTCAGCTGTTGATCAGTTGATAACGCTATTGCCGCTGAGTCAGATCAGTTGTAGGTTTAAGACACACTCCAGGACATGAGCATAAAAATCAAAGTTCACTCTTCATAGCTGTTGTGAAAGATTGCCGCATGGGCAGCGATGCTGTCTCTTAAATGAAACATTAAACCAAAGACCTATTTGCCTCAGATGAATGTAACATTTTCTATGACACAAACAAAACTAGGGGAGTTATCCCAGTGGTTTGACCTATATTTAGGTTTCAATCAACATCACAAAAACTGGTTATTAACACATTACTGTTTGGAGGAACATATGTACAAATTGGCTGACATGTTTCCTTTATTACAACTGTGGGTTTGCTTCAAATATTCTCTATTGGCTGCAAAACCCTTTTTTCTTGTGAAAGGAACTATATAAATGCAAATGTTTCTTATGTTATTCCTTATTTGCTGTTGCTTTCAGCCAACTTTATTGCAGTTATTTTCCATGGGGGTAAAGGGTCGGCTTTGTCACGCAGAAGCCATCCATTGGACTGGTCTAAGGAGTAGAATTCCTTCTTAAAAGTGATTGTACTTTGGGAATCCAGCAACTCATTAAACCATACAGCCCGATAACCCCATAGTTACTCCTACATTACTAAAGAAAATTAATTTATCCACACTCATGTAAACTACATCAGTCATATGACAAACGGAAGCTTACAGGGTAGCCTTTTTTGATATGACAGAGTTCATCAGTGGCTGTCTCAAATGAGCCAGTGCCATAGAGGTTGAGTGTGGTGGTGATCTTCATGGTGTAGTGTGTTTGGGACTGTGGAAACAGTGCTGACCTCATTGTGAAGTAGAGAGTCACATGATAGTAGGCTGTGTGTAGTACAGTCTGGCAGCAGCCAGCATGGAGCCATTACCCATACAGGCTGTACTCTGGAGATGTATATAGTTATGAGTTACCAACAGACGGTTTATGCTGAACCAAACAAGCCTCCAGACCTCATAGTGACATACCAAACAACCTTACAACAATATCCACAGACAGGCAGATGAGTGTGGTTCCTGGTCATTATGCAGTAGATGCCAGACTGCAACTTTGGTGAAGTGCACTATTCTTTTCCTTTATAAGGTTACCATATGTCCTATGCTACCTGTATATTCTAGGGATAGTAATATCCAGTGGTACTACAATTTCCTTAAATGTTGCTAGATTCTGTTTTACTCTATTCTGTGTGCTCCACCATGATAATTGCATAAAAAGGAATACCCATGGGGATCATCATATCTGGTCTTGTGAAATTCTCAATTTGGGTAAGGGTGGCTAGAGGCAAAAGTCTGTCAGAAGTAGAGTAGCGAGAAGCAAAGCTAGGTCTGAATATAAAGAAAAAATCAAAAATCAATGCAAAACATGCTCTGCAGCTGGAGAAAATTATGAGGGAAAGTCTTTGCAGTCTTCAGGCTCAGAAACTCCTAATATTCTCTGGAGTAAACTGATCTTGGCAACAGCTGTGCCTTATAAATCTCAGACCAAATCATCCTTAATGTAACTTAACTGTAAACCAAAAGGCATTGCAGAAATGCAGTGCCATTGGCCCCCATTGCCATATACAGTAGTTAAAAGAGAAGAGTTGGCAAGTACATTTTGGGGAGGTGAGAAAGCGCAAGGGAACTCAGGGCCAGCAATTTAATTATGACAAGCCTGGCAGAAACAGGATCTGCCCGATTTTACTGATACAAAAAAAAACTTGCCCAGATTATGTACTGGAAATATGCCAAAAACAGAGAGGCAATTCATTTCACTTTTGGCAACACAGTGGAAGGTTAGGGTAGGCCTGCAATCACTAATTTTTGCAAGTTTAACTTTCTGTGTTTTATTTCTGCTTTGCTCTTGATTTTAAGAGAAGCTATATTAAGCCTGCGTTGAATTTTTTAAAGTTACTTTGTCGACCTTGATTTAATGTGATTGTGCCTTGATTAAGTCAAGTAATTAATCAATGTTTTAGTCAATAGTAATCATAATGATATTATTAACTGTGGACTTATTTGTTCCTTTCTTTCACCACATTTTCATCATGACCAGGCCATACTCGCAGCCGTTACTCTGTTACTGAACTACTGTTTTTCCTTTTCATGCGAGACATGCCAAAATAAAAGTTGTTTTCTATTTGTTAAACAGGAATCAGTTCTTACAGCATTCAATGATGCTTGAACCACAAGCCAGGACAATGGATAACCTTGCACATGGGGTGGTCAACTATGGTGCGGAATCAGGAGATGGCGTTTGATTGCTGGACAGTATAAACCTGATTGATGGCAGACAGGCGACACCATCAAAAATGTAAACAGCCTGAATTTAGCAGAGTTTAGAAGAAGCCTTAGTGGCTGTGAGAGGAATTTGATAAGGACTCATGGCTGCCGGAGTCTTGTTTTGTGAACATTTGGATGGAGGCCTCGGAGGGCTGGAAGAGAGCCAGAAATTGAATTTAAAGGGACGCAGCACACCGTGTTGGGAGCTACAGCCAGAGTGGAATGGTCAACCACTGAAGACTATGGAGAAAGGTATGTCGACAGAGTGACTGACTGGAGAGTCCTCCTCCATTGGAGGTTACTTGGAGACTTGTGATATATGAACCAAGGGGGATTTTACAATTTTGGGGAGTTAATGTAAACAGAGCAACATGGGGAATATCACTTAAGTCGTAATAAAGTTGTTTTTCCTCCTTTTAAAAAAATATATAATGCATACAACATTTTCTTTCTTTCAAATAATGTTAACCCTTCCCTTTTATTTCAATCATTAATAATTGTTTAGTAAAAGTTGTTGTATCCACACATTATTTGGTATTCAGTCACTTATTCCTGTTAGGTCCAGAGTACGGCTCCGAGCCTAAGTGAGACTCTGCAAGTGACCCACATGCCCCTACAATTAGCATTAACTTTGTTTTTAAAAAAAATAAATTCAGGTGAAAGAGAGCAGCTCATAAAAAATATAAAAGTTCAATACTTCACATTTCTAGCATGTCAAGCTAAAGGCAAACATGTCAGTCAACGATTTTGATGTAATCTGTCATTTCTGACAGTTACTGCCTCTCAGTGAGTTTTACTGGAAGTCTCACAATTCAATGTTCTCAATTTCACCTTACCTTTTTGTTCTCAACCGCAAGCCGTTCATTATGTATTCTCAAGAGGTATTCACATTTTAACCGATCAGTTAAGTGATTGTCTTGATGATCCCAGCTGTAAGTTGAAATAAGCTATGAACCTATTACCTTAAACTGCTCTTTCAGTCTTGGAATGTACTTTAATTTTCTATAGAAATCAAACATGTTCAAGTAATATGCTCCAAAGTGGTCTGTGGCTAATTCATAAAACTAGTTAAAATCATTATAATACAGGATAATATTAGTGTGTATTTAGTATTGCTAATATCTGTTTTGTGTTATGGTCAAATACTTATGCCAGTACTATCGCTACTTTTGGAAAATTGCCACCAAATCACATGTTGCATAGGCATGATATGCAAGCATCCAACTAGGTAGAAAGATGTCACTTTCAATTTTCTTGATACCAACAAAGATTACTCTTGTGAGGAGTCCCTGAGGAGGATCCTGTAATTCAAATTAGATCCTCCAGCATTTCTATTTTGTCAACCGTGCTATATATTAGATGACATTCCATAATGGTGTATCCTCTTCCTCACTGTCTTCATCTGAGGACTGGAAATGGTCACCATTTTTCAAGAAACAGCTGTGATTTAGAATATGATGGATATTTTACAGGACAAAAGATATGGCATGAAATATAATGTGAAAAAAAATTACACAGCATTCTGGGAACTTAATGAATGTGTTCTTTTCCTCACTCCTTAAGCGATAAAGCATGTCTGTCTCTTGCTGCAAACACATCTTTCACAGCAGAACTGTTTCCATGCTCATCTGTTGAAGGTAAATGGAGTTTTCAGCCTGTACTTATCTTTTTCAGTTAACTACTCTGTTTCAGTTACCACTTACACAAAATGTGTTACTATTTACAATGGTGAAATGGCTCATTCTTCTTTCCATGTTGGTTATTTGTATTATCTGTGGTAATAGTCTACGAGGGTAGCTTGGCTTACCATCAAGATAAATTAACATATAACAAGGCACAAAGTTATTAGTTTAGAAAATGTGCAATTATCCTGAAGAAATCTCATTTTGAGATTCAGGCTGGATTCACAGTGTAAAGGCAACAAATCACTTCAAATCACAAATAAAGTCAGAAAGTGCTGGAAATATTCAGCAGGTCTGGCATAATCTCTGAGAAACCAATAGGTTTATCAGGGGATCTGCTAAGAAGTGGGGTTGGGGCAGTCAGTGGCGGGGGGGGGGGCCTTCTAACATGCGGGAGATTTCAAGTGGCATGCTCAGGCAGGAAGTGGGATGGGACTTTCCCTTCAATATTTCCGGGATAAGGCAATCGAGAGCCAGTAATCAGAGTAAGCAGCCATGTAGGAAAGGCAGGCTGACCTTCCACATTTACTGGTCCATTCAGACAGTCTCCAATTTTGGTGATTTGCAGGCACCAGGGCCAAGGGGATGGCCTATGCCCAATATTCATCCAGCCAGGGTAAGGCTGGCATTGAAATGGTTTCTAAAAAATATTTTCAACTTGTCCAGATCTACTGAATTCCTCTTGCCTATGAAACATGTAATTCTGCTATAGAATTTATGGCATGAATTTGGATTTACAGCTGTAATAAACACATGGGCCCAGAAATTCAGGGGTCCAATTTGAAATGGCATCGTGGGCGCGATTCTTCGCAAATCCGGCGTGCCGTGAAGGCTGGCGTGAAATTGGCCGTGTTTCACGCCAGCCTCGGAGCTCCGTCCCGGACCCAATTCTCCCCCCGGGCGGGGCTAGTATCGGGGCCGGGGGAATCATGGCGACGCGGAGTTAGCGAACGTCGCTAACCCCGCCCGCCAAGAGCCACGGCGGCTGACGCGCACGATGACGTCAGCCGCGCATGCGCGGGTGGGACGGCTCCAACCCACGCATGCGCGGATGACGTCATCACGCAGACGCGTCAAACCCGCGCATGCGCGGGCCGTCATGCCCCTCAGCCGCCCCGCGGACTGATCCTGCGGGGCGGCGGAAGAACAAATAGTGCGCGGGTATCGGACCCGCTGCCTGTGATCGGTGCCCACCGTTCGCAGGCCCAATGCACCCTTGGCACGGCCGTGGTGCGGCCGTGCCAATCGGTGCCATGGCTGTCAGGGACGGGCACTTTGCGGCTGTTTTCACGAACGCTGAAAGCAGGCCGTAAACTCCGCGGTATTCGGCCCATCGGCCTGCGGAGAATTGCTGTTCGCCGTAAAAAACGGCTAGCAGCGATTCGTGTCGGGGGGCGGCCGGAGTGGGGGGAGAATTGCAGAAGGCCGTGAAAATTGTTGGGAAGGCCTTCCCGCTATTCTCCGACCCGTCGTGGGCAGCGGAGAATCGCGCCCATATGTTTAGCAGTTTGGGACTCGGTCATCCAGGATTTAAGGAGGAGGACCCAATCAGAAAACCTGGAATCAACTAATTTATTTAATATTAGGGGAATATTAACCTGAATCCCGATAGTTAGTTAGATATATTGGGCAGCACGGTAGCCTTGTGGATAGCACAATTGCTTCACAGCTCCAGGGTCCCAGGTTCGATTCCGGCTTGGGTCACTGTCTGTGTGACCTCCCCATCCTCCCCATCTGTGCGTGGGTTTCCTCCGGGTGCTCCGGTTTCCTCCCACAGTCCAAAGATGTGCAGGTTAGGTGGATTGGCCATGATCAATTGCCCTTAGTGTCCAAAATTGCCCTTAGTGTTGGGTGGGGTTACTGGGTTATGGGGATAAGGTGGAGGTGTTGACCTTGGGTAGGGTGCTCTTTCCAAGAGCCGGTGCAGACTCGATGGGCCGAATGGCCTCCTTCTGCACTGTAAATTCTATGATATGCTTTGGAAAATTCCGAAATGGTACAGCAGAAGGGGAAAGATTGTAATTTCACAATGATGACGTGGGATAAAGGATAAAATTTCAAAATCAGGTGCCATTTACTTGGTTTGTATATTCTTTAATTATTACTGGTACAATATTGAAGCCCCTCATCCTGGGTCCTTGGTCTCTGCCACATACCATTACTATCCGCCATTCCATGGCTCTTGACAGATTGTCACTGCAAGATCTGGAAAATTCAGAAGCCAATTAACACAATGTATTTCTCATGCAAGAGAAGAGAACACACAATGCCAGAGAATGTAAAGACTAGAGAGAGAATATGCAAATCCACCATGTAATGCCACATGAAGGACAACTGGCAGCAATCATTGGCTTCAATTTTAGCCTTGTGGCTGGAAATGGAGATGTGGCAATCCATCTGTCTTCAGGAGGTTTGTGAAATTGTATACATTTTCGTTATTTGATGTTCTGATGCATTCCTTAATCTGGCCACCAACTACCACTTTCATCATTATAGCGCCATGAAATACCAAATTAAATAGAAAGATGTGATGTAAACGGTGATCTCTGGTTATTTTTTTTGCTCCAATCCATACCCTGGAATTCAGTTGCCAATCTGGCTGCAGCATTGATCTCAGCTCCTTCAAAGTCTCTTGAATAAAGCACAGCCTCCAGAGCCAGAGCTTCAGTGAAAAGTCACAGAAAGTGTACCTGGATTAATGGTTTCTGCTCAATAGGTCTGGCTGTCCTTTGGTACTGCCTGATTAACCTGTCTTCCTGTACATCTTCCTGATGCTCCCCTCTTTTTCTTCCAGAATATATATCAATTAAATCAGATTCACATTAAGATGTTGTATGTGCAAATTTCAGATCCTCGCTCAGTAATTCTTTTTAAACACGATGTTATTCATTGAAATGCTTGATATGGTCGAAAGGCTTTCCACGCAATGGCCAGTTGAGTAGTATTTGGAAATGCCTCAGTTTTAAATTTCCTTGGTTTAAAATCTCTTCATGGCCTCATTCATTTCTATCTTTATCAAGTCCACTAGCCTTACAGCCCTTCAAAATCTCTGTGTTTCTCCAATTCCAACCCCTTGCGCATCTTCAATTTCGATCACTCCACCTTGGCGGCTGCATCTTCAGCTGCTTAGACCTTAAGTTCTGAATTTCTGCACCTCTCTAACCTCCTTTAAAATTAAAACCTAACTCTTTTGTTAACTCTTCCCCATATGGCTCGGTGTCGAATTTTGTTTGTTAACATCTTGCGAAGCACCTTGATGGTTTATTATGTTTATGGCAGTAATGCAAGTTGCTGTTAGTGTTTAACCAAATACTTCCGTATTAATGAGCAGGTCCTGGCAAACTGCACTTTTTAAATAGTTGCACACTTTCCCAATCTAGTAACCAAAGTTAGAACTGGTGAAACAACCCATCACAACTCCACTATTTGCGTGAAGCTGTCATTGAGAGGGAAGGTAAATCTTCATGGCGTCCTGAAACTCAATCAAATGTATGTTGGAGCAATTCTGGAGCAGTGAAATATAGAAAATAGGAGCAGTAGGGGGCCATTTGGCTCTTTGAGCCTGCTCCGTCATTCATTATAATCATGACTGATCACCCAACTTCTGATCCCATCTTCCTCCACATCCTTTGATTCCCCCAGAGCTATATCTAACTGCTTCTTGAGGGAGCCTACATCAGACCTGATGTGACCATCAATTCACAAGACACGTGGTTGGAAGTGAACAGTGGTTTTAATAGTCTTACAACTGAGCCTGCCTGCGACGAGATGAACTGGCAGCAGGCTCACAACTGCAGATCTTTATACGTCTGGTTAGTGGGAGGAGCCATGGGCGGAGCCAAGGGTGGAGCCCAGTATAAACTTCTCATCTCCCCCTATGGGCAGAGCCGCGCAACTGCTCGTATACCGAGCTTACATAGACACATCACATACAATATAACACAGTGTGAATTACTAGGATTGTGATTCACCACATTCACCTCCTGTAAAAAAAAATCAAGTCTGGCGGGGGTGATGGGTCTACAAATTGAGTCGGTCCGGCGGTCGAGTCGTCCTCTGAGATCGACGAAGCGCCGGGGTTGCAGCCTCTTCTGGTGGCTGGGTGGTGGCGGTCGGCGAGGGTACGATGGCGGACTCCGGGGGTGATTCGGTCCGAGCTTCATACCCGGCTGGTTCGACTGGTGACAGGGAGCACCGGAAACCCATAGGCGCGGGGGCGCAGAGCACGGGCAGTGAACCTGCAGGCGTGGGGGCGGCGGGTGCAGGGGGTTCGGTGGGGTGTAGTGTGAGGGGTACCTCGGCGGTAGTAGTGTTGGAGTAGGATCCTGCAGGCGCCAAATGTATGTTGGAGCAATTCTGGAGCAGTGAAATATAGAAAATAGGAGCAGTAGGGGGCCATTTGGCTCTTTGAGCCTGCTCCGTCATTCATTATAATCATGACTGATCACCCAACTTCTGATCCCATCTTCCTCCACATCCTTTGATTCCCCCAGAGCTATATCTAACTGGAGGGAAACAGTGTCCTGACGGCCGTCAGGGTATTCGATGAACGCGTATTGGGGGTTCGAGTGGAGCAGGAGCACTCTCTCCACGAGCGGATTAGGTTTGTGTGCCCGGACGTGCTTCCGGAGGAGAACCGGGCCCGGTGTTTTCAACCATGCTGGTAGCGAAACCCCTGTGGTAGTGCCTTTGGAAAAAAACAAATAGCCGCTCGTGAGGGGTCTGGTTGGTGGCCGAACATAGGAGGGACCTAATAGCGTGGAGCGCGTCGGGGAGGACCTCCTGCCAATGGGAGGTCGGGAGCTTCCTGGACCGGAGGGTCAGTAGGATGGTCTTCCAGATCGTCGCGTTCTCCCTCTCCACCTGCCCGTTCCCCCTGGGGTTGTAGCTGGTAGTCCTGCTTGAGGCGATGCCCTTGTCGAGCAGGTACTGACACAGCTTGTCGCTCATAAAGGACGAACCCCTGTCGCTGTGTACGTAGCTGGGGAAACCAAACAGGGTGAAGATGCTGTGCAGGGCCCTAATGGCTGTGTGGGAGGTCATATCGGGGCACGGGATAGCAAAGGGGAAGCGGGAGAATTCATCTATGATGTTTAGGAAGTACACATTCCGAATGGTCGAGAGGAGTGGCCCTTTGAAATCGATGCTCAGGCGTTCAAAGGGCCGGGAGGCCTTTACCAGGTGGGCCCTGTCTGGTCTATAGAAGTGCGGTTTGCACTCCACACAGATCGGGCAATCCCTGGTGATGGCTTTTACCTCCTCGGTGGAGAAAGGCAGATTTCGGGCTTTGACGTAGTGGGCGAGCCGGGTGACCCCCGGGTGGCAGAGGTCATCGTGAATAGCTTTCAGGCGGTCGTCTTGCGCGCGGGCGCACGTGCCGTGGGACAGGGCATCTGGGGGCTCGTTGAGCTTCCCCGGTCGGTACATGATATTGTACTTGTAGTTGGAGAGTTCGATCCTCCACCGTAGGATCTTATCGTTTTTAATTTTGCCCCTTTGTGAGTTGTCAAACATAAAGGCAACCGATCTTTGGTCGGTGATGAGGGTGAAACTCCTGCCTGCGAGGTAGTGCCTCCAGTGACGTATAGCTTCCATGATGGCTTATGCTTCCTTTTCGACCAGGGAGTGTCGAAGTTCCGAAGCGGAGAGGGTTCGGGAGGCGCGACTGGTCTCCCTGCCTGATTTAGTGTGGCTGCGAGAGTGACCTCTGAGGCATCGCTCTCTACCTGAAAGGGGACGGATTCATCCACCGCCCGCATGGCCGCTTTGGCGATGTCCTCCTTGATGCAGGTGAAGGCCTGGCGAGCCTCATCTGATAGAGGAAAGAGAGTGGCCTTAAATAGTGGGCGGGCTTTGTCCGCATACTGAGGGACCCACTGGGCATAATATTAGAAAAATCCCAGGCACCTTTTGAGGGCCCTGGGATAATGAGGGAGAGGGAGTTGTAAGAGGGGGCGCATACGGTCCGGGTCGGGGCACAGGACTCCATTTTCCACGACATAGCCGAGGATGGCTAGCCTGGTCGTGTGGAAAACGCATTTCTCAGTGTTATACGTGAGGTTGAGTTTCTGGGCAGTCTGGAGAAATCGATGGAGGTTAGCGTCATGGTCCTGCTGATCATGGCCACAGATGGTGACATTGTCCAAGTACGGAAACGTGGCCCGCAGCCCGTACTGATCCACCATTCGGTTCATTGCTCGTTGGAACACCGAGACCCCATTCGTGACGCCAAAGGGAACCCGGAGGAAGTGGAAGAGGCGGCCGTCGGCCTCGAACGCCATGTAGTGGCGGTCCTCCGGCGGATTGGGAGCTGGTGGTATGCAGACTTCAGATCCACCGTGGAGAAAATGCGATAATGGGCGATCTGATTCACCATGTCTGCAATCCTGGGGAGGGGGTACGCATCGAGGAGCGTGAACCGATTAATGGTCTGGCTATAGTCCACCACCATTCGGAACTTTTCCCCAGTCTTGACGACAACCACCTGAGCTCTCCAGGGGCTATTACTGGCCTCTATGATCCCCTCACGTAGAAGCCTATGGACCTCGGTTCTGATAAACATCCTGTCCTGCAGGCTATATCGCCTGCTGCGAGTGGCTACGGATTTGCAGTCCGGCGTCAGATTGGCAAAGAGTGGAGGGGGGTGGATTTTTAGCATCGCTAGATGGCAGATAGTGAGTGGGGGCAGGGGCCCGCCGAAGCTGAGTGTGAGGCTTTTGAGGTTGCACTGGAAGTCGAGTCCCAGTAAGAGTGGGGTGCGGGCAGCACGGTGGCCTAGTGGTTAGCACAACCGCCTCACGGCGCTGAGGTCCCAGGTTCGATCCCGGCTCTGGGTCACTGTCCGTGTGGAGTTTGCACGTTCTCCCCGTGTCTGCGTGGGTTTCGCCCCCACAACCCAAAAATGTGCAGAGTAGGTGGATTGGCCACGCTAAATTGCCCCTTAATTGGAAAAAATAATTGGCTAATCTAAATTTATAAAGAAAAAAAAAAAAAAAGAGTGGGGTGCAGAGTTCGGGGAGTACATATTGCTGGAAGTTCGAGTAGCTAGTGCCCTGAATCATTAGGGTCACGACGGTGCGCCCATGGAGGTGAACAGAGTGTGAGCCCGAAGCGAGGGAGATCGTTTGCCGTGCAGGGAAGATAGGGAGCGAACATCGTCTGACCAGATCTGGGTGTACGAAGCTATCGGTGCTCCCGGAGTGAAAGAGGCACGGTGTCTTGTACCCGTTGATTTTAACGGTCATCATTGAGTTGCGGAGGTGTTTCGGACGTGACTGGTCCAACGTGACCGCGCTGAGTTGCGGGTGGTCGGCAGCTCGATCAGCTGTGCTGGAGTGGCCCCGTGATGACTGTCCATTGAGATCATAGTCTTCGAGGTGAGTTTCAGAGTTTGAAGAGGATGGATCCCAAGATGGCGGCCCCCATGAGTTGCACGTGGCCGGCCGCGTGGAGGGGGGTTGCCAAGATGGCGGCCCCCATGAGTCGCACGTGTCGGGTGGGGGCGGAGTCGGAGTACAGGCTGCAGCATTTCGGGGCCTGCGGGCCTGTGAGTTTTGGAAACGAGTGCTCTGCGTTGCGGGAGAGTTTGGAGAGGGGGATTTCTTTGCCAGGCAGACCCGGGCATAGTGTCCTTTGCGACCGCAGCTGCTGCAGGTCGCGTTGCGTCCCAGGCAGTGCAGCCGTGGGTGCTGGGGCTGTCCGCAAAAATGGCACACTGGGGCTGCGAAGTGGATGGGTGGCCGCGCGGCGCAGACCTGGGGCGGTCGCTGGTCGGGGGCCTAGGTCCACTTGGTCTGCAGGAAACGAGGTGAGGCTGCGGAACGAGACCTCCATGGTGGTAGCCAATTCTAATGTGTCCTCTAAGTTCTGGGCCCCTTTTTCGAGTAACCGCTGGCGCGCATAGTTCGACCTGAGCCCTGCCACGTACACATCTCGGACAGTGAGCTCCATATGCTGTTCGGCTGATACAGCTTGATAATTACAGTCCCGAGCTAAAGCTTTTAAATCCCGCAGGAATTCATCCAACGACTCCGCGGGGCGCTGGCGGCGGGACGTAAAAATGTGGCGCGCGTAGACCTCGTTGATGGGCCTGAAGTACATTCGATCTAGCATGGCTAGGGCCGCCGTATACGAGGTAGTACTGTTAAGTTGAGTAGAGATACGGTGGCTGACCCTTGCGTGCAGTAGACTGAGTTTCTGCTCCTCTGTAGTTTCTAATGTGCTTGATTCAGCCAGGTAGGCCTTGAAACATCTGAGCCAGTGTAGGAAGATTTATTTCACCTCTGCAGCCTGCGGGTCGAGTTCTAGTCGATCAAGTTTGAGGGCTGATTCCATAGTCGTTTTCTTCAAGTTTCCTAAGACTATTAAATTGATGTGACCATCAATTCACAAGACACTTGGTTGGAAGTGAACAGTGGTTTTAATAGTCTTACAACTGAGCCTGCCTGCGACGAGATGAACTGGCAGCAGCTCACAACTGCAGATCTTTATACTTCCGGTTAGTGGGAGGAGCCATGGGAGGAGCCATGGGCGGAGCCACGGGTGGAGCCCAGTACAAACTTCTCATCTCCCCCGATGGGAAGAGCCACGCAACTGCTTGTATACCGAGCTTACATAGACACAACACATATAATATAACACAGTGTGAATTACTAGGATTGTGATTCACCACAAGACCATTCCAAAATCCTGAGTGAATGACCAACTTATACACTCGATGGTTGAGAAATTCAGGTGCCTGAACATATATTCAGAGGGAAGACTAATCTACATGGTTTTAATTTTCCTCTCTCAGAAGATTCCACTTTGTTTTTTCTTAGATTTCTTTTATGATGGTAATGTGTGTCAATACAGCTGGAATCCATCAGTATTCTCTAATGGGCAATCTCATTTGCACACAAGAATGAATGACTTTGACATAATTACTGCAGATTTAATTGGTGATTAAGATGCCATCCCAATAACATACTATGTTAAAGTTATCAAACAATGATTTACCATAACAGTCCTAATTGATCAGTTGCGTTAATGAAGGGCAATGGCTGAGAAGGGACCAGCATGTTGCTCGTGCTCTGGTGAATCTCTGTAGTGCGGTGTTAGTATTTCCTTCTGACTGAGGTACTCTGAATTGCTGCAACATGCTCATAAATTATCAAACAAATAAGCAAAAAACTCTTTCCTGAAGCAATCTCTTCTGCAAAATCTCTCAACACCTTCTCTTTGACAGAAAGTTAGCAATAAATTATTCAGTGTGTTTTATGGCCTTTTTATTGCAATAGAATACATTTAGTTTCTCAGGAATCACTGTGTGGAAGGTACTAAGGCATTTCCTGAGAGACAGCTGGATTCTGTGAGCGTAGCTTTAATTTAAATCTCATTAAAATCAATTTAACCAGAATAGGTAAATGTATTTGGATAAAGTGCTTCATTTTTCTTCTCATTTGGAAAATGTACACAAATGTTTTGCAAAAGAATTTTTCAATGCACCCTTATGATTGATGTTTTTATAGCATTTTGAAAATGTGGATTGATTTACTGCTTGCAAGATCAGTTTTGTTTACGTTCTTCTTGAGCACCTTCTCCCTCTGCTACTACCAACTTCCCTTCAGCATGCAACTCTTCAGGTCAAAGGGCATTTAAGTGAGCTATAACTTGCATTTGTGGCTTCAACAGCAAAGAATGATTCTTAGCAACAAATAAGGGATGCAAATTTAAACAATTTTTAATTTCCCTTTTCAAATAATTGTCTGATTGCGGGAAGGGGTTGGCGTGACAGGCAGGCTTGTCAGCATGTATTTGCCTCAATGAAAGAGACAGTTGTCCCTATCATTGTCATAGCTATGGCTGAGATCGTGACCAGCAACAGAGCTGAAACAATAGAAATTATGATATCCACATACAATATCATCCTTCTTTCATCCCACCTCCCTCATCCCACAAGCTCTTCTTTTCAAAGAATCGTCGGTGGAATATTTGAGGTGATTTTCACCTCACACAATTGATTCTGTTAATTTGAATTTCTTTACTTTGGTGAAATAATCACCATGAAATTGAAATGCTGCCCACTAATTAAAACGATTGACATATACAGCCAGTTTGAAGTGACCAGGCTGTACGTCTGAGTAAGATGCAGAATTGTGATGGTGCTGGCAAGCTGGGGGCTGGTGTATTGTGTCAGGAGCAGGATGTTTTCTATTCGTTCATGGGATGTGAGCGTCGCTGGCCCCTGTGAGTGTTGCTGGCTGGGCCAACATTTATTGGCCATCCTGGATGGCATTTAAGAGTCAACCACGTTGCTGTGGGTCTGGAGTCACATGTAGGTCAAACCAGGTAAGGATGACAGATTTCCTTCCCTAAAGGACATTAGTAAACCAGATGGGCTTTTACAACAATCAACAATGGTTTCATGGTGACCTTTGTACTTTTAATTCCAGATTGTTATTGAATTCAAATTTCACCATCCGTCATGGTGGTTTTCGAACCTGGGTTCCCAAACTATTAGCCTTAATCTCTTCCTAACTAATCCAGCAACAATACTACTATGCCACTGATCAACAATTTTACTATGCCCCTTGTGTGGGGAACACTTGATAATGGCACAACACAACAGAGTGCAAACTCCAAGATTTTCCATAACTTTGCAAAAGCAGTGAGACTAGAGCCACAACTATGCCAGGAGTTTAGCTCCAAGGAACTGGAGGCAGTGTTACAAAAAGCTCAATGACTTCATACATGGTCAAAGTTAGCGAATGAAAGTTCAAGATGCCAAAGCGTGTCAAGTGCACCATTAACCTCAGACACTGCTGAACCCAGCACAGCCCGATCATTCACTAACAATCTCGATACATCACAAATTGCATTTCAAATTCACAGCTTCAACTCACCCTCACACATTTACGTGGCTGCAAACTACCCACTCACATTGCCTTTACACTGCCAGCCATTCAACTACAACAGGAACAGCACACAAAAACATTGTGTCATACTCTCTGATGACTTCCCGGTCTCTTGCAGGACAGGGTGACACACAACAGGAGCAGACCAACCTTCCACCTTCTCCTACAATCTCTTCTGCTTCATAAGCTGCAGATATTGTGAGCATCCACCTCTTGTTTCACAGTCCTCCACTCCTCCCAGCCCCCCTAACCCTTGTTTCTTTCTCCTTTCAGATACACAAGAACTGCAAGCCAACCAGGCACAGGTGGAGAAGCAGGATGTGGAAAAACAAGAAAGAAGAAACTGCTTTAACTCTGAGAAACACCAGCTCAGATATTGCCAAAGCTTGTACATTAGTGGATATCTTAGATGCAAGATTAGCATGGGAGGAAATGCCAGGCACAAGTGGCCTGCAGCCAGAGGAGGTGACAGGGTTGCACATGTGCCAGCTTGCCAGAGACTGAATTGATAAGTTCTGGTCCTGTGGACTCACTGAGTACTTTGTTAAGGTGGCCTACAGAAGAAGGCTGAAGGGTAGGCAAAATGAAATGCTTGGTGCATTGGCAGTTCTGCTAGAAGGCCTGCTGTCACTATCAAGGAGCACAGAGGAGTCCTGCACCATCTTGACACAGGGCTTTCTGAAGAGCCTAAAACCCATCCTTTCAAGCATAGTCCATTAACATACCTTGAGAATCAACCATGATGCAGCATGTGATAGCTGAAGGCTCAGCTTTCACTGCAGCAATCGGCGCAGCCACCCAATGTCTGGGTGATCCTTTTTGTGGCACCGTATTCAGTTTCTTGGAGCTAAACCCCTGCTGTCATCATGAATGTGGATACCAATATTCAAAATGGCTATCAGGATCTTGTTTCACAGCAATTTCAATGAGAACGTATGGCACAGAAATAGGCCATTTGGTCCAACTAGCCTATGCTTGACGGCTCTGGAGCTGCGGATGGACTCACTTTGGAGCATCCGCGATGCTGAGGAGGTCGTGGATAGCACGTTTAGCGAGTTGGTCACACCGCAGGTGAAGGTTACTGAGGGAGATAGAAAATGGGTGACCAAAAGAAAGAGCAAGAGTAGGAAGGCAGTGCAGGTGTCCCCTGCGGTCATCTCCCTGCAAAACAGATATACCGCTTTGGATACTGTTGAGGGAGATGGCTCACCAGGGGAAGGCAGCAGCAGCCAGGTTCATGGCACCGTGGCTGGCTCTGCTGCACAGCAGGGCAGGAAGAAAAATGGCAGGGCTATAGTGATAGGGGACTCGATCGTAAGGGGAATAGACAGGCGGTTCTGTGGACGCAATCGAGACTCCAGGATGGTATGTTGCCTCCCTGGTGCAAGGGTCAAGGATGTCTCGGAGCGGCTGCAGGACATTCTGGGGGGGGGGGGAGGGTGAACAGCCAGCTGTCGTGGTGCACATAGGCACCAACGATATAGGTAAAAAACGGGATGAGGTCCTACAAGCGGAATTCAGGGGGTTAGGAGTTAAACTAAAAAGTAGGACCTCAAAGGTAGTAATCTCAGGATTGCTACCAGTGCCACGAGCTAGTCAGAGTAGGAATGTCAGGATAGATAGGATGAATGCGTGGCTCGAGAGATGGTGCAAGAGGGAGGGATTCAAATTCCTGGGGCATTGGGACCGGTTCTGGGGGAGGTGGGACCAGTACAAACCGGACGGTCTGCACTTGGGCAGGACTGGAACCGATGTCCTAGGGGGGGGTGTTTTCTAGAGCTGTTGGGGAGGGTTTAAACTAATGTGGCAGGGGGATGGGAACCAATGCTGGAAGTTGGAAGGTAGTAAAACAGGGACAGAAACAAAAGGAAGTAAGGGGAAAAGTGCAAGGCAGAGAAGACATCGTCAGAAATCCATAAGGGCGACAGTACAAGGTACAGTGACTGAGGGGAGCACAGTGAATAGGCCCAGTAATAACAAAAGGAATAAAACTGGAGATGTTAAGATTCAAAACAGAGGTAAAAAAACCAACATAAGTGTACTTTACCTGAATGCTCGTAGTATTCGGAATAAAGTAAATGAGTTGGTGGCACAAATCATCGTAAATGACTATGATTTAGTGGCCATTACTGAAACATGGTTAAAGGATGGTCACGACTGGGAGTTAAATATCCGAGGGTATCAAACTATTCGGAAGGACAGAGTGGATGGTAAGGGAGGTGGTGTTGCTCTGTTATTTAAGGATGACATCCGGGCAATAGTAAGGGATGACATCGGTGCTATGGAGGATCAGGTTGAATCCATTTGGGTGGAAATCAGGAATAGTAAGGCGAAAAAGTCACTGATAGGAGTAGTCTATCGGCCACCAAATAGTAACGAGATGGTGGGGCAGGCAATAAACAAAGAAATAACTGATGCATGTAGAAATGGTACAGCAGTTATCATGGGGGATTTTAATCTACATGTCGATTGGTTTAACCAGGTCGGTCAAGGCAACCGTGAGGAGGAGTTTATAGAATGTATGCGCGATAGTTTCCTAGAACAGTATGTAATGGAACCTACGAGGGAACAAGCGGTCCTAGATCTTGTCCTGTGTAATGAGACAGGATTGATTCATGATCTTATAGTTAGGGATCCTCTCGGAAGGAGCGATCACAATATGGTGGAATTTAAAATACAGATGGAGGGTGAGAAAGTAAAATCAAATACTAGTGTTTTGTGTTTAAACAAAGGAGATTACAAGGGGATGAGAGAAGAACTAGCTAAGGTAGACTGGGAGCTAAGACTTTATGGTGGAACAGTTGAGGAACAGTGGAGAACCTTCCAAGCGATTTTTCACAGTGCTCAGCAAAGGTTTATACCAACAAAAAGGAAGGACGGAAGAAAGAGGGAAAATCGACCGTGGATATCTAAGGAAATAAGGGAGAGTATCAAATTGAAGGAAAAAGCATATAAAGTGGCAAAGATTGCTGGGAGATTAGAGGACTGGGAAATCTTTAGGGGGCAACAGAAAGCTACTAAAAAAGCTATAAAGAAGAGTAAGATAGAGTATGAGAGTAAACTTGCTCAGAATATAAAAACAGACAGTAAAAGTTTTTACAAATATATAAGACAAAAAAGAGTGGCTAAGGTAAATATTGGTCCTTTAGAGGATGAGAAGGGAGTTTTAATAATGGGAAATGAGGAAATGGCTGAGGAACTGAACAGGTTTTTTGGGTCGGTCTTCACAGTGGAAGACACAAATAACATGCCAGTGACTGATAGAAATGAGGCTATGACAGGTGAGGACCTTGAGAGGATTGTTATTACTAAGGAGGGAGTGATGGGCAAGCTAATGGGGCTAAAGGTAGACAAGTCTCCTGGCCCTGATGGAATGCATCCCAGAGTGCTAAAAGAGATGGCTAGGGAAATTGCAGATGCACTAGTGATAATTTACCGAAATTCACTAGACTCTGGTGTGGTCCCAGTGGATTGGAAATTAGCAAACGTGACGCCACTGTTTAAAAAAGGAGGTAGGCAGAAAGCAGGAAATTATAGGCCAGTGAGTTTAACTTCGGTAATAGGGAAGATGCTGGAATCTATCATCAAGGAAGAAATTGCGAGGCATCTGGATAGAAATTGTCCCATTGGGCAGACGCAGCATGGGTTCGTAAAAGGCAGGTCGTGCCTAACTAATTTAGTGGAATTTTTTGAGGACATTACCAGTGCAGTAGATAACGGGGAGCCGATGGATGTGGTATATCTGGATTTCCAGAAAGCCTTTGACAAGGTGCCACACAAAAGGTTGCTGCATAAGATAAAGATGCATGGCATTAAGGGTAAAGTAGTAGCATGGATAGAGGATTGGTTAATTAATAGAAAGCAAAGAGTTGGGATAAATGGGTGTTTCTCTGGTTGGCAATCAGTAGCTAGTGGTGTCCCTCAGGGATCCGTGTTGGGCCCACAATTGTTCACAATTTACATTGATGATTTGGAGTTGGGGACCAAGGGCAATGTGTCCAAGTTTGCAGATGACACTAAGATGAGTGGTAAAGCGAAAAGTGCAGAGGATACTGGAAGTCTGCAGAGGGATTTGGATAGGTTAAGTGAATGGGCTCGGGTCTGGCAGATGGAATACAATGTTGACAAATGTGAGGTTATCCATTTTGGTAGGAATAACAGCAAACGGGATTATTATTTAAACGATAAAATATTAAAGCATGCCGCTGTTCAGAGAGACTTGGGTGTGCTAGTGCATGAGTCACAGAAGGTTGGTTTACAAGTGCAACAGGTGATTAAGAAGGCAAATGGAATTTTGTCCTTCATTGCTAGAGGGATGGAGTTTAAGACTAGGGAGGTTATGTTGCAATTGTATAAGGTGTTAGTGCGGCCACACCTGGAGTATTGTGTTCAGTTTTGGTCTCCTTACTTGAGAAAGGACGTACTGGCGCTGGAGGGTGTGCAGAGGAGATTCACTAGGTTAATCCCAGAGCTGAAGAGGTTGGATTATGAGGAGAGGTTGAGTAGACTGGGACTGTACTCGTTGGAATTTAGAAGGATGAGGGGGGATCTTATAGAAACATTTAAAATTATGAAGGGAATAGATAGGATAGATGCGGGCAGGTTGTTTCCACTGGCGGGTGACAGCAGAACTAGGGGGCATAGCCTCAAAATAAGGGGAAGTAGATTTAGGACTGAGTTTAGGAGGAACTTCTTCACCCAAAGGGTTGTGAATCTATGGAATTCCTTGCCCAGTGAAGCAGTTGAGGCTCCTTCATTACATGTTTTTAAGGTAAAGATAGATAGTTTTTTGAAGAATAAAGGGATTAAGGGTTATGGTGTTCGGGCCGGAAAGTGGAGCTGAGTCCACAAAAGATCAGCCATGATCTCATTGAATGGCGGAGCAGGCTCGAGGGGCCAGATGGCCTACTCCTGCTCCTAGTTCTTATGTTCTTATGTTCTTATGTTCTTATGCTGGTCTTTACACTCTACTCGAATCACCTGCCATCCTTCCTCATCTAAAGCTTCCATTGTACCCCTCTATTCCCTTCCCTTCCCCCTGCAAGTTGAATTTGCCCTTAAATGCCTCTACACTACTTACTTAAACCTCTCCCTGTGATAGAGTTCCACATTCTTACCAGTCATTGGGTAAAGAAGTTTCTTTTGAATTTCCCATTGGCTTTCTTGGTGACTATCTTAATTGGCCTCTTTCCCCACAAGAGGAAACGTTCACTTTGGGCGTGATTTAACGGAAACTTTTCCAAGTGTCATTTTGGGTGTGATTAGCAGGGTGTTTCTTGATGACAGCGTTGGCAAGATCGGGGCCTGTATTTAACGGTGCTTCGTGCCAAAAATGAGCCCACACGATGTCTCGCCATCACTGGCTGTCTCGCCGTCTGATTCACCAGACACGCAAGTATGACAGCGCGCAGACCAGTTCCTCACTTTGCGGGTGTCGACCTGGACAGGCTTCTCAAAGCTGTGGCTGAGAGATGGGGCAATCTGTTCCCCGAGGGGGGTCAGAAGGACGGCAGCAGGGCCACCAATACTGTCTGTGACGCAGTGGCAATGGCTGTCAGTGCAGACAGCATGACCAGGAGGCCCGCCGTCCAATATCGGAAGAAGACCAACGACCTCCATTGAGCTGCAAGGGTAAGTTACTGCCTCTGTCCTGGCGTCAGTTTTGCCTGCTACCCCTCAAATTACCAACCTTCCCAACCACCCCCCCCCCCCCCCCCCCACCCCCCCCCCCCCACCCCCAACAAATCACTGGCTCACACCTTGCATCCTTCCCACATCCACTCTGTGCTTTACCCTCAGAATTCCTTGGCACCCACCAGCACAACCCCTTCATGTCCCATTATGATGCCCACACATGCCACCTGCTATGGACCCGCCGATCCATCAAGCGCGTGGCTCACAAAGCCCTCTCTTTGTCCCCGCAGGAGAAGATAGCACATAATAAAGGTGAAGGGCCAAGACGGGGCGGAATACCAGAGATCTGAGTCCCCACCCCGTATGAGGAACGGGCCCTGGAGATCATGGGGTTGACTGAGGAGAGAGCAAGTCACCGACAGTGAAGTTGGCCTGCATCACAGAGGTGAGGATTCACTGCCCATTCATCCAGATGTCTCAAGTGAGTTGCTCATGTCACACAAAATGATCCTTCCCTCTCTGTCTTACAGGATCTCCATTTGTTGGGACTGGGCCATCAGATATTCTCCCCCCCCTGCACTGGTACCCAAGAGACCACCTCGGAGGAGGACTCCGAGGAGACCACCATTGACGCATCACAGCTATCACCCTCTCCTTCCGCCAGCGCAGAGACACTTACCTCGGTGGGTGACTGGGCCAAGCGAGTCTGTGCAGAAAGGAAATTAATGCAAAAACCTGGTCAGGTGACCTGAAGTGGGTCGCCATTGCCAGGAAGTGTCCCAGGCAGGGGACAAGGAGAGGAGACAGGGAGTGTGGCAAGAGAAGAGTTCCAGAGAGGGTTCAGAGGCAGCAAAATGTTCCAGTTCAGTTTAACAGAAAAGGGCTGAGAAACAGGCTCCAAAGAAGATAAGGGCTGCCTAGAGCTCGGAGACAGCCAAAGTTTAATGTCTATGCTGCGGGCCTTTGGGGCAAAAGTATCCTTCTGAAGCAGTAGTGTACTGCTCGGTGTGGCCAAAGATTTGGCGTTGTGCTTGTGAGTTGGTGCTTGGAATCCAGTGAAACAGAGTCTTGGCAGATGAGATTGAAATACGACAAGTTGGAGTGACATTTGGACAGAATTCCCAGGTTAGATCTTTGAAGGTGAAGATTAGAGGGAGAGAGAGGGAGACAGAGTTGCATTGAGATCTATTACTGACGGTGTTTTCTGACATTTGGGTGGGTTGTTAAGAACTCCAGGGACTCTGTCTGGTCGCATCTGCCATTTATTGTATTGTTTGTTGTGTTCAATCACAGTTTGCTTGTTAATCCACATGCACCTCATACTTACCCTGAATTTTAAGAGTATAATATAGATATTGTAAGTGTTTTTTTAATCTTCCAGACGTTGTGCAGTAAAGTTTATTTTTGTTTGTACAAACCCCAAGGAGTCTTATGGCTTTTGTCAATGATCAAGTGTCTTCAATCTCAAACTTTGTCTACTTTCAACAAAACATTACTGATTCCTGACTGGATCTTACCGATTCCTGACTGGATCTTACCAATACCTGGGGGGGGGGGGGGGGGGGGGGGGGGGGGATTCTAACAATACACTTACTGAATGTCAGGATTGATAACAGCAGTTTGTGATCACTCCATGGAGAAACGAATCACTGATAATGTACAGCAGGCATTTTCAAAGTGGGGGTCATGTCCCGCAGGTGGTTCGCGGGCATGTGTCGGGTCATGGAGCCATCCATCGCGGCGTTCCCGCAAGGTCGTGAGGACCAAGCAGGCTCACCTCTCGCATTAAAGTTAAGAAAAAATGGTGGGTCACAAATTTTGGTCGGTGTGGTTCGCGAAGGTTGGCAAAAATGGGTCCCCAGAAACAAAGTTTGAAAAACACTGATCTGCAGTAAATCAGAACAGCTGTGATCTAGTAAAACTCAAATTCGTAGCTAGCCGATAGGTGGATTGGCGATGCAAAATTGCCCGTAGTGTCCAAAAAGTTTGGGTGGGGTTACTGGGTTACGGGGATAGGGTGGAGGTGTGGGCTTGGGTGGGGTGCTCTTTCCAAGGGCCGGTGCGGACTCAATGGGCTGAATGGCCCCCTTCTGCAATGTAATTCTATGATTCTATGACTGTCAGGGGACCTAGAACTGCAATGCAAACATTTAATCACAACTAGGTTTCACTGCTTGCCTTCTCCCTGGCATGAACTGTCCAACAGAATTCCCCACGGTGCACCTAGGCATAAATGCCAGGTGATGAAAATTTCTCAATAATGAAGGGTGATTTCTGTTTTTTCTATCACTTTACCACAGAAGTATAATTGATTTAAAATGTCCATCGGTGCAGTTAATTGGATTTTTATATCTGTAAAATGATCAACTCCTGGAGGGCTGTTAATACAATCCCTTTAAACAGTTGTCAGTTGAACATGGAATACAGATCATTGGTACTTCTGTTGCTTTCTGGTGACATTTATCCTCACTGACAAGTCCAAATGTGCAGCTGTGGCTCAAAACTGGCTAGAGCCGAAGGTTTCTAAAAGGCTTCCAAACCAATGTTGGTCACTTCAAGGAGAAATACTTGCCGTGCACCTTGTACCACTCTTCCTTATTTTGGAGATGAGAAGCAAAAAATTAAATATCAAGGAAAATAATAATAATCGCTCATTGCCACAAGTAGGCTTCAAATTAAGTTACTGTGAAAAGCCCCTCGTCGCCACATTCCGGCGCCTGTTCGGGGAGGCCGGTACGGGAATTGAACCCGCGCTGCTGGCCTTGTTCTGCATTACAAGCCAGCTGTTTAGCCCCCTGAGGGGCTGGTTTAGGGATAGGAAATAGCAATAGGAAACAAAAGTTGAGGAAGAAATATTTGAGGGGCAGAAAAGAACAGCAGGAAGAAATCTGTATCAAAAAGAAAACAGTTGGGGAATAAAGAGAAGACAATAAACAGAAAGATAAAGAGAACTTGGTGGATAGAAGAACAAGAGTGTGGCAGATGGAAAATGGTAAAATGAAATGGAATGAAATGAAAATCACTTATTGTCATGAGTAGACTTCAATGAAGTTACTGTGAAAAGCCCCTAGTCGCCACATTCCGGCGCTTGTCCGGGGAGGCTGATACGGGAATCGAACCGCGCTGCTGGCCTGCTTGGTCTGCTTTAAAAGCTAACGATTTAGCCCAATGAGCTAAACATCAGGAACAAAACAGCGACTGTGCTCCTCAATTGTGCTGTGTTTCAATGACACGTGAAATAGCATGAGGAATGATACAGTCTGGTTCAGCTGAAATGCAATCATTTTACAAAGATTTTTCCTTTTATCACTTATGACAGATGAGGGCACAATCTAACAGGAGAAGCACTATGTGCGGTAGCGAGCACGATTCACCGGGTGCTTCATGACGGCCGACCCGGCAGGTCCGCGACCGATATCTAATGTCAATTAGGGCCAGCAATGATCCCCCACCGGCCCCATGGCAGAAATGACTGTCCCGGCTGCTGGACTACACCTGGTAGCTCCTAACATGGGGAAGTAACACATAAACCACTCTTTCCGAGCAAACCACAGACAGCACGCAGCCATGCCACCATCCAGACCAGCTCCATGTTTCAGAGATGTCGACCTGGCCCGATTGTTGGACAGGGTGGAGTCGAGATGGGACACCCTGTACCCCCGAGGGGGTCGGAGGAGCAATCACTGTTTAGCCAGTGCTGCCTGGGAGGCATTGACAGCGGCTGTCTACTTGGTAAGTGTTATGAGGAGGACCGTAGCCTAGTGTCGTAAGAAGCTCAACGACCTCCACTGGGCCGCAGGGTGTGTTGGCACATTCCCCTGACACCAGTCTCATGTGCCACCCCTAGACCTCTTCTCCCTGCCCCCTGCCCCCCCCCCCCCCCTAATGAGCCAGGTATTGCCATCAACACCACACCCTAACATAATACCACGCCTGTGCCCCAGCACAACCTGACAGTCATTGCATTTGGGTTTTAAACTTTTTGGTTAAGTATACATTGAAAATGCCTTGAATAAAATGTTCTTCAAGAAAAAGAAGGCAGGCGAGCGGGCCACCCCGTATAGGCCGGCATCATCCGATGGAAATCCTGCGAGAGAATGGACATGTGGTCAGTGAGAGGGAAGGATCGCTATGTCTGACATGACCAACTCACTTGCGACAGGTGGGGCGGGGGATTAGGTGGATCCTCATCTCAGCTAACCGCTAATCTCACTGTCTCCCACCATAGGTCGTCCCCCCCCCCCCCCACGAAGACATGAAACGTGTGGCTCACAATGCTCTCTTTCTGTCCTCACAGAAGAAGTTGGACAATAACAGACAGGAAAGAGCTCAGGCGGGTGGCAGGGTGCCGAATAGCCAAGTCCGCATCCCCTCTGAGGAACAGGCCCTGGAGGCCACGGGGATGACCGAGGATAGAGCAGTCTGTCCCCACCTGCACTCCCTGATCCTCTGACACTCCAAATATCGCCACTTCTGGACACGGGGCTTCCTTTACCCACAAAATCTTTGACATTACATTCGAGAACCCCTTTCTAAACCCCCTCAATCTCAGACATGCCCAAAACCTATGCACATGATTTGCTGCCCACTCCGCCCACACCTATCCTCCACCCCTGGTAAGAACCGACTCATCCTGAACACAGTTATGTGGGCACTCTGAACCATCGTAAATTGGATAAGGCCTAGCCTTGCATATGACAAGGACATATTCACCCTCCACAGAGCTTCACTTCATACTCCAGCTCCCAACCCCCCCCACCTAACTCCTCCTCACACTTAGTCTGACTTCCTCCACCGGGGCACTCTCCCTCTTCATCAACTCCCCATTGATGTCCGCAACCCTGCCCTCCCCAATTTCATCCTCAGACAGAAGCTGACCCTGCAGCACTGGAGCCTGCAGCACTGGAGCCTGCAGCACTGGAGCCAGCATCGCTGGAAAGGACAGCACCTCCTTCCACATAAAGTCCCGAACCTGCAGATACCGAAACCCATTCCCCTTCGGTAATTGGTACGTCCCCTCCAGCTCCTCTAGGCATGCAAACAACCCCCAACAAATAAATCCCTAAAATATTCTAACCCCACCTGCCGCCACCCAGGAAACCCCACATCCAACCCCGAAAGGGCACACACACGATTATTGCAAATCAGTGCTCACAGAGAGCTTTGATAAAGGGTCACCTGGACTTATGCACATGATTTGCTGCCCACTCCGCCCACACCTATCCTCCACCCCTGGTAAGAACCGACTCATCCTGAACACAGTTATGTGGGCACTCTGCTCCATCGTAAATTGGATAAGGCCTAGCCTTGCATATGACAAGGACATATTCACCCTAACGCTAACCCCTCACCCACCTCGAACTTGACTGGGAACCTATCCAAACCCGAGCCCCTATCGTCTCTTCCCTCCCAATTTCCCTCACTGCCGCTTGCTTTCTCAACTGGTGCGCAGGCTTTCTCATTATGCTCATATACCGCCCATCTGGCTCTACGCAATTGCCCCACCGTCTTTCTCATGGATACCAGCCCAAACTCCACCTGGAGCCTCTGCTTCTCCTTTAGTAAGGCCTCCTAAGGCCCCACCAAATATCTCCAAACCACCCTCACAATGTCCTCCACCAACATCAACCTCTCAGCTCACTTCATCCCTTCCTGTATGACCAACTCAATATAAATTCTCCCCTACCGCCTTCAGCACCTCTCACAACCTGGAGGCAGAAACCGTCCCCGTCTTATTCTGCAGATGGCCACCCTCACCCTTTCGCAAATCCCTTATCTGCCAACAACCCCACAACCAACCTCCACTCCGGCTGCTGAACCTCCCCCTTTGTCCACCCAAGTTCACCCAATACTCCGATCCAGCCACCCCCGCCAACAGCACCTTATCCAAGATAAACAAATTAATCCGGTTGTACACCCGGTGCACAGGGAGGGTGTGCGAAGACTGACCCGGATACTTCTAATAGGGGGATGATGGCGATCTCCAGCTCTCTCATGTCCTCCTTCTTGGCAACGGTGAGGGGTAATAAGGGCAGGGGTAATTAGTGTCTCAGTGTAACAGTTATAGGGGATTTAATTGTAAGGGAAATAGACAGGCAAACGAGACTCCAGGATGGTATGTTGCATCCCTGGTGCTAGGATCAAAGATGTCTCAGAGCGGGTACAAGACATTCTGGAGGGGAAGCCAGTGGTCGTGGCGCACATCGGTACAAATGACATAGGTAAAAAAAGGGATGAGGTCCTAAAAGCAGAATACAGGGTGCTAGGAAGGAAGTTAAGAAATCAGACCTCAAAGTGATCTCAGGATTAGTACCGGTGCCACGTGCTGGTCGGCGTAGAAATTACAGGATATATAGGATAATTGAGCTTCTTACGACACTAGGCCACGGTCCTCCTCATAACGCTTCCCAAGCAGACAGCCGCTGTCAATGCCTCCCAGGCAGCACTGGCTAAACAGTGGTTGCTCCTCCGACCCCCTCGGGGGTACAGGGTGTCCCATCTCGACTCCACCCGTCCAACAATCGGGCCAGGTCGATAGGACCTCTCACCGATGGCGTCCAGCCCTCCAGGCCCACCCTCCCTGGGTGCTTCCCCCCCTCCCCCCCGAACACTGGGGCAGCAGCTCAAGTGCCCCTGAGTTGTATGCCCAATTTCAAAGATATCTACTCACCTCCTCTGATCACCTCAGCAGCCATTATGCCAGCTTCCCATTTTTAAATAGTTGTGCTAAACGATCAATTGCACAAAGACTTGAGTTGGATACAACTGAGGCTTTATTGAAACATGGAGATGTGTGGCCTCCCACAGCAGTTGGTGAAATGGCTGCAGCATGGAGGACACACATATTTATACTCAGGGACTACCAACGTACCTGTAGTACAGGTCCTACCATACATCCTCTAATAGAGGTGCAACAGTGGTTTTCCATATTCACCCGCTGTTAAAATTGAGTCCGGCGGGGGTGGTGGAGAACTATATACAACAAATGGTTTTTACATTTACAATATTCATTAGAGAGAAAAAGGAAGTGTCTTTTGAAGTCCAGTGGACCTGTTAGATGTTTAACCGGTCTGGGGCCTTGATGTGCCGCTGGGAGCGACGTAGTGGTGGCGGCGATGCCGATGCTGGTCTGATGTCAAGTGACTCCGAGAGTGTGCCGGAATCCTTTTCATCCTCGGGCGTGGGCAGGGGGAGGACAGATGGTCCTGGGGAGGTTGCTGCTGGGACCGCTGGGGGAGGGGAGGGTGGCGCCGGGCCGGGGCTGTGTGTGTGTGTGTGTGTGGAACCTGCTGGTGCCAGGTCCCTGAGGGAGACAGTAACCTGGCGGCCGTCGGGGTACGCCACGTGGGCATACTGGGGGTTTGAATTAAGCAATTGCACCCTCTCCACCAACGGGTCCGCCTTGTGGAGTCGGACGTGCCTACGGAGCAGGGCGGGTCCTGGAGCTGCGAGCCTAGTCGGGAGCGACACCCTGGGGAAGGCAAAAAGACATCGGGTGTATTGTTAGTGGCGGTGCACAGTAGTGACCGAATGAAGTGTAGTGCATCAGGGAGGACCTCCTGCCAGTGGGAGGCCGGGAGGTTCCTGGACCGTAGGGCCAGTTGGACGGCCCTCCATAGCGTCCCATTCTCCCTCTCTACCTGTCCGTTTTCCCAGGGGTTGTAGCTTGTCGTTCTGCTGGAGGCGATACCCCTGCTGAGCAGGAACTGACGCAGCTCATCACTCATGAAGGAGGATCACCTGTCACTGTGGATGTAGGCGGGGAAACCGAACAGAGCGAAGATTGTGTTAAGGGCTTTGATGACGGTGGCAGACGTCATATCGGGGCATGGGATGGCGAAAGGGAATCTGGAGTACTCATCGACCACACTGAGAAAATAAGTGTTATGGTTGATGGAGGGGAGGGACCCTTTGAAATCCACGCTGAGGCGCTCAAAGGGGCGGGAGACCTTCACCAGGCACGCACAGTCCAGCCAGTAGAAGTGTGGCTTGCACTCCGCACAGACCTGGCAATCCCTGGTGATTGTCCGTACTTCCTCGGCGGAGTAGGGCAGATTGCCGGCCTTTATGAAATGGTACAACCGTGTGACCCCCGCGACAAAGGCTGCCGTGCAGGGTCCGGAGTCGTTCTACTTGTGCGCTGGCACATGTACCTCGGGATAGGGCGTCTGGGGGCTCGTTGAGCTTACCGGGGCAATACAAAATCTCGTAATTGGAGGTGGAGAGCTCGATCCTTCACCTTAGGATCTTATCATTCTTCATTGAACATGAAGGTTACCGACCGTTGGTCAGTGAGGAGAGTGAATCTCCTGCCGGCCAGGTAATGCCTCCAATGCCGCACAGCTTCAGCGATAGCTTGGGCCTCTTTTTTGACGGATGAGTGCCAAATTTCTGAGGCATGAAGGGTGCGGGAAAAGAATGCCACGGGTCTGCCTGACTGATTGAGCGTGGCAGCTAGTGCGACGTCTGATGCGTCGATCTCTACTTGAAAGGGCAGTGCCTCGTCTACTGCGTCAATCCCAGCCTTGGCGATATCGAGTCTGATATGGGCGAAGGCCTGTTGTGCCTCGGCCGTCAGGGGAAAATGGGTTGACTGTATGAGTGGGCGGGCCTTGTCCGCATAGTTTGGGACCCACTGAGCATAGTACGAAAAGAACCCCAGGCAGCATTGAGGGCCTTGGGGCAGTGGGGGAGGGGGAGCTCCATGAGGGAGTGCATGCGGTCGGGATCGGGCCCCAGAACTCCGTTCTGGACCACATAGCTGAGGATGGCCAAGCGGGTCGTGCTAAACACGCACTTCTCCTTGAAGTAGGTGAGGTTTAGGAGAGTGGTGGTGTGGAGAAATTGGCAAGGTTGGCGTTGTGGTCCTGATGATCATGGCCGCAGATAGTGACATTGTCCAGGTACGGAAAGGTGACCCGGAAACCGCACCAATCGACCATTTGGTCCATCTCCCTTTGGAAGACCGAGACCCCGTTGGTGACGCCGAAGGGAATCCTGAGGAAGTGATAGAGGCGGCCGTCTGCCTCGACGGCGGTGTATGGACGGTCCGATTTACGAATGGGGAGCTGGTGGTAGGCAGATTTGAGGTGTACCGTTGAGAAGACCCGGTACTGATTGACCATATGAGATATGCGTGGGAGGGGGTACCCGTCGAGCTGCGTGTACCGATTGATGGTCTGGCTGTAGTCCACGATCATTCTGTGTTTCTCCCCAGTTTTAACTACTACCACTTGGGCTCTCCAGGGCCTGTTGCTGGAATCGATGATGCCTTCCCGAAGCAGCCGCTGGACCTCGGACCTGATTAAGGTTCCTATCCTGGGTGCTGTACCGTCTGCTCCTTGTGGCGACGGGTTTGCAATTCGAGGTTAGATTTGCGAAGAGGAAAGGCAGATCGACCTTTAGAGTCGCGGGGCCGCACACAGTGAGGGGTGGTAGGGGGCCAGCGAATTTCAGGGTTAGGCTCTGGAGGTTGCACTGGAAGTCCAGGCCGAATAGTAGGGCAGCACAGAGGCTAGGGAGGATGTAGAGGTGGAAGCCGCTGAATTCACGCCCTGGACCGTGAGTGTGACCGCACAGTACCCCCGGATCACTACGGAATGGGATCCGGAAGCCAGGGAGAGTCTTTTGTTGGCGGGATGTACCGCAAGGGAGCAACGCCTTTCCATATCCGTGTGGATGAAGATTTCGGTGCTCCCGGAGTCCAGCAGGCACTGGATTTTAACGCTGGTCGTTGCGGTGGCGAGGTTGTGCGGGCGAGACTGGTCGATGGTCACTGAGGCGAGTCGTGGTCGGTTGTCGCTGGTGTCGGATGATGGGGAGCCCGGGGGGCACTGGTCCTGGAACGTGCCGGTGCCCATGTGCCATGGGGGAGACAAGATGGCGGCGCCTATGGGCCGCACGTGGCGGGGGTTGAACAAGATGGCGGTGCCCATGGGCCGCACGTGTTGCTCTGAGGGGAAGATGGCGGCGCCCACTGGCCACGCTTGGTCTGAGGGGGAGAAGATGGCGGCGCCCACTTACTGCGCGTGGACTGAGAGGGAGAAGATGGCGGCGCCCACTGGCCGCGCGTGGTCCAGGGAGGTGAAGATGGCGGCGCCCATTGTCCGTAAACAAGGGGGTCGGGCGATAGTGGCAACTGCACGGGCCTGGCACACCGCGGCGAAGTTCCCCTTCTTGCTGCAAGCCTAACAAAGGGCAGCGCGGGCTGGGCAGCATTGGCGGGGGTGTTTGTGCTGGCCGCAAAAGTAACATCCGGGACTCCCGGGGTTCGCTGGCTGGTGTGTGGCGCAGGCATATTGGCTGGGTAACGCCCCCGCTGGGGCAGCTATCTCTGGGGTCCATGATGCGTAGGAGGGGTGGGCTGCGCGGCTGGGGGTGTCGGCATGAATGTTGCATGAGGCGACCGTCATAGAGAGCGCTAGTTTCTTTGTCTCTGCTAGGTCGAGCTTGGCCCCTTCTAATAGTCACTTGCGTATGAGGTCCGACCCAATCCCCTTAACAAACGCGCCCCGCATAAGGAGGTTTGAATGTTCAGTGGCCGTAATGGCCTGACAGTCACAGTCCCGGACTAGTGGGATTAGGGCCCACCAGAAGTATTCTATGGACTCACCAGGGAGTTGCGAGCGAGTGGCGAGTACGTGCCTGGCGAAGAGCGTGTTCGGCTTGAATGAAATGAAAATGAAAATTGCTTATTGTCACGAGTAGGCTTCAATGAAATTACTGTGAAAACCCCTAGTCGCCACATTCCGGCGCCTGTTTGGGGAGGCTGGTACGGGCATTGAACCGTGCTGCTGGCCTGCCTTGGTCTGCTTTAAAAGCCAACGATTTAGCCCAGTGTGCTAAACCAACCCGTTCTGAGCATAATTCTCTTTGAGAAGTGTCATGGCTTCGGCGTAGTTTGGCGCGTCGTGGATTAGCAGGAAGACGCTGGAGCTCAACCTTGAGTACAGGATCTGTATCTTCTGAGCCTCCGAGACAGGGCTGGGCGCCGAGTTGATGAACGCCTCAAAACAAGTTAGCCAGTGTTGAAAGTCCTTTTTGGCGTCGCTTGAGTGCGGATCCAGCTGCAGGCAATCCGGTTTGATAAGGAGGTCCATCTTTTGAAAATCTTAGAGCAATAAATTGATGCACAATCAATTGCACAAAGACTTGAGTTGGATATAACTGAGGCTTTATTGCTCTAAGATGTGTGGCCTCCCACAGCAGCTGGCGAAATGGCTGCAGCATGGAGGACACACATATTTATACTTAGGGACTACCAAATTGCTAGGAGTACAGGTCCTACCATATATCCTCTAATAGAATTTACAGTGCAGAAGGAGGCCATTAAGCTCATCGAGTCTGCACTGGCTCCTGGAAAGAGTACCCTACCCAAGGTCAACACCTCCACCCTATCCCCATAACCCAGTAACCCCACCCAACACTAAGGGCAATTTTGGACACTAAGGGCAATTTATCATGGCCAATCCACCTAACCTGCTCATCTTTGGACTGTGGGAGGAAACCGGAGCACCCGGAGGAAACCCACGCACACACGGGGAGGATGTGCAGACTCCGCACAGACAGTGACCCAAGCTGGAATCGAACCTGGGACCCTGGAGCTGTGAAGCAATTGTGCTAACCACTATGCTACCGTGCTGCCCAGGTAGAGGTGCAACAGTGGTTTACCACAAAAGTGTCAGGTGACCTCCCGCTGGGGAGCCGGTTAGATCTCGGGAGACTGTTGGATAGGGCTTCCATTCCGTTTATGGTATGGAGATTGCCCTCAATTGGTTTTAATTGGAACATTGTCATGTCCAGGCGGGATCCAGAACGGGAGCGGACTGGTTAGATTCAAAACCGATCAGCATCTGGCACTGATCCTGATTTCGGCTTCTACCGTGATCTAACTGGCTCACAAAGATCCCCGCCAGGTAAAAGGCAGCCGTTAGATCGCAGCCGATATCCTTTTCAGTAACAAAATGATCATTCTTTCAGAAATGGCTTGCTACTGCACTCAAAGGAGCAGTTTCCATTCTGAATGATAATATTCACATTTTAATTCAAAAAATTTCTATGGATAAAAATAATAATGGAAAACTTCTACAAAACTTTCAAATATTTCTTTGGCTAAAAATAATAAAGGAAAACTTCCACAAAACCTTGTTATTAGCCGAAGATAACCAGAAAATCCTTACACTGCAAAAGTAGGCAATTCAGCCCATCTAGTCAGCAACGACTCTCCAAAAGGGCATTTCACCCAGGCCCACTCACAGTAACCTAACCTACACGTCTTTCGATACTAAAGGGCAATTGATCATGGTGAATCCACCTTGCTTACACATGTTTGGACAATAAGAGCCAATTTATCATGAGCAATCTACCTAACCTGTACATCCGTGGACTATGGGAGGAAATCGGAGCACCCGGAGACGTCCACAGAGACATGGGGAAACGTACAAACTCCACACAGTCATCCAGGGCCGGAATTGAACACTGGTCCCTGTCTTGTTATGCTCTAGGCATAGCATAAGCGGCTTCCTTGTGGTGCACTTGACAAAGGAAGGTTCAGACGTGGAGATAACTTCAACACGTTTATTAAACTATTTACAATTCTCCTACTCAGGTTCGCCACTACTGTTAATCCTTCTATAGCTACTCAGACTGACTAACCAGTCTGCTACAATCCACGTGGTGGGAGTGATATTGAATTAACCCTGTGTCTCTACTCACTGACTGTCTCCACTGGAAAGAGGAAGATCATGTGTGTTGTGTCTTTTATATATGAGTTGGTGTAATGCCCTCCTGTGGTCGTGTCACCTCTGTGTGTATCATGAATGCCCATTGGTTGTGTCCCATGTAACTGTTATATTGGTTGAGTGTCTGTGTGTCATGTCTCTGGTGCTCCCTTTAGTGTCTAGCTAGTCTACATGTATTTACATTAACCTCTTGTGTATTTACAGTGATGCACATCACCACAGTCCCTGGCGCTGTGAGGCAGCAATGCTAACCACTGTGCCACCATAATTGGAGTGTAATCAATGAGCCATTACAGGATGAAAGAGGTCACTGAAGTTGAAATGAAATGAAATGAAAATGAAAATCGCTTATTGTCACAAGTAGGCTTCAAATGAAGTTCCTGTGAAAAGCCCCTAGTCGCCACATTCCGCGCCTGTTCGGGGAGGCTCGTACGGGAATTGAACCGTGCTGCTGGCCTGCCTCGGTCTGCTTTAAAAGCCAGAGATTTAGCCCTTTGCTAAACCAGCCCCTGGGTTTTGCTTCTTTCTGTTCAATCTGCCGATAATAACTACTTTTCTTCCTCTTTCTCCAACGATGTTTCTCCTAAAATGGGGTCTAACTTGTTTCCATAACCTTCCTGTTCCATTCAATCATTGTAAACTTGAGATTTTATTTCCCGAGTCTGTGACCCTGATTGAACACATATGTCAATCTCAAGCATGCTAATAGTCTCCATGATTCTCCAGTGGGAAAACAGGATTAATGGATTGAAAAGATTAAAGCGTGAAATACCAAGGACTCCTATGTTTAACACTTTGGGCTCTGTAACTGGTCAGTATCCTCTTGAGCAAATACTGCAATAGGACGTCATTATCCTTTAATTTCTTGCTCATTTGAGAATTATTCCACCAGAATCCACTGTTGCTTCACAGCTCCAGGGTCCCAGGTTTGATTCCCCGCTGGGTCACTGTCTGTGCGGAGTCTGCACATTCTCCCCGTGTCTGCGTGGGTTTCCTCCGGGTACTCCAGTTTGCTCCCACAGTCCAAAGACGTGCAGGTTAGGTGGATTGGCCATGATAAATTGCCCTTAGTGACCAAAAAAGGTTAGATGGGGTTATTAGGTTACGGGGATAGGGTGGAAGTGAGGGCTTAAGTGGGTCGGTGCAGACTCGATGGGCCGAATGGCCTCCTTCTGCACTGTATGTTCTATGTTCTAATATTCCATCAAATTAAATATACTGCAGTGTGAATTTTAGCAATAACATTTTCTAGTTATGGGTGTGATTTGCAGCACCACCGAGAACGACCCCGTTATTAAATGGGACTCTGCTTTTTCTTTCATTTCCTGCACTGAGGAGCTCCACTCTTGACCCCCATGCAGCCCCTGGACACCCAACACTCCAACTAAAGTGCCCTCGAGCCCCCCTCACCCAATCTCATAAGGGCAGGGCACCCCTGGCCTTATCCTGGCACGGACAAGATGCCACCTTGGTGCCAGCCTGGCACTGCCAAGATGTGCAGGTGGCCCTGCCAGCTGGCATGGGCACTGCCAAGGTGCCAGACTGGCACTGTCAAGGTGGCACTTTTTGTGCAGCGGTGATTGGGTTGGGGTGTGCCCTGCATGGGCATGGGGAATGTGGGTTATAGCGAGTTGGGGTTGGAGGGAGGTTGGCGGCTCGCGAGATCAGGACACCAATTAATAATGGCATCCCAATCTCTGGCTGCACTGAGGAGCTCTGGCGAATGGAGCTCTTCAGTGCTGAAAACAGGGCTAAGCGCATTCTCATCGGGGAGTTCCCTGCCGAGTGCCAGGAAATATCTGGCTAATCTTGCACAATGGGATTCTGACCCCATTCGGGTAGATTGCACCCATAGAAAATAAGCAGCTCTCATTTTAGCTGATATAGATAGATGTCACAGCAGGACTAGGAAAGCAAGGCTTCACCCCGACAATCTTCGGGGTCCCCCCACCACGACTACAGAAGTATTGCTAGTGTTTCCTCCCCTCAGGGCCCGCTCCGCCCCATGCCTGAAACTCCCCACTCACAGCTCGCTGTTTGCCCCCTGTCCTCTGCCGCCACCACATTTTAATGGAAACATTTCTCTCCCATGGAATTCCCAAAAGGGTTCATCCTGGCACTTCCCTTGGCATAGGTTGGCATTGCCAGGTTGGCAGTGTTAACCTATGTCAGGGAGTGGTGTGGGGGAAGTGCCAGGGGGCAGTGCATGTTCCTCTACCCTCCATGGGGCCAAAAGTACCTTTGCACCCTTGGAGGGATCCCTTCGACTTAATCCTATTTTTAAAAAGCTGTTGTATTTAGTAAGAGGGGATGACATGATGGAGGGAGGGGCTTGTGAATAATATTAAAAACTATAATGCATTTAAATGAGGTTCCCACCCTTTGAGAGCAAGAACCATGTGATATCACTGGCGAGGGGCAGGGAAAATCGGGAAACACCATCTCCCTGGAGAGAATTGCATTTCCCGATTCTTTCCGGATTTTCCGCCTGCATTGCCATTCTCTCTGATGGTGAGCACGAGCTAAAAATTGCAACCAACAATTTGTACTTTCCTGTATTTGTCTACTTGCAAACAGCATTCCATGAATCAATCACTGGTTCCCCTGACATATAGAACCCATGTAGAATATATATAACCCAGTCATAAAGACCACTGGTATATTAATGCACATGTCATGAAATGTTAGGATATATGCTTACACCCATCATTCCCCACAAAACATGTTACCAATTTCTCTCAGGGCATTAGTGAAGAGAGGTGGCGCCATTACTTGCTGAGTAGGGCAAAATCACAAGGCATGTTGCCCACACTCCTCTTATGTACCTCAGCAGATGGTCATAAAGCAGCACTGGCAGACATCTGGGAGTAGATTGTCTGTTTTTACTCTTGGCTGTGAAATGGAAAAAGGAAAATAAATTGATGTGGTTTCTTTCAAATGAACGAGAGCAGAACTGAAGTTGTCAAAAAGGCTGCTGGAAAATGATACCATAGTTTAAAATAGCATGGAAAGCTAATTGACATCACATTCAGACATTACTAAGCAGTCTGGAAAGTCTGTGGTTAACTTAGCTGGTTTGCAGTGCCCTTCGACAAAACATCCTGAGCACAAACAGTCAAAATTTATTCACATAACGTGAGATTAGAAGAAAGTATCCCACCTTGGTGTAAATAGTGCGGCAAAATATGTGTCAAACTGTGTTCGTAAAATCTGAAGAAGCCTACAAAAATATATTAATTTTAGTCTCTTGCACTCATAAATGTGCATAACTACATTTGTGTTGAAGTTTCACTTGTGAAGGGATGGAAAGCATTTCTACTACTCATCAGGAGCACTAAAGTGAAGCCAAATTTCATTGTGATTTATTGGACAAGCCCTCAATGGTACAAATGAAGAAATATTTGCAATAACAACAACTGCACACATAAATACAAGCATTTCTGTTTGTACTCATCATGACTTGGTCCGCAAATAATATTTTGAGGAAAATTTGGTTTCCCTTTAGTGCCGAAGCAATAGATCAAACATCTCCTCCCTCCCTATATTCATCACACTACCTCATTTCACAAACATTTAAGATCACCATTTGATATCTGTCTGAACAGATATGTTGGCTATCAAATCTGGCATTATGAATTAATGCTAAAGTAATGATTGACAAAATTGTATTTGTTCTATTGACATCAATTAAGAAAACAAATAGGGACATTTGAAGACAAATAGAAACATTTAGGGACATAATAGTAATGGAAATTTAAAATGAAGCCTCTTCAGGTTTTATTATGTGTATGCACAACTGTGTTTAGAAATGATATGTAAAACTCTGGACATTTTTCACAATGAAAGTAGAAGTGACTTCTACTAATCAGTATTGTTAACACGGAGCCAGAAAAAAAGTTCCTTGGATACAAAGTGGTTCTTTTATGTGGGAATGACAAGCCAACAAACGAGGCCATAGTTTCCTCATATACTTGTCTAATTTGTGAACTAAACATGCTTTCACATTAACTTTTAACTAATAATAGTAAAGCCGTAACAGAACCTTGCTTTCCCATGTCATTGTTTTTACATTCCCAGAAGAGACCCTTTCTGCTCCACCTGAACCTTGATGCATCAATAGTGCTACTCGAATTGAATCTTAATTCTTCTCATTTTTCACTTGAAACACGGCCTGCAGTTTAAAAGGTTCTAAAATTAGACTCCCATTGTTGCAGCCTTTAGTCCTCGATTTGCCATGATTCATCAGCAGCCATAATTTGATTCATCTCTACTTTTGATGCCTTTGGCTCCACAAATCTTTCACTGGGTGGGAACGTGGAGTATTCCCCACTGGGTGGCCAGTGGGAAAATACCCCTAATCTTCTGTCTCCAACCTCATTAATTATGCACCTGCCTATTTCACACTGTATTCCTTAGCTGGGGGGAGGGGGGCGTGGTTGAGCCTTCATCTGCATCCCCTGGCATGGGAGTGATTTATGCCGGCTTCTCGTAGCACTGGCGGATGGGTGAATACTTGGAGCTGGGAGATTCACGCTGCAAACCGTCCCAGCATATTTAAATGACGATTTAAATATGCTAATCTGGTTTATGTGAGGGGGTGAACCAGATTACATTAGCTGCAGCATTCACTGTTCGGTGCCTGGAGCGAATCACATTTGGGGGCTCTTCCGCTATTCCCCTGACATAGCAGAATTTGTGGAAGTGCGGCAGGGGAATCGACCCCACTATCTCTACAGTTATCTCTTAGTACGCTGGGATGCAGGTCGTCAGGTCCAGGGGATTTGTCACCATTTAGTCTAATTAATTTCTCCAGTCCTATTTTATTTAGGGGCACCAATTTTCCCCTTAATGGGCTTAATTTCACACTTAATTATCAGAGAGCACGCTACATACCCCTGTTGGCACAAGCCGTCCAGAATGTCGTACACGAGTGCAATGATATTGGGACGGGCACCGACATCTTCTTGCATGATTCCACATGCTTCCAGATCAGGTGCTTGCCCATTCAATCAAGGTAAAATTCTGGTCTTTAAGTTCCTCATTCTCTCTAGATCCTTAATTCCCTATTATTTCCAGAATGTTCTTTGTCTTCTGACATGAAGACAGATACAAAGTATCTGCTTATTTTCTCTGCCATTTGCTTATTTCCCTTATAATTTCTCCTGCCTCAGCCTCCAATGGGTAATGTTCTCTTTTCTCTTTCACAATTTTAAAACCCACTACTTTTTGGCTATCTAAACCACTTCCTTTGATCTAATGCTATATTTAAGTCCTCCTGTTAGTTATGGTTGGACTTCCCATTCCTTGCCGGCCACCGCTTCCGAAAGGCTGCCATTGACAAGGACTGGAATTTCCTGGCCATTCTCGCTGGCAGGATCTTCTGGCCCGGCCTGCGGTGGCTTCCAAGCGATGGGGGCGTACATAGAATGGGAAACCCCATTGACAGAGGTGGAATCTTCTGACCCTGCCATCAGCCAATAGCTGCCTCCAGCATCACGAAACATGCTGCGATGAGTGCAGAAAATCCCGCCCAAGGAGATCCAACACTGGATCAGCTGCATCAATTCAGCCATCCAAAGACTACAGCAGTGAGTTTTTAACAACAAAGACTGCCATAAGTCAACAAAGTCCTAGTGTACTGCGCAGTTGTCATCACCATGCTCCTTGCATGGCAGTGAGATCTGGACTAATAACAGCCACACATAAGGATTCTGTAGAAATTCCATCAACAATGTCTCCACCGCATCAAACAGATGCTAATGTCTTTCACAAAGTCAGCTCCACAAGCATTCAGGCAAAATGTCTGCAATATGAACTTCACTGGACAGGGCACTATCCAGACAACCATTTTCCTCACCAGTTCTCAGCTCTCAAATGGCCAATGTTCCAGGGGAGGTTAAAGAAAATACTTCAAAGACAATCTGATGCTCATCCTTGATGTGTGGCAGTATTGACCTGAGGATTGGGTGGATCATTCAGAAAGGTGACAACTTGTCTTTCAAGCTGCAACACATTTACGCCCTGATACCTTAATGATGAGACAGAGCAGCAGCAGAGGTGTAAAGAAGAGGAAGCAAATCCTGCACTCTGGATCCCATTACAAAGATATGAGATATCTTTCCTCATGTGCCCAATGATTTGCAAGTTGAGAATTAGTCCGTTCAGTCATGTGGATATCAATTGCAGAAACTCACAACACTGAGTAGATGTTATCCTTGAATCGAGGGACAACCAACAACAATGACTTTGATTCTCTGCTCCTTCATGCCGGCAGGATTCTCCATTCCCGCTACATGCACTAAATGGAAATTTCGCTGAGCGCCAGATTCTTTGTCCTTGCTGACAGCGGTAGTGAGGCAGACTCGCAACAGAGAATCGCGCCAAATATCTTGAAATGCTATGAGCAATGCAAGTGTAAGAATTGCTGCAAATTTGTTCAGTACTGATTGCAAAATCTGGCCCTATATGTCAAACTGAATTTAGTAGGCTTTTAATTTTACCAATCTCAAAAACTGTTCTCAGTGTCTCACAGTAAAATGCTTTTTCTGATACTCGGAACTAATCGGTAGAAAAACATCTATTTTTCTTTACAATTTTGTAAAATAAAGCAGTGCTGTGGGAAATGCACAAGTTCAGTATTTTGCAAAATGACTGCCCTGACCACACAACTGCTGTTGGCGTGAGCAGCAATTTTCAGACTCCAACATCTTGAGGTTTTCATACTTTTTTTAAGAAGGGGACCAACTTTAAATTATTACCCTTTCAATGTATTGTGTCATTTTAAGGAAGAATTTATAAAACCTAAAAAATCTGTTAATTTTCCTCAGCAAAACAGTTTTCACCATCAAAGAGGAAATTAATATTTCAGTAATATGTCACAAACTCGACAGCTTTTGAATGATAGTTACTTCCCTCACACTTAATCTTCATAAAAATATATGTAGTAACCATTGGTTTATTTGGAGATCTGACAGAACAAAATCTATAATTTGACTACAGCTTTATCAGTTCTGCAATCGTCTCTCTATGATAAACTTCCATCTGTTTCAAATCAATAAGAAATCATGAAGCGTGCTTCCCCAATGATATATTTCATAGCATGTCAACAGCCATATCTGTTTTTCATTGCTTTTAAGAACTCTAGCAGAAGGTTTGTTTGGTATCTTCACACATTTTTCTCCTTTGGGGAATAGTGGGGAAGTGTTGGAAGGATTAGTCAGCTGGCTATCAACCTGGTGATCTGCATCACAAATGTTCCTTCCATGGCCAACAAGTCCTGGAGTGGAACTCGAACCCGAATTTTCTAGTCGCATCTACCCCAAGACCAGAAATTCCTGCTCAAGGTCAACGAATATGAATGATCCAACAAATTGTCCATCCAACACCCGACGAATTGGGCATTGTGGGCAGCACGGTAGCATAGTGGTTAGCACAGTTGATTGGCAGCTCCAGGGTCCCAGGTTTGATTCCCTTCTTGGATCACTGTCTGCGCATTCTCCTCGTGTCTGCGTGGGTTTCCTCCGGGTGCGCCGGATTCCTCCCACAGTCCAAAGATGCAAGGTTAGGTGGATTGGCTATTCAAAATTGCCCTTAGTGTCCAAAAAGGTTAGGTGGGGCTACTGGGCTACGGGGATAGGGTGGAGGTGTGGGACTTAAGTAGGCTGCTCTTTCCAAGGGCCGGTGCAGACTCGATGTGCTGAATGGCCTCCTTCTGCACTGTAAATTCTATGATTCTACGATTTCTGCGGCAGGCGGGACTGGTAAATTTAACCAAATCTCAGGGGCAGAAATGTTCCCTACTGCACAATAAGATCTCCATGGTGAAATGTGTTGGGATATCACTGTGGAGCTCAATTCAGTGTGCAGTTTCATGACACAGTTCATCATACCGTTGTTCAATCCTTTAATATACAACCATTGAATTTACATGGCATCTTTAACGTAGACAAATATCTCAAGTGACTTCACAGAAATGTATTCATTCAAAAATGAACTTTGAGCAAGAGGAGTGATTCTAAACTTCATCAGAGATGAGTTTTCAGGAAGAGAGAGTGGCGGGGCAATGGAGAGGTTTTGGGTGGGCAGGGCTACTGTTCTGGCATTCCACATTGTGGGAACTAGGTGGTTGAAATCACAACCTCCAGTTGTGAATTGAAGAAGTAAGGAATACACAAGAGGCCAGAGTTGGAAGAATGCTGAGTTCTCAGAAAACTATGTTAGTATGAGGTCATAGAGAAAATGAGGGGTGAAGCGATGGAATTAAAGTTTAGAATAACAAATTTAATCTGGAGGTATCAGGGAACTAGGTCAAAATTGGTCAGCAAAAAACACAACACAGTAATGGGTGAGTAGGTCAATGTACATGGACAATGGCAGCTGGACTAAAGCTTATAAAGGTTGGAGAACGGGAGGCCAGTCAGGACACATCACAATAGTCCAGTGTGGAGATCAGAAAGGCATCGACGAGGGTTTCACTTGCACTGGTATAACATAGGGGTTCAGGTAGGCAATAGACTGTCTTTTTGATGAAGATAGGTTTTATGGTGGAAAGGATCTGAGTTGGATGTATGGCTCAGGCTCAAAACTGCAAAGAGTTCGGTTCGACTTAAGATTGTGACCAAAGAGGGAGTTGGACTGATGGCAAGGAAACAGAGTTTATTGTAGCCTTAGTCTTCCTGAAGTTTCATTAAACAAAACTGACTCCTCCTCCAAAGCAGATGATGGACAAATCATAAGACATAGGAGCAGAATTAGGCCATTCAGTCCTTTGAGACTGCTCCGCCATTCAATTATGGTTGATTTGTTTCTCATCCCCATTCTCCCTCTTTCTCCCCAAAACCCTTGATCCCCTTATTAATCAAGAACCTATCCGTCTCTGTCTTAAAGACGAGAAGACTAGGAGCGGTATTAGGCCATTAGGCCTGCTCTGCCATTCAATCATGGCTGATATGTTTCTTATCCCCATTGTCCTGCCTTCTCCCCATAACTCCGATCTATTAATCAAAAACCTGAAGGGGACAGGGCCTGGAGGGGGCCAGGTCTAAAGGGACAGGGCCTGTTGAGGGCAGGCCATATAGGGAAATCCATTGGGAGGGCCCCGACGCGTAAAGACCAGCGATCTCTGTTCAGGGTGGGGGAGATGTGGCCGGTGGTGAATGTTCTGGAAGGATGCAGGTGGGAGAAGAGGCCAGTGATCTATGTTTGGATGGGGTGGTGGGGATCATGCCATCAATGAGAGGGGGGAGTGGTCCTGATGTCCATGGGTGTGGCTGGGGAGGGGGTTATCATTTTGAGCTCGGGGCACCTTTGAAAAAAGGCACCATGATCTCTGTGAAGCTAGACTTGCCGATGTGTTTAGGTCCCACTCCTCAAGTCACACAGGTGGGTGGGAATCCTGTTTCAGACCTCTCCCGAAATTTTCCATAAAAAGAGGGCATTCCCCCTGGGCGCATCAAGGCTGGAAAATCATCCCCTGTATGTTTGTTTTGGAACAGGCTGCCACAGGACTTAATAATATCAGCCATGATCTGCCTTGCCAATTTTGTTTCATAAACACTTTCGTATTCGTTCTAGGGCTTTGGGGGAGAGTTTATCATAGATTATCATAGAATTTACAGTGCAGAAGGAGGCCATTCGGCCCATCAAGTCTGCACCGGCTCTTGGAAAGAGCACCCTACCCAAGGTCAACACTTCCACCCTATCCCCATAACCCAGTAACCCCACCCAACACTAAGGGCAATTTTGGACACTAAGGGCAATTTATCATGGTAAATCCACCTAACCTGCACATCTTTGGACTGTGGGAGGAAACCGGAGCACCCGGAGGAAATACACGCACACACGGGGAGGATGTCCAGACTCCGCACAGACAGTGACCCAAGCCAGAATCGAACCTGGGACCCTGGAGCTGTGAAGCAATGATCTCCATTGATCAGAAATCACTGCTAGTTTCTGTTGAAAAGTAATGGCACAGGGAGCTGGCATGTGCTTGATGAACCGAATAACCATTCTGTTCTATGTTTCATTTTTCCCTGATTCAGATTTATATTGATATACATGAACGGAAAGCTTGTGTGCCTATTTTAGAAAAAGAACAGCTTTCATTTATACAATGTGTTTTGTGACCAAAAGACATCTCCAGTGTTTCACAGTCAATTGAGTACTTTTAAAGTGTAGCCATGGTAATGCGTTATAACAAGAGATCAAAGGGAGGATGTTCAGAATCAATACTCAGCGCTGCATTTTTGCTCAAATATTCCCATTTCCCATGCATGTATAAGCATATTTTTAATGTTCATCTATTCATAATTGCTTCTGCCTCCTTCACTGAAAAGAATACAGACAATCACATCAGTTACATGAATGTTTAATCTCCTAGTACAGAATAAAATGGCCTCAGTATCAGTGTCTAAATGTTCAATTAACATTTTAGACAAACTCTTACGCAAAGACTGAACTCAACTCATTATGTTTGATGGAAAAAATCTTTTGGTGTTAAATCTTGATTCTCAATAGTCCTAAAATTGTTCTTCTCTCATACTGTCTTAAGTTTTGGACATTTTAGAGCTCTTCTTTTTCAATTTCTATTCATTCTATGGCCCCCAGTTTTGGACTCCCCCACTATCGGGAACATTTTTTCGAAATCTTCCCTGTCTAATCCTGTTAGAATTGTATAAGTTTCTATGAGGCCCTCTTCTAAACTCCAATGAATATAATTCTAAACAGTTTAGTTTCTCTTCATATGACCGTTCTGCCGTCCCAGGAATCAGCCTGGTAAACCTTTGTTGCACTCCCTCCATAGCAAGAACATCTTTCCTCAGATAAGAACACCAAAACTGCACACAGTACTCCTGGTGTGTCCTCACCTATGCCCGATACAATTGCAGCAAAACATTCTTATTCCTGTACTCAAATCCTCTTGCTATGAGGGCCAACATACCATTTTCCTTCTTCACTGCCTGCTGTACCTGCATGCTTACTTTCAGCAACAGATGCACGAGGACACCAACGTTTCACTCACTATCCACCTCTCTCAATTTACACCCATTTAAATAATAGGACAGTTGGGGTCCTAGCACAGATCCCCACTAGTCACTGCCTGCCAATCAGAAAAAAACCTCATTTATTCCAACTTTTTGTTTCCTGTCCGCTAACCAGCTTTCTATCCATCTAAAGATACTATCCACAATCCCATGTGCTTTAACTTTACATAGTGATCCGGCGGGTGATCCCTTGTCAACTCTACTAGTTACATCTTCAAAGAACTCTGGTAGATTTGTCAAGCATGATTTCTCTTTCGTAAACCCATGTTGACTTTTTCTGATTATACAACTGCTATCCAAATGCTGTGGGATGAAATCCTTGATAATTGAATAGCAAAGTCCTTACTATCTACAGTAGACTCACTAGTCTATAGTTCCCTGCTTTCTCTCTACCTCTCTTTTTGAATAGCAGGGTTATATTAGCTACCTTCCAATCTTTAGGAACCATTTCAGCTTACAAAGAATTTTGGAAAATGACCATCAATGGATCTACTATTTCTAGGGCCAAACCCATCAATGCAAGGACAGTTAAAGGGACCCCAACAGGGAGCAGAGTGGCGGAATTCTACATTGATTCTTGAGGCTCAACAACTCTGGGAATGAAAAGAAGACCAAGGAAGGCTGTTCCCCCAATTTTGCACTCTTCCCTGGAGGCCTTGCTACAGGATCTGAGGGACTGAAATGAGATGATGTTTACTAAGGATAGGAGGGAGAAGCCAGCCTTTCCACCCAAGCAGACATGGATGGAAATGTTCATGAAAGTGGACAGGAGTGTGGTCGCTTGAACCTGGAAACAGTGCAGCAAGAGGATCTGGGAGAATAGTACAAACATTCCTTATACCAGCACTCCACTCATTCCATGCTCACCAATTACCACTCCTTACAGTCCCATCAGTGCAGCCAATACTCATATTCATCCTCATCGTTGTGCCATCTCACACTGGTGTCTCAAACACCATCCACAAATGTTGTCCTTTCCTTTTCTCCACAAAAAACATTTTGCATACTCTGCCTTTTATTTTCTCCTTGAACATTTTAATTACTAACCTGTGGTGATCCACTGTGTGAACCTGTATTAGGGGATGTAAGGTAGGACCTGCACTACAGGTTCACCGGTAGCTCCTGCCGGCTAGCTCCGCCCACAAGGAGCCGTATAAATATGCATGACCTCCTCCTGATCAGCCATTTCGCCAGCTGCAGGAGGCCATGCATCTGACAGTAATAAAGCCACAGTTGTACCAATCTGAGTCTTTCGTGCAATTGATCGTGCATCAATTTATTACAGTCAGACTTTTCTACATTATGGGCATCAGGATCAAACCAGATCTCCTGCAGCTGGACCCAGACTCGCCAGACGCCAGAAAAGGCTTTAATCACTGGCTGGTTTGTTTTGAGGCCTACATCATCGCTGCGACCCCCATGCCGACGGAAGCTCAGAAGATCCAAGTTCTATACTCCAGTTTGAGCTCCAGCATGTTCCCATTGATCCAGGACACCCCGAGCTACGCGGAAGCAATGGCAATCCTTAAAGAGAACTACGTTCAGAAGACAAACACACTCTTCGCAAGGCACGTACTTGCCACTCGCATACAACTACCTGGTGAGTCGATCGAAGACTTCTGGTGGGCTCTTATCCCACTCATATGGGACTGTGACTGACAGGCCGTGATGCATTCGTGATGGGGATTGCGTCGGACCCCATCCGACAACGACTGCTGGAAGGGGCCACGCACGACCTAGTGGAGACGAAAGCTTTAGCGCTCTCCATGATGGTCGCATCTCGCAACGTCCAATCCTACCCTGCTCGCCACGCGGCCCACCCCTCCTACCCCGCCTGGACCCCGCAAACGCCCTCCCTGGCTGGGGCCTCTCCTACTCAATATGCCTGCGCCGCCCGCTACACCATGCACCCTGGGGGTCCCCACTGCTACTTCTGCGGCCAGCAGAAGCACCCCCACCAGCGTTGCCCAGCCTGTGCCGCGACTTGCAAATCCTGCGGTAAGAAGGGCCACTTTGCGGCGGTGTGCCAGGCCCGCGCAGAGGCCACTATCACGCCCGCAATCGCCCCTTCACCCAGTCGATTCCACAATGGCCACCGCCATCTTCTGCTCCCAGGGCCACGTGCAACCAGTGGGCACCACCATCTTGCCCCGCCCCCACAACGTGCACACCATGGGCGCTGCCATCTTGCCCCGCCCCCGCAACGTGCGTTGCATGGGGCCGCCATCTTCTCCGCAACAGGTCCTCCGGACGCCGCCAACGCCGCCATTTTGTCTCCCCCATGGGACTGGAACGCTGGATCCAGTTCGCCGACGCTCCCCATCTGAATCCTCGGACAACCACCTGCAGCTTGCCTCTATGACACTGGACCAGTCCCGTCCTCACAACCTGGCCACCGCTTCAACGACAGTGGAAATCAACGGCCACGCGACCTCTTGCCTACTGGACTCCGGGAGCACCGAAAGCTTCATCCAGCCGGACACGGTAAAGCGCTACTCTCTCGCGGTCCACCCCACCAACCAACGGATCTCCCTAGCCTCCAGATCCCACTCTGTCTCGATCCGAGGTTGCTGTGTGGTCAATCTCACTGTCCAGGGCGTAGAATTCAGCATTTTCTGCCTCTACGTCCTCCCCAACCTCTGTGCTGCACTATTGCTGGGTCTGGATTTTCAGTGTAATCTCCAGAGCCTCACCCTCAAATTCAGCGGGCCCCTACCCCCACTGACCATTTGCGGCCTCACAACCCTCAAGGTTGACCCCCCTCCCGCTTTGACAATCTAACTGCGGATTGCAAGCCCGTCACCACCAGGAGCTGACGGTACAGCGCCCAGGACAAGGCCTTCATCGGGTCCGAAGTCCAGCGGCTGCTTTGGGAGGTTATTATCGAGGCCAGCAATAACCCCTGGAGAGCCCAAGTGGTAGTGGTTAAAACTGGAGAGAAACACAGAATGGTCGTGGACTACAGCCAGACCATCAATCGGTACATGCAGCTCGACGCGTACCCAGTCCCTCGCATATCTGATATGGTCAATCAGATTGCACAGTACCGATTGACCTTAAATCCACCTAGCACCAGCTCCCCATCCGTAAATCGGACCGTCCATACACCGCTTTTGAGGCGGACGGTCGCCTCTATCAATTTCTTAGGGTTCCCTTTGGCGTCACAAACGGGGTCTCGGTATTCCAAAGAGAAATGGACTGAATGGTTGACCGGTACGGACTGCGGGCCACGTTTCCATCCCTGGACAACGTCACCATCTGCGGCTATGATCAGCAGGATCACGATACCAACCTTGCCAAATTTCTCCGCACCGCCATTCTCCTCAACCTCACCTACAACAAGGAGAAGTGTGTGTTCAGCACCAACCGCTTAGCCTCCTCGGCTATGTAGTCCAAAACGAACTCCTGGGGCCCGATCCCGACTGCATGCGCCCCCTCATGGAGCTTCCCCTCCCCCACTGCCCCAAGGCCCTCAAACACTGCATTGGGTTCTTCTTCTACTATGCCCAGTGGGTCCCAAACTACGCGGACAAGGCCCGCCCACTTATACAGTCGACTCAATTTCCCCTCACGGCCGTGGCACAACATGCCTTCGCCCCTATTAGAGCAGACATTGCCAAGGCTAGGATGCACGCAGTAGATGAGACACTGCCCTTTCAAGTAGAGAGCGACGCTTCAGATGTCACCCTCGCCGCCACTCTAAAGCAGGCAGGCAGACCCGTGGCATTCTTCTCCCGCACCCTTCATGCCTCTGAAATTCGACACTCATCTGTTGAAAAGGAGGCCCAGGCTATCATTGAAGCGGTGCGGCATTGGAGGCATTACCTGGCCGGCAGGAGATTCACTCTCCTCACTGACCAACGGTCGGTAGCTTTCATGTTCAACAACACGCAGCGGGGCAAGGTCAAAAATGATAAAATCTGGAGGTGGAGAATCGAGCTCTCCACCTACAATTACGAGATTTTGTATCGCCCCGGCAAGCTCAACGAGCCCCCAGGCGCCCTCTCCCGAGGTACATGTGCCAGCGCACAAGTAAACCAACTCCGTGCCCTGCACGACAACCTTTGTCACCCGGGGGTGACTCGATTGTATCACCTCGTCAAAGCCCGCGCTCTGCCCTACTCCGTCGAGGAAGTACGGACAATCACCAGAGACTGCCAGGTCTGTGCCGAGTGCAAGCCGCACTTCTACCGGCCGGACCGTGCGCGCCTGGTGAAAGCGTCCCGCCCCTTTGAACACCTCAGCGTGGATTTCAAAGGGCCCCTCCCCTCCACCGACCGCAACACACAAATCCTCAGTGTGGTCGATGAATTCTCCAGGTTCCCCTTTGCCATCACATGCCCCGATATGACGTCTGCCACCGTCATCAAGGCCCTCAACTCCATCTTCGCTCTGTTCGGTTTCCCCGACTACATCCACAGCGACAGGGGATCCTCGTTCATGAGCGATGAGCTGCGTCCACATTTTAATTACTAACCCAACAGTCCTGTGGGGTTCCCTGTCACCAGAAAGTCTACTTGAGTTAAACTCAGAAGTACACAGGATCACATTGAGTCCCTGACCAATGCCATTTGGTTAACACTGTTATTTCACAGTGCCAGTGTCCAGATTTAATTCCCGGCTTGGATCACTGTCTGTGCGAAGTCTGCACGCTCTCCCCATGTCTGCGTGGGTTTGCTCTGGGTGCTCTGGTTTCCTCCCACAAGTCCCGAAATACGTGCTGTTAGGTAATTTTGACGTTCTGAATTCTTCCTCTGTGTACCCAAAGAGGCACCGGAGTGTGGTGACTGGGGGATTTTCACAGTGACTGCATTGCAGTGTTAATGTAAGCCTACTTGTGACAATAATAAAGATTATTATTATAATCATTTTGGTGCTTCAATCCCCTGCCCATATCTGAACCCGCCTCTCCCTTTGGCGATTAAAATTCTGCACAGAGTATCTGTAATATTTCATGTTTTAGTTGATTTTGTTTTTAGATATAGCCAGTATGTTGGAAGAATAAGGAAAAGTATGTTTTGTCAGCAAAAACTCTATGCAGCTAATTCTAAAGAAACACACAACTGACAACAATGGAATTTTAATTTTAGCTTTCAGTTGATCATTTCTTTATGTTTAATTCCATTTCAGAAGTTTATGATCAAGACATCAGATTTTAGTATATAAAACATCATGCAATTTTTGGTTGACTCCTCTGATATTCAAATACAGGTCAGGATAATAAAGGTGTGGTGAATGTATTCACCATAATGCATTCGTGATACTGTCACCTGTGACCTATGACCTGGAAATGGTGATATGAACTGCTTCCAGGCACTGTACTGTAACCCCAGTATGGCTCCGCCTCTGGCTCCGCCCTCACCAGAGCCATATATAGACCTGCCACCTGTGGGTGGCATTCATCTGCACTACTGACTCTGGCTAGTCAAGTTCATGACTAATAAAGCCGACTGTTCACTTGCTCCCTCTGCCTCTCTGAATTGAAGGTATATCAAAAGGCTCTTAGATTTAATTCCAAAACCAGCATGGATTATTCAAACTGAAACATAAGTATTAATTGTTAAAAATGTTTTATTTGTAATTCAATTGTTAAAACTCCCCATCCTAGGATTGCAATTTTTGACATATGGGATAGCCATTCATTACAAAACAAATGTCTTTGCATATACTTGAAACGTTTTATAATTAGTTAAGCTGGAAATAAGCTTCTCTCAGTCTTTTCAGTAAACCTTCCCCCGTCTACAGTTTCTGCCTTGCAGCAATCAGTAGATTGATCTGATGTTTAACCAACAAAGTTTGCATTCCTTTATAACATTACCAATCCTGTCAAGCCACGCTGTCAAACTATCAGATTTATTACAAGAATATCTTGCTACAGGATTTAACCTAACATCCTACGACATCATTCAGGAAATAGATCAAAACCAAGCTCAGGGCTTAACGATTAATTATTGATTTTGTAATTTTTTTTTCTTTTTAGCTGCATAATACTCTCTCGCCACTCATGATTTTGTCAAAACTGTGGGCCCAACAGTGTCAACTGGCACAGTTGGAGCGGCACATTGCCACAGTGGTTAGCACTGCTGCCTCACAGCGCCAGGGACATGGGTTCAATTCCGGCCTTGGGTGACTGTCTGTGTGGAGCTTGCACATTCTCCCAGTGTTTCCGTGGGTTTCCTCCGGGTGTTCCAGTTTCCTCCAACAGTCCAAAGATATGCAGGTTAAATGGATTGACCATGATAAATTGTTAAATTGCCCCGTGGTGTTCAAAGATGTGCAGGTTAGGTGGGGTTATCTGGTTACGGGGATAGGGGTGGTGCAGACTTGATGGACTGAGTGATCTCCTTCTGCACAGTAGGAATTCAATTGTAACCATTTTAACTTCTTTTGGATGTACTGAATCCATATAAAACAGGCTATTTCAGACTGTGTTTCTGCTTTGTAACATTGAATGATTACTTCTCGTCCACCACTGGTACGCAGCATCCTTCTTCTTACAGCATGTTCCAAAAGCATATTTATAAATCTGAAGCAATTTTTCTAATCGTCAACTTTTAACTTCAACTTTCCCCACAAGCATGGGGCTCGTTTAGCACACTGGGCTAAATCGCTGGCTTTTAAAGCAGACCAAGGCAGGCCAGCAGCACGGTTCAATTCCTGTATCAGCCTTCATTTGAAGCCTACTTGTGACGATAAGAGATTTTCATTTCATTTTTCAAGCTATCCCACCTCTTCCATTAGGCGTAAATTATTAATAGTGCAAAATAAATTGTCTTTATTCTGTTTGCAGCAGTTCTTTCTTACAGTATCCTTTCCTTTTGTCTGCAAGTTGAGGATTAATTTATTCTTCTTCCTCTCAACAACAATTTACATTTACATAAGGCCTTTAATGTATGAAATGTCCGAAGGAGTTTCCTTGGAGTGTTATCAAATAAAATATTAGCACAGGTACCTAGAGCTTGGTCGCAGAAGTAGCAGAAGTACATGTTAAGGCGTGTTTGCAAAGAAGAGAGTTTGAAAGGAGAAGAAGTTTAAGGAGGAAAATCAAGAGCACAGGGTTTTGGCCTCAGCTAGCACAGCTGCCAATGGTGAATGGTTAAATCAAGAACGTGCAGGAGGCCAGAATTGGATGAGTGCTACAATCTTGGAGGCGCGTAGGGCTGGAGGAGCTGAGAGAGATAGGGAGGGACGAGGCCATGGATGGATTTGAAAAGACGGATAAGAATTTTTAAATCAAGGTGTTGCCAGACTGGGATCCAATATAGGTCAGCAAGCACAGGGTGATTCATAAAAGCCCTACAGTGCAGAAGGAGGCCATGCAACCCAGCAAATCTGCACCAAACCTTGGACAGAGCAACCTACCTAGGTCCAATCCCCCAACCTATTTCCATAACCCAGTAACCACACCTAACTCTTTGGACACGAAGGGCAATTTAGTATGGCCAATTCACCTAATCTGCACATCTTCGGACTTTGGGAGGTAACCGGAGCACCCGGAGGAAGCCCACGTGGACACGGGGAGAATGTGCAAACTCCACACAGTCACCTTAGGCCGGAATTGAACCCGGGTCCCTGGTGCTGTGAGGCAGCAGTGCTAACCACTGTGCCACTGTACCACCCCAAAGAATGAATAGCCCGTACGGGGATGGGTGAACAGGACTTGGTGCAGGTTAGGAAATGATGTGGAGATGCCGGCGTTGGACTGAGGTGAGCACAGTAAGAAGTCTTAAAACACCAGGTTAAAGTCCAACAGGTTTGTTTCAAATCACTAGCTTTCGGAGCACTGCTCCTTCCTCAGGTGAATGAAGAGGTATGTTCCAGAAACATATATAAAGACAATGTTAAAGATCCATGATTGTCTCAAGATTGTGAATTGTCTCAAGCCAGGACAGTTGGTAGGATTTCGCAAGCCCAGGCCAGATGGTGGGGGATGAATGTAATGCAACATGAATCCCAGGTCCCGGTTAAAGCCATACTCATGTGTGTGGAACTTGGCTATAAGTTTCTGCTCGGCGATTTTGCGTTGCCGTGCGTCCTGAAGGCCGCCTTGGAGAACACTCACCCGGAGATCAGAGGCTGAATGCCCTTGACTTCTACATATATATGTTTCTGGAACATACCTCTTCATTTACCTGAGGAAGGAGCAGTGCTCCGAAAGCTAGTGATTTGAAACAAACCTGTTGGACTTTATCGTAAGACTTCTTACCAGGTTAGGATACACACAGCAGAGATTTAGATGAGTTAAAGTCTATGGAGGGGGAACAATTGGAGGATGACCAGGAATGCATTGGACTAGTCAAGTTTAAAGGTCACAAAGACATGGATGAATGTTTCAGGTCTAGGTGAGCTAAGGCAGGAGTGCAGATGGACGACGGGGGTTTAACTAGTCAGTCTTGATGGTTGGGAAGATGTGTGGTTTACAGCACATCTCAAAGCCAAGTTTGTGAACAGTCTGGTTCAGGTTCAGACAATGACCAGGAAGATGAATGCTTTTAATGGCTAGACAAGCATGTTTGTGGAAGGGACCTAACAATGACTTTGGTCTTCCCAATGTTTACTTGGAGGAAAGTTCTGTTCATCCAGGACTTTATGATGGATTTGAAGTGTTTGTCAATTAACAAGAAAGACCAACAAATTGTTTATTCTTTTACAACTCTGAGGAAGCAATAGCAATATTTATCTTATTAACATTTTAACCACCATTTGTTTCAGTGCCTTTTCTGTATATGTGAATATGTCTTGTTTTAAAAATGAAGCATTTAACAGTAACTTTCTTCCAAATATTTTCTTTTTTTAATAAACAATTTTATTGAGGTAGTTTTTGGCTTTGTAAACAGTTACAGACATCAACAGAAAGAAAGCAAAAAAGGCAAAAATGTGCAAACATCCATGTACTTTCAATACTTCAATCGTAACATACTGCACAAGCCCGCTCCTCTCCCACCGGTACTACCCGCCATCCCCGCAAATCCCTCCCAGTACTCCCTCAGCTTAGGGCATGCCCAAAACATGTGAACGTGGTTCGCTGGTCCTCCCGCGCACCTAGCGCATTTGTCCTCTACCCCAAAGAATTTGCTCATCCGAGCCACCGTCATGTGGGCCCGGTGAACAACCTTAAATTGGATCAGGCCGAACCTGGCACATGTTGCGGTCGAATTTACCCTACTCAGGGCTTCTGCCCACAGCCTGTCCTCCATTTCCCCGCCTAGCTCCTCCTCCCATTTAAGTTTCAGTTCCTCTGTCTGGGACCCTTCCTCCCTCATGAGCACCTTATAAATACCCGAGACTCTACCCTCCCCTTCTTCCCCCCTAGAGACTATTCTGTCTAGGATCCCCATTGGCGGGAGGCGTGGGAAAGATGGGACCTGTCTATGAACAAAGTCCCGCAACTGTAGGTACCTAAATAATTTCCCCTTACCAGCCCAAATTTCTTCTCCCAGCTCCTCAAACTCGCAAAGCTCCCTTCCAGGAACATATCGCCCACCCTTCCCACCCCCGCCCGCCGCCATACTCGAAACCCCCCATCTATACTCCCGGGGCAAACCGATGGTTGTCGCAAATTGGCGCCCAAACCGACGCCCCCGTCTCCCCTACATGCCTCCTCCACTGGCCCCATATCCGCAGGGTCGCCACCACTACCGGGCTGGTGGAGTACTTGGCCGGCAGCAGCAGTAGAGGAGCCGTGACCAGGGCTGCCAAGCTGGAGCCCCTGCACGAAGCAGCCTCCACCCGCTCCCAGATAGACCCCGTACCCACCATCCACTTCCTTATCATAGCGATGTTGGCCGCCCAGTAATAATTAATCAGACTCGGCAAAGCCAGCCCTCCCTCGCTGCGGTTCCTCTCCAACATCGCCTTCTTCACCCGCGGGGATTTTCCCGCCCAGACAAAGCTCATGATCATCCTGTTAACTCTTTTGAAGAAGGACTGTGGAACAAAGATCGGGATGCACTGAAAAACAAACAGAAATCTAGGGAGGATTGTCATCTTTACAGTCTGCACCCTCCCTGCCAGCGACAGCGGGAGTGCATCCCATCTCCGAAACTCTCCCTTCATTTGCTCCACCACCCTGGTCAAATTTAACTTGTGCAGCCTGCCCCAGTCTAGTGCCACCTGGATTCCCAAATACCGGAAATTTTCCTCCACCAGCCTAAACGATAGCCCTCTCAATCTGTTCTCCTGGCCCCTTGCTTATACCACAAACATTTCACTCTTGGCCGTATTTAATTTGTATCCTGAGAACTGGCCGAACTTCCTCAACATTCCCAGTATACTTCCCATCCCGGCCACTGGGTCCGACACGTACAGGAGCAGGTCGTCTGCGTAAAGAGAGACCCTATGTTCTACCCCGCCCCTCACCATCCCCTTCCATCCCTCTGCGGCTCTCAGCGCAATCGCCAGCGACTCTATGGCCAGCGCAAACAGCAGCGGGGAGAGCGGGCAGCCCTGTCTGGTCCCTCGGTACAACCTAACGTACTCCGACATTTCTCTGTTAGTCCTGACGCTGGCCCTCGGGGCCTGATATAATAATTTGATCCAATCTACCAATCCCTCCCCGAACCCAAACCGTCCGAGTACCTCCCATAGATAGTCCCATTCCACCCGGTCAAAGGCCTTCTCGGCGTCCATCGCCACCACTACCTCCAACTCCCTACCCGCCGGGGGCATCATTATCACATTAAGTAATCTTCTCAGGTTGGCCGCCAGCTGCCTACCTTTCACGAACCCAGTTTGGTCCTCCCCAATCACCTCCAGTACGCAGTCCTCCATTCTAACCGCCAGTACCTTTGCCAGGAGCTTGGCGTCAACATTAATCAGGGAGATTGGCCTGTAGGACCCGCACGCCTCTGGGTCTTTACCCCGCTTCAATATCAGTGATATAGTGGCTTGCGACATTGTCGGCGGCAGGGTCCCTCTGTCCCTTGCCTCATTGAAAACCCTCGCCAAGACCGGGCCCACCAGCTCAGAGAACTTCCTATAGAACTCTACTGGGTATCCATCCGGCCCCGGGGCTTTCCCCGACTGCATGGCCTTTAGGCCCCCCAATACCTCCTCCACTTTAATCGGGGCCCCCAGCTCATCCACTCGCCCCCCACCTACTGTTGGGAAGGTTAACCCGTCCAGAAACCTTTTCATCTCCTCCGGTTCTTCCGGCGGCTCCGAAGTATACAGCTTGCGATAGAAGTCCCGGAATACCTTATTCAATCCTGCCGGGTCCTCCACTTTGCGCCCCTCCCCATCCCTCACTCTACCTATTTCCCTGGCTGCCTCCCTCCTCCTGAGTTGCTGCGCTAACAGTCTGCTAGCCTTTTCCCCATGCTCATACACCACTCCCCTCGCCTTCCTAAGCTGTTCCACGGCCCTACTCGTGGATAGTGCCCCCAGTTCCACCTGTAGTCTCTGCCTCTCCCTGAGTAAAACCTCCCCCGGGGACTCCGCATGCTCTTCATTTATCCGACCCATTTCCCTGACCAATCTATCCATCTCTGCCCTGTCTGCCTTGGCTCTGTGGGCCCCAATTGAAATCAGCTCCCCCCCCACTACTGTCTTTAGCGCCTCCCACAGGGTCGCCGCTGAGACCTCCCCCATGTCATTCACCTGCAAGTAATTTTGCATACACCTCCGAAGCCTCTCACAAATCCCCTCCTCCGACAGCAGTCCTACGTCTAGCCTCCATTGCGGGCGTTGGTAGCTCGCTCCCCCGATCTACAGATCTACCCAGTGCGGGGCATGGTCTGAGATAGTAATTGCCAAGTATTCCGTGTTCTTTACCTCCCCTATACAATCCCTGCTTAGTACGAAGAAATCTATCCTAGAATATACTTTATGGACGTGCGAGTAAAACGAGTAGCCCCTTCCTGTCGGCTGTCTATCTCTCCACGGGTCCACTGCCCCCATTTGCTCCATAAACCCTTTCAGCTCCCTCGCCATTGCTGGGAGTCTACCCGTTCTGGGACACGACTGATCCAAAGCCGGGTCAAGGACCATGTTAAAGTCCCCCCCCATTATTAGCCTGCGAGAGTCCAGGTCCGGGATCTTCCCCAGCACTCTTTTAATGAAGTCCACGTCATCCCAGTTCGGGGCATAAATATTCACCAGCACCACTCTTCTCCCCTCCAGTCTGCCCCGTACCATCAGGTATATGCCCCCCCTGTGTGCGCTATGCCCTCCGCCTCAAATTGCACCCGCTTGTTGATCATGAATGCCACCCCACTGGACTTCGAGTCCAAGTCCGAGTGGAAGACCTGGCTAATCCAGCCCTTCCTTAGCCTGGTCTGGTCAGACACTTTCAGATGTGTCTCCTGCAACATAATTACGTCCGCCCTCAGAGCTCGCAAGTGCGCGAACACCCGCGCCCTCTTAACCGGCCCATTCAGTCCCTTGACGTTCCAGGTGATCAGCCTAGTCGGGGGGCACATCCCACCCCCCCCACCACCACGCCGGTCAGCCATAGCCTTTCTCGGGCCGGCCCCCGGCCCATGCATCGCGCCATTCCTGGCCCGCCCGTTGGCTGCCTCCACCCTCGACCTCCTTTCCCGTGCCTATTTCAAGTCCCTCCCACGTCAGCAGAACTACCCCCCCCCCCCCAACCACATCCCCCGATACCCCCACCCCTGCCATCCACTGGCTGTGATCTCCCCCCCACCTGACTCCCTTGACTAGCCAATCTGCTAGCCTGGTGACTCGGCACTCCGGCGCCTTCCTGTCTCAGTCCCATTGTTTCCCCGTCCTCCTCCCCACTCCCCGGCGTTCCAAATATTTTCTGACCAAAAGAGTCAAAAATGTGGTAATAATTTAAACTATTGGGAAACTGCCTCTCCTCCAATCAGTTAGTTCCTGGTCTAAGGATCAAGGACTTACATCACTCAACTTGCCGCAAATGATAGCAGATTTGCCAGTTCTTAACCATAAATTTTCTTACACAGAATTAACACCAGAAATATGACACAGCGATTACACAGGACCTTTTCTAGATTTCCAACTGTTATTGAAAAATATTAAATTTAAGTTTGAGATGGAAGATAGGAGAGAGAGAAAGAATCATAATATTATTTGAAATAATCTTTAAATTTTAAATGTGAAACAGAAGTTCTCTGCCAATAGAAATCTAACATTGGGGGAAATCTGGGAGAGTAGGGACGCAAACTAATAGCCTTGTCGTGCCCGACTTGGGACCTGACGAGGCCGGTAAATCTCGCGAGACGCCTCTTGCGAGATTTATGATACCCGTTATACCTCACGAAACCGAACAAGATTTCATGAGGCAGGCGATCTGGATCTTGCCCTTACTGGGCGTGATCCAAATTTGCATAGTCAAGTGAGCAGTTAGGTACGGTTTGGATAGGTCTACGCCCGGGTTACCTGAGTACCACGAGACCTGACGGCATTGCCTCGGTGACCCCTAGCGGGCACGGTTTAGCACTGGTTTCCATAAGTACGGACCAGGCATACTGGCTCGTCGGCGGGTCTCCCAGGTTATCGGAGACCCCCGGGTTTTCAGGCTATGGGAAACGTGGTGGTATGATGGCACTTCTGATAGCACCTGGGCACAATGGCACTGCCAGCCTGGAACCCTGAAATTGACACTTGGTGGGGCTACAAGGGTGACACTTCCAGTCTAACAGGGGCACTGCTAGGGTACCAGGCTGGCAGTGTCAAGGTGCCCAGGTGGTCTTGCCCGTGCTGGGGATAATGCCCAGTGGTGCCCTGCCGTTATTAGTAAATAGTAAATTGGGACTTTGGGGGGGGTGGGTCTGGAATCTGCGGTGGGGGTCCAGACATCGAGGCACCATTTAAAAATGGCACCCTGGTCTCTTCCTCCACTGGCTAGCTGAGCTCTTTCGTGCAGGAAATTAACGCAAGTGCGGCCTCGGCGGGGTCCAAAAATTAAGTCCTGTTTAATAGCAGGATTGTTCTCCCGCGAAATGTGCCCAAAACGGGAATTTGTTTCATTTCCATGAAATCGCGCCCTAAGTATGTACGCGGAGACTGAATTGTGTGCAATTCGTATTCTCGTTGGGGGCGCTATTCGGTAAACGAGTCAGGACACGCAAATTGCCCAGTGCCCTGCTGGCATCAATTCTGAGCAATTCCTGCCCAGCAGGCGTTCCAACCGCTGGAGCCGGAGTTAGCGCCAAACAGCCTGGCAGCTGAACCTGTTTTTAAGTACTCCACATAGCATACACTCAAAGCAGCCATCAAGATAGCTCACAGAAGACCTGCATTCCGAGGTCAGGAGTCGGAGGTGGACCCACAGCTCCATGCCAGTGAGGAGTGGAGGGGCACCCTCTTCCCAAGCATGGGCCACAGACTCAAGCCTGCCCTCCTGAAGACTGTCTGGGAGGTGGTGGCATAGGCAGTCAGCAGTCTCACGAGGAGACAACTGGTGATCCGGAGGGGTGGGGGTCACTGGTGAGGCCTCTGCCTTGGGAGGGGCAGAGAACTAGGGCGGGTTCCAAAGACAAAGAAGCAGGGGTCCTTTGTTTGGGGTGTGTTCTGCTGATCCCCTACTGCGTCTGCAATGGGGCAGCGCTTCTGAGGATTACATGGAATTTACAGTGCAGAAGGAGGTCATTGGCCCATTGAGTCTGCACCGGCCCTTGGAAAGAGCACCACACTTAAGCCCCACATCTCCACCCTATCCCTGTAACCCAGTAACCCCACTTCACCTTACTGGATACTAGTGGAATTTAGTGTGGCCAATCCACCTAACCTACACATCTTTGGACTGTGAGAGGAAACCGGAGCACCCGGAGGAAACCCATGCACACACGGGGAGAACATGCAGAATCCGCAGACAGTGACCCAAGCCAGGAATCAAACCTGCAACGCTGGATTGCCAACACCCGATGTGCTCCTGATTGAGCATGGCCCTTGATGATACAGCTGGGGTATGAGGGTGTCCAGAGGTGTGGCCTGGGTGGGCTCCCAGATGACCTTCTGAACATTTAAAGGACACAGGAACACTCAGCAGTGTGAGCAGCCAGGAGCCTGTAAACACCACCAAAGGGGTTTTGTTTAACAGACAGACTGCAGATATGGTGATATGCAGATATGGCAGATACACCCCAAGTCTATGGACGTGGAACCCAGTCACTACTAGCTACTGCCCTCAGTTCGGGCAGCTATCCCCAGCAAACCTGACAGTTTTCAATGGTTTTTCAGTGTTTTTTTCACCTACCACTCCCCCTCCGCAGCATGGCACCTAGTCCATGTTTTCAAATACTTGTAGTAATTCATGCCCATAAGACTTCCACCTGAGAGGAACAGAGCATAGCGGAAGGACAGAAGATATTGCGTCCTACTCACTAATCACATTTAAATGCATACAAATGTTGGTTTTGAATGCCCTTAGTCGGTGCGGGGCACAAACTTTCTTTTCACTGTCAGGGAGGGACCAGAGCATGATGCCCGAATCGGTGCGGACCTCGATTTTGACCGGACGCCGGATTCACAGTAAATTCAGCCCATTATTTTTGTCTGCTTGCACTCCTGTGAAATGCCAAGAGATATATTTACTGACCACCCCGATCCTCTGACTAACCATTCCCACTGACAGTTCAACCTACCTTCTCCTGCTGGTCCAGCTGCTGAAAGTGGAGGGACCATTAAATTTACCTGCTTTAAAGGGGACATAGCTTCCTTACCTCCAGCTCTCCAACCCTTGCCTGAAGGTTTCAGGAGCGCGCTGCCCTACACAGTTCTTGCCTGGCTCAAGTTGGAAAGTCAGACGCGAAGGGAGCGGCTGGATTTCCAGGTCAGTCACTAGGAGTGGAGTGGCAATCCAACTCTGATTGCCACTTTGTGGGAAGTTCAGACCCGCAATATAACAGTCAGCTAATACATTTTCTCTGCAAAGAAAAAAGTACAAAAGTTGACCAGATTAAATAACTAGACATTTCAAACATTAGATCAGGTAAGGACAGGACAGATTGAAAACACAACTCCTTTTATGGCACCATCATAATAGTGTTCCTAAATCTTTACTTCAACACAATACTCCCTACAGAAGAGTGAGAGTTAGTGCCAAGATCAATAAATTTAAAGACAATTCTTGCTAGAGAGAGTAATGACAATTGCAGACCATGTTCACGCAGACTAGACTCTTTTTATTTAGAACTACTAATAACTGTCAAGGGTTTTAGATTTGTATCCCAGCTGTGCAGGTTGGATTTGAATCCCGCTTTCACGGGTGAAAACAAAGTTATCTAACCCAATAATCTATATATTCCCTCAGGACAATACCTAACTTGTACAATTCGCTTCAGCACTGAACAGAAAATTACTGGGGCTTTGGAAGTTGCACCAGACTCCTATTGTTTAGGGCTCTGGAAATTAAAGATTGAAGGAAAAAGCACAGAATGTTTCAGCAAATTTCCAGAATGGTGGCATGTTAAACAATATGAATAATTAACATTTAATACAATTTGTGTCTCAACAAAGGAATTGCAGAGGGCAGCACAGTGGCTCAGTGGGTTAGCCCTGTGCCTCACGGCGCCGAGGTCCCAGGTTCGATCCCGGCTCTGGAGTTTGCACATTCTCCCTGTGTTTGTGTGGGTTTCGACCCCACAACCCAAAGATGTGCAGGATAGGTGGATTGGCCACGCTAAATTGCCCCTTGATTGGAAAAAATTAATTGGGTACTCTAAATTTATTTTAAAAAACAAAGGAATTGCAGCTCTGTGGAACATATACGTTGCAAAACCAATAAAAATTCAACAAAATAAACACGGCAAAACCTGTTACATGCTTTGTAATACTTAGTGCAGATTTCAATTTCATTTTAATAGAAATAAAAGTGAATTAGTCTGAACCCCAAATATAAAAAGAAATCAAATACATTTAAAATGCTGTTGAAATGCTCTCCTGGTCAGCCTTCCAGCTCCCATGTTTCATGAGCTATAGTGCGTCCAAAACTATGTAGCCTGTATCCAAACCTCTTTTAATCTGCTTCAGCCCTAAAACTATCTAATGTAAATGCACTCCTCCAATTCTGGCCTTTTGCACATCGCGGATTTTAATCATTGCATCATTGGTGACTGTGCTTTCAGTTTCCAAGGCCCTAAACTCTGAAATTCTCTACCTTACCCTCCATCTCTTTCCCTTTCTCCTCAAGACATTCTTTAAAATATACCTCTATGGTATCTCTCCTAATATATATCTCTCCTAATATTTCCTTTTGTGGCTTGATGTCAGATTTTGTTGATAACTCCTGTGAAGCACTTTAGAACATAGAACAGTACAGCACAGAACAGGCCCTTCGGCCCTCGATGTTGTGCCAAGCAATGATCACCCTACTTAAACCCACGTAACCCGTATACCCGTAACCCAACAATCCCCCATTAACCTTACACTACGGGCAATTTAGCATGGCCAATCCACCTAACCTGCACATCTTTGGACTGTGGGAGGAAACCGGAGCACCCGGAGGAAACCCACGCACACACGGGGAGGACGTGCAGACTCCACACAGACAGTGACCCAGCCGGGAATCGAACCTGGGACCCTGGAGCTGTGAAGCATTGATGCTAACCACCATGCTACCGTGAGGCCCCCACTTTAGGAGGTTTTGCGATGTTAAATGTGCTATATAAATAAAAGCTGTTGTTCTTATAAAGCTCCACCATCTTTTTAGGATCATAGGAACAGGAGTAGGCCATTCGGCCCCTCAAACCAGTTTTCAAGAGGTAATGTTTTCATATTCCTTAAATTCAGTCTGCTTTTAAGAAGTCAAAAAGACTTAATCATTATTGAATCCTTTCGGGATATCGGTCAGAATGTAAATTATACTTTCGCACATACAGCTATCTTTAATAAACAGCGATGTAACTTCATAGTTCACTGCTGCAATGGGTATAATTAGTATCTATCAGACTTGCCAAAATTCTTTGAAAAGATTTGTAAACTGTCTCGAGTCTATTAAAACTGTCATTGCCTATTGTGTAACATGACTGAAGTAACAAAATATGGCAAGTTAATTTTGCAGTTCTTTAGCCCATTAAAAAGGAAATAAAAGAACATAACAGAAGGTTAGAAAAATAATTAATACCAATTGAAATAAATAATAACAATAGATCGATTGCGATATTACTACAGGCAGCCCTATAACGGAAAGGGAGAAATATGTAAGCAAATATGTGAAACGAGTAAAGGAGGCTGGTTTAGCTCACTCGGCGAAATCACTGGCTTTTAAAACAGGCCAGCAGCACGGTTCGATTCCCGTACCAGCCTCCCCGGACAGGCGCTGGAATGTGGCGACTAGGGGCTTTTCACAGTAACTTAATTGAAGCCTACTCGTGACAATAAGCGATTTTCATTTCATTTTTCATTCAGGAAATAAAATAATAATCATGAGAGAATTTAGCGACCCCCAAATGAAAAATGAATGAAAGTCGCCATCGTCCTCAAGGCTGTTCTCCCCAAACTAGCAACAGATACAAAAAAATTATTTTAAGATAGGAACATAGGACTTAAGAGCAGGAGTGGACAGTTCAGCCCTTCAAGCCTGCTCCTCCATTTGCTAAGATCACGGTTGATCTGGTTGTGGCTCAACCCCACTTTCCTATTTGCCCCTCTCATAAGAATATAAGAACAAGGAGCAGGATAAGGCCATCTGGCCCCTCGAGCCTAATCCGCCATTCAATGAGATCATGGCTGATCTTTTTTGGACTCAGCTCCACTTTCCAGCCCGAACACCATAACCCTTAATCCCTTTATTCTTTAAAAAAAACTATCTATCTTTATCTGAAAAACATTTAATGAAGGAGCCTCAACTGCTTCACTGGGCAAGGAATTCCATAGATTCACAACCCTTTGGGTGAAGAAGTTCCTCCTAAACTCAGTCCTAAATCTACTTCCCCTTATTTTGAGGCTATGCCCCCTAGTTCTGCTTTCACCCGCCAGTGGAAACAAACTGCCCGCATCTATCCTATCTATTCCCTTCATACTTTTATACGTTTCTATAAGATCCCCCCGCATCCTTCTAAATTCAAACAAGTACAGTCCCAGTCTACTCAACCTCTCCCCGTAATCCAACCCCTTCAGCTCTGGGATTAACCTAGTGAATCTCCTCTGCAAACCCTCCAGCGTCAGTACATCCTTTCTCAGGTAAGGAGACCAAAATTGAACACAATACTCCAGGTGTGGCCTCACTAACACCTTATACAATTGCAGCATAACCTCCTTAGTCTTAAACTCCATCCCTCTAGCAATGAAGGACAAAATTCCATTTGCCTTTTTAATCACCTGTTGCACCTGTAAACCAACTTTTTGCGACTCATGCACTAGCACACCCAGGTCTCTCTGCACAGCGGCGCGTTTTAATATTTTATCATTTATATAATAATCCATTTTGCTATTATTCCTACCAAAATGGATAACCTCACATTTGTCAACATTGTATTCCATCTGCCAGACCCTAGCCCATTGACTTAACCTATCCAAATTCCTCTGCAGACTTCCGGTATCCTCTGCACTTTTTGCTTTACCACTCATCTTAGTGTCGTCTGCAAACTTGGACACATTGCACTTGGTCCCCAACTCCAAATCATCTCTGTACATTGTGAACAATTGTTGGCCCAACACTGAACCTTGAGGGACACCACTAGCTACTGATTGCCAACCAGAGAAACACCCATTAATCCCCACTCTTTGCTTTCTATTAATTAACCAATCCTCTATCCCTTACTGCCATGCATCTTTATCTTATGCAGCAATCTTTTGTGTGGCACCTTGTCAAAAGCTTTCTGGAAGTCCAGATATACCACATCCATTAGCTCCCCATTATCTATCACACTGGTAATGCCCTCAGAAAATTCCACAAACTTAGTTAGGCATGACCTGCCCTTTATGAACCCATGCTGCGTCTGCCCAATGGGACAATTTCCATCCAGATGCCTCGCTATTAATTCCTTGATGATAAATTCCAGCATCTTCCCTACTACCGAAGTTAAGCTAACTGGCCTATAATTACCTGCTTTCTGCCACCACCTTTTTTAAACAGTGGTGTCATGTTTGCTAATTTCCAATCTGCTGGGACCACCCCAGAGTCTAGTGAATTTTGGTGAATTATCACTAGTGCATTTGCAATTTCCCTAGGCATCTCTTTTAGCACTCTGGGATGTATTCCATCAGGGCCAGGAGACTTGTCTACCATTAGCTTGCCCATCACTACTTCCTTAGTGATAGCAATCATCTCAAGGTCCTCAGCTGTCATAGCCTCATTTCTATCAGTCATTGGTATGTTATTTGTGTCTTCCACTGTGAAGACTGACCCAAAAAAAGCTGTTCAGTTCCTCAGCCATTTCCTCATCTCCCATTATTAAATCTCCCTTTTCATCATCTAAAGGACCAATATTTACCTTAGCCACTCTTTTTTGTTTTATATATTTGTAGAAACTTTGACTGTCTGTTTTTTTATTCTGAGTAAGTTTACTCTCAACGCCCTTGTGTGTCAAAAAGGTATTCAACGCATCCTTGAATAAATGCCATGATGTGGAGATGCTGGACTGGGGTGAGCACAGTAAGAAGTCCTACAACACCAGGTTAAAGTCCAACATGTTTGTTTCAAACACTAGCTTTTGGAGCACTGCTCCTTCCTCAGGTGAATGAAGAGGTATGCTCCAGAAACATATATATAGACAAATTCAAAGATGCCAAACAATGCTTAGAATGCGCATTCGTCCTTACTTTTATATTCCATTCCTCTTGCACTAGACACCAACATTCCATTTGCCTTCCTCATCACTACCTGCATACTAACTTTGTGTGATTAATGTACGAAGGCACTCAGTACCACTGTGTTCTGTAAGCACTCCCCATTTAAATAACGGGTGTGATTTTACGGAGGTGAAACAGGAGTCCCGTATGGAGCGTGTTTAGCTGCGTGTTTTCTGATGCTGACAGCATCAAGAACGACCCCGCTATCAAACAGGACTCTACTACATTTCTGTGCCTTGCGAGGCCGGATTTAGTACCATTTCCTGCACTAATGAGGTCCACCCCAATCTCGAGACCCCCCATCGTGGCCTCCAGTCGGCGCCTACAGTCACCTGTCGGGGAGGTCAATGTGCCCTCACACTCCACAAAGAAGGGTTAGATCCTGTGAGGCATAGCGAGCCGGGTAAATTTTACGAGCGGTCTCTCACGAGACTTACCAGCCACGCCGCGTATCTGCTAATTGTTTCACCACTCACTGAACCCATCTACCCTCCTCTTGACAAGTTACGCTCCTACCTAGCTTTGCGTCATCGGCAAATTTAGCTGCCATACATCCAGTCCCTTTATCCAAGTCAATGATACAGATTGCTGGGCAGTTGAGGCCCCAGCATTGTGCAGGCATGAATGGAAGCAACCAAGGAATTGAACAGAAATGTGGTCTGTCTAACCTGAAGGCACTGCACCAAGAGAATCCAGAGGGAGGGCGGGGAAGGTGAGTGGAATAACACTTTGCCAGCCACACTCTGAATTGCCCAGCATTCTCCTGTACAGCACTGCTCAAGTCAACACACCTTGCCGCTCCATGAATTCCTTGCTCCATAGACACTCACAACCCCATCTCAGCAGCCAACGCTCACACTCATCCTTATCCTAACATTCAGTGAGTGGTGAAATAATTGGCAGATACGCAGCTAGTGATTAGATGGCACCCATGTTTCAAAGTCACATTTATGGTGTCCTTTCTGCCTCTCTGGACAAACAATCATGGCCACTCACACTGCCCTGCTTTCTCTCCTTTCAGAGGAAACAGACACATAACCTGGCAAGAGGCAGACTCAAGGGTTGGGTGGACTCCAGTGACAGGAACCTAGACATTTACTGGCAATGAATGCCCATGTGTTCCGCTGGGAAGGAGGTATTGTCCCTGAAGGCTGCAGATGTCAACAGTGGCCTTCCATGTGAGGCTGAGCCTCCTCGGGCACTGGTACTCAAACAAGTTGAGGAAGCTGAAGCTATGCCTGTAGACCCTGTGTTTGAGGTCTTGCCTCCTTCTAACTGGACCTGTGTCCATCCTCTTTATTCCTGAGGAGGTAGCTGGTGAGCTGATGCTCTTCCTCAGTTGGTGGTGATATTGCTCCTGTTCTTAACCTGCATCAGCGGTACAAGGTGAAGTTGCATTAGCTGCTCCCATGCTCCAGTGAAGGTTGGCAGCAAGGGCTGAGGATGAGTGAAGTGCTGGACTGGTCATGTGCCTTTCAATCACCTGTCAATCAATTATACCTCTGGGAGAACAATGTTTTGGACAGAAGCTACCCATTTGGGGCAGTAGTGCTCTGCTCGACACAGCTAAAGAGCTGATATTATGCTTGTGAGTTGGTGCTTCATTGCAGGTACGGGAATCCAGGGGAATCGAATCTCAGGAAATGAAATTGAAACACTGCATGGTGGGCTGTCATTGATGCTGCCCAAGTTGGAGTGATATTTGGAGAGAATTCCCAGGTGAGATTTTCAAAAGTGAAGACTGGAGTCCTTTGTGAGAAAGATGTGTGTTTCAATGAGGTGAGTTGATACATTTTTACTGACATCAGGCTGGATGGTTGATAAATCCATGGCATCTGCCTTGGTCGCATCTGCCACTTGTAGTGCAGTGTTCGACTACAGTTTGTTTGTTAATTCACATGTATTTCATAGTAACGCTGAATGTCAGAATATAATATAGGTATTGCAAACTGTTTTATCTTTCTGACCTTCTATAGTAAAGTTTAATTTTGTTTGTTCAAAACCTGTGGAATCCTGTGACTTCATTCTCTTAGCCAGTGTCTTGAATCTCAAACTTTGTCTACATTAAACAAAACATTATTAGGTCCTTGCCAAATCTTACCAAAAACCTCGGAGTATGCTCGAGGATCATAATTCTCTGACAAAATAGTTGAAACAACTAACCTCAAAAAGTATATTTTTTGAGACTGGTTTTGTGCAAGGGTCTCATTATTCCTAGACAAAAACAATAAATTCTGTGGGGCGGGATTCTTTGGCCGTGCCCGCCTGGTGACTAGAAATTCCCGCCTGAGTTCAAAGAATCTTCATATGCTCTCCGTCCCATCTGTGGCAATCTTGCGGCGGACACTCCAACTTGGACAGCATCAATGACAGCCCACCATGCAGTGTTTCAATTTCATCTCCTGAGATTCGATTCCCCTGGATTCTCGCACCTGCAATGAAGCACCAACTCACAAGCATAACGTCAGCTCTTTAGCTGTGACGAACAGAGCACTACTCCCAAAATGGGTAGCTTCTGTTCAAAGCATTGTTCTCCCACAGAGGTGATTGAAAGGCACCAGCGCCGGCCCTAGGGTTGCTGGCGCCCCGGGCAAGCTGAACTTCGGCGCCCTTGGGGAGGGGGGGGCGGGGCCTGGGCGGGGGCGGACCCGCGGGGGGGGGGTGGGGGGGCGGACCCGCGGGGGGGGGTGGGGGGCGGACCCGCGGGGGGGGGTGGGGGGTGGACCCGCGGGGGGGGGGGGTGGGGGGCGGACCCGCGGGGGGGGGTGGGGGGCGGACCCGCGGGGGGGGGGGTGGGGGGCGGACCCGCGGGGGGGGGTGGGGGGCGGACCCGCGGGGGGGTGGGGGGCGGACCCGCGGGGGGGGGGGGGTGGGGGGCGGACCCGCGGGGGGGGGACCCGCGGGGGGGGGTGGGGGGGCGGACCCGAGGGGGGGGGGGGGGGGGGCGGACCCGGGGGGGGGGGGGGCGGACCCGGGGGGGGGGGGGCGGGCCCGCGGGGGGGGGGGGGGGGGCGGACCCGCGGGGGGGGGGGGGCGGGCCCGCGGGGGGGGGGGGGCGGACCCGCGGGGGGGGGGGGGAGAGCGGACCGGGGGGGGGAGGAGCGGACCGGGGGGGGGGGGAGAGCGGGCCGGGGGGGGGGGGGAGAGCGGGCCGGGGGGGGGGGAGAGAGCGGACCGGGGGGGGGGGGGGAGAGCGGGCCGGGGGGGGGGGGGAGAGCGGGCCGGGGGGGGGGGGGGGAGAGCGGACCGGGGGGGGGGGGGGAGGAGCGGGCCGGGGGGGGGGGGGGGGGAGCGGACCGGGGGGGGGGAGAGCGGACCGTGGGGGGGGGGGGGAGAGCGGACCGGGGGGGGGGGGGGAGCGGACCGGGGGGGGGGGGGGGAGCGGACCGGGGGGGGGGGGGGCGGACGGGGAGCGGACGGGGGGGGGGGGGGGGGAGAGCGGACCGGGGGGGGGGGGGGGAGCGGACGGGGGGGGGGGGGGGGGGAGCGGACGGGGGGGGGGGGGGGAGCGGACCGGGGGGGGGGGGGAGCGGACCGGGGGGGGGAGTGATAATTGATTATTGATTATTGAAACCGCATGAGCAGATGGTAAATTGTTTTCTAACCTACACCAGATGACATGTAGTTCAACGGAGGGTTTTTCAAAACTCTCACTGACAGTTTCAGCTTTTTCTCCCCTATGTTTAAAGAGCATGGGATTTTTATCCCCATGTTAAAGATAAGCAAATTTTAAAAGCTTGAGACATGACATTTAAGCAGACCTTGGGGGTGAGGCTTCTGTATCTGGGTTCTGCACACCACTTAGCACACAGTAATAAAACTCCAAAAAAAGGCCAAATAACTAAGTGTTATAACTAAGTATACCTGTGTCACCACCTTTGCACTGCAGCTTTTTGGCTCCCCTGTTAATCCGTTGCACTTGTAAAGTGACCTGTGAATGAATGAGCGCTGGCCAGCTGAAATTTTTGGCGCTGAAACGGCAGCGCTGAACGTCCAGGCGCTGAAACGGCAGCGCTGAAACGTTGGCGCTTGAACTGTCCCATTCCCCTGGGGGAGGGCGGCCACAGCGGGGGAGGGCGGCCACAGCGGGGGAGGGCGGGCCACAGCGGGGGAGGGCGGCCACAGCGGGGGAGGGCGGCCACAGCGGGGGAGGGCGGCCACAGCGGGGGAGGGCGGCCACAGCGGGGGAGGGCGGCCACAGCGGGGGAGGGCGGCCACCGCGCATGCGCTGGTTGGCACCGGCCCAACTGCGCATGCGCGGGACCCGAGTCTGGCGCCCCCTAGCACATGGCGCCCCGGGCGACTGCCCGAGTTGCCGGTGCCTTGAGCCGGCCCTGAAAGGCACATGACCTGTGGTCGAAGAATCAGGCCTCTGTGTTTCAGTAAAAGAAGGAATTTTGGAGTCGACAAAATGAATTAACTTCAGAAATCTGTTGTGATAAACCAGGTAAGGCTTATGCTTCAGAAAGAAATTGGGTGATTAAGAAAAGGCTAATGAAATGTTAACATTGATCCTAAGGGCATTTGATTGCAAGTTATTACAGATTACCTGAATTATGAATGTTTCAGATAAAGCTGTATCAAATCTTGTATTAGGTGCAATTTCTGAAATTCCAAATAATCTATTTGAGGAAATTCAGCAAAGAGCAAAAAGAAAAGTTACGAAAGGGAAAATGCTGGAAAATCTCAGCAAGTCTGGCAGCATCTGTAGGGAGAGAAAAGAGCTAACGTTTCGAGTCCGATGACTCGTTGTCAAAGCTTTGTTTCAGATTCCAGCATCCGCAGTAATTTGCTTTTCTCAAAAGAAAAGTTAAAGCCTCAAAGATGGAATGAATTGAAATCACACTGTCAAAGATGAGCAGCAAAAACATTATCCCCATGTTTAACGAAGGCCCTGGATCATTATTCAGAATGGGTTAACTAACATAACAAAAAGGGAGGTTAATCTGACGCTAATCCATAAAAGATTTCTTATATGCGATGCAAAAGCCAAATGCTGTGGAGGCTGTAAATCCGAAATGAAAATTAAAAATCCTGAAAATACCCAGGTCAAGCAGAATCTCTGGCGGTGGAAACAAAGTTAAAGGCTGGGATGTTTCGGCCCCGACAACAGTTTGCATCGTCACGGGCGGGATGGGAAAATTTGGAGAGCTGTTGACTTTTAGTGGCTCTCCAAATTTTCCCATCTGCGACGACGGCCATTGGTGTGGCGGCTGGAAAATCCTGCCCAAGGTTTCAGATTGATAATCTTCCATCAAAACAAGAAAAGGTTAGAGAAGTAATGGACTGTAAGCAATTATAGAGACAGGGAAAGGTCAGAAGAGGAGAGTTCTAAAGTGAAGGTCTGTGGTAAGGTAGAATGCAGGAGAGATTAAATGACAAAAAGGGCGATGACGCAAGGCAACAAAGGATGATAATGGGAGGATGGATGACTGATTCATCAGGATGTGTCAGCTATGATTCACGCATTCTCCCCCATGACTCAGAAGGCTCTCGGTTCAAATAACAGTCGAGAAAAAGCTCAAAATTACAGCTTGACATTCTAATGCAGTCGTGAAGGAATGCTGCACTGTCAGATGTTCTTGTCTTTTTTATGTAGCATCAACCCAGGACCCAATCATCCTTTTCAAGTGGTCATAGCACCATTTCAAAGAAGAGTAGTGGACTTCTCCTGGAGCTCCAGTCAATATTTGATCCACAACCCCAACGTCATCAAAAAAACTGGATATTGCTGAAAATAGAGACATGTTGCCAAAGCTTTCTGTCTTGAACTTAACAGGCCAAATGTAAAAATGGCAAATATCAAACAAGCAAGCGGGCGCTGATTGGTTTGATGATCAGTTTGCCATTGAGAACCGAAGGCTCCCCAAGCTCCCAGGTAATTCAAAAGGCGGAAGACTAGAACATATTTATTTTATTTACAGAAGAGTCCCTGCACATGCATTATGTCACTTCTGCAAGTGCAAATGAGCCATGTCATGAGTTTGACTGGTTATCTTACTCTGGTTGTTCGGGTATCTATTGAGGATTGTTCAGCAAGTGCTGCCCAATCACAGAATCACATTTAGATGTTATGTTTTAGGTTTTTTAAGCATGAGACGGTTGACTCTGGTCTCTACTTTGGCTATTACAAACCACCAATGGATAACATTGCTTCGATCAGCCAATTATTGAATCATACAGCCCATTTTCCTGGCATTGCATTGGCACTGAAATTTATACACGACATTGCTCAATTGTTTGGTTGGCAGAATGTCTTTTTGGACAAATGGCAACATCCTGTCAGTGGCAAATACCAGTCTTGTAGCCACTGCATAGTAGTAACGGCATTGGCCAGAATCTTATAAAGGTGACTGGGGTCTTGGCTACCAGCTGGAGAGCCAGCGAGAGCCAGCGTAGCCTCCATTTCCGGGAAGCCCCACCACATCATATGCCGCTCAAACACAACAGGCCTGTGGCATGCCTTTCCCCAGGACCAAGGACCCGAGGGGCAATCAGAGATTGGCAGTTCAAATGACAGTTTCATCAGGGGGACAATAATGGCAGATTGGGAGGTTAGGGGGTGACAGGGGAGGTAGTTCAACATTAAGAACAGGGGAGGCTCTCAGAAGCCCGTCCCCCCCCCCCCCCCTTTCCATATGCTATGTCCCTCAATCAGATACTGAGTACCTTGAACAAGGAACCTTCAAGGCCACTCCCCTGAGAGCCCGCCAGCAACCCCACACGTGTTTCCTTGTTGTGCTCCCGACATGGAGAGGCCCTCATCAGCTGCTGGGTTAAAACCAGGGATGAGGCCTAAATAGAGCATTAATTTCAAGTAAATTTTCACCGAACAGTTTATATTTACACTGTTCCCTACCTTTGACTAGCAATAATGATCGGCACAAATGCAATAAAAGCATGGCATGGTGTCTACTTCTAAACTTTTAATGTGTTGATTGAAGAAAATTTGTCGCAATTAGAGAAGGGAAGCAGTTTACTGAACACTTCTGAAGTGAGAGCTATTTATCAACCACTTATGTTTTGCTACCTTTTCACAGTAGAGTATAGCACTACAGCCTACTAATTACTTTTAAAGAAAGAGTAATGCTGTCAATGATATCCTCAAGTCTCACTTCTCCACATGAAATTCCCACACTTGCATTGTACTGACATACAACAGGAATAGTTGTAACTTTTAATGCCAGTGAAACTTGTGTGACAACGTGTGAACAGCCTGTTGCATATCTTGTCCAAAATGGGCAGAATGCAAAATGCCTGCTGATTTCATAGCACTTTTTTTTTCTGGTGATAACAGTTATTATTATTATTGTTAAAATTACTTCCCCTTTGATCTCCTCTGAGTTATGTGGCTTTGAGCCTTACACCAGAAATGTTCCTACTTCCTTTCCTCTTCTGTGCCAGGTGAATGGTTCTCAACTCTGGCAGCAATGGGGAAATTATAATCAGCTTTGCATCTTTGGGCATGCAAAGCAAGAGTCAGCATCAGCTCTTGATTGCTATCTTGAGTGATGCCCACTGTTCCTGAGTGGATTGGATTGCAATATGCATTCCTGCTTCAATCAGGAACACTATTGCTGAGATTGGTGGTGGTGGCCCTGTCCACTAGTCAGTGGCAAGACCGCCTCAACCGATCATGGAAGCTCCGGCTAGAGTTTATATATCTCAGGCAGTCAACTGACTTCAGTTACTTTAAGGGATGACGGAGGGCAATGGCCACTGCTGGGACAGCAACTATTCTCAGATCAGGCATCATAGAGGGGACACCAGAATGAAAGGAAATCAACTGGGCTCACTGGGAACAATGGGCATGTTTGGCAAGTGGTTTTTGGGGTGGGAGTACGATTGCTTGTGAAGGCAGGGGAGTTCTTTTACAGGGGAGGTCCTTGCCACCATTGATACCCTCCATGGGCCACAGGATGACTGATCAGGAGGGCCCCAAATTGCCCAATGAGTCCGCTGCATATATCTGGCAGTCTCACAAATTTGGCAAGGTGCCCACCCACTGCTGGTAAAATACCAGCGGTGATGGGAAGAGGTCTTTAAGTAGCCCTTAGTTAGCCACTCAAGGTTTTCAATTGCCCAAAGGATGGGGGGGCTGCTCATTGCCTTCCCCATTGCTAATAAAATACCAGCAGCAGCAGGAAGGTGACAGGCATGGCACCACCTGCCATCCCAACCATTTTTATGCCCCCAGTACACTCCCTTAAGTCCTGTAAAATCATCCTAAATTATGAATGTCGACCAATTGTTTCTCTCCATTTGTGTATACAAGTAATATGAAACACAACCAGGAAATGACAGAAATATACAGCAGGCAGTCAGCTTCTGTAACATTGTTATCTTTTGAGTATTCACTTCTCAACATAACAGAAGACTCCAGAATAGAGTTTTTCTCTTTATTGAAATACCCCAGAAAGATACAGCCAAGTGCGCTTTGGGTCAGAGAAGAATCCTTTTGCATTGGACTGTGGCTACTTCAAGTGTAACTGATCAACAGACCTCACTGACTGGCCAGATCTTCAATTTCTATATGAGAGGGTCATTATGGAAACCTTTTGGCCTATTCATTCATGGGAAACGAAACTTACCAGCCTCCAAGAGAACCTTTCAACTAAACGGATCACTGGTCAGAAAACATAAGACTAAAACTGTTTCCATCAGCAGCCACATGCATTCTGCACATTCACTAACTCATGTTTTGAGAAGCATGTTGGTCAATTGTACAGCAACATTCGGGTTCTTTCAATTTAAAGCACTGATCAAATCAAATGGCAGTGAGACGATGGCCTGAATTTTCTGGAAGGCAGATTTCTCCTTCCTGCCATCCGGTGGGAACACATCCATCAAGAATGAGCATCAATTTGTTGCAGGTGGGCCTTCTGCCCCACAGTCAGGAAGAAGTCCCGCCTTAGAGAGCTGTCGGCTAATGTGACGGGTGGCAGCTCTTCAATCCTCTTGTGGACTAACAAGGAACTTCAGGAAGATGCCTGAGCCTAAGTCCCGGGACCAGAGGGCAAGGGCAGCACAGTAGCATAGTCGTTAGGACTGTGGCTTCACAGCGCCAGGGTCCCAGGTTCGATTTCCTGCTGGGTCACTGTCTGTGCAGAGTCTGCACGTTCTCCCCGTGTCTGCGTGGGTTTCCTCCAGGTGCTCCGGTTTCCTCCCACAGTCCAAAGACGTGCAGGTTAGGTGGATTGACCATGCTAAATTGCCCTTCGTGTCCAAAAAGGTTAGGAGGGGTTATTGGGTTAGGGGGATGGGGTGGAGATTAGGTTTTAATTGGGTCGGTGCTGACTCGAAGGGCTGAATGGCCTCCTTCTGCACTGTATGTTCTATGTTCTATAAGGTGGGGAGGTGCAATGAGGGTGTCAGGGGAGGTAGAGGTCAGGTGGCCACCGAACCTTAAGGAGGGATGCCCGACGTCAGAAGTGTATTGTTGATGGAGTGCTCCCCCCCTCATCGCACTTTCCTGTCCGTTCATGTTGGTCTTACCCAAATCCTCCCGGCAGCATAAAAATTGAGGCTGGAAGGGAAATGGCCCTTAAAAGGTCAACAATTGGCCACTTAAGGGCATCAGTTGTGGCAAGGGCAGACTCCCATCCAAGGCATTGTCTGCCCCAATTTACGGTCGGGACTGGCAGGAACCCAAAGGGAATCTTGTTCGTTCAATTTCACGCTGTCCTACCCACCACCCCCACAACCTTGCCTAAAACCTACCATGATGTGGAGATGCCGGCATTGGAGTGGGGTGGCCACAGTAAGAAGTCTTACAACACCTGGAGGACTTTAGCCTGGTGTTGAAGACGTCTTACGAAAACCTACCAGTGAGAGAGTGTACAATTCAGGCCAATTTGTCTGGGAGAGGTGAACAACCAGGTATCACGTTAAAGAATTTAAATCTAAGTATTGTTAGATCTGTCCTGTCTGATTGGCAATATAGCCCATCTGAAGCCAAAAAGGCAGATACTGCAGATTCAGAAGCAGTGCCATCAAATCAAGAAAAAGAAGTACTCAATGTGCTTGCTTTGTAAAGTACCAGGTAATAGACTCGAGGCGCATCTTTGAAGCAAATTTCTTGGCGCAGTACATCTATGTTAAAGCAGATTCTTGTTTAGTTTATTCTCAGCTTTATCATTTCAAGGATTGCAACGTATCATGCACCCAATAGTCCACAAAGTGAGGAGATTTTCTTTGCCAACACTGCATTAAAAATTGAACAAATAATAGCAAATACTACCCAAGTATAAGCATAACTGTGGAAGAAAAAATTTAACTTTTTTCAGTTATGAGCTGGACAATATGGCTTATGAGCGATTCCAGTATCATCATAGGACTTTTACCAAGTATAACAGTTTCTCACAAAACCTAAATATCCAGCATAACAAAGCAATAGATGAAAACCCCAGCCAAAGCAAAGCATTTCTAATTACACTTCAGAATTAGCTGCTTTTCTAGTTCTTCCTTTTGATGTCTGAGTTCCAAAATGCCATTGTCACGAAAATGAAATTGCTTAATTGAAACAAATAGATACAATTAGTCAAATCCGGCCGTCCAAATTGTCCGAAAAACTGCACCAATTTTAATTGAGTAAAATAATAAAAACTTACCTGGACATTTTGGCTTGGTGCTGAATTGGCAAGTGTGGTGCTCACGCACCAGTCTATTCCTGCCCTTGAGTGACTTTTGATTCCACTCAGCCCAGCTTCATCTGAATCGCCCTTGTCCCTATCTGCCTGACCTATGATCTGGCAAGATCTGAAATACAGCACAGCCTCAGTCCCTAAGTTGCAGCTTTTGAGACACTACTTTTAACAAACGTTTTACAAACTGGAATAGAAATGGAGGCAATGAATGACTGGAAACAAGAACAGGCTGACTTGGAAGTCCATGGGCCTTGTAATTCTAAAGGATGCAATAACAAGAATAACAAGGCAAGCGGCCACTCCAAAGCGATGATTGTAAGAAAACTCCTATTTTTTATACCTATTATATCACAACTCCTAGTCCCCAAAGGTTTCTTGTGCTCGGCCCACACTTGGGTAAGGGGTTTTTATGTCCCAGAGATCCCTCCCTGGCTTAAGATCTTGGGCGATCGTACTCAATTGAGGCCACAGGGACTCTGAGGTTTCAGATCTCTTGGCTTCCGGTCGGGTTATAACAAAGAGTTTGGCAGAGATTGCGGCCATTGGTTTGCAGCATCAGTGGTCATTTGCATGGCGTAGATGTAAACAAGTGGCACTATGGGCACATCTGGCACCTGCTTGCCCTGTGTGGCTGGGAAATACTGTGCCCAGCTGCCATGGGTAGGTAAGGGTTTCGCAGAACAGCATGTGACATTACTAACCATTTTGATATCCTAATCCAAGACGGCAGTACCAATTTAGATTCCACTAACTGCTTAATCCATTTCATTGTGAAAGGCCTTTGGCAAAGAGGTGTGCCGACTGCCATATTAACTCTCCTCAGGATGCTGGAGTCTTCTCTTCATTCAGCTGCTTTCACATTCATAATTGAATAAGACAATGCCATTGCCAAGCTATAATATATGAAAAGGATGAAATAAAATGCAGGATTGCAAACAGCACCTTTTATGACATCAGGACATCCCAAAGTGCTTTACATCCAATGGAATATTTTTGGAATGTGATAATTGTTGTAAAGGAAATGTCATAGTCCATTTGATGCAATGCACCACTTGCAATGAGATAATGACCATATAACCTGTTTCTTTTTCAGTGATGTGACTGGAGAATAAATGTTGGCCAGGACACTGGGAATAGCTTGCCCATTCTTCTACATGAAATGGCATGAGCTATTTTATGTCCACTCGGGAAGACAGTTGAGATTAATGTCTCATCCAAAAGACAGTACCTTTAAATAATGCACTGAAGTGTCAGCCTAGATAATATGCTCAAGTCTCTGGAGTGGAACTTGAACCCATGTCCTTCTAGATCAGAGGTGAGAAGGTTTGGATTTTGGAGCATTTTGAAATTTATGAATACATCTTGGCACTCTGGGCTGAATTTTGAGGATGCCGGGGGTTCAGCCCTGCCGGCTCAGACATTCTTGCTGCCATTTAATGCTGTTGTGGATCTTTATACTCTTCATCCTCACTTGGATGGAAGTACCACCTTGTAGAGCTATCAGCCAATCAGATTGGCCAACAGCTCTCCAGCCCCTCCAGGCTCAGCGTAACTGGTAAGGGTACTGTGGAAGGGGCAATTGGGGTATTGGTGCATAGGCCGGATGTCTGGATTTGTCCGGTACTTGAGGGGAGGTCGCATCCAGTCAAAAGGGGGCTTCTTATGGACACGCCACCGATCCCACCTTCCCGTTGGAGATTGAGGATTTGAAATTTTTCTATTTCTCCCCCGATTTAACTACCGTCTGCCAAACTGAAAACTGAGGGTGGACAGGCAAAGGCCCTTAAGTGGCAATTAAGCATTCAATTCAGGCCCATGTCTATTTCAGGAACAATATTATTACAACTGGGAAAACCTGTCAGCAACTAATTTTTAATTCAAATATGTATTTATTCACTGGATCAATTCCAGGCTCTGATGGTACCTGACTATATGTTAAATCAGCTGCATTCTGCAAAATACTTTGCATAATATATGGAAATTATTCTAAACCAACTCGTTTGACAAACATATTTGACACGTAATGAATATGGTAGTGCAGACTTGAAACATTTTAAGTATGGAAAGTTAGTTATCTGCGAAACACAAATACAGATGAATTCAACAAAGGACGCTTTTTCACAAAAATCTCAAACTTTTTATCAATTCCCGTAACAGCCTCCCCGAACAGGCTCCGGAATGTGGCGACTTTTCACAGTAACTTCATTTGAAGGCTACTCGTGACAATAAGCGATTTTCATTTCAATTACCTTAAATTACCTTTCAAGGCAATTAGAACTGGATTCTTCTCTGCAATCTTCGGCAGCATCATGACAGAGAATGAGGGAAAATTTGGGCATTGACATTTACTCCTGTCCCACCTGGGATTTCTCTCCCCCATAAACTACCATACCTACCACATTTGCAGAGCTATCACTTATCAGTCCTGCACAACCCACCCCACACAAAGACAGTGGTGGGATTTAGTTTACGAACACAGACCCCTCTCATCCACCCCACTTAACTTTGCCCCTCGAGTCATATGGAAAATGATATAAAGGTGATGTAATCATAGCAAAGCCTCCAATGCCAGAAAATGGAGGGAAAATGATCTTGTAGAGGCCTCCTCTCATTTCCAGTTCGGTCCCAGCACATAGAAACTAAAGGTCTCAGTCAAGACAAAGTCATGGAGGATCGCTAATGCTATTTTCACAATACTCTTGTTAGTAATGTCCTTTTCTAACTCTTCTGGTGCTGTGGAGGCTGTGATGTTCTCTGTTGAGTTCCTCAAGGTGGCTCAACACCGTAGTGCTGATAAAGAACATCAAGCTATGCATTTCAAACAAAGCTAGTTTATTTACACTACTTTTTTGCACACCTTACTGAGTAACAGCTAGGTTTAAATCTAAGCGATAGAAATCTATGATATCTAACTATGCTATCTAATCTCTCTCTAATACAATGAACACCCTGGGCTGGATTCTCCGCTGTCGGGATGCTCCGTTTTGCTTGCAGCCCGAGTGTTTCCCGATGGCGTGGGGCTGCCCCACAATGCAAAACCCATTGACCAGCTGGCGAAACAGAGCATCCCGCCAGCGTGCTGAACCAGAAATCTGGCGTGGCGGGATGGAGAATCCAGCCCCCCATCTCAACCTGCCATTAACACCTTCTCCCAAAATCCGACGAGTCATTATTTGTATCACTACTCTGTGAAACCATCTAGTGTTGAAATATATGAACCTTTCCACTCCCTACATTATACCTATCACTACAGAGGCATTCTGTTTTGTACCGGTTAGCTCTTTTTTTTGAAGATGGGGAATCCATTGAGAGCTTGCCATACTTTGGGACTGACATCCAACCGAGGAAAATTGATTGGGGAAGATTTGGAGGAGCAAGCAAAAGTCTCAGCCTGCTTGAAACTGAAAAAGGGAGAGCCCTTTCCCTAATGTTAGATGTCTGGTAGTTGGAATGAAACTGATTTCTACAACATAACTAAGATTCTGGAAGCAACCATTATTATTTGCAAACATGGATCAGAGAAATATTTATTTTTAAATGAACCTCAGAAAACTATAGTAGGGTCATTAGTGTATGAAGTTAAGGATGCAATTAAATCATAAAGTTCTCATAATGTTACAGACCACCAGCAGTTTGATTTATGAATGCCAGCAAGTCTCAAATTAAATTTCTAGCTTCAATTTCTTGCACCTCATCCATTTTCCTGAATGCAGAAATGGTTTATTTCTTAAAATCCAACACATATTGAAAGCAAACACTCAATAAAGAATCCAACATAAGTTAATTAGTCAAACAAAACGTAACTTTATTTACATTAATATTTACACAGCACCAATACTTCGTAACTGGTCTTCTCTCTAGCCAGTACCTGATTGGCTGGCTCTCTTTATACAACAGAAAGGTTTGCCCCCTTATTTGCAGGAGTTCATATTCCCCAAGATCAAGAGGCTAACCAATTAATCCTACCCAATAGGATCTGTGCAGGCTACAACAATAAGGCAACCATGGATTAAACTGAGGAAGTTCTTTCCGAAAATCTTGTCAAACGGAATGAGCAGACCATTCTGTCTATTGGCCCGTTAATGGCTAAGATGCGTGAGAGACCCCAAAAAGAAAGCAACACTAGAGGATTCAGGTATATTATTGCTTATTTTTCAAGTACAGTTTCTTTCAGCAAACAAAACAATTGTTATAATTTTAATATTTACACTTCTAGGGCAGCACGGTGGCCAAGTGGTTAGCACAACCGCCTCACGGCGCTGAGGTCCCAGGTTCGATCCCGGCTCTGGGTCACTGTCTGTGTGGAGTTTGCACATTCTCCCCGTGTCTGCGTGGGTTTCGCCCCCACAACCCAAAAATGTGCAGAGTAGGTGGATTGGCCATGCTAAATTGCCCCTTAATTGGAAAAAATAATTGGGTAATCTAAATTTATTTAAAAAAAATAAAAAATTGTACACTTCTGATTATATTTAAATCAACCTAAGTAGATAAATAGTGAAAACTGAAGCAAGAAAAGAGTTTTCCCGGATGTTGTTTATGCACCTTACAGCATGTTTACCACAGCTTACTTCACAATTTCAAGAAGGTGAAGGTCAGTGAAACATGCTGATTTTCATAAGAACTGTGCCATGTATATCATCAATAAACTTAAAAATAAGGCAGCATGGTGACACAGTGGTTAGCATTGCTGCCTCACGGCACTGAGGTCCCAAGTTCGATCCCATTTCTGGGTCACTGTCTGTGTGGAGTTTGCACATTCTCTCCGTGTTTGTGTGGGTTTCGCCCCCACAACCCAAAGATGTGCAGGGTAGGTGAATTGGCCATGCTAAATTGCCCTTTAATTGGAAAAAAGAATTGGGTACTCTAAATTATTTAAAAAAAATAAACTTAAACATTATACCTTGCTGTATATTTCATGAAAACAGATGAAGTACCATTTACTCATAAAGCAAGTTTTATACTTTTGTGTCACCTTGCCTGTCCTGGGTAGGTCATTGAATTTTGTTTGGTACTGGTCTGCATTCCTGGAGGGTATGACACTTGGCACTCATTATCCATGTAATGCCTTTTCCACAAGGCATGAATTATCTTTGACAAGTTTTAATGCTTTGGATATCTGGTACGCTAACTTTCCGGTGCTCTATTTCATCAAGCAGAGTTCACAGTCAAATTCAATAAAATTGTCTTTTCAGCTTCTGTGTCATGTCCTTTCTTTGGCTGCCACTGCCAGATTTTCAAGTATGAGATATTTTTGTAAAGTGGTTAACAAAATCAGCCACAAAACATCTGGTCAAACTATTTGACAGTCAATTCTTTGAGCCAAGCACCATCCTTCTTTACCTATTAATCTGCTGCTGAAATCTTCAACCAGAACTAGCTTTCTAAAGCTGCACTCCAAGTTCCACATTTCCCAACAAATTATTCCGATTGTAAACAAGTTTTCTTCCAATCACGACACCAATGGATGTGCAAATGAACTGACCATGAGTTGAGCTGTAAATACATTCCAAACTATCACTTACCTTCACTGTAAATTAATGCAACTGGCCACATGGAATTTCAAAGTCATTGTCTGGTCATTTATTTCATTGTTATGTGTGGGACTTTGCAATTTGGTTGTCAAATTTGCCTACTTTAGACAGTGGCTAGATCGTTGGGATTCACTTTTCCCGCTGGCTGCGCACTGCCGCCAGCGGGTTTTGCAATGGCATGGAGTGGTTTCAATGGGAAATCCCATTGATAATCGGCGGGAAGATAGAATCCCACCCCCCAGTGAAGAGCAAGCAGCCGGGAAATACGCAGTTTGGGAACCGTAGAATCCCACCCACTTCTGCACTTGGAAATGCTTTCTGTGGCTGTAACGTAATTTGGACTATCTTAAGCATGTGAGAGATGCTGCATAAGTGGAGGTAGTTTTTATTATTCTGCTGAAATGTCCCTGCATCAGTTAGTGGTGTAGTGATTCTGCATCAGCTACTCACTTCGAGTCATAGAGGTTTACAGCAAGAAAACAGGCCCTTCGGCCCAACTTGTCGATGCCGCTCAGTTTTTACCACTAAGCTCGTCCCAACTGCCCACATTTCTTCTCTTCAACTCAATGATGTGGGCATTAAGCCTTAGCTACATGAACATGTACTCATAAACATTTTGTCTTGTGTTTTCATATCAGACTCGAAGCCTCGTTTTCTGGCAGCTTCCACCACAAGTCTCATCAACTATCCAATGAATGAATTCTTTCAATGAGTTGCATAATTTACACAGCTAATTTGTGATTTGCCAACGTCTTTTATCACGTAAAATTCTAGAATTTACGGCATAGAAGCTGAGGCCATTAGGCTCAACAGATTTTACACAGCATATTTCTGCCTGTGTTTATTCTCCATGCTCACATGAGATTTCAGATGTCAACATTTGATGTTACCAACCTCACATGCCAAATGTTTCATCTCCATCCTCACTGAGGTACTTTGGAAAGGATTCCTGCCAGCGATGAAGAAGTTGAGTGGCAAGGTTGATGGGCGGGATTCTCTGACCCCCGCTTGGTCTGGTCTGGCCTGCGATCAGAGTCTACCGACCTGCGGGCGGGCCTGTGCCGTTGGGGGACTCCTTTCTATTGCGCTGGCCTCTGTAGGGCTCCACCATGGCCGGCGCAGAGAAGGATCCCCCTGCACATGCGGAGAAAACACGGCAGCGGTTCTGCACATGCGCGGGTCCACGGCGGCCCTTCGGCACCGGTTCCCGTGGTCCCAACCCGCATTCCGCAACTTCCGGGTGGCCCGATGCCAGAGTGGTTTGCGCCGTTCTTGGCGCCGGCGTCGTCCATCGCGCCAAGTGCGGAAGAATCCCACCCTACGTCTTTCCACCATGAAGCACTCCAATTTTGTCTGATCCTAGAGTAACTCATTGGGCATAGGAATTACTCGCCTAAATTATGCATCATAAAAAGAACAGATTGAACATGTATGCGCTAAGTATTTTGAGCAATTTGTTTCCCTCTGCAGTGAGTGGTTAAGGCCGAAATCTTTGCATTTTCTACTTCAAAAACATATCTATTTCCCCTGTCAGGAATATACAGGATTGAAAAAAGAGAGAGCACATCAGTGACATGAGCTTTGCATTATTCTGGCTATCAGCCAGAACAAATACTGTGGACCAACTGACGCATGCTGTAAACATCTATAATCTTTCTATGCTTCTACACACAGGGAAAGAAAGGGCAGGGGAGGGAGATTAGCTAAATTGCTTTTGTAGCGAGCTGGCAGGGGTTGGACAGGCTTCTTCTGTGCTATAATCATTTCATGTTTTAACCTGCACTAGGTTGTTTGCGGTCATTGAAGGAAAGACCAAAGTGAACTTCAATCCTTCTTAGCACAATATTGAAAAACTTTTCCCATGTTGAACTTGGCATCCAGTTTACCACTTTTCATCTAGATTAATGTAACAATTTTGAATAAGTTGCGCATGGTAGCACATTGGTTAGCACTGTTGCTTCACAGCTCCAGGGTCTCAGGTTTGTTTCCCGGCTTGGATCACTGTCTGTGTGGAGTCTGCATGTTCTCCCTGTGTCTGCTTGGGTTTCCTCCCGGTGCTCTGATTTCCTCCCGAAAGACGTGCTTATTAGGTGAATTGGACATTCTGAATTCTCCCTCCGTGTACCTGAACAGGCACCGGAATGTGGCGACTAAGGGCTTTTCACAGTAACATCATTGCATGTTAATGTAAGCCTACTTGTGACAATAAAGTTATTATTATTATCTAACATATGTTGAAATTTGGAGGAGTTAACTGTTAGCCTTTTCAAGATGGATTAGTGATGATGGTTAACATGTCAGAAATGGCCAATCAGATTCAACGCAAATCCATCAAAGATTGATGCTAAAGCCCAATGGGACACCAATTTTATTGGAATTATTTTGCTCTTGAAGGAAGCTTTCCTAATTGAAATATATTCAAATTAATCAGAAAACGTTTTAGCTGTATGACCATCTGTAAAGAGGTGTCACTTCAATTAAGCCATCGAGCCACAGAAATTTGGTACTATAATTTTCATAATGTAGTAGGATATGGAATGCACTGTCTGATAAGGTGGAAACAGATTCAATAGTAACTTTCAACATGGAATTGGATAAATACTTGGTGGACAGGAATTATAGGGATATGGGGAAAAGTGTGGAACCAAAAGGATTGCTCATCAGCGACTTAATGGCTCAAATGGCCTCTTTCTACATTGTACTATTTTGTGATTGAATAACAACAAATTAACCTTCTCCAAACATTAGAGATTACAAATACATTTAGTGTCTGACATTCCTTAAGCATGCTGGTGTCACTTGTGGCACATCCTCATTATTAAACCAATTATTTTTTTCACTGTTATTCCAGCAGTCCATTGTTGAATTACATTTTTGAACATTTAAATAGGCTTGTCAGCTTCAGTTATTAAAAGGATAGAAAAAGCTGTGATAAATGAAATTTCAAAATTTGTTATGTATTGCCAGATAATGCAATGAAGGAAAATCTGTCTGAATCCTGAAAATGTCAAGGAGGCTCAAACAATAATCCAACAGGCAATCATTTAAAATTCAATGGAAGCAGCCAATTTCAAATGTGTCCACGGTATGAATAGCTAAGCCTGTGTGCAGAATTTACAGTGAATCTGTCAAAATGTCCTCATTTCATCAGGGAGGCTGAAAACCAAAGTGACAAGAATGGCCATCTTAAATTCATAATCCTGGGTTATATATTAAATCACTGCAATGGACCCAGCAACATTTCACTTGACACCAAGCAGGTTCAATAGAATTTAGATTTCTGTGGAATAGTTCATTATAGATTAGATATAGTCACCAAACAAATGTTAATGTGGAAAACTTATCAATATATACATGAAATGTATATAAATGTTCCCGTACCAGCCTCCCTGAACAGCGATTTTCATTTTTTCAAATGTAAACAAGGTTGGACAACGAAGCATAGACAATGAAGGGATGAGGGCTGCTTACTAAATTTTATGTAATTCCCCAGAACACCTCTTAAGTTTCCATAGTGACAATGACAGCCAAAGTAGGAATGACAGCAGCCGATAACATCACCGGAATAATTTTATTTTGAAAAGGAAACCATTGTACCAAATTTTATGTTTGGCCATTGTACAGGTTTCGTCTTGCTCTAAAAACTTCAAATTGTAAATGGAGTTCATGTACAAATCAAAACCTATTTTGATGGGTTCTACATTATTTAAAAAAAGTAAAAATTGCACCAATATATAAACTGCGTCATTATAACATAGAAAAACAGCAAAATACTGCTTGTATTTTCTGTGCTATGTAATTAGAATCAGTTTTGCAAGAATAGACAAATGACACGTGCACAAGAGAATAGGAAATATCCTGATTGCACCATAGTGTGTTCCCTTTTGCTTCTGTCGTTTAGCAGAATTCATAATGAATCTCCTGTGAAATTGCTAGAAGTGCACTTAATATTTCCATACCTGTGGACTACATTTTGTTCAGCAGACAAAGATAGTTTTACGGTATTTATATTTGTATTGATAAATATTAGAAATAAGGAGCAAGATTCTCCATTTGGGAGACTTGTTCTCCCGCTGGAGCAGAATCACACCTGTTTGCACTCACGCTTGGAGCACATATCAGGAAGTGAGTCACAAGCATCAACTATGCAAATTTATGCATTGGGAGGATTGCGAGGGATTCCCTACCAAATCCCACTATTGGACTGCCATTTTGAGTGGGCGGCCCGATAGTAAGGTTCGGTGGCCGAGTCCCCCTGCAATGCAATTCAGCGCCCCCCCCCCCCCCCCCCCCCCGTATGAGGATGGCCCAACCCCCCCCCTGCCTCACTGAACCCCCCCCACCAGAGACCCATTAATTAGAGAGACACCTACCAGAGACTCCCTAATTTGTGAGACCCCACGAGAGAAACCCTAATTAGAGAGACTCCTACAAGGGGCTCCCATAAGAGATACCCCTGCATGGAAGCCCTCCCATAAGAGATACCCCTGCATGGAAGCCCTCCCATAAGAGAGACCCCTGCTTGGAAGCCCTCCGTAAGAAAGACCCCTGCTTGGAAGCGCCCCAGAAGTGAGCCCCCTGTGTGGAAGCTAGAGAGCAGGCCAGACAGAGGCAGTGAAAAGGTCACTGCTTTAAAACTCACCTGTGCATTACACCTGCCGGCTCAAGCAGAGGTAGCAGCACCTGTCAATTCCTGCAAAGAGAAAACCAGCCAGCTGGGTTTAAATCCCCTCTTTGATCTGCAAGCCTTGCATTCATTTGTCTGTGAAAGTGCTTCTCTAGGCTGTGATTGACAGCTTCTATACCCAGCTGTCTGCATTGTTTCATTCATCATTTTGAGACTTGAGTGGCTTTGAAGTATCCAGATGTGAAACTAATCAATGTTTATAAATATCTAGCCATGATTGACAGCAGTTGGATCAAATCAAAGACAGTAATCCTCAGCACCCATAAATTTGCAATGCTAAGGATTGGAAACGCTTCCTGAGCTGGAATGCAAATCAGTTGCAATTTACCTCCAGTTTATAGATGAGAACACATCCAATTTATTATGAGACAACTTTAATTTTTATGTACTGACTGTTTAATGGGTTTAAAGGCCGCAGACGTCGAGAGCAGCCAAATGAGCTCCATCCCAGCGAAGGACCCCAAACTGAGACCCACCAGCCCTGTACAAGCCTCCCTGACCCCACCTCTCATGAAGAATCCCCCTCGGCACCCTGGCGGCAAATGCTAGGAGGATACTTACCAGCTTACTGCCCCTTGGACTGCAAGGTCCACCTTGCTCAATACTTGCACCAATTCACTCCAGCAAGACTCTCGGCTAAGAGGGCTGGAGCTCCCCAACTGGCTAGTAAATGGTGCATTCTGCCTCTCAATGAGGTGTAAAATTGCACTGAAGAGCTATTTGCATGTTGCCGCTGATTCGGGGTGGAAAGTCCGGTGTGGAAAGTCCGGCTGGCACATTGGAAAACCCAATATGGCTGGCAGAACAGGCATGGAGACTCACACCAGGTAGATTTTGCCCGACATGCTATTCTGCAGCTGTCCACTAATCCCACTTCTAGGAGATGGACCCGAAGGACCCTAGCCATGGTCGTTTGGGCTAGGGATCCATTCAGAGAACTTCCCAACCAGTTATAACATCAACCGGGATTGTAACAATTTCACTTAATTTCACCAGTCTAAAGATGTGCAAATTAGGTGGATTGGCAATGATAAATTGCCCTTAGTGACCAAAAACAGTCAGCAGGGATTATTGGGTTACGGGGATGGGATGGCAGTGAGGGCTTAGTGGGTCGGTGCAGACTCAATGGGCCAAATGGCCTTCTATTCACTGTATGTTCTATGTTCTATATCTATGTTCTTAGTTGGATAATTGAGTAAATAACTTTTCATAGTAATAATAATAATTGGGGCGGCATGGTGGCACAGTGCTTAGAACGGCTGCCTGACAGCGCTGAGGACCTGGGTTTGATTCTGGTCACTGTCCATGTGGAGTTTTCACATTCTCCCCGTGTCTTCGTGGGTCTCATCCCCACAACCCAAAAGATGAGCAGGGCAGGCGAATTGGCCACGCTAAATTGCCCCTTAATTGGATAAAACATAATGACGTACTTTAAATTTAAAAAAAACTTTTCATTGGACTAACGTTTTATTTTTCTCGTACCACAATAGTCCAATAAGGAACTTGGTGATTTATAAAGCTGGTCAGATGGTTTTTGCTCTTCTGGTGTAAGACTGTGTTACACTAATTCAATGGATTACTGAACACCATGTTTTCCCATTGTTTCGCTTTCTTGTGTGCATATGTGCAGCAGATAATTACAGACAATTCAGCATAGTGTTACCACTGAACATAGAACATAGAACATACAGTGCAGAACGTCCAGACTCCTCACAGACAGTGACCCAGCGGAGAATCGAACCTGGAACCCTGGCGCTGTGAAGCCACAATGAAATGAAATGAAAATGAAAATCGCTTATTGTCACGAGTAGACTTCAATGAAGTTACTGTGAAAAGGCCCTAGTCGCCACATTCCGGCGCCTGTTCGGCGAGGCTGTTACGGGAATCGAACCGTGCTGCTGGTCTGCCTTGGTCTGCTTTCAAAGCCAGCGAATTAGCCCAGTGTGCCACTTGTGCTACCGTGCTGCCATAACTGCTTTGAAGACATCTGGCACAGGGCGGAATTTTCTATATTTTTGACAGTGTCAACTCAGGCAGGATGTAGAAGGATTGGAGGGGATCTCATTGAACTACAGACATTTCTGACAGGGCTGAACACACTGGATGCAAGGGTGATGTTCTCCCTGGCGGAAGGGTGCAGAACAAGGGGGTCACAGTCTCAGGATACAGGGGTGACCGCCATTTCGGACTAAGATGAGGAGAAGTTTCTTTACTCAGAGGGTGGTGAATCTGTGCAATTCTCTATCACAGAAGGCTGTATAAACCAAGTCACTGAATATATTTAAGAAGAAAAAAGCTCAATTTTCTAGACATTAAGGGGGCGAGTCTCTGATATGGCGGGCAAGAGTTTGCGCCGTCGTGAACGCCGTCGCATTTCACGACGGTGCGAACAGGGCCCGGGCACAACCTATCCTGGCCCCCATGGCGAGCACGGCGCTGGAGTGGTTCACACTGCTCCAGCCTCCATATGCGGTGCCAAATGGGCGGCGTGCCAACCCGCGCATGCACAGTTGGGCCAGCACAATCCTGCGCATGCGCAGTTGGGCTGCGCCATCCTGCCCATGCGTGGGGAAATTCTTACGCGCGCCGGCCCCGACCCAACATGGGGTCCATGTTCAGGGGCTGGCCACGGTGGAAAGTAGGCCCGGTGGGGGGGGGAGAGGGAGAGAGGCCGGCCCGCCAATCGGTGGGGCCCGATCGCAGGCCAGAACCCTTCGGAGGCCCGGAGAAGGAGCCCCCTCTCCCCCCCCCCCCCCCCCCCCCCCCCCACAGGCCGCCCCCGAGCATTCTCGCAAAGTTCCCGCCGGCAGCGACCAGGGGTGAACGGTGCCGACGGGACTCTGTTGTGTCGGAGCGGCCGCTCGGCCCATTCGGTCCGGAGAATCAGTGGCCCGGCCGATTCCCGACGCCGGTGCCCCGCCAAATGTGCCGGCGCAAATGGTGCCGATTCTCCGCATCTCGGAGAATCGTGCGCCGGCGTCGGGGCATCGTGGCGCGGTTGCTCCGATTTTCCGGCCCGTCGCGGGGCTTGGAGAATCACTCCCGAAAGGTGTCGAGGGTATGTGGAAAGAGCTTGAGTATGGCATTGAGATAGAGGATCAGCAATGATCGTTCTGTATGGCGCAGCAGGCTCAAGAGGCAAATGGCCTACTCCTACCCCTATTTTTTTATGTTTCTTTGTGGAACCTTTTTAAGCAGCAAGTAATAATGACTCAGAACTCGCTGCCTATGAACAGAGATGATCAATGATTTCAAAAGAAAATTTGATGGACTTGAAGAAGATGAACTTTCAATGCTATGGAGATAAAGAAGGGCAGGGAATGGGACTGACTGGACTGATCCAACTCTGGCTCTATGGCTGTTATGACTATTACTTCAATTAAATTGCAAGAGATGAACAAGGGGCATAGGTTCAACCTTGTACAAGGCAAATCTAGGGTTGATGCAAGGAAATGGATTATTCGGTAAGCAGCACAGAATGATTACTCTAACTATGTTGTGATTGGGTGCCAGTTTTCCACTGCCAATAAATAAAATTGTTATTCCTGGGACTAATGCATTTCAAAAATATACCTTCCTGCAATTTGATAGTAGTCATTTAATTTCAACAGAACAACCCTTTCTATAATTTTTCAGAATATGAGAATTCCATTCCAGCCTTCCAAAATCAATTTTACTGGAGGATATTGCAGACCGATTTCCCTGTGTGGCCAATCTCCTCAATGGGTAGTAAATCATACCAGTATTATGGTACTTTGTCTGTACTGAGAAGTATTTAAACAGGAATCTGTTTAACTTGGAAATTAATTAATTAAAATGTAATTGAAGCTTAGAATTATGGAGGTATAAAAAGTAATTTTAACAATTAATTATTCTCTTAAGTTAATAGAATGGAGACTTAACTTTACCTGTACACACCAAGGTCGGGGTTCTCTAGCCGTTGTGATTCACCTTTCCGCTGGCAGCACACCCCAGCTATCGGGTTTTCCTGGCGGCATGGGGCTGGCTTCAATGGAAAATCCCATTGACATGCGGCTGGAGTATAAAATCCCACAGCCAGTGAATTGTGCGCTGCCATGAAACACGTGGCTGCGGGACTGAAGAATCCCGGCCAAATTTTTGTACAGGTTTTAAATTATAAAAAAGTTTTGCTGTCTTAAGCACAACTTACACATATATTAAGCCTATTTCATGTTGAAAGTCTAATTAATGTTGTTTACTCGCAATAAATGTCCCTAATAGTATATTATTATTGCACAATCCAAAAATGTAATGATAATCTCAATTAAAATGTATATATTTATTGGGATGTGGGGCAGCACGGTGGCACAGTGGGTTAGCCCTGCTGCCTCATGGCGCCGAGGTCCCAGGTTCGATCCCGGCTCTGGGTCACTGTCTGTGTGGAGTTTGCACATTCTCCCCGTGTTTGTGTGGATTTCGCCCCCACAACATAAAGATGTGCAGGCTAGGTGAATTGACCACGCTAAAATTGCCCCTTAATTGGAAAAAATTAATTGGGTACTCTTAAGTTTATATTTAAAAAAATATTTATTGGGATGTGGGTGCCACTGGAAAGGTCAGCATTTGTTGCCAATTGTTAATTACTCTCGGAAGGTGGCGGCAAGTCATCTTCTTGATCCATTGCGGTCCATGTGGCATTGGTACATGCACAGATAGTGGGAAGGGATTCCAACTTTTAAAAAAAGTATTTTTATTCATATTTTTCAAATTTTAAAGGGATTCCAATTTTTTGACCCAGGAACAATGAAGGAACCGCGATGTAGATTTAAGTTTGGAGGTTAACTTGCAGTTTTTGGCATTGCCATGCATTTGCTGCCTTTGTCCTTCGAGGTGGGAGACGTCACAAGTTTGGAAGATACTATTGAAGGAGGCTTGACGAGTTGCTGCAGTGGATCTTGTAAATGGTATACATTGGGCAGGATTCTCAGGCCACCTAACTGCATGTTTCTCAGCGACAGGAGGCAGTGGGATTAACTGCTGTCGCCATTGTCAGTGGGAGTTCCCATTGAAGCCGCCCCCACACTGCCAGGAATCGGGCCATTGCTGCCGGTGTGTGCTGCTGGTGGAGGGAGTGATTGTTTAAGATATTGGATGGCGTGCTGGTCAAGAATGCTGCTTTACCTTCAATGGTGTCGAGCATTTTGAGTGTTGCAGGAGCTGCACTCACCCAGACAACCAAAGAGAATTCCATCACACTCTTGACTTGTGCCTTGCAGATATGCAGAGGATTTGGGGAGTCAGTGGTTGAGTTACTTATTGCAGAATTCCCTTCTCTTGTTGCCCAGTATATTGAGTTTGTGGAAAAGTCACTTTTCTAATTGACCCAATTTCAAATACAGATCAAAAATAATTATCATAATTCAATAACATATCACCACAATTATACTCTGAAGATTGTAAGGTTTTTGGATGGTAAATTTTATTATATAAAAACGTATGTTATCTGTTGTCACAAGGGAGCAAAAAAGAATCCACTGTTGCTCACTGAACATGCTATTCTGAAAAATTTACTGAATAAGCATACTTTTCAGTTAATTTTAGCGAAGACCATTACAAACACCTGGCACACTCTGATATACTCTATCGCACAGAGATTTTGCTGTCAAAGAAATCCACCAAACAAGGTTTTAAGTTTCAACGATATGGGTCCCAAAGAAAAATTGCACTTTTGCTGGACAGAGTTAATCAAAACATTGAGCTCTCATTTCTGAACAGTACTTCAAGAATGTAAATATTTAGATTCAATGCAAGTTCAAATTTTAGTCTCTCAACGACATTATTGACTGTTGTACCACTATCTACAATAATTACATTCATTGGAATTAATATTTTTATATTTCAGAGTAAAGAGCTACGGGATGCTCACAGTGACCAAAGAATATGGTAGTTTTTTTTGAGATATTGTGAATGAGGGAATATTGGTAAATTATTTATTTCATTAAATTTCACAAGACCAAGAATGGCCCGGGATTCTCCAAAACCCGGCCAAGTGTTGACGCCGGCATCAAAACCGGCGCGACCGACGCTGCCGTCAACGAGCCTCCAGACCCAGGCATTCACCTCTTCCTCAGGGACTGGAACACCGTCAGAGTGCTGTGTGCTGCTCCGGCGCTGAAAGATAGCCCACCACGGCCGGCGCGGGTCTGTGCACCATGGTTGGCACGGGTTCGTGCATGAGCGCCACGGCCGTCTCAGTGCCGGCCCCCGTGGGGGCAATATGGCAGAGCCCTACAGGGGCATGGCACGGAGGAGCATAGGCCCCCCGGAATAAGCCAGCCCACCGATCGGTTGCCCCCGATCACGCGCCTGGCCACCGTGGGAGTCCCTCTCCGGAATCGGCTCCCACCGCCCCCCCACCAGGATGGCCCCTGCAGCCAGAACGCCGAGGTCCTACTGGGTAGGACCATGCTCAAATGACGCCGGCAGGACTCGGCGGGCACTCGGCCTGTCAAGTGCGGAGAATCACCGAGGGGACCGCTTTTAAGCGCCGGCACAATTGGTGCCAATTCTCCGGTCGCCGGCGAATCGGCGCCCGGCATCGGGGTGGCGTGGGCTAGTACTGTGAGCGACAGAGGCACCTGGGCCCTATGCTGAGCACGTAGTCTGCCAGCAGCATGTTTCATAACTGGGCCACACGTCGGCTGCTCGCAATGCCAGTTGGTGGATTTCTGTGTCTATTCGGAACCCTGGATATCCGTTATCCCTTCTCAGTTCTCAAATAACAGAGATCAAGTCTGTATTTTTTGGCAAAGTTCACTGGAACTTTATTAGTCAGCTGTAGTGCCCACTGGTAACTTGATTTGTCAATACAAAATTAGGTCATGTTGATTGTCTTTAGCGAATACAGTAGTTGAGTTTTCATTCAATTACAAATCTAGCTTATTCTTCAAATCATAATACACAGTATAAAATGACTGAGTGATTTAAACAAAAGAAAGATGGTGATTTAGCCAAGGCAGCAAGGAAATGGGTTTTAGAAAAAGTTTAATTGATTCCGGAATGATTTTTTCCATCCCGGCAAGTGATTCTTAAGGAGATTATTATCTTAAGGTCTCGCCTTCTTTACACCTCTGATTGGCTTTAACTAATTCATAATTCACTCAATTTGGCCAAACTGTCTGTCTATCAATTTTATGTGTATTTAAATATATTGGTGCCAATTTCTCATTTCACTGCCTGCCAATTTTCCAACATATCCACCTGCAACTAGACATTATTGGAGAAACACAGTTTTCGCTAAGAAATTATCAGCCCTAGGCTGGCTGTTACTATAGATTTTTTACATAGGTTTACATAGAATTTACAGTGCAGAAGGAGGCCATTCGGCCCATCGAGTCTGCACCGGCTCTCGGAAAGAAAATCCTGCCCAAGGTCAACACCTCCACCCTATCCCCATAACCCAGTAACCCCACCCAACACTAAGGGCAATTTTGGACACTAAGGGCAATTTATCATGGCCAATCCACCTAACCTGCACATCTTTGGACTGTGGGAGTAAGCCAGAGGACCCGGAGGAAACCCACGCACACACGGGGAGGATGTGTAGACTCCGCACAGACAGTGAACCAAGCCGGAATCGAACCTGGGACCCTGGAGCTGTCAAGCGATTGTACTATCCACAATGCTACCGTGCTACACCGTGCTATAGAGACAGAACTGCCTGTTCTTTCACACAATGGGGCTTTTTAGCTATTTGACATCACTGTTCTTACAATCTTTTTTTTTAAATTTAGAGTACCCAATTCATTTTTTCCAATTAAGGGGAAATTTAACGTGTTCAATCCACCTACCCTGCACATCTTTGGGTTGTGGGGGTGAAACCCACGCAAACACGGGGAGAATGTGCAAACTCCACACGGACAGTGACCCAGAGCCGGGATCGAACCTGGGACCTCGGCGCCGTGAGACTGCAGTGCTACCACTGCGCCACCGTGCTGCCCTACTGTTCTTACAATCTTAAGCAAGTCTCAAGCAACTTGCAAAATGTTCCCAGCTATTCGGCTTTCCTCACTTCATGGTTAATATGATTTAGTTAATTACTCTTAATGAGTTCTCAGTTAAACCTTTTACCTATATCATTGATAGCTAACTAGAAAGCCAATTTCTATCACTGGGCCACACACTTCAATAATGTTGATGGGGAGGTATGGTGTGTTACTGCCTGTCTCAAATCAACCAATTGAATTGTGCATCATGATCCCTCTGCTCGCTAATTGATCTAACTGGACATTTCCCACCTGAGTGCAGACCTACCTTTTTAAGAATATGATGAACATCTGCCCAAGGTAAAGATTTGTGATTAGCTGGGAGTGGGAGATATTTGGAAGGGAAAAACGAATAATGTTGTTCACCGCATAAGCAAGATTTATAAAGTGGTAAATATGATGTCTGGGCCAGGTGCAAGGTTTTTATTGGGGACCAAGGGCAAAGGTGGAGGTGCGAGAATGATTGAGCAGATTTTAAAGAATGGATGAGAAAAGGCTAGGTAGTTTGTAAGCTGAAAGTGCAATTGAATGGCTTGAACAAGGATCTTTTCACAGGAGGAAATAGGTGGTAGAAGGTGGGATCTATGGGTGGTCAGAGATACACAAGAATGGTCAGAGATGCTTTTACCTCTGATCTAAATCACGGAAACTGAGAGGCCAGGTGAAATGACAGTAGTCGCGAGAGCCTTGAATATGGGCAGTGAATATGGGTAGCAGAATTTATAGGGAAGGAAAGTGTAGTGTTCTTTACTATTTCAAGTTGTCCACTTCTGGTAGCATGTTGTTCTCTATTTTACATTCAATTTATTACACTAACTAAGATTTGTTTACATTCCTAAAGTAGAAGGTTTCTATATTTAAATATGCTATCTCTAACTAACAAAACTCTCTCAAGTGCTCTCTATCATGCCTCAATATCTTCTCCCAGAATCTCCAAGTCACATGATATATGTATGACTCTTCTGTGGTTCTCACTAGTGGTAAGAAGCATTATCATTGATTTGTTAACTCTTTCCATCCCAGTCAATGTACATATTATTGCAGAAAGTTGAAGGGAGGACAAGAGTGCAGTGCAATCAGATGAGAGAGGACCAAGTAATTTAAAACAGACATTGAAATCACTGAGGCACTGAGGTAGGAGGGGGCCTACAGTAGCCTGGCCCACAACCGGGTCCCACCGATCCGCGGGCAGGTCTGTGCCATGGGGGCACTCTTCCCCTCCGAGCCGGCCATGTAACAGTCCGCATTGGCCGGCATGGAGAAGAACCCCCCTGCGCATGCACTGGGATGACGCCAACGCACTCTGGCGCTCCCGCGCATGCGCGAACTGGCGCCGGATGCACAGGTGGAATTTGACCATGATGGGGGAGGAGATTGGGCGAGATTAGATTTAAGAGATGGGATACATTACACCTGACACTGGCAGGGAGGGTACAGGTGGTAAAGATGAATGTGCTGCAATGGTTACTGTTTGTTTTCCAGACCCTTCCGTTCTTTCTCCCGCAGGGCCTTCATCCGGAAATTGGAGACAGTGATTTCGGAATTCATATGGGCAGGAAGATGCACTGCTACAGAGGCAGAGGCAGAAAGGGGGTTGCCGTTCCCGAACCTGTTGCACTGTTATTGGACGCTGAATGTGGAGTGTGTGAGGTGATGGTGGGGGGCTGGGGGAGGGGGCGGAGTGGGTCAGAATGGAGGAGACGTCCTGCAGGGGATCCAGTCTGAGGGATATGGTGACGGCTCCACTGCAGCTTGCTCCGGAGAAGTATACGGGGAGTTTGGTGGTACAGTCGACGGTAAGGGTGTGGAATTAGCTGCGGAGACACTGTTAGAGCTGATGTTGGTGTTGCCACCACTTTGCGGGAACCATGGGCGGGATTCCACAATTGCCGATGCCAAATCGCGATCGCCGATCGGCCGGAGAATCCATTGTTACGCCAAAATCGAGGACGGTGCCATTTTTATGATGCTCCGGCCCCCTCAAAATCGGCGTACTCCTAGCACGCCGTTGGTACGGCCTCAGGTGACATCCTGAGGCCTCCCCTGATGCTCCACCCCCAATGGACCAAATTCCCAATGGCGTGAGAAACGTGTCCTCTCACTTTTCGTAAACCTAGCGTGGTGGCTGCGGACCGTGTCCAGCGCCACCAGAGTCGGGGGGGCAGGGAGCCATTCCACTCGCAGGGGGGCTTCGGCTGGGGCAGGGGGAACTGGTGGGGGATGGCAAGGGGGGTTACAGGGGGAAAGATTTTGGAAGGCCGGGTCCGTGCATGGCCGGTGCCATGTTGTACTTTGCAGCTGCTGCAGGGCGCCGCCACGTGTATGCGCGGCTACAGACCTGGCAATTCTCCATCCGTATGTGCAGGTAAAGCCGGGGGTTTTACATGGCGCAGCTGCGAGTCCCCCACTGGGTGGAGCATCAGTGCGGGGGCGCCGCCGACTTTTTGGACGCAAGACCAAGATTCCAACCCCAGGCGTTTAAGCTGGAGAAGATGGATGCGAGGTATGGGAAGTGGAGGGAGGCAAGGTTGGTGAGGGCGAAGGGCTTGTATCTGGGGGGGAAGTTTGCAGGTCAGGATGAGTTGTGGGAGAGGTTTGAGTTGCTGAGGGGGAGTGAATTTAGATATGTGCAGGTGCGGGTCTTTGTGAGAAAGGAGTGGAGGGCGTTACCCAAGTTGCCTTATTGATGCAATTGCTGCTCCCGGATGCGATCGGAGAGGGTAGAATTGGGGACATATACGGATGGTTGGAGGAGCAGAGGAGGGCGCAGGTGGTGAGGATCAAGAACAAATGGGAAGTGGAGTTGGGAGCGGGAAATACGCTGGGGACTGTGGTGCGAGGAGATGCTTAGGGTGAATTCAACCTCCTCCTGCGCGAGAATGAACTTGATTCAGTTCAGGGTGGTGCACAGAATACATATAACCCGGGCGAGTATGAGTGATTTCTTCCAAGGGGTGGCCTACGACTGCTGTCCACCCAGTCGCCAAGATACGTGACCTACGGTGCGTGGAAACGCACTTCTCCCTCCGGAGGTTGACCCCGCCCGAGCAAACCACTCGAGGACCTCATGTTCTCCTTGTGTTCTTGATGGGAGGACCCGGTGATCAGAACATCCAACCGCCAATCGCAACCCTCGCAAGATATTCTCCATAACCCTCTGGAATATCGTACAAGCCAAGGAGACTCCGAACGGCAACTGCGTATATTCGTACAGTCCATGATGGGTATTGCTCATCACGTATTTCCGGGAACTTGGCTCGAGCACCAGCTGCAAGTACGCATATCTCATGCCAGCTTAGTGAACGTTTTTCCTTGGCTGAGCCGGGTGTAGAGATCCTCGATCCAAGGGACCGAGTAACAGTCAAGGCGGGATATCCAGTTCACGGTCATTTTATAGTCCCCACAGAGCTGTACCGACCTGACCAGCTTCAACACGAGGACCACAGGTGTGACCCAATTGGCATAGTGGACAGGGCGAATAATCCCCAGCTGCTCCAAACAGTCCAATTCCTGGTCTACCTTGGCGCGAAGTACGTACAGCACAGGGCGGGTGCAGAAATACCGGAGCTGGGTGTTTTCCGCCACATTTATCATGGCCATAGCTCCTTTAATGGTCCCAAAGCCTTCAGCGAAAACCGACGGGAACTTGGACAGCACTCCATCCGGATGCACCTAAATCCTTAATAAGATGGCATCATGCAGAGTTCTTAAGTTCCCGTCAGTTTTCGCTGAAGGCTTCAGGACCATTAAAGGAGCTATGGCCGCAATAAAAATAGAGGAAAACACCCAGCCCTTACAACCATCACAAATTGATTTTCATGAATACGCTTATAAACATGGAAATTGGAAATTACAATGGAAAAGATCAATACAAAAAATGCAACATCAAACATGGCAACAAAAAGTCATGTAATATTGATGAGAAAAGTATGTGCGCGCAATTTTTCTCAATATATTGCTGGAAGGTAAGTTTTACTAATGGACAGTATTACAGTTTCTATAAAGTTTTTCATTTGAGAGTAACATCAAACCAATACATTACATGCAGCTCTGATTTCCTAAACAATGAATGTCATGTGTCATGTTATTAATTGGTAAAATGCCACTTTTCCTCTAACCAGAAACCACAAATATCAACCACTTCAAAGAGAGTTAAGTGCTGTCAATTTCCAGTTCAGCACTTCAAAATCACTCAAGCGTGAAGCGGGGTAATTGGAATGCACTTAACTCTCTTTGAAGTGGTTGATCATAGAATCATAGAATCCCTGCAGCGCAGAAAGAGGCCTTTCAGCCCATCGGGTCTACACCGACCCTCTGGACGAGCACCCCATCAAGGCGCATTCCCCCACCCTATCCCTGTAACTCCATAATCCCACCTAACCTTTTGGACACTACGCCCAATTTACCATGACCAATTCACCAAACCCGCACACCTTTGGACTGTGGGAGGAAACCGGAGCACCCGGAGGAAACCCATGCTGACACGGGGAGAATGTACAAACTCCACATAGACAGTCATCTGAGGCTGGAATTGAATCCGGGTGTCTGGCCCTGTGAGGCAGCAGTGTAAATTGAATTGCCATTGTGGGATTTGAATCCTGGACCCAGAGCATTACCTTGCATCTCTGGACTATTAGTCCAGGGACAATACCACTGTGCCACCGCCTCTCCCCTATCTGTTGCCCATTCGAACTCATATCGCACAGTCACATTCCAAAAATGGTGCCTTCACATACAAGCCATCACACCTCTCTGATGTCTCTCCGGGTATGCCGATTCTTGCAGGACAGTGACTCTTGTGCGATGCTGACGGATTGGGAAACAGATTCCCTGGCTGGGGAGCCCAGGGTCAAGGGCTAAAGCAGTCCATAAATAGCTGAACAGCCTCAACAACTTCTTCCAGTAGATCCAATGGGATTCCTACAATGCTTGCCTGGGATACGCCAAAAGCCAACCTGACGTCAATTTCCAGAACTTTCCTAACCTGCTCACTCCCAAACTAGCTGACTGGAAAATCCTAGTTGCCCTTCTTTAACTGTGCTTAACGAGATCCTTAATGAGCCTAATCGGACACCCGCCTCTTGGGGGCAAGTAGCCCTGCCAGCCACAAACTGGCCTTGGCCAAAATGGCCAGCTCTGGGAATGGGATCAGGAAACTGGCATGCCGGCAAACACAAATATATTAGCATCCCCCCGTCACTGACCTTGGTCTAAAATCTCAACCTTAGCATTGCAAATTGAGTGATTCAGTCTGAGGTCAGAAAAAGGGGATTGCAATGGGGGACAACTGTACAAGCTTCAGTTTTCTTGATGTTTAGCTCAAGAAAATTGACACTCATTCAAAACTGGAAGTTTTGTAACACAAAGGCAGTACCAGAGTCAAGATAGTTGGTTGAAAGGCAGAAGCCATCAGCATTCATTTGAGATCTGACTCTATCTCGCTCGATCATGTTACCAAGGGGCAGCATGTAAAAGAAGAGGAAGGTGCCAAAGATGAACCTTTGGGGGACAGGAAGAATTCATTAAAGAATGCAAAGAGCAGTATTTGGAAGGCAAGATTAAAGGTTGCTTGAACCAATCAGGTCAGGTCGAGGGTTGGACTGTTAGAACCATCTGACTGTTTTTTCCACTGTCTGATGTACAAGTACAATGATAACAAAATGTTAAATAAACAGTTGGTTTCTGGTTATAGATTTGATCATTTGATTTATGCCCCATGGGATTGCTTGCTGTTCTCTTATGTGAAGTTTCTTTGTACAATTGCATCAATTTTTTGAAATAAGGATAACATTTCCTGTTGTGAATATATGAGCTGCCTTGACTTGAGTCTTCCTGTCATTTAACTTGCAGAATCAGCAAGGCTTAGAAGTTTAAGAGAATGAGGAGTTTTACTGAGAATACATAGATTTACATTTAGAATTACAATGGGCTGCAAAATTCAGAAAAATGCATCAAATGAAGCGTCAATCAATATTTCCTTTGGGGAATGCCTCGAGACACTTTTAAAATATAAATATCAGGTCTTGTGTATTCATATCCCCTTCTTCAATAACATCTGAATTCACCAATGCTGCATACTTCACTTCTGCATACTTCAACAAAAATGACTGAGGTCATAGGTCTTAACAAGTCGGTGTCCCATGACATAAGGTTTAAATTCAACGGTGTTATTGAGCTGTATGTTTCATTTCATTTCATTTTTCATTTCATGAGGGTACATTGGCATCACATTCAGTCCAATTTATTTCAAATTTGAGAAAATAAAAAATTGATATTTAGTAGAAATATTCACAACTGTTTTATTGCAATAAAAGGAATGAAAAAAGTAAAAGTGAAAAGGATTTAAAAAAAAGAAAAATTAAAACGCCACAGGTGCTGGAAATTTTTAAAAAATGGATCACCTGCTCGATATAGATCAGAGGAAACACAATTTTACACAAACAGGAAAATGACACCATGAAGTGCATGAATTTTATTAAAAACATTCTGCAATGAGCCATTTCTTCAACCTGTCTTTTGTAAATCAAGAAAAACGTATAAATTATTCTGCTGACGTGGGAGGGATCTGAAGTAGGTAATGGAAAGGAGGTCGGGGGTGGAGGCGGCCAAGAGGCGAGCCAAGAATGGCGCGGCGCACGGGCCGGGGGCGTGCCCGAGAAAGGTTGACCGGCGGGGGGGGGGGGGGGGGGGGGGGGGGGGGGGGGGGGGGGGTGCGGTGGGTTGTGCCCCCCAACCAGGCTGATCACCTGGAATGTCAGGGGACTAAATGGGCCAGTTAAAAGGGCACATGTGTTTGCGCATTTGCGGGCTCTGAAAGCGGATGTAATTATGTTGCAGGAGACACATGTGAAAGTGTCTGACCAGACTAAGCTAAGGAAGGGCTGGAGTAGCCAGGTCTTCCACTCGGACTTGGATTCTAAGTCCAGGGGGGTAGCAATTATGATCAATAAGCGGGTTCAGTTTGAGGCGGAAGGCATAGTCGCAGAAGGGGGGCAGATTCCTGATGGTAAGGGGCAAACTGGAGGGGAGAAGAGTGGTGCTGGTGAACATATATGCTCTGAACTGGGGTGACGTGGACTTTATCAAAAGAGTGCTGGGGGAAGATCCTGGACCTGGACTCACGTAGGTTGATAATGGGGGGGGGGGGGTTTAATACGGTTCTTGACCCGGGGCTTGACCGGTCGTGTCCCAGAACGGGTAGACTCCCAGCAATGGCAAGGGAGTTGAAAGGGTTCATGGAGCAAATGGGGGCAGTGGACCCATGGAGAGCCAGACAGCCGACGGGAAGGGGCTACTCGTTTTACTCACATGTTCATAAAGTATACTCTAGGATTGATTTCTTTATCTTGAGCAGGGACTGTGTAGGGGAGGTAAAAAATACGGAATATTCAGCAATCACTATCTCGGACCATGCCCCACACTGGGTGGACCTGCAGGTCGGGGGGGGCGAATTACCAACCCCCGCAATGGAGGTTAGACGTAGGATTGTTGTCGGAGGAGGGGATATGCGAGAGACTTCGGAAGTGCATGCAAAACTACTTGTAGGTGAATGATACGGGGGAGGTTTCAGCAGCAACCCTGTGGGAGGCGCTGAAGGCAGTAGTGAGGGGGGAGCTGATCTCAATTCAGGCTCACAGGGTCAGGGCGGACAGAGCAGGAATGGACAGATTGGTTAGGGAAATGTATCGGATAGACGGGGAGCATGCGGGGTCCCCTGGGGGAGGACCTACTCTCGGAGGGACGGAGATTGCAGGCGGAACTGGGGGTGCTATCCACGAGTAGGGCCGTGGAACAACTTAGGAAGGCGAGAGGAGTGGTGTATGAGCATGGGGAGAAGGCCAGCAGATTGCTAACGCAGCAACTCAGGAAGAGGGAGGCGGCCAGGGAAATAAGTAGAGTGATTGATGGGGAGGGGAGGACCCGGCAGGACTGAATAAGGTATTCCGGGACTTCTATAGTAGGCTGTATACTTCAGAACCCCTAGAAGAGCCGGAGGATTGAAAAGGTTCCTGGACGGACTAACATTCCCAAAAGTAGGCGGGGGGCTAGTGGACGGGCTGGGGGCCCCGATGAGAGTGGAGGAGGTATTGGGGGGCCTAAAGGCCATGCAGTCGGGGAAAGCCCCGGGGCCGGATGGATACCCAGCAGAGTTTTACAAGAAGTTCTCGGAGTTAGTGGGACCGGTCTTGACTAGCGTTTTTAATGAGGCAAGTGGCAGATGGACCCTGCCGCCGACGATGTCGCAAGCCACCATCTCGCTGATACTGAAGCGGGACAAGGACCCGGAATCCTGCGGGTCACACAGGCCAATCTCCCTGATCAATGTGGATGCCAAGCTTCTGGCAAAGGTCCTGGCGATTAGAATTGAGGACTGTGTACTGGAGGTGATTGGGAACCATCAGACAGGGTTTGTGAAAGGCAGGCAGCTGACAGCTAACTTGAGAAGATTGCTTAATGTGATCATGATGCCCCCGACGAGCAAGGAGGTGGAGGTAGTGGTGGCAATGGACACTGTGAAGGCCTTTGATAGGGTGGAGTGGGGCTATCTGTGGGAGATGCTCGGACGGTTTGGGTTTGGGGAGGGACTGGTGAATTGGGTCAGACTACTGTACCAGGCCCAAAAAGCTAGCGTTAGGACGAACAGGGTAGTGTCAGATTATTTCAGACTACATCGCGGGACCAGACAGGGATGCCCACTCTCCCCATTGCTGTTTGCGCTGGCCATAGAGCCGTTGGTGATTGCGTTGAGAGCTGCAAAGGGATGGAAGGGAATGACCAGGGGCGGGGTGGAACATGGGGTCTATCTCTATGTGGACGACCTGCTCCTGTACGTGTCGGACCCACTGGCCCGAATGGAAAATATACTGGAAACACTGAGGAAGTTCGGCCGGTTTTCAGAGTACAAATTAAATATGGCCAAGAGTGAGATGTTTGTGGTGCAGGCAAGGGGCCAGGAGAATAGACTGAAGGAGCTGCCATTTAGGCTGGTTGAGGAAAGTTTCTGGTACTTGGGGATACAGGTGACACAAGACTGGGGCAGGTTGCACAGTTAAATTTGACCAGGGTGGTGGAACAAATGAAGAGGGAGTTTCAGAGATGGGATACACTCCCGCTGTCACTGGCGGGGAGGGTGCAGACTGTAAAGATGACAATCCTCCCTAGATTCCTGTTTATCTTCCAGTGCCTCCTGATCTTTATACCACAGTCCTTCTTTAAAAGGACTGGCAAAATCATCATGAGCTTTGTCTGGGCGGGAAAATCCCCGCGGGTGAAGAAGGCGATGCTTGAAAGGAGCCGCAGCGAGGGAGGGCTGGCATTGCCGAGTCTGATCAACTACTACTGGGCGGCTAACATAGCCATGATAAGGAAGTGGATGGTGGGTACGGGGTCTATCTGGGATTGAGTGGAGGTGGCTTCATGCAGGGGCACCAGTTTGGCAGCCCTGGTCACGGCTCCCCTACCGCTGTCGCCGGCCAGGTACTCCACCAGCCCGGTAGTGGGGGCGGCCCTGCGGATATGGGGCCAGTGGAGGAGGCATGTAGGGGAGGTGGGTCCGTCTGTCTGGGCTCCAATATGTGATAACCATCGATTTGCCCCCGGGAGTATGGATGGGGGGTTTCGAACATGGCGGCGGGCGGGGGTGAGGAGGGTGGGCGATATGTTCCTGGAGGGGAGCTTTGCGAGTTTGAGGGGCTTGGAGGAGAAATTTGGTCTGGTAAGGGGTAATGATTTCAGGTATTTACAGATGCGGGACTTTGTCCGCAGACAGGTCCCATCCTTCCCACGCCTCCCGCCAATAGGGATCCAGGACAGAATAGTCTCTAGAGGAGAAGGAGGAGAGGGTAGAGTCTCAGATATTTATACGGTGCTCATGAAGGGGGAAGAGTCCCAGACGGAGGAACTGAAACTCAAATGGGAGGAGGAGCTTGGCGGGGAGATGGAGGACGGGCTGTGGGCAGAAGCCCTGAGTAGGGTAAACTCAACCGCAACATGTGCCAGGCTCGGCCTGATTCAACTTCAGGTCGTTCACCGGGCCCACATGATGGTAGCTCGGATGAGCAAATTCTTTGGGGTAGAGGATAAGTGCGCTAGATGTGGGGGAGGACCAGCAAACCACGTTCACATGTTTTGGGCATGTCCTAAGCTTAGGAGGTACTGGGAGGGATTTGCAGGGATCATGTCCCGGGTGCTAAAAACAAGGGTGGTGATGAGTCCAGGGGTGGCAATGTTTGGGGTTTCGGAAGACCCGGGAGTCCAGGGCGAGAAAGAGGCCGATGTTCAGGCCTTTGCTTCCCTGATAGCCCGGCGACGAATACTGCTGGCATGGAGGGACTCAAAACCCCCGAAGACCCTGCTATAGCTTTCGGACATGTCAAGTTTTCTGGGTGTAGAAAAAATTAAGTTCGCCTTGCGGGGATCTGTATCGGGTTTGCCCGAAGGTGGCAACCATTCATCAACTTCTTTGCGGGAAAGTGAACGTCAGCAGGGTGGGGGGGGGGGGGGGGGGGGGAGATTAGAGTAGAGTAGGAGGGATAAATAGGCGGGTAGTGCCGATGGGAGAGGAGCGGGCTTGTGCTGTATGGTTCGATTGAAGTATTGATTTTACGTTGATGTTTGCACATTTTTGCCTGTTTTGTTGTTATCTGTAACTGTTAACAATGCCGAAAAATACCTCAATAAAATTGTTTGATAAAAAATAAGAAAAACAAATTAAATGTGCAAGATATATTTAACTATATATCTTAAAAACTGTAATAGGTTTTTCAGAAACGTAACTGTTAAATGGCCTACAAACACCACAGTAATGTTTGATAGTTTGAGGATATTAATGGCGAGACCTACTTACACGTAAAAAATGGAACCGAGCTAAAAATAGGACAGGTGGCAAAAAAAAATGCTGAAAGGATAATAATTAAGAATAATTCTCAGAGGGAAATCTTAAAACGCATTTTTATTCAAAACAACTATACAAACGCCAAATATTGCCCATGCTAGAAATCTGAAATAAAAACAGAAAATTCTGGAACTACGCGGCGGCAAGTGTGGAGAGAGAAACAGTTAACCTTACAGGTCAACGGCCTCTGAAAGATCATCAACCTGAAACACTGGGAAAAATGTAATGGCTGCAGTGGTGGGTTCGTTCATTCACTGGAGAGCTGGTGGCAACCGCACCACACCCATTCCGTGCCCCAACCAGTCCAAAAAGTATGCAATTAAAAATGAAGCAAACAAGTAAAAACAGACAACAAAGCTCTGCTAGGCAAAGTCAGAATTATTGAAGTCAGATAGGAACTTGGAAAACATGCGCAAGAGGAGACCATTTGGCCCTTTGTACCTGCTCCACTATTCACCATGATCATAGCTGATTCTCTATCTCAATGTCATACTCCAGCGCTCTCCCCATACCCCTGGTCACCTTTAAGTCTAGTTATCTATTTATTTCCTTCTTAAATATAATCAGGGACTTGCCTCCACCACCTTCTGTGGTAGAGAATCCCTTGGGTTCAAAACCCTAATTTCAGTCCTAAATGGTCTACCTTGTACCCTGAGACTGTGATCCTTGTCCTAAATCCCTCAGCCAGAGGAAATACATTCCCTGCATCCAGTCTGTCCAGCCCGGTCAAAATGTTATGGGCGGAATTCTCCGCAAGGCCTGACGCCATCGTGAAACCCGGAGAGGTTCACAACGGCGTCGGAAGCCTCTCCCGGCTCCCTATTCTTCCCTCCCCGGGGGGATAGGAGGGCCGTACCGGGAAACTTGGCCGCCGGGCCTTGTCCCTGGCTTCAAGGCCCAGCGCGCCAAGAATGAGGCTGCAGCGGCGCCTAATGATGTCAGCCGCGCATGCGCGGGTTGGACAGCTCTTTCCCCTCAGCCGCCTTGATCTTGCGGGGCGGCGGAGGGGTAAGAGTGCGTCCCCTTGAGACGCCGGCCCGACAATCAGTGGGCACCGATCGCGGGCCCGTCCCCTCCCGAGCACGGTCGTGGTGCTTGATCCCCGATCCGCCCCCCACAGGACCCACACCAACCAGGTGTGCTTGCCGCCGTCGTGAACAGGTTGGGAACAGCATCCGGGCCGGAGAATTGCGGGCCGCCGTGAAAAACGGTGGCCTGCGTTTCTCCGAGCGGCGTGTCGCAAAACCGGACACGCCATTTTGGGGGGGTAGGAGAATAGCGGGAGGTGTGGGAGCGGACCTCCCGCTATTCTCCCACCCATCGTGGTTGCGGAGAATCGCGTCCCATGGGCGCAATTCTCCGCACTCACGACGGTGCGGAGAATAGCGGGGTTCGTAAATTTTTACGGCCACGCTAGTCTGACGCCCTCCCGCTATTCTCCCCCCCCCCCCCCCACGCCCGACTCCCGACACGAATCGCTGCCGCCGTTTTTTTACGGCCAGCAGCGATTCTCAGCTGGCCGATGGGCCGAAGTCCAAGCCCTTTACGGCCGTTTTTATGAACGCCAAACACACCTGGTCTGGCCGTTCGTAAAAACGGCCGTAAAGTCCCGATTTTGAAAACCATGGCACCGATTGGCACGGCAGTACCACGGCCGTGCCAAGGGTGCCATGGGCCCGCGATCGGTGGGCACCGATCGCGGGCAGCGGGTCCAATTACCGCGCACTCTTTGTCCTTCCGCCGCCCCGCTGTATCACTTCGCGGGGCGGCTGAGGGGCATCCCGGCCCGCGCATGCGCGGGTTTCGCGCAAATGCGCGATGACGTCATCCGCGCATGCGCGGGTTGGAGTCTTCCAATCTGCGCATGCGCGGCTGACGTCATGTGACGCGTCAGCCGGCGCAAACTCTGGCAAGCGGGCTTAACGAAATTCGTTAAGCCCGCAATGCCGGAGTTCACGGCTGCGGCATACTAGCCCCGACCGGGGACCAGAATCGGTTCCCGGTCGGGGAGGGGGAGGCTGGCGTCAAACCTGCCCGGTTTTGACGCCAGCCTTACGATTTCTCCCTGTCTGGGAGAATCGCGCCCCATATGTTTCACTGAGATCCCCTTATTCTTCTAAATTCTAGTGACTACAGGCCCAGTCAACCCAATCTCTCCTCATACGACAATCCCGCCATCCCAGGAATCAGCCTGGTGAACCTTTGCTGCGCTCCCTCTGTGGCAAGTATATCCTTTCTTAGTTAAGGAAACCAAAAACTGCACACAATACTCCAGGTGTGGTCTCACCAAGGCCCGATATAGCTGCAATAAGACATCCTTGCTCCTCTTGCAATGGAAGCCAACATACCATTTTCCTTTGTAACTGCTTGCTGGTGTGCTGACATATCTTTTTGTGTGCTGACATGCTTGCTTTCAGTGACTGGTGAACTAGAAACCTGGGTTCCTTTGCACATTAACATTTTCCAAATCTATCACCATTTAAATAATACTCTGCCATCTGTTTCTACATCCGAAGTGGATAACTTCACATTTATCTGCATTGTACTGCATATGATGCCTTTGACATAAGTATAAGTCTCATCGAGAATGGGTTGTACCATTGACAATAGACCCAATTTATGGGTAGGTTCAAATGCTTTGTTTAAATGTCTAACATTGATGTCATAAATCTATTCATATTGATATAAACTTGGACAGCATGTAAATCAAAATGGCAGCTTAAACACTTCCACTCAATCTTCTGAAATATGAGATAAGCTGCTTTCCTGGTGCTTTAGTCAGTACTCAAATTGTCTGAGCTACTTCAGCATGGCAGCACGGTAGCACAGTGGTAGCAGCACAGTAGCACAGTGGTGGCAGCATGGTAGCACAGTGGGGACAGCACGGTAGCAAGCCGTTAGCACAGTTGCTTCACATTCCCGGGTCCCAGGTTCAATTCCCAGCTTGGGTCACTGTCTGTGTGGAGTTTGCATGTTTTCCCTGCGTCTGCGTGGGTTTCCTCAGGGTGCTCCAGTTTCCCCCCCCACAGTCCAAAGATGTGCAGGATAGGTGGATTGGCCATGCAAAATTGTCCTTAGTGTCCAAACAGATTAGGTGGGCTTACTGGGTGGAGGCGTGAGCTTCTGTCAGTGTTCTTTCCAAGGGCCAGAGCAAACTCAATGGGCCAAATGGCCTCCTTCTGCACTGTAAATTCTATGATTCTATGATTCAGTGTAGGCATAGTTACTTTTATTGGAGCAAAACCCATATACTGTGAAATTAAATTATTTAATTTTTATGTCTTATTTTTGTATCATTTAGTCCCCTCTATATGTACATCTTTTTCACATCTCATATCCTTCTTTGGGCAAAATTACACTTTCATAGTCTCATGGTTTATTAGAGCTATTTGGTCAGATGCCAAATGCAGTCACTCTCAGCTATTTGCCTCATCCATTCTGTTGTCCTTGTCAGATGCTTTTTTAATGTTGTCTTTTTCAAATATTCATCAACTTCTTTTTAAAGTTACAATGGATCCTACTTCCACATCCTTTTTCCACCACTTTTTCCAGTACAGCATTCCATATTTTTAACAACAAAATCTCTTCCCCTACCTCATCCGTTATTCATGTGTTTGGTCATCCCAACTCATTGATCAGTGGAAGTAGTTTCTCTCTTTAGCATACTCCCAATTTGGAGCAACTCGATCAGATCCCTTCTTAGTTGCAGTTTTTAAAAAGGAGCAGTTTCTCCTGTCTCTTTTAATAACTAAATCCCCTTGTCCTTCAAAACATATACATTTCCAAGGAGGATGTATTATGGCCATGTTGGTGATGGTTCTTTGCTATCATGTTTGGGCACTGTATTTTGGGGAAAAATGCACTAACTGGACAAAATATTCTAACCTCCGGTTGAGCAATTATTTGTACAGATTCAGCATCATTACTTTCTAACTTGTGCCAATTGATTTTGCTGTATGAATATTAAAATCAAATCATACCATCATGCTATTATGTTCCGGCTGCTACAAGGCAAAACAGTGCAAAATAATCTTAATGTGTGCAGTTTTATAGTTTTACTGTAGTTTTTCTGCAAGCATTTCAAAAATTCAATTTTTCTCAAAGGCACACAAGTTATTGTTGCCATGTCACAGCTCCATCATTACTGCTGGCATTGATGACCCTGCCGATTCCACTAAGAAACTAAGGGAGAGAGCCAATCGTGAAATGACAGGTGGGCTGTTTTATTTCGCATTTTACTTTGCCCTTTTTTATGAGTAATTTAATCTCTACTGACAAGCTTTCACACTAAATATCATTTTAATTAAATGTCTGCTTCCTTGTGTCATAATTTTATGGTTTTCACCATTGTTGCCCAGGATGTCAGAGTCGCTATAGCATGCAGGAAGGAGAAAAGAAATAGAAAGATTGTAAACATAGAGGACTTGAAAAAAAAGCCAACAATAGGTAATACCAACATCACAGAAATAAGATGCTGCTCAATAGACCCAAAAAGACATAATTCAATTATGCTTCAGCAATCTATTTGCATTTTCAGCTCACACAGTGCGAATATTTCAGTCTAGATGTGGAACTGAATTATGCAATGAAGCTTCAGGTATTGTATGAAAATGAGAACACAAGTCTGTTTTCGTTTTCAAGTTCTTCATGCACCAACCCCAAAAGCCTCTGTTAATTTAATTGAGACAGATAGGAAAGTGAATATCTTCCCTCATTTCTGTTGATCATCCGATTACCATTCTCCCTTAAAGTAAATAAAATCGTTGGTAGAACACTGGCATGAACACAAGTGTACAAGCAGCAAAACATGCAGCCACTGCACTGAATGTGTTTTGTTCCCGAACATTTTGGTTGTGTACCCATATTCAGATTTACTAAATTTTAATGTACTCCTGCAGTCAGTTTCTTTTCTAACTGCCCCTCTAATGATTACAGGTTTTGGAAAAGTTACAACTGAAAAAGCTGTAATGGGGCAAATAGTTTGATATCATGTTGTCTGGTCAATGGATGCAAATAGTGCACATAATTTTTTTCTGCATTCACTGTACTCTCAGAGGTACATTCAGAAGTAATTTATGTGCACTAGCCATATTTCTAACAATAACAAAGAAGCTAATTACCATATTGGGAAAACATTTGCTAGCTCATAGATATATCATGAATCCCCTCAATCGCAGCCCCACTTCTCAACCTGCTCTCCCCACTCCCTCACACAGTAAGAGCACCTCTTCTGAACGCCTTCCTCCCCCTCCCCCATCCAATGCACACTGCATCTCACTAGTGTATCTATCAGTAGCAAGCATCCAAGAGAAACAACCTGTGATTTGAGGAGCAGTAAGCAGTGAGGGGAAGTGATTGCATGACAACACACGAGCCTACCAGAGACTTTGGTAACCCTGGGCTACAGAGAGGGGGAGGTGGTGGAGGTCAGAAAAAAAATTAATCCCTGAAATTCCACCATTACACAAGGTAAGACAAGAAATACCCCCTGGGAACATATGCCATATCCCCAGGGGTATGCATACCCCAAATGGTAACCACTGTTTTAAGATTGTAAAAATTAGGAAAATGTGCTTTAGCCAGAGATTTGAATTGCAAAACATTCCCCTGCAAGTGTGACACAGATAACCAATCGCTCAGGCTATACATTTTTGACACATTTTCAGGAAATGCATGACCTTGGCAAGTCTCCACAACAATAGCAATGCCAAATATCCTTTAAAGTAAACCAATACGAATCTAAATAGGTGTTAAATACCTTCCTGAAATCCGGGTAAACGTATCTACTACCTCACCCTCGTCTATCAGAACGGAATGCAAAATCGAGCATGATTTGGGTTGCTGAAGCCATCTTTGCTTTTCCTAACCAGATCCTGTCCTTCCAGATGAACCCTTACATTATTCCTCAACAAAATCTCAACCACTTTCCCCACAGCCAAAGTAGGATTTTGAGGTCTGTAATTTGACATTTTATTCCTTTCTCCTTGTGTTGCATGTTGTATTCACCACTTAGAATTTGGGAAATAGCCCAATTCTAGATAAACTGGAAAAATACTGACGAGGGGATTTTCCACCCCCAGCTCCATCAGCACCATGGATGGATATTGTCAGAATTTATAATTTAACAATTCTTCCAATTCAGTGTTCTGAGCCATCTCCCCATTGATAATGGTAAACAGTTCAATTTCCTTTGTATTCTTCCCTTGTTCTTCGTACACTGAAATAATGGGGGCGATTCTCCAGCCACTTTGTGCCCATCACAAATCCCGCCACAAGAGCCCCAAAACGGGATTTATGCCGGGTTGAAATCCCATTCTCCTATCCACTCCAGCTCGTCTGAGGGAGGGGGGGTGTAGAGGGGGAAGTCAACCGGACGTAAATCACTACTGGTTCTCAAAAGCAGAGACACTGAGGGGAGCAAGGAAGTGGGTTCCCTCTCTACACTTATACTTACCTCCAGGTTTGTGAGGGGGGTCCTTCACAGGAGGTTGGGATCAGGGAAAGGTCTTGGGCTGGGTTGCTGGAGGAGTTCAAGTCAGGGGTCTTTCCCACGATGGGGGGTCATATGGCAAGTCTTCCCTCTGTAGCTTTGAAAACCTTTTCAGAAAGAACAGGTATTCTGCCTGAGTGCTGCCCCCTGACAGTGCCAACCTGGCACTTTCCCCAGCACCCTGGTAGTGTGAGGTTGCCACTGCCAGGGGGCAGTACTAGATTGGCACTTCCAAGAGGCAGGGCATTAAGGGGGTACTGAGGGGGGCCTCGCTCGACAATCATTTGGGGGAGGGGAGGTTGCCAGCATTCATAGTCTTATTCTGAGATTGGGGTGTCCTTTAAAAATGCTGCCTTGATCTCTGAGGATCTGGCCTTCGGTGTCTTTGGGTCCCATGGTGTCAATAATCACCCCGGCCCCAAAAACATTTCTAAGTGAGGATTGATTGTGATCTGGATTGCTCCAATCCACCCGGAGGGAATCGCATCTTGTTTCCTGCCAGAGACTTCAGCCCAATGTTTTGTTATAGTTCTTTATATTTTTCACTATATTCCTTTCATGTTCCCTTTTTGCACCTCTTAATTTTTTTGATATTCCTCTGCTGTTCTTATCTTGTTCCTTCCCTGTATATTTCAGTATTTTATATGTCCTTTTCTTTCTCACGACTGTCTTCTACAATTTTCTTTCCATCCATGTTGGTTTTGTCCTTCTGTTTGGTTCTCAACTTGTTTCTGGTTAAAAATGCTTTTATGTTGTGAAAATGTCTCTTGAAAGCCCTCCTGTTTTCCTTTAACATTCTTCCTTAATAATGCTAGGACTGCAAAATTATAGGGCATTAAAGGATCAAGCCAAAGTAAAGCATTTATCAGAGCAGAACAATCCAGCATCTCTTGTGTCTGTCCCTGTAGTTACATGGCAATATTGGCAGGTATTTGAGAGTATGTCACCTGCCGGATCTCTTGCTTAGAAATCCAGAGTACCCCAAGGGGAAAAAAATCCCTCAGAAGGGAAAACAGAAAATAATGCATCTATTTCCTTTTTCCAAATTTTTAATGTCATGTTGTGTAATTTCTACTTAGATAATAAGAAATCAGCAGTGAAGGCATAAATTGAACTTTCTCTCCCCAAAATATTACCCTACAAGGTTATAATGAATGACCAAAATTGCTAAAGGAACGTACTTGATGGTCTAGTGAACACCAAGTATGAAACTATTTTCTTGTTCTATTTGCCTAAATGTGAGGTAATTATTTTTATTTTGAAAAATCCTTTTCTCTTGTAAAAAACACAATTTGAAAAGATCACAATTTTTTCAATGTAACATTAATCAACACAAAAGGTGATAGCTTAGTTTGTTCTTTTATCTTTTTGTGTGCTGACATTGTTGGACACCCGAAAAGGTTATGAAACATTGAATGACAGCCACAGCAAAGCGCAGATCTCTGAATATACACAAATACAAAGAATAAACATGAAGCACAGCAGAAAAATTCTGGTTTTCTTTGGTTAGTTTGCAAGTATTCTATAGCAGCAAATTCAACAAAGCCATGCATAAGATTGCAATCTTATCCACATAAATTCAGAAAAAGAACCTTTCATTTATACATCATGGCATGAGCTGCTGAGAATAAATACAGCCATTTCTGCATTTAATAAATATGGATATGATACAGGAAAAAAATAATTTATGACAGCCAAATGACTACGAAGTACCTTTTCTGAAACATTTATTAACATCACATTACTGAAATATATGGATTCCGGCTGCTTATAAGATAATACAATTTTGATGATAACATTTAACACCATTTAGTAAAAATATTTCAGCGGATCACAATAACATTAAATCAACATCAATGTACTCTATTACCTTTGCGGAAGCTCATACTGCCTGAAGACAAGAAGCATAGCAGAAACACAGCTGTCATATTGCACACAAGCCTGGAATTCTGACAATTGCTGTTCCGGCAATCTCCATCATTCTGAGAGCTTTTATACACCAACACTTCAGGACTGCTGCCGGAAATATGAATTGCAATGCAGACAGTCAGTGAGGTGTGTATTCCTACAGACTTATCTGGAGCTGGTTACTTCTCTGTAATGGCTTCCAACTCAGGTCAGGACTGAGCATGTTTATCACTGTGCTCATGAGGCATCAGAGAAATGTCAGTGCGGAGACCCAGAAAGCACACTGATTGAAATACGATACATCTCAATTCTATCAGCTAAATGAAAGGAGCACAGTTCCTTAAAATGAGAACATTCAGGGGTATGAAGGTGCTGCTGCTTGCACCTTTGCATAAAATGCCAAGTGCAAGAAACTATACAATCTTGGGAAATTAATACATTTGTTGAATTTTTATAAAGGTACCGTGAACCACGCATTCCCTATTTAAAGGCCATTCATATTATCAATTGTCAGTTTTATTTTGCCTTTTGTATGTTCCCTGTATATTCATTTGAAATAAAGGGACACGATCAAACCAAAAAAAGAGAGTCCGTTCTGGGTAGGAATCAAGGGGCATTCTGGCCACTATAAACCCGCTATCTAACAACACTCTGGATTTTTGTTGGTGGTTCAGCTGGGAACGCCCCCCCCCCCCCCCCCCCCCCCCCCCCAGGCTGCGCTCTGTCACATTTCCTGCACTGAGGGACTTAGTGATCCAATGTGACCCTCGGACCACCCCAAATCACCTGGTGGGGGGGTCCTCAAGCCCCCCTCTCATGGACAGGGCACCCCCAAACCCGATCCTGGTGTAGGCAAAATGCCAGCATGACACTCTGGCAGTGGTCCTCTCAGCCTGGCAGTGCCACATTGGCACCCAGGTGGCAGTGCCAAGGTACCAGCCTGCCCAGAGGCCAGTGGTCTCCAATCCCCTGGGAGACCTCCCACAAGCACAGTTCCACCTCCTGGTCCCCGTTTGTGGGAGTCAGTATTGAACAGCGCTCGCCTACATTCTCCGAGGCAAAGGGCTTAGATTCCAAAGCCTTGGGTAGATTAGGCGACTGCATATTAGAGTGAGACCAATATGCAGATTTGCGAAATAGTGATCCCATCCACAATGGTGGGATCCATATCGCGACGTCTCGCGAGATCCCTTTGGATCCGCAAGGCATGGGGAGTAAATCCCAGTCGAGGCCTTTCTGGCATCTACCGGCCACGTCGTGCTCCAGTTTGGATGGGATGTAGCTGGTAGATTGCCCCCGAGGGTTTGATTGCCTAATAATTTACCTTTTAGGAAAGAATATATGTGTATATCAAGATTTTTAGTTTCGATAATATATGGCATTTATCTACAACAAGAATATAGCTGAACTGGCTTCCCATCATGCAATTGATAAATTAAAATTTTTAACATTAAATATCTTGGCTGGGATTCTCCGCCGGCGTGATTCTCCGTTATAGTGTTGGAGCAGAGAAAGATAAATTAGGTGTGATGGGGATATTACGAAGAATTGTATAAGGCAGACCCGGGGGTGGGGCGGGGGGTGAAGATGGGGATATGGGGCAGTTCTTAGACGGGCTAGAATTTCTGCGGCTGGATGAGGAGAGGAGGCAGGTGCTAGAGAAGCAGTTAGGGCTGAGGGAGGTAATGGAGAGCATAAGAGGGATGAAGTCAGGGAAGGCCCCATGGCTGGATGGGTACCCTGCGGAATTTTGTAATGAGTTTGCGGCGGTATTGGCACCACAGCTACTAGTGGCATTTAGCGAGGTGCTGGAGAAGGGGGAGCTGCCGGAGACAATGACACAGGCAGTGGGTGTGCTAATAGCAAAGAAAGAGAAGGACCCGTTACAATGCGGGTCATTCAAGCACATATCGCTGTTAAATATGGATGTAAAAGTGCTGACTAAGTTAGTGGCGGGGAGGGTGGAAAGATGCATTCCAGGGGTGGTTGCCGAGGATCAAACGGGCTTCTTAAAGGGCAGGAAACTCTTAAGCAATGTAAGGCGATTACTAAATGTGATCATGACCCTATCGAGAGGGCGGGTACCAGAGGTGGTGGTGTCTATGGACATAGAGGAGGTATTTGTTTGGGTGGAGGGGCAGTACCTGTTCGAGGTCCTGGGAAGGTTTGAGATAGGGACAACGTTTAGTGGCATGGGTGTGCCTGTTGTACGTGGCTCCGGTGATGAGCATACGTACCAACGAGATGAGCTCACAGAGTTTTGGGTTGTATAGGGGAACGAGGCAAGGGTGCCCGCTGTTACTGTTTCCACTGCCGATAGAGCTCTTGGGGATGGCCCTTAGGGGGTCAGTAGAATGGCAGGAGATTAGGAGGGGTTGGGGATTGTGTTCCCCGGATTATTTATGTTTTGCAACTTTTTGAATAAGTTTGGAATAAAATACATATTAAAAAAACGATTGGAGTAGCCATTACGAATTGAAGAACAAGTAGGAGCACAGACAAAATGGGTTGAATGGCGTCCATCTAAGCTGCTGTATATTTCTACAGTGTTGTGCTGATATACTTGTCCCTGTGGCCGTGATCAGCCTGTGAAGAACAGCCTGTGGCTGTTCACGAGTATTCTGGTCCCACGCCGACGCACGGATTTCTTGGCGACGAGGGGTGCAGTCATCAGGAAATCGCATGGTCAACGGCGGGGTCAGTAAATTCGGCTGGCCAACCGCCTCTGCTGCTGTGGGGCGGGTTGGTCGGTAAATCCCGCCCATAATCTTCCCAAGTTCTCTCAATTCAAGAACCGTTCCTTTTAATTGGAAAACTGTCACGCTATTATTCAAGAAAGGTGAGGGGGAAACTAAGGAATTATAAACCAGTTAACATCTGTTGTCAGAAAATTACTAGAGTCTACAATTAAGAATAAACTAACTGAACACCTTGACCATGTTCAGCTGATTAAAGAGAGCCAGCAAAGTTTTGAAATGGGTAGGCCCAATTGAATTTTTTCAAGGGAGTACTATAGCGGACAGGAGAATCTCTTTCCAAGTTATTGGTATGGATTTCCAGAAGTTATTCAACAAGGTCCCTCATAAGAAATTGTTAGTTAAAGTTGAAGCAAATTATTGACCTGGACCCAGATGTTGAGCCTCTCCATCATGACAAAAATCTCAGGAATGGCCAGAAATTCTAAGTCCTGCCCCCCCCCCCCCCCCCCCCCCCCAAAACAGGGCATGTTCCAATTTCACAGGGGTTGGATTTGAGTCAGGTCGGGTTGCACGGATTACCAAGACAGCTGGCTATTTAAGTCACCAGCTGCCTCCGCTGAAATGGGACTGTGAAATATGTGGCACGATTCAGCGGCCTCGTTGCGTCTGACTTCGTGTCGGGACAAGGCTGCTGAATCTCGCAAGAAGCCTGAATCAAGGTTTGTGATGCTTGAAATGGAATCTTCGCGACGCAATCTGGATCTAGTTCTCGCTGGTTGAGATCCAGGCACGCAAATTCAAATGATCCATGAGACTCATTTAAATATGCGCTCGCCCAATTCACCTGTGGCCTGGGATTCACTGGCCTCGACAATGAGGCCTCACCCGGCACCATTTGGTTACTAGTTTACAAAGTTGTGAATCAGTCGTGAGGGGAGTTGAAGCTCCTGGGTGGTCAGGGACAGCGCAGGGTGGTACCCTGGCACTCCCTGGCACCTGGACACATTGGCACTGCCACCCTGGCTCTGGATGGCACTGCCAGCGTGATAGGGTCAGTGCCATAGTGCCAGGCTTAGTGTGCCAAGTTGCCCAGGTGCCAGGTTGCCCATGGCACGGACCTGAGACTGTGATGAGGGCACAGAGGGGGGTCAAATCGGGGCTGCCATTAAACAACATGAAACAATCAAACACAGGGGAAGAGAGTGGTGTGAAATAATAAGTAAAAGGATTAAGAATCTTTGTTTCAGATGGTTATCTTTAAGCAGACCTTCCTTCAGACTAGCCTTTCAGGTCGAGGTCTGTGCTTTCAGTTTGTAATGGTTTTAACTGTCTATTCATCATTCAGGTTTTCTAGAGGTTCAGAAATACAGCAGCTCACAGCATTTTTAGAGAGAGAGAGAGAGAGCAGGCACTCACAGCTCATTCTTCTTTAAGCGTCCAGGATGCAACTCTGCTTTCCTTGGATCTCTGCAAATCATCCCACTCGGGTTGGACCCAATCATCACTTGTTATTGGGCAGAATATGGCCATTTGGACAATTCATTGGCCACCAGCCAACCAATCGAACCGAGACCTACTCCATCTCTCGGGTGCCACAAAGGCAGTTCTGCTGTTCAATAACTAGCACCACACACTATATTATAACTTCTTGAGTTCTTCATTCCTTCTGCTGCTTGACTTAAAGATACATGTTTATTAAGCATCCATGGATCAAAATGATAATAACAAAAATAAAGAAATGGGACACAAGGGAATTAACAGGAAGGAGCTTTATAAGAAAGAATTTATTCACTGGTTAGGAAATCCAGGAGAAGGGGATAGGCTAAAAATTAGAGCCAGGGTCAGGCTTTTGAGGATTAAAGTCAGGGTACAATTTAACATGCAAACTGTGGTTAAGTTTCAAACTTTCTTCCAAATTTGGATCAATTATTTCAAATATGAGATCAATATGTTTCTCTTAACCAAGAATATTAAGCGATATGGGGCACAGACGATTCAGAGATAGGTCACAGATCAGCTTTGATGGTTTTGAATTGCGAAATAGGTTCATGGGGTTAGAAAGATCTACTCTTATCCTATTTTGCTATGTAATGGGAAGGATTACCATCAATCCCACACAAATGTAAATGTCAGTACCAGTAGCCTTCTAGAAATTACTGAACTGAAATAATTCAGTCTCCCAATTTCCTCAGCAAGTCCTCTAATTGTAGAGCTCTGTGAATAAATGATCCCATTTACTATTCAAAAGCCAATTGTATAACATTTGGGAGTTTCATAAATGCTGATTAAATGAACAGAATGGCGCTACTTAGATGTTGTAGAGCAACAGAATCGGGCTGTTGGAATAAACACAACTAAAATCTTGGTAGGGTTGATATTTGTCTTTGCCATTTAATGTTAAGCATTATCTGTGTTTGTGCAGTGAGGAAATTAGAATGGGGACGATCGTATGCCTGGCAGCAACTGGTACCCTTTTTTTGCATTTAAGTTCATTGAATAAGAAATTAGGGGCGAGCCCAAATTCTGTTGACCCATATGATGCTGAATGTTCAATTGGAAAAGACAAAAATCTAACTCAATGTTAAATAACTATTCTCTGTGTAATATTACTAGACAGTCTGTCGAATTACTTTCTTCAGTATGTTTTTTACCTGATTCAATTGTTTACTTTTGTCATTTTCCACTTCCATTATTCACCAATCATATTACACAAACTTTGTTCCCTCATTACAATTGCATTCCAAATTCAGGATAAAAATAAATAAATATCTATAGCGCTGAGGACCCGGGTTCGAATCCCAGCCCTGGGTCACTGTCCGTGTGGAGTTTGCACATTCTCCCCGTGTCTGCCTAGGTTTCACCCCCACAACCCAAAGATGTGTAGGGTAGATGGATTGGCCATGCTAAATTGCCCCCTAATTGGAAAAAAATAATTGAAAATGAAAATTGCTTATTGTCACGAGTAGGCTTCAATGAAGTTACTGTGAAAAGCCCCTAGTCGCCACATTCCGGCGCCTGTCCGGGGAGGCTGGTACGGGAATCAAACCGTGCTGCTGGCCTGCCTGGTCTTTAAAAGCCAGCGATTTAGCCCAGTGAGCTAAACCAGCCCCTAATTGGGTATGTAAATTTATTTTTTAAAAAGTAATAAATAAATATAGAGTATATATTGCCAAGCGGTAAATACTTCTTAAGAATTAAATGTATTCACGTTATTATTATTGACATTAACGTGAGTTTTTTCAATTTCACCATTTGAGGTACTTTATTGCAGAATCATGCAGCAGAATTCTCCCATGCGCCCGTCAGGCAGGATCTATGGCGGGAAAGGGAGAGAATTTGGCAAGAGATCCAAAAATTGATTTCACGCCAGCATGAAATTACAGCGGATTTTCTGATGCCGCCCACCACGATCGATCGAGAATCCCACTGGAGGCTGGCATAAAATCAATTTACATCCAGTTAGTGTGAAGTAGATGAAGGCCTGACCGGAATCTTCCATCAATGCCCGATTCTCCGTCACGTCAATGGGAAAATATGCTGGTCCCAGGACACGTGCTGGGGATGGAAGATATCTCCCGGTTTCCCGTTGGCCTCTGCAGTGGGAAACATTCCGCATCCCCACCCCCTCCTCTGCAATGGGAAAAACTCCACGTCCCCACCACGTCTCTGCAATGGGAAACACTCCACATCCCCACCCCCGTCACTGCAATGGGAAACACTCCACATCCCCACCCCCATCACTGCAATGGGAAATACTCCGCATCCCCACCCCCGTCACTGCAATGGGAAACACTCCGCATCCCCACCCCCGTCTCTGCAATGGGAAACACTCCGCATCCCCACCCCCTCCTCTGCAATGGGAAACACTCCACGTCCCCACCACGTCTCTGCAATGGGAAACACTCCACATCCCCACCCCCGTCTCTGCAATAGGAAACACTCTGCATCCCCACCCCTGTCTCTGCAATGGGAAACACTCCACGTCCCCACCCCCGTCTCTGCAATAGGAAACACTCTGCATCCCCACCCCCGTCTCTGCAATGGGAAACTCTGCGTCCCCACCCCCGTCTCTGCAATGGGAAACACTCCACATCCCCACCCCCGTCTCTGCAATGGGAAACTCTCCACATCCCCACCCCGGTCTCTGCAATGGGAAACTCTGCGTCCCCACCCCCGTCTCTGCAATGGGAAACACTCCACATCCCCAACCCCGTCTCTGCAATGGGAAACTCTGCGTCCCCACCCCCGTCTCTGCAATGGGAAACAATCCACATCCCCAACCCCGTCTCTGCAATGGGAAACTCTGCGTCCCCACCCCCGTCTCTGCAATGGGAAACAATCCACATCCCCACCCCCGTCTCTGCAATGGGAAACACTCCACATCCCCAACCCCGTCTCTGCAATGGGAAACACTCCACATCCCCAACCCCGTCTCTGCAATGGGAAACTCTGCGTCCCCACCCCCGTCTCTGCAATGGGAAACTCTGCGTCCCCACTCCCGTCTCTGCAATGGGAAACACTCCACGTCCCCACCCTCGTCTCTGCAATGGGAAACACTCCACATCCCCACCCCCGTCTCTGCAATGGGAAACACTCCACTTCCCCAACCCCGTCTCTGCAATGGAAAACACTCCACATCCCCACCCCCGTCTCTGCAATGGGAAACACTCCGCGTCCCCACCCCCGTCTCTGCAATGGGAAACACTCCGCATCCCCACCCCCGTCTCTGCAATGGGAAACTCTGCGTCCCCATCCCCGTCTCTGCAATGGGAAACACTCCGCATCCCCACCCCCGTCTCTGCAATGGGAAACTCTGCGTCCCCATCCCCGGCTCTGCAATGGGAAACACTCCACTTCCCCAACCCTGCCTCTGCAATGGGAAACTCTGCGTCCCCATCCCCGTCTCTGCAATGGGAAACACTCCACATCCCCACCCCCGTCACTGCAATGGGAAACTCTGCATCCCCACCCCCGTCTCTGCAATGGGAAACACTCCACATCCCCACCCCCGTCTCTGCAATGGGAAACACTCCACATCCCCACCCCCGTCTCTGCAATGGGAAACTCTGCATCCCCACCCCCGTCTCTGCAATGGGAAACACTCCGCATCCCCACCCCCGTCTCTGCAATGGGAAACACTCCGCGACCCCACCCCCGTCTCTGCAATGGGAAACACTCCACATCCCAAATCCCGTCTCTGCAATGGTAAACACTCCACATCCCCACCCCCGTCTCTGCAATGGGAAACTCTGCAGCCCCACCCCCGTCTCTGCAATGGGAAACTCTGCGTCCCCACCCCCGTCTCTGCAATGGGAAACACTCCACATCCCCACCCCCGTCTCTGCAATGGGAAACACTCCGCATCCCCACCCCCGTCTCTGCAATGGGAAACACTCCGCATCCCCACCCCCGTCTCTGCAATGGGAAACACTCCGCGTCCCCACCCCCGTCTCTGCAGTGGGAAACTCTGCGTCCCCACCCCCGTCTCTGCAATGGGAAACTCTCCGCATCCCCAATCCCGTCTCTGCAATGGGAAACACTCCGCATCCCCACCCCCGTCACTGCAGTGGGAAACAATCCGCATCCTCACCCCTACCACAGGACTTAGCCCTGAATGGGAGAATTTCATTCATGGAATATTAGGAAGGTTAGTTACAGCAGAAAAAGAGGCCATTTGACCCATCGAGTCTGTCAAACCCATGTTTGAGATTCTGTAAACAGAGGAAATATTTTCTGGCATTTATCCTGTCAAGCCACAGGAATTATTTATATTTAAATTAGATCACCTCTCATTCTTCTAGCCTCTAGTGAATAAAGTACACTAAATTACTCCTCACAGGACAATGCTCCCACCCCAGGGACGAGTCCAATGAATCTTTATTGCAATCCTCTCAGGAAAGTATGTCCTTCCTTCGTAAGGAGAACAAATCTGCACACAGGTGTGCCTTACCGATGTTCTGCGTAATTGTAGTAAGGTCTCTTTACTCTTATACTCCCATCCTTTTGCAACAAAAGCTAATATGCTATATACCTTCCAGGTTGTTTTCTGTGATTCATGTCGAAGGGCCTCCTCTGAATGTAAACATTTTCCAGTCTCTGATCATTCGAAAATTATTCTTTTTCATTTTTCCTATCGAAGAAGATAATTTCACACTTCACCACATTATATTCCATTGACCATGTTCTTCCCCACTCAACTTAACATTCTATACCCCTCAATGTACTTTCCTATCTAAACTTGTATCCTCAGAAAAATTGGATCCGTTACCTGCAGTTCCCTAATCCAGGTCATTAATTATAAATAGCCGAGACCCAAGTCCTGATTTTTCTGATACCAGTTAAAGCCTACCAACTTGAAAATCTCCCATTTCTTCCTACTCAATGCTTTCTACCCAACTCCACGGTAGTATAAGGGTGTTCGGGAAGACCAAGGGTTAATGTGGAACTGGTACCACCCACGATATGATGTAGAAGAGTCACATGACTGTAGATTGTATATAGTAGAGTCTGGTAGAAGCCAGAATAAAAACAGCATTGTGCAGGGTTGTACCTTGGAGATGTATATAGTTATCAGTTATTAATAAACTGTTTATGTTCAATCCAATAAACCTCCAGACCTCTTAGTGAGACACCAAACAATATTTCAACTCATGCTAGTGTATTATCCTCAATTCTACGAGTCCTAATTTCATGCAATAACCTCTTATTGATAACCTTATGAAATGCTTTTTGAAAATCCAAATACAATATCCACCGGTTCCTCCTTATCCATGCTGACTCTGCTTAATCATATTAATATTTTCTAAATATTCTGTTAGCCCAAAGAAGAACAGTAGCAACAGCAGCACGAGTTGCTTTCTCCTCAACCACATGGCACTCCACAAAATAGAGGAATTAGGCACAGAGATTCAGTTTGAAACAGAAAGACCCCCAATTCAGGTCTGAAGACAAAGAATAAGCTCTCTCAACATAATAATAATAATCTTTATTGGCACAAGTAGGCTTACATTAACACTGCAATGAAGTTACTGTGAAAAAACCCCAGTCATCACATTCCGGCACCTGTTCGGGTACACTGAGGGAGAATTCAGAATGTCCAATTCACCTAGCAGCACGTCTTTCAGGGCTTGTGAGAGGAAACCGGAGCACCCGGAGAAAACCCACGCAGACACAGGGAGAACGTGTAGGCCCAAGCCGGGAATCAAACCTCGGTACACATGACAATAAACAAATACAAACCTTTGTCCCAGCATTTTTGTACTCTCTTCTCCTGCAAGGAGTAAAAGCAAAATGTTTTGTGTGAAAAGGACTGTGGGAAAAGGAAAGAAGGACAACATTTGTGGAGGGTAAAGCATGGGTTGGAGATGGCAGAATTGGTGAATGTGAGTTTTGGCTGTTCAGATGGTAATGTGCTGGGGTGTTGAGTGTTATACAGAACTTGGCACCTGAAAGTGTTATGCTGCATGCCTCCCCTGTGCACCTGAAGTTGTTGAACCTCTTGGTACGCTGTCTCCATGGTTAAGGAACCACACTCCTTCCATCCATGCCTGTTCGGTTTGAGAGGCTGGCCTTTTCCCATCCCTGCTTCCCCCTTGAAGCAGGAGGATAATGTTGTGGCTACATGCCATAGCAAAGCTCTTTTCTCCAACAAACAGGCTCCTGACCTACGACTTGTATATTTGCATAAATCATTCATCCATGGGGTCAATTTTAATGCAAAAACAGCATGCGACAAATATTCTACATATTATACAACACTCAACCTCCTTTCCAGGAGCCACAATTTTCTCACTTATTATTCAGCACCATTTTTCATACTGCTGATAATACTGTATTGAAATGATCTCCACTCCTAAAAATAGAAACCTATTCCAGTAACTATTGTGGGAAAGGGTTTAGAACATATCCCAGTACAGATGTAATTGTTGATTTTGACAGGACATGAACACTTATCTTAGCCTAAGAGCAGTGACCGGCTATGAAGACAATGCACCAATTAAATATTTGATGTTCAGCCTCATCTGGATTTACCTAACTAGGGCAATGCACCAGCTGCTGCGGAACTAAAACATTGGTGAAGCAACAGCAAGTTGGTGTTTTTTTTTAATGGTGCTGTAAAGCAACCTGATGTCAGTCATAAAGGTCAATGTTCATTTAGGAGCCTGTTACTCAATCAGCCTTTGCAAATTATAACAGCTCAGGGTAATTGCACAATGCATTAGTTTAATATTCTATTTATTTTCATGTGGAAAAGCTCAATGCCAATTCTCAGAAACATGTTATCCTATTTACATATTTGGAAGTGACACATTAAAAGCTATTGGTGGTTGATTGCCAACCAGGACAGAAACCAGAATGATCCTGGAATCTTTGTTGTTTTATTGTATACCTAAAAGTATAGTTCTTTGTGACTTTCTTTTGGACATGCCTATCTCCTGTAAGCTCTGCATCTACCAAGTATATTAAGATTTATTGAATGATATTTTGTCAATAGCAGCTATTTGATTTTTTTAAATGTTCAGGCCTACCTAGAATTCACAATCTAGATTGCACCGAATCATCATTAGACCCTGAGCACTATTTAATCATTTGATTTCTTAAAGAACTGAGTGATCTAACAAACAACAAAATTCAATGCCAATGGCTCCTCCTCTCCCCCTCTCACCAAAACAAATCTTAGCCAAATCTACAATACGTATCTTCTGAAAGTTTCATGTCAAATTATTCTTGGCAAGTCACTTCTGCCCAAGGGCCAAGTCAAAACTTTCATTCAGAGTGAAACCATTAACACCAATTCCTCTCAGCTGCTGCAGCAACTCAACATAAACATCCCTGAAGCTTTAATAATGTTTCACGACATAAAACATATGCTGTTAATAAAATCTGCAGAGAACGTACATTAAAACAAAAAACAATTCTGCAACAATTTGTATTTGATACTTGTGTACTTTTCAATATTGCAAAAGGAAATGCTAAATTATTTAGTCAATGAAACACGCATAAAAATGTAGTGACTTAATTCTTTATACCAAGTTATATATTTTATATTTGTTCATGGATTGTGGGCAAGGCCATATATATTGACCGTCTCTGATGACAATGGGAGGAATAATCAATTGCAGCAGCTCAAAATGGGCCAACAGGGAGTCAGCAGTACATTTTGCACCATATCTAACTAATGGAAAAGAGTATTGAATGTTGATTTGCCATCAGCATGTTATATGCTATTGCAGATGGAACAAACTGCAATAGCAGGATTTAAAGGTGTGCCTGAAGTTTAAAGCTACTTTGAAAGGACATGACATGACACCTGCTAAAGGTTCAGGACACGGAGGTGCAGATTTCTCTGACAGCAGTCTGAAACTATGTTTTCTGGGAGATGGCAAAGGAGGGTTGCCATTTTGTTCGGTGAAAAACATCAAATGCAGCAGCACATGTATTTTTGGGAGAGGTGATAGCACCTCCGCAATTCTACGGATCCCACAATCTAGGAAGAAGTTGTTGTGAAAAGTTTACTATTGGGGCGACTATCTCAGCTGGTCATGCCTGGTTTAGCTGGCACTACTTATATAAGTATTGGTGGAATACGAATATTAATAGGAATATAGGAATTAGGAGTAGAAGTAGGCAATTCACCCCTTTGAGCCTGCTCCGCCATTTAATCAGATTATGGTTGATCTAAGTGATCTCAGCACAACTAAAGTAGAAGCAGAGTTAAATTTTCACAAGGAAAGCCATGGTAAGTGACATGCAACAAAATGCGATGGTTGATGAGATACATTCACCTCTCTTTGTGTACATATCATGGGACTGAAGACACATGTAGACTGGAGCAGTTGTTTTTTTTAATCAAATTCCAACACGTATGATTATTTCCTGGTGCTTGTCCAAAGATTATTAAATATTTTCAAATTCAATTTCATATCTTGCTACGGTAGGATCTGAAGTCATGGCCTCCAGATGTCATTTCCAATAGGGTATATTTTGCAATGTTTGGGCAAAATTCTATCATTATCTCATGGATATTTTTCTAGTTCCTATGTCATTTAATGGAATTCTAGGTAATGAGTGCAATTTAACTAAAAGAAAGGTCAGTTCTCCACAGATGGACTTCAGGTGGCGGCTATGAAGGAGTAAGTCGCACATTTGGTGGCTCCTGCTCTGGTCGGACTTTTGGACCTATCCCCCGTATTTTGAATTGTCAGACGGATGTTAGTGGCAATTGTTTAATGAATTCCCACTTTGGTGCATGGAGAGAAGGACTAGAAGTTTTCGTAAGGGCGGAAACAAAAAGATAGAGAAGGCTTGGGCTGGAGCTGCAACAGAAGACAGAGGTGGCATGGCAGAGGTTCGGACCTCTGGCTTGTCGACCCAAAAGTCTATGGAGCAGCTGTTGCAAGTCATTCAGGAAGGCTTTGCAATGCAGAAACGGGACTGCTTGGACCCGATAAAAGAGTCGATTGAGCAGTTGGAGCATAGATTGGACGCCCAGGATCGGGCGATCCAGATCCGCCTGAGGAAGACAAACATCAAACTCCGTTGGAGCTGGAGGTGGGGATGCTGAGCGACCAGCTGAAGAAGCTCCTGAAGAAGGTGGAGGACCTAAAAAATAGGTCCCGCCGGCAGAACCTAAGAATCGTCGGGCTCCTGGAGGGGCCCGAAGGAACGGACGCTGGGGCGTACATCGCAGACATGTTTGTGAAGCTGCTGGGTGATGGGGCATTCTCCCGGCCCCGTGGAGGTGGATAGGCCTCACAGAGCACTCGCGAGGCAGCCACGAACGGGAGACACCCCCGAGGGCAATGGTGGTGAGATTCCACAGGTTCTCGGATAAGGAGCGCATTCCACAGTGGGCCAAGCAGACACGGAGCTGTAAATAGGACAGTAGCATCCTGCGGGTTTACCAGGACCTGAGTGTAGAGGTGGCCAAGAGGAGAGCAGGCTTCAACCTGATCAGGTCGATCCTTTTTAAGAAAAAGGTGAAGTTTGGACTGTTATACCCAGCCTGTCTCTGGGTCAGGCATTGGGATCAGCACTTCTACTTCGAGTCGCCTGAGGACGCGTTGGACTTTGCAAAAAAGAAAGGGTTGGTGATGGATTGAGAACTTTTGAACTTGGCTGCAATGTTCATGTTTTTGTTTTTTCTTGTTTCTCTGGGCGGGATTCTCCCAGACCCTGAACTGCACCTTCAGGGGCTAGGCCGGCACCGGAGTGGTTTGCGCTCCGCCGGCCGGCATGAAAGGCCTTTGGCGCCGCGCCAGCATGCGCAGGAGCGTCAATGGCTGCTGACGTCATCAATGCGCATGCGCAGGGGGGTTCACCCTCGGGCCGGTCTTCGCGGAGGACCACACGGCCAGCACATTGGAAAAGAGTGCTCCCACGGCACAGGTCCGCCCACAGTTTGGTGGGCCCCGATCGCAGGCCAGGCCACCTTGGGGGGACCCCCGGGGGCCAGATCGCCCCCCCCCCCAGGACCCCGGAGCCCGCCCGCGCCGCCAGGTCCCGCCGGTAAGGGACCTAGTCTAATTTACGCCGGCCGGTCCTGCATAGAACGGGCGGGACTTCGGACCATCGCGGGTCGGAGAATTGCCGGTGGGGCCACTGCAAGTGGCCGCCGACCGGCGCAGCGCGGTTCCCGCCCCCGCCGAATCTCCGGCACTGGAGAATTCGGCGGCCGGCGGGGGCAGGAATCACGCCCGCCGATTCTCTGACCCGGCGGGGGATCGGAGAATCCAGCCTTCTGTTTTTGTGAAATCTTTCCCGTTTTGCGTTTCATGGAAGATGTTTGTGAAGCCATTTGCATTGATTTGGAACCAGCGGTAGAGCTGAGTGAGTTAAGGTTGTCATTTGTGTTGTTGGGGGATGGAGGGGTGCTTGCTTTGATCTAGGTGTTTTTCTGTTGGGCAATTTTGTGGGGATTGTTTGATGTTGGAGTTTGTTTGTATGAGCGGCGGGGAGGGTGGGAGACTATCTGGAGCAGGGGATGGGGGCCACCAAGCTAGCTGGGCAAGCTAGCTCTCTGAGGCGCAATGGGGGGTTTGTATATGTTTGGTTTAGTAAAGGGGTTGGGTTACCGGGTGTTGTTACTCGGGGGTTGGTGGTGAATATTCTGCTGACGAGGGAGGGACTTGAGCTGAGGGACAGATAGGATGTTGGGCCGGGGCTGTCTGGGGATGGACCAGTGGTGGTGCGGAGCACAGTCCGGAGGCGGGCCTAAAAAAGGGGATGGCTGATCGGCGGGGGGAGGGGGCAATGAGTCCCCCAACTAGGCTGATCACCTGGAATGTTCAAGGGTTAAATGGGCCGTTCAAAAGGGCACGTGTGTTCGCGCATCTTAGGGGACTGAAGACGGACATGGTAATGTTGCAGGAGACGCACTTTACAGTAACGGACCAGGTTAAACTGAGGAAAGGCTGGGTCTGTCGGGTCATTCACTCGGGTCTAGATTCAAAGACTAGAGGGGTCGTGATCCTGATCAATAAGCGGGTGGTTTTTGAGGTGGGTAGATTAGTCTCAGACGTGAGATGTCGGTACATTATGGTCAGTGGGAAGCCAGAGGGGGTGCAGGTGGTATTAGTAAATGTGTATGCGCCAAATTGGGATGATGTGGAGTTTATAAAGAGGATGCTGGGGAAGATACCGGACCTGGACTCACACAGGTTGGTCATGGGAGGGGACTTCAACACAGTTATGGACCTTGGCTTGGACCGGTCAAGCTCGAAAACAGGCAGGGTGCCAGCAATGGCAAAGAAACTAAGTTTCATGGAGCTGATGGGGTGGGGTGGATCCATGGAGATTTGGGCAGCCGAGGGTGAAGGAGTTAAGGAGTTCTCCTTCTACTCACATGTGCATAAAGTCTACTCCCGGATTGATTTCTTTATTTAGAGCAGGGCCTTGCTGGCTGGGGTGGTGGACACGGGGTACTTGGCGATTACAATCTCAGACCATGTTCCGCACTGGGTTGACCAGCAGGTTAGTAAAGACAGTAATCAGCGCCCGCACTGGAGGTTGGATGTGGGATTTTTGGCGAATGAAGGGGTGTGCGAGCGACTGAGAAAATGTATTCAGAGCTACCTGCAGGTCAATGACACAGGGGAAATTTCAGCAGCGGTGTGTGGGAAGCACTGAAGGTGGTGGTCGGGGGTAGCTGATCTCGATCCGGGCCCAGAGGGAGAAGGTGGACAGGGCAAAGACGGACCGACTGGGAAAGGAGTTACTACAGATTGATAGGAGGTATGCGGAGACCCCAGAGGGAGGGCTTTGAAGAGAATGGCGGAGGTTACAGGCAGAGTTTAGCTTGCTGACCACAGGGAGGGCGGAGGAGCAGCTGAGAAAGGTGAGGGGGGGCGATCTATGAACATGGAGAGAAGGCCAGCAGAAGGAAGAGGGCAGCAGCTAGGGAGATAGGGAAAGTAAAGGACGGAGATGGGAACCTGGTTGGTGATTCAGTAGGGGTGAATAAGGCGTTTGGGAATTTCTACAGCAGGCTGTACAGGTCGGAACCCCCTATGGGTCCGGAGGGGGTGAGGCACTTCTTGGAAGGGCTAAATTTCCCAAAGGTGGACGGGGAGCGGGTAGAAGGGCAGGGGCCCCCAATTGGGCTGGAGGAGATAGTGGAGGGCTTGAAGGTCATGCAGGCGGGTAAGGCCCCGGGTCCGGACGGGTACCCAGTGCAGTTTTATAAAAAGTTCTCGCGGATATTGGGGCCGGTGTTGTTGAGGATGTTCGATGAGGCAAGGGAAAGAGGGGTGTTGCCCCCGATGATGTCACAGGCAACAATTTCGCTGATTCTTTTTTTTTATAAATTTAGATTAGCCAATTATTTTTTCTAATTAAGGGGCAATTTAGCGTGGCCAATCCACCTACTCTGCACATTTTTGGGTTGTGGGGGCGAAACCCACGCAGACACGGGGAGAATGTGCAAAACTTCGCTGATTCTTAAGCGGGACAAGAACTCGGAGCTGTGTGGCTCCTACAGGCCGATCTCCTTGTTGAATGTAGATGCCAAGTTGCTGGCCAAAACTTTGTCCTCCAGGATCGAGGATTGTGTTCTGGACGTTATTGGGGAGGACCAGACGGGGTTTATTAAGGGCAGGGAGTTGGTGGCCAATGTAAGGCTGTTAAATGTGATCATGATGCCCCCGGAAGGTAGGGAGGTGGAGGTAGTGATCGCAATGGAGGCAGAAAAGGTTTTTGATCGGGTAGAATGGGAATATCTGTGGGAGATACTGAGACGGTTCTTTTTGGGCAGGGCTTTATTGACTGGGTCAGGTTATGTATCAGGCTCCTGTGGCAAGTGAATGGACAAATAGGACAACATCGGACTATTTTAGACTGCATCAGGGGACGGGACAGGGATGCCCCCTCTCCCCACTGTTGTTTGCGCTGGCTATAGAGCTGTTGGCAATTGCTCTGAGAGCCTCGAGGGGCTGGAGAGAACTGGTCTGGGGGGGGGCGGGAGGGGGGGGGGGGGGGCGGGGGGGGGGGGGGTGGAGCACAGGGTTTTGCTCTATGCGGATGACCTGCTTCTGTATGTTTCGGACCCAATAAGAAATCATGAGGACTCTAGGGGAATTTGGCCGGTTTTCGGGATATAAGCTTAATATGGGATAGAGTGAGATGTTTGTGGTCCAGGTGAGGGGACAGGAGAGGCGACTGGGAGAGTGCTGTTTAGGTTAGTAGAGGGAAGCTTTAGGTACCTCGGCATCCAAGTGGCACGGGAATTGGACCGGCTGCATAAATTGAATCTGGCCTGCCTGGTGGACCAAATGAAGGATGATTTTCGGAGATGGGACACACTTCCGTTGGCTCTGGCTGGGAGGGTGCAAACGGTGAAGATGACAGTCCTCCCAAGATTCCTATTTGTATTTTCAGTGTCTCGCCATCTTTATTCCGCGGTGCTTTTTTAAGCGGGTCAACAGTGATCACAGGCTTTGTCTGGGTGGGCAAGACCCGCGAGTAAGGAAGGTAATGCTTGAGCGGAGTCGGGGAGAGGGCGGGCTGGCGCTGCCAAATTTTAGAACTATTACTGGGCGGCTAATATAGCCATGATCAGGAAGTGGGTGGTGGGGGAGGGGTCAGCATGGGAGCGTATGGAGGCGGCTTCATGCAAGGGCACCAGTCTGGGGGCGTTGGTAACTGCGCCTCTGCCATTCCCGCCAGCACGGTACTCCACCAGTCCAGTGGTGATGGCGGCCCTGAGAGTTTGGGGCCAGTGGAGGCAGCATGTGGGAGCAGTGGGAGCATCGGCCTGGGCCCCAAGCTGCGATAATCACCAGTTTTCCCCGGGAAGTATGGACGGGGGGTTCCGGTTATGGCAGAGAGAGGGGATTGAGAGGATGGGGGAATATGTTCATAGAGGGGAGCTTTCCGAGTATGAGGGCGTTGGAGGAAAAGTTTGGGTTGGCGAGGGGAAACAAATTCAGGTATCTGCAGGTGCGGGACTTCCTTCGTAAACAGGTGGTAACCTTCCCGCTTCTACCACTAAGGGGGATTCAGAACAGGGTAGTTTCCAGAGGGTGGGTAGGAGAAGGGAGCGTCTCGGACATTTATAAGTAGCTTATGGGGTCGGAGGACTCACAGACCGAGGAGCTAAAGGGCAAGTGGGAGGAGGAGCTGGGAGGTGAGATAGAGGATGGTCTATGGGCAGGCGCGTTGAGTAGAGTCAACGCGTCTGCAACATGTGCCAGGCTCAGCCTGATACAATTTAAGGTTGTTCACTGGGCTCCCAACATGACAGTGGCCTGGATGAGCAGATTCCCTGGGGTGGAGGACAGGTGCGCAAACCATGTTCACATGTTTTGGACATGCCCAAAGCTTAGGGGATTTTGGCAGGGGTTTGCGGATGTCATGTCCACGGTGTTAAAAAAAAGGGTGGTGCTGAGTCCAGAGGTGGCGATTTTTGGGGTGTCAGATGACCCGGGAATCCAGGAGGAGAAAGGCAGACATTCTGGCCTTTGCTTCCCTGGTAGCCCGGAGACGGATACTATTAGCTTGGAGGGACTCAAAGCCCCCAAAGTCGGAGACCTGGCTGTCAGACATGGCGAGCTTTCTCTGTTTAGAGAAAATCAAGTTCGCCTTGAGAGTATCACTGTTCTGGTTCAACCGGAGGTGGCAACCGTTCGTCGACTTCTTTGGGGGAAATTATTTGGCAGCAGACTGGGGAGGGGGGGGGGGGGGGGGGGGGTGGAGTTTAGATTAGAGTAGGGTGGGATCAATAAGGGTGGGACCTGTACGAGAGATAAATGGTTTTTGCACTATGTTTCTGGTTTCATGTATATTGTTTATTTTGTTGTTGCCACTATACCAAAAAAACTCAATAAAATGTTTATTAAAAACAAATAGAAAGGTCAGTTCTAGGGGGGAAATCGAGGGGTCGTTCCCGGCACTCCCGGTGAGCGGAACTCCCCAGTGCAGGAAGAAATGGGAGCGCCATTTTTAAATGGCGTCCAATTTCTTGACCCCCGCGATGCGACTGCTGGACACCCCCAATGCCCCAACTCTCCTCTTGGGCGGGGGGGGGGGGGGGGCGAGCCACTCCGCACCCCATCACATACCAGCAGAGCACCTTGGGCCCTGGTATGGGACAAATTCAATCCTGGACGTCTGGCAGTGCCAGGCCGGCACTCAGATGGCATTGCTAGGGAGCCCAGGTGGCACTGCCAGGGTGACCATCCAGCACCAGTAGTGCCAGAGTGCCACGCTGCCCAGAGGCCGACCACTTGGGGACCTCCAAACACCTGGCATATTCCCTAAGTGCCGATTTGCCTGTTCCCAGTTTGTGGGAACCAGTGCTAAATGACCCGCAGCTGGGATCTCCTTGACGAGGTCGTTAGATGCTGGGTGACCATTCAATCCGGCTGCGGCACAATTAAGTGAGTTTTTAATCTCACTGAACTCTGCAAGACTGGGTCCTGCCCATTTTGGGTGAATTGCCTCGCGAGATCTAAAGAGATAATGATGATTGGGAATCCTGGAAGAGACCTCTCCAGGGTTCTACCTGCCGTGTCCCGTCCCGATTCCGGCGGAATTCCAGTAGATCGTGCCCAATTTTAAAATGCTTCAGAATTTCAAATAGCACAGATGCCCAAGCTATTGGCATCATGGACAAATATAAACATCACATGGAGTCTTGTAACCATACAAAGTTTACAAAGTTTAAATCCAAGTTTCTAATAATTTCCAAATATTTAAAGTTACCAATATTAACAGATGCATCTGATTGGTGCATCAATGCTCAAATGTCAGGATCCATTCAATTCAAGCAAAGCGAACCACAAATAAGAAATATATGCACAAACACCACTTAAATCAAAGCCAGATTGCCCAGGCTTAGTGACACTCTGCAAAGATTGTGGAATTTCAGAAAGGTTACGTGTAAGATTTCTAAATTTTGCTGCGAACAATGTCAAGCCCCCACACCAGGCGGAGCATCGGTGCGGGGGCGTCACTGACATTTTCATTGTAATTGAAAATCAACTCCTGATTTCACCTCATTACAAATTTGAAATTGTCACTTGCATTATGGAGAAGTTCACTATCATAATTGTTGCAAGGCAGAGCTGTGCACAGAAAGGCAAAGAACCCATCAAAAACTCAAAGATTAGATGCTTTGCTTAATGCTGGATGGGACAAGGATATACATGACATTATAAATTATAAAAATATAGTCGATAGGTGTTCCCAGATGGAGCAAGGTGCAAGAACAGAATTTAACGGCTTACCTGCATTTTAATGAGACATTGAAGGAGTGCACATGACATCTGCTAAAGGTGCAGGACATTGTCATGGAAATTTCTCTGTCAGCAATCTAAAATATCGGGTTTTCTGGGAGATTCCAAATGAGGGTTGCCATTTAAGGTGGTGAAAGCATCAAATACAGCAGCCCACATAATATACAATGAGATGGCAACAAGGATTATCTCCATAATTCTACAGACCCTACAATAATGTAGGAAGACGTTTGTTACTGTTACAAGAGCAGCAAAGGTAGGTGACATGCAACAACATATTGTGATCGGTCAGTGGAATATTGACATTTACTTGCTGTTCTGGAGATCAGTCACTATCTAATGAGGTTTTAGTATATTAAACTTGCAACTTTTGATAGTCTGTTCAGTTTAAAAATCATTGCTTCTCAACTCCATCATAGCGACAATAAGTAAGTGACAATAAACAAGGTGCAATGGTTTGATTATTTATTTTTTTCTCATTCATTAATAGGTCTTGAATCGGTAGGCATGTCACTGCTAGTTAAGATTGTTCCTACACTGTTCCAGATAGTCCTGCAGTTGTTCCAATTGGTGGGATGTTCCCACCTTGGGTAGCTTACTAGTGTTCTCTGCTGTTTGGCTATCTGGCTTTGACTGTTTAAACCACAGCAAAGCTGAGGATGTTGAAATTGGCTTTTGTCAATCTACACCCACACTCTGTAACTCAGTCATTGTTTTGTGGCCATGAAGAGATACACAGTGGCACTGAATATTGGCAAGCAGTGTCCGTTTGGCTAGATTTTACAGTAGCTTGGTTTGTTCTTGAGCTGAAAGTCACTACATGCTACCTAGCCAATCAAAACTAGATTTATTAAGGATATTATTCTATAGTTGCTATTTAATTCTGTAATTCAACCAGTCAATTTGAAAGAAATTGGAAACATCCCATTTTGTGCAGTTAATTCATCTTCTACCTAACCTCGGTAAATTGCAGGGATAGAAGAAATATATTTGTCTGTCATCACCCACTGGACAAACTTAGTAATATATCACAAGGGCACCAATATTTTACAGTCAATCCAACTGTGATCCTGGTGACTGAGCACACACTGGCACCAGGGATTTACCCAATGCTTGTGTATATCGGACATTAATAGCTTTCATTTCTCAAGATAACTTCAAATAAACATTTCAGTTTCCTGGATTATGTTAATCCTTGAAGAATGTTCCCACCCACACACCCACCTTCCATTTGCATTGTTGGAAAGCTTGCCATGTTAGTTTTCCTGAAAAAAATAATTAACACATGAAGGTAAAAGAGGAATATTTCCTTTTTGCAGTGTTGTATCAATCCTTCAATAGATCGAACAACCCTGTATTGATTATTAAAGTTTCAATATTGTGATGTTGTTTGTGTTTCTTTTTAGCCCAGACAATGCGGGCTGTGAAAGTGTTACAGTGAACACAAGTACAGGATGTTTTACTGATGTCATGAAGATCTAAGCCAAGCTGACACTCTCATAGGTGATTGGAAGAGTGATTATTTCATTCATTGGATCATCAATGGCGCAATTGAATTTTCACTACGCAGAATGCATTTGTGATAATGAAAACTAACGATTCATTTCTTCCTCGCACATGGGCTCCCTCCCACACCTCCCTTCCTCATCCCCTCTCCCCACCACCGCCACTACCACCTCAAGTTTGCAGATTATAGTTCTATTGATTAGTCTGAGCCAATACCAACGAGGACAATATGGAAGTGACCCAAGAATAGCCTATTTTAAACCTCAATGTGTAATCAGACAGGATTAATTAATGGCCTCATAGTAAAGAATGATCCAGGTAAGAGTTATCATAACATGGTAGAATTTAACATTTACTTTAAGGATGAGAGATTTGCATCTGAAACTAGTGTCATGAACTTAAATGAAGGGTAAGATAACAGTTGCCTAATGTGAAATAGGAAAAAAGTTGAAAAGTAAGAGGGTAAAGGTAATGTAAGGTAAAGTTGCCATAGTCCCAAATTATCATAGACTGCTTTCCCATTTGAGGGGGAGAGCTGACTGATAGTGATTTAACCTGAGGATCATCAGGCAAGGGGCAAGGTTGAGAAGGCAGGCCTTCATGAATATTCATGAAGGATAAGAGGGTAGAGAAGTAGTGGCAGACATTGAAAGAGATATTTCATAAGCCTCAAAAAAAGTTACGTTCCACTGAGAAAGAAAGAGACTATGCGAAGAATGCATCAACTGTGGCTAACAAAGAAGTTAAGGATGGTTTCAAATAGAGATAGATTAGCAATGCAGCAAAGATTAATGACAGATTAGAACACTGAGAAATTTTAGAAACCGAAGGATGACTAAAATAATACTGAAGCGGGAGAAATTGGAGTATGACAGAAAACTAGCAAGAAATATAAGAACGCGATAACAAAAGCTTCTTCAAGTAGATGAAAAAAAGAGAGCAGCTAAAATAGGCATTGGTCCCTTTGAAGGAATTAATAATGGGAAACAAGTGCATGGCGGAGAATTGGAACTAGTGCATCTGGCTTCACAGTAGAAGACACAAAAAGCATCTCAATAATAATAGAAAATCAACAGGCAATTGTGGGGAGGAATTAAGCACAAAGAAAATGAACAGGACTAAAGGCTGACAAATCCCTGAGCACCTGTTGGCCTTCAACCGAGGGCCTAAAATGATGTAGCTGTAGAGATAATGTATGCATAGCTTCTAACCTTTCAAAATTACCTAGGTTCTGGAAAAGTCCCAGCAAATTGCAAAACCATAAATGTAACACCACTATTAAAGAGAGGGTGGGGGGTTTGGGGTGGGGGGGGGGAGCAGAGATATAAAGCAAGAAACTATAGGCATGTTGTCCAACATCAGTCACAGAGAAATTGCTAGAATCTGTTATTAAGGAGGTAAGAGCAGGGCACATAGAATATCATAATGCAATCAGGCAGAGTCAGCATGGTTTTGTGAAAGGAAAATCATGTTTGAGAAATTTGGCAGGGTCCTTTGAGGAACAAACAAGGTGGATAAAGCGGATCAAGTAGATGTAGTGTATTGGATATCCAAAAGGCATTTGATGAGGTGTCACATTTTAAGTTCCTGCAGACGATAAAATGTCATGGTGTTGGGGGTGATAGGTTAGCTATGATAGAGACTTGTCTAATTAACAGGAAACTGAGTTGGGATAAATGAGTCATTTCAGGTTGGCCAACTCTAACTGGTGGTATGCCAGAGGGATCAGTGCTGGGCCTAACAATAAGTGGTCTCCCATTTAAGATGGAAATGAGGAGGAATTTCCTCTCCAAAGAGAAAATGCTGGAAAATCTCAGCAGGTCTGGCAGCATCTGTGGGGAGAGAAAAGAGTTAACGTTTCGAGTCCAGATGACCCTTTGTCAAAGCTAAAGATAGAGAAAGTGGGAAATATTTATACTGTGGAGTGAGAATGAAAGATGAGTCATACTCACAGAAACCCAGAAAAACGGGTGGGGTGCTAATGGACACAGAAAGCAAGGGGAAATAGTGCTAATGGCAGTCCCCGGAGAGAACAAAAGGTGTGAAAGGCTAAACTGCAGAGAAACTAACATCAGATGTAGATGTGGGGGGAGGGGGGGCAAAGGGGAGAAAGAGTAAGGAAAACTGGATAAGATGGGGCTGGAGGAGGTAAATATATATAAAGAAAGACAAGAGAGAGAGAAACGGTAAACAACAGTTGAAACTAAATGGGATGAAAACAAATGGGTCGAGGTAGGGTAATGCTAATCATCAGAAGTTGTTGAAATCGATGTTGAGACCGGAAGGCTGCAGCATGCCTAACCGGAAGATGAGATGTTGTTCCTCCAGTTTGCCTGGAGTTTCACTGGAACATTGCAGCAGGCCAAGGACAGAAATGTGGGCATGGGAGCAGGGTCTTGTGTTGAAATGGCAAGCAACGGGAAGGTCAGGGTCCTGAATGCGCACAGACCAAAGGTGCTCAGCAAAGCGATCACCAGTCTGCGTTTGGTCTCTCTGATATAGAGACGACCACATTGGGAGCAGCCAATGCAATAGACCAGATTGGAAGAGGTGTAAGTGAAACGCTGTTTAACCTAGAATGAGTGTTTTGGGCCTGGGATGTTCAGCATGGAAGAGGTAAAGAGGCAGGTATTACACCTTCTGCGATTGCATGGGAAGGTCCCATGGGTGATGGGAGAGGTGTTGGGTGTGGTGGAAGAGTGGACAAGATTATCTCGGAGGGAATGGTCTCTGCGGAATGCTGACAGAGGGTGTGAAGGGAAAATGTCTATGGTGGTGGCATCACGCTGTCGCTGGCGAAAATGGTGGAGGATTATGCTTTGCATACGGACGCTGGTGGGGCGAAATGTGAGAACGAGGGGACTCTATCCTTGTTCTGGGAGGGAGAGGAATTTCCTCTTGTTAGTCTTTGGAATTTGATTCCACAGAGAGCTGTGGAGGCAGGGTTATTGAATTTATTCAAGGCTGTGTGAGACGGAGTTTGGGTTGACAAGGGCATTATGGGGGACAGGCAGGAAAGCGGAGTTAAAGCCACAATTAGATCAACCATGATCTTATCGAATGGCAAAGCAGGCTCGATGGGCCAAATGGTATACTGCTGCTCGTATTTCTAATGATATTATAACAGAAACCTGCAAGATTTATTTTTAAAATTTGCATCTAAGCTTTCTCCAGGATACTGGTGCTCTCCATAGTTCCTAAACTGTATGGGTGGAATACATTAGTATTTGTATTAAAGCTTCAGTGAAAGAGTGCAACTTTGCCTTTGGCAAGTACTGCCGATACCAGCTTCAGTCGTGATCTGCCATATTTGTTCTTGAATACCAGAAGTATAGCTCTGTCAATGCCAACATCAAACAGCTTAGTGTCAAAAAAAACAGGCACCTAATTCACAAAACATGCTGCAATTCCTTTCATATTCACCATGGAAACAAGTTGCGCACATGTACAATTCTCATGGTAGCAGAATAATGAACACATCACAAGCTTCAGATGTCCCTGTCATTTAAAGTAGCAAATCACATGGCAGGTCTTTTTTCCACGTGTCTAGCACTGTAGCCTTAATGTTATTTCGAGACCACGAGGTCGCAGATTTCCACTGACCCCAGCCCTACTCTGAATTACAACATTTGAGATAAATTTCTTCAAATGTAAATGAATCAATGCTTTACAATATTATCTGCAAGATCTTCATTATTAATTACACATATTCTATTAGTATTGACCTTATCAAAAGTTCTGATTGACTCTGGGCTACAGTAACAATTAATACTAATTTGTGCAACATTTCAGTCTCAAACCCCTGTTTCAGAATTTGTTCTACGATCCAATTTAAATTATCAGCCTTTGCCCAGTGCATTGATGTACAAAATAGTATTAGATGATTCATACCATAATCCACAATTTGGGATGAATCCAGGGGAGACCTGCCAGAAGTTCAATTCCAGATTAATTTCACTCCAAAGTGAAGTTACAATTCTGACAGTGGTTCCACAGCTTTATAGTACCAAACCCTCACCCCTAAATCATGATTTTGAACACGACCGTCAAATCTCCTCTCAACCTTCTTTCTCAAAGGGGAAGAACTCTAGCTTCTCCATTCAATCCAAATAATTCAGGTTCTTCAGCTCTTGAAGCATTCTCAAATATTTTCTGCAGTCCCTCCAAAAGTGCTGTGCCTAGTGCTCCAGATGAGACTGACTATTGTTTTTATAAAGGTATAACCTAACCTGCTTGCTTTCTAACTCTATGCCTCTATTTTAAAAGTCCAAAATCCTACATGCCTTTTTACCTGCTTTCTCAATCTGCCCTGCCAATTTATGAACAGATACACCTGGTCTCCCTGTTTCTGCACCACTTTTAAATTTTATTATTCCTCGTTCTTCCTAAAATCAGATATTTCATTTTTTATTTACATAGAACAGTACAGCACAATACAGGCCCTTTGACCGATGATGGTGTGCCGACCATTTATCCTACTCTAAGATCAACCTAACCTACACCCCTTCAATTTACTGCTGTCCATGTGCCTGTCCAAGAGTCGCTTAAATGCCCCGAATGACTCTGTCTCCACCACCTCTGCTAGCAGTGCATTCCACGCACCCACCACTCCTATGTAAAGAACCTACCCCTGACATCTCACATCTCCCCTATATCTTCCTCCAATCACCTTAAAATGATGTCCCCTCGTGACAGCCATTTTCACCCTGGGGAAAAGTCTCTGACTATTGACTCTATCCATGCCTCTCATCACCTTGTACACCTCTGTGAAATCACCTCTCTTCCTTCTTCAATCCAGTGAGAAAAGTGAGAAGTCTTACAACACCAGGTTAAAGTCCAACAGGTTTGTTTCAAACACTAGCTTTCGGAGCACTGCTCATTCCTCAGATGGGTGGCAGTGCTCCGAAAGCTAGTGTTTGAAACAAACCTGTTGGACTTTAACCTGGTGTTGTAAGACTTCTCACTGTGCTCACCCCAGTCCAACGTCGGCATCTCCACATCTTGGCTACCAGTGAGAAAAGCCCTAGCTCCCTCAACCTTTCTTCATAAGACATGCCCTCCAGTCCAGGCAGCATCCTGGTAAATCTCCTCAGTACCCTCTCCAAAGCATCCACATCCTTCCTATAATGAGGTGACCAGAACTGGATGCAATATTCCAAGTGTGCTCAAACTAGGGTTTTATAAAGCTGCAGCAAAACCTCGCGGCTCTTAAACTCAATCTCCCTGTTAATGAAAGACAACACACCATACGCCTTCTTAACAACTCTATCAACCTGGGTGGCAACTTTGAGGGATCTATGCACATGGATCCCAAGATCCCTCTGTTCCTCCACACTTCCAAGAATCCTGTTTTTAACACTGTAATCAGCATTCAAATTCGACCTTCCAAAATGAATCACTTCACTTTTATCTGGGTTGAACTCCATCTGCCACTTCTTGGCCCATCTCCGCATCCTGTCAATGTCCTGTTGTAACCTGCAACAGCCCTCAACACTATCTACAACTCCACCAACCTTTGTGTCATCGGTAAACTTACTAACCCACCCTCCACTTCCTCATCCAAGTCATTTGTAAAAACCACAGAGAGCAGAGGTCCCAGAACAGATTTCTGCGGGACACCACTGGTCATCGATCTCCAGGCAGAATACTTTCCATCCACTACGACGTGCTGTCTTCTTTTAGCCAGCCAATTCTGTATCCAGACAGCCAGATTTTCCTGTATCCCATGCCCCCTAACTTTCTGAATGAGCCTACCATGGGGAACCTTATCAAATTCCTTACTGAAATCCACATACACCACATCCACTGCCTAACCTTCATCAATGTGTCTTGTCACATCCTCAAAGAATTCAATGAAGCGTGTGAGGCATGACCTGCCCCTCACAAAGCCATGCTTACTATCTTTAATTAAACTATTTTTTTCTAAATTATCATAAATCCTGGGTGGGATTCTCTTAGCCCATGCCGGTTCGGAGAAACTCCAGGCCGGGCGCGATGCACGCGACGCCACCCCGACGCCGGTCTGCCGATTTTCCGGTGACCGGAGAATTGCCACCATTGGCGCCAACGCGGTTGGCATGGCGTGGTCAGCCATGGCCCACCCTGGCAATTCTCCACCCGGGATAGGCCGAGTGCCCGCCAAAAAAGCCCGAGACTCGCCACCGTCGTCACATCTGGCCTTACCCGTCCATCCTTTCGGGGGCGGCCTGGTGGGGGTGGGGGGGGGGGGGGGGGGGGGGAGGGGGTCCAACCCTGGCGGGGGGCCTCCACTGTGGCCTGGCTCGCGATCAGGGCCCACCAATCGGCAGGCTGGCCTCTCCTGGTGGGGCCCCTTTTACTTTGCGCCCGCCTCTGTAGCCCTACGCCATGTTGCGTCGGGGCTGGCGCAGAGAAGGAAGCTACCGCACATGCGCCCCATTTGATGCCGCTATCAGCAACTGGAGCGGCGTGGGTCGCTCCAGTGCCGTGCTGGCCTCCTGTAGGGCAGAGGATCGCTATACTTAGCAGTCCGATGACGCTGTCGTTAAACTCTCCAGTTTTTATGATGGCGTCAACACTCTGCCATCAGAAGGGAGAATCCCACCCCCTATCTCTCAGAATCCTTTCAATATTTTGCTCACCACAGACTGACTGGGATTCTCAGGGATTTCCCTATTCCCTTTCTTGAACAGGGATACAACATTCGCCTCCCTCCAATCAACCGCACTACTCCAGTGGAGAGTGAGGACGCAAAATCATCGCCAACGGCACAGCAATCTCCTCCCTCGCCTCCCGTAGCAACCTTGGGTATATCCTGTCTGGCCCAGGGGACTTATCTATCCTGATGCTTTTCAAAATTTCCAGCACATCCCCCTTCTTAATATCAACCTGTTTGAGTCTATTAACCTGGTTTTCGCTGTTCTCCTGAGCAACAAGGTTCCTCAGTGAATCCTGAAGCAAAACATTCATTTTGAGCCTCCCCTACCGCCTCAGAATCTAGGCACTATCCCTGATCGACCCTACTCTCACTTTAATCATCCTCTTATTTCTCACATAAGTGTAGAATGCCTTGAGGTTTTCCCTAAGCCTTCCCGCCAGAGCTTTTTCATGCCCCCTTCTAGCTCTCCTAAGTCCATTTTTGAGTTCCTTCCTGCCTACCTTGTAACTCTCTAGAGCCATGCCAGATCCTTGCTTGCTCAACCTGATGTAAGCTTCCTTCTTCCTCTTGACTAGAAGCTCCACTCTTGTCATCCAAGGCTCCTTCACCTTACCATTCCTTCCTCGTCTCAGTGGGACAAAACTATTCAGCACCCACAGCAAGTGCTCCTCAAACAACCCCGACATTACTGTTGTGCATTTCCCCAAGAACAACTGTTCCCACTTTATGCTCCTCACCTCCTGTCTAATAGCAGTATAATTCCCCTCCCCCAATTAAATACCTTTCCACACTGTCTGTTCCTATCACTCTCCATGACTATGGTAAAGGTCAAGGAGTTGTGGTCGCTGTCACCGAAATGCTCTCCCACCGAGACATCGGACACCTGGCCTGGTTCGTTGCCAAGCACCAAATCCAATATGGCCTCCCCCTAGTCGGCCTATCTACATATTGAGTCAGGAATCCTTTCTGTACACACCTGACAAAATCTGCTCCATCCAAACTATTTGCAGCAAGGAGGTTCCAGTCAATATTAGGGAAGTTGAAGTCCCCCATGACAACAACTCTGTTACTTCTGCACCTTTCCAAGATCTGCCACCCAATCCGTCTGCTACTATTGGGGGGATCTATAGAAAACTCCTAATAAAGTGACAGCTCCTTTCTTGTTTCTGACTTCCACCCATACTTACTCAGTAGACACACCCTCCTCAACTACCTCCTTTTCTGCAGCTGTGATGCACTCGCTAATTGACAGTACTACTCTCCCTCCACCCCGGAACACCGAACAACCATTCATGCCCCTGTGAAATCCATGTCTCCGTAATGGCCACAACATCGTAGTTCGAAGTATTGATCCATGCTCTGAGCTCATCTCCCTTATTCCTGACACTCATTGCATTGAAAGAGACACACTTTAACCAATTCCACTGAGTGCAACTTTGCCCTATCAACTGTCTATCCTTCCTCACAGACTCGCTGCATACTATTTCTGCCTGTTCAATAGCTACCCTATCCTCTGATCCATAGCTCTGGTTCCCATCTCCCTGCCAAACTAGTTTAAACCCTCCGAAAGAGCTCTAGCAAACCTCCCACCCAGGATCTTGGTGCCCCTCCAGTTTAGGTGCAATCCATCCTTCATGTACAGGTCCCATCTTTGCCAGAAGGTTTCCCAATGATCCACATATCTGAAGCATTCCCTCCATCACCAGCCCTGGAGATGCACTCACTCTCTGTTCCTTGCCTCACTTGCACGTGGCACTGCTAGCAATCCAGAGATTACTACTCTGCTTGTCCTGCTCTTTAGCTTCCAACTTAACCCCCTAAAACCAGTTTTTAGATCCTCATCCCTTTTCTTAGCTATGTCATTGGTGCCTGTGTGCACCACGACTTCTGGTTGCTCACCCTCCCCTTAAGAATCCTGTAGACTCGATCCGAGACATCTCTGACCCTGGCACCTGGGAGGCAACATACCTTCTGGGAGTCTTGTTTGCGACCAAAGAATCTCCCATCCATTGCCCTAACCATTGAGTCTCCCATCACTATTGCTTTTCTATTCTCCCCCATTCCCTTCTGAGCCACAGAGCCAGGCTTAGTGCCAGAGACCTGTCCACTAGGGCCTTCCCCAACAGCATCCAAAACAGTATACCTGTTTTGAAGGGGAATGGCCACAGGGGATCCCTGCACTGTCTGCCCATTCCTTTTCCTTTCCCTGATTGTAACCCAGCCACTCTTGTCCTGCACCTTGGGTGTGGCTACCTCCCTCTAACTCCTCTCTATCACCCCCTCTGCCTCCCGGATGATTTGAAGTTCATCCAGCTACAGCTCCAGTAACCTAACGTGGTCTCTGAGGAGCTGGAGTTGGGTGCACTTCCCGCAGGTGTAGTCAGTGGGGACACCCTCAGCACCCATATCCTACAGGAGGAGCATACAACTGCCCTATCCTTCATTCCCTCTGATCTGAATTCCCAAAGAGATTTAAAAAGGTTAAAAAAAAGATTAAATACCTGTTTGGCCCATAAAAAAAAAATATATATATATACTGTTGCTACTCGCTCAAGTGAATCCTCTAAAATTGGTGATTCTGCTAAACGATACAAAGATAGCTTACTGCCCCCATAAAACAAAAACAGGAAAAAAAAACAACTCTCACCTTACAGAATGTAGCTGCCCTGTGAACCAACTGGAACTCTGCTCCTAGTCAGCTGCACTCTCTGTAAACTCCCAGCTCCCTTCACGCTTTGAGGAAATGCAGGAAACGAAATGAAAGGAGCACCTTGCTCCCTTCTCACCTATCTCCCTCAGTCACCTAACTCTCATTTTCGCACTCCAATGCACCCAAATTCAGCACTCAGTGCAAACAATGTCAGCACTGTGAGATGGCTCACCTTTATACTGTCTGACTCTAGCCTCTGAAAACTGGCCGAATCCACTTCTCAGCATTAAATTTCATCTGCCATATAATTGCCCATTCTATTTGGCTGTTTAGGTCATCTTGAGGCCATTCACAATCCTCCTCACAAGTTCAATGAGCGCAGAATTTAATGCCCTTACCGAGGTATGTTTGGAGATGGGAGGCATTTAACCAGATAGGAGGGTGCTTCCTATGGGCATTGGCCGACCTCTGGTAAGCTGGTGAGTGGGGATATCTGCCACTGGACATTTAGTTGTTGATCCTTCTCCAAAGGAGGCAAAACAAAGAGAAAATGCTGGAAAATCTCAGCCGATCTGGCAACATCTGTAGGGAGAGACAAGAGCTAAAACTTTGAGTCCAGATGCCCCTTTGTCAAAGTTAAAAGACAGGGAAAGTGGGACATATTCATACTGTGGGGTGAGAGAATGAAAGATGACTCATAGCCACAGAAACCAAAGGAAAGAGTACTAATGGCAGTCCCCAGAGAGAACAAAGGTGTGAAAGGCCAAACAACAGAGAAACTAACATCAAAGGGTAAACTGTGACAGACGAAGATGTGGAGGGAGGGGAAATGGGAAGCAAATTGGAGAAAAGTTAAGGAAATGGGGACAAGGTATGTGGGGGGGGGGGGGGGGTTAAATATATATAAAGAAAGACAAGAAAGAACGAAATGGTAAAAGACAGTTAAAATGAAATGGGATGTAAACAAAGGGGTTGAGGTGGCCAAGGGGTAATCATCTGAAGTTGGTGAATTCGATGTTGTGACTAAGCGTGCCTAATTGGAAGATGAGATGTTGTTCCTCCAGTTTGAGTTGAGCATCACTGGAACATTGCAGCAGGCCAAGAACAGACATATGAGCATGGGAGGTGGGTCTTGTGTTCAAATGGCAAGCAATGGGAAGGTCAGGGTCCTGAATGCGCACAGACCGAAGGTACTCAGCAAAGCGATCACCCAGTCTGCGTTTGGTCTCTCCGATATAGAGGAGACCACATTGGGAGCAGCTAATGCAATAGACCAAATTGAAAGAGGTACAAATGAAATGCTGCTTAACCTGGAATGAATGCTTTGGCCTGGGATGTTAAGCATGGAAGAGGTAAAGGGGCAGATGTTATACCTTCTGCAATTGCATAGGAAGGTGTTATCGATGATGGAAGAGGTATTGGGTATGGTGGAGGAGTGGACTAGATTATCTCAGAGGGAATGGTCTCTGCGGAATGCTGACAGAGGGAGTGAAGGGAAGATGTGTTTGGTGGTGGCATCATGCTGGAGTTGGCGAAAATGGTGGAGAATTATGCTTTGTACACAGAGGCTCGTGGGGTGAAATGTGAGAACGAGGGGGTCTCTATCCTTGTTCTGGGATGGGTGGACAGGGGCGAGGATAGTGGCGCGGAAGATGGACCGCACAGTATTGAGACAATGTGGTCTCTTTCTAGCTCCCCACCCAGAAGGCGAGACCACCGTCACCTGCATTAAATACTTACAAATAATAATAATATAATGTAAAATTTTGTGTCATCTTCTTGTTTTGAAATGTTGCCCTCCCTACCCTACACATTAATATATTCCCGCAACAACCTCCCCGAACAAGCGCAGAAATGTAGTGACTAGGGGGTTTTCACAGTAACTTCATTTGAAGCCTACTCGTGACAATAAGCGATTTTCATTTCATTTTTTCATATCAAGAAAAGCAGTGACACAGAGCCCTGTCATACAGTAGTACAGGCTCCTAATGAACATTACATATTTATATACGTTCCCCGAATCTTAAAACAACCACTCACCACAACTGCTCACTGTCACTCAGCCAGAATCATGCTGCTGCTGTCCTTGTATTCCAACTTTGTTGGCAAACCTACTATGAGGCCTTTTGAAAGGCCATACACCACATCAACTGAATTGCCCTTATCAACCTTCTCTGTTATCTCAAAAAACTCCCAAGTAAACTAGCTGAATATGATTTGTCTCTAACAGATCATTGCTGGCTTTCGTTAACTAATCCACACTGGTCCAAGTGACTCAATTTTGATCCGAATTGTCATTTCTGAAAGCTTCCCCACACTGAGGTTAAATTAACTAAATGCTCCAGTAAGCTGTGTGGTCAAGGCTGTGCACAAGCTACTCATTTTAAATTATCGTACATGAGCGGCCACGCAAAAAGTTTTATGGACCCGCACACTTGAACTATCAAGAAAAAGAGTAGATTGATTGGAAGATTGTAGCCAGTACAGGATATATAGAGGGCTGGCTGTGGTGGAATCTAGGACCTTAGTTGTGAGGTACGATTCTACAAGTATGACTAAATCAGGCTGTTGACTAGTCTGTGAAATAGCTCTCCTAATTTTGGCACAAGCTCCCAGATATCAACGGGGAAGACTTTGCATGGTTGTCTGGGATGGATGTGTTTTTGTTGATTCCAGTGCCTAGGTTGATGCTGGGTGGTACGTCCTATTTTGTTCTTCTTTAACTATTCTGAAGTGGTTTGCTACAACTGAGTAACTTACTTGGCCATTTTTGAGATCAGTTAAAGGTCAACCACATTGTTGTGGATCTGGAGTCACATGAAGCCCAGATTAGGTAAGAATGGCAAATTTCCTTCCCTAAAGAATATTTGGGAAATAGACAGGCTTTTATGACAATCCAATAGATTTGGATCATCATTACAGAGACTAACTTTTTATTCCAGATATTATTAATTAATTGAACTTAAATTCCACCAGCTGTCATGATGGGATTTGAACTCATGTCTCCTGTGGATTAGTCTGGGTCTCTTGGTTACTTATCCAGTAATATTAGCAACATGCTAATGTATTCTACCCCCATCTAATTTGTTGTTCCTGCCAGCTACTGTATATTATATGATTATAAGAACTCACTATATTAGCAGTTTTTGATCAACAAAACAGTAGTAAGTATTGCCATAGCATTTTTCCACCAAAATAAGTGCAAATTCTCAGTCTATTGGTATCATGAATTAAAAATGCTCTAGTATCAGCCATTTCTGTCATTCTTATTATTATGTTAGAGATTAGTGGCGGCTAAATTTAATAGCTACCAAAAACAAGTGTGGGGATTTCGATGAACAATTACCCATTCAATTTGATGCCAACAGTGGACTAACCTCAGGCTGCCGGCTGATTAACATGATTGCAGAATGCAGAGTGCAACAAGGGCTAACAACGCTGGTGACTAGCTGCAGACCCTAACAACGAGAGGCTAAATTAGTTAAAGCTAGCCGGGACTACTTAAAGCCAGTATGCATCTCTTAAAGAAAAAGTTCATTATGACTGGATCAGATGCTGGAACTCATCTACAACTGATTCTAGCCTGGGAAGGAGTGAAGAATGTATATCATAAGAGAAATCAAAGGATAGACCAAATTATGGGTGCTTTTTTTTTCAGATGTTAAGCAACATTAAATATAGTGAAATGAAATAGACAAACATCCCCAACTGATGATAAGCACTAAAGGAAAAGTATTATTAATTTTAGGATAATTGGGAGAAAATGTGAAAAAGGAGAACAAAAATATTTTAAAAACATTTTTTTTGAGATGATATGAAATTATCTGTTTAATATTGCCATTTCTCGCCAACACAAATTGTTGAATCAAAACATATATTGGGTGGCACAACAGCACAGGGGGTAGCACAGTTGCTTCACAGCACCAGGGTCCCAAGTTTGATTCCCGCTTGGGTCACTGTGTGCGGAGTCTGTACGTTCTCCCCGTGTCTGCGTGGGTTTCTTCCGGGTGCTCCGGTTTCCTCCCACAAGTCCCGAAAGACATGCTTGTTAAATAATTAGGACATTGTGAATTCTCCCTCAGTGTACCTGAACAGGCACCAGAGTGAGGCGAGTAGGGGATTTTCACAGTAATGTCATTGCAGTGTTAATGTAAGCCTACTTGTGACAATAATAAAGATTATTAATAATTTGAGGAAAAAACTAATTAAAATATCTGTTATTCTGGTATATTTTGTTTAGCTTCCCAGTTTCTCCTTCCCATTCATTTTAGAGATTGTGTCCTTTTTGAAACACTAAGTTTCCAAGATAGATTCTAATTCATCTATACAGAAACCTCAAATCTGTATTATTCTTGACAATGTGTATGTGTATTGAACAGATTAAGTGTTATACTAAATAGAAGTCATGATAATCAATTCCAACACTTTACTGCCAGTCTCAGTGGAACTGAATGTTATGTTTTAGTTTAGAATGCCCTAACTCTTGTAATGAATGATTGATCGCTAAAACCTTTTGTGCTCAAAATTTAACAGTCAACGGATTTTTGATACTTGCCCATTTATTTTCTCTCTCTTTTTGTTCACTATCCAAACAACAGTTCCTGACATAAAGAAAAATCTATTTGTTGGCTTTCAACAAATCAATTCTTGAGCAGCCACTAGTGAGTCACGAAAAAGCCCTGCGGTTAACTTGCAGTGATTTCCACCCTCTCTGTGGAAAAATACCACGAATATAATCAAATCTTGGAACACACTGTCAGGAATTATGTTCAGGAATTCATATCCTACAACAGTGCACTGTACACCAGCAGTTCAAGGAACATAGGTACAGGAGTAGGCTATTTAGAGCTTGTTTTGCCTTTTAATTAGATCATTTCTGTTCTGTTTCTTAACTCCATCTACTTTCCTTGGTTCTGTAACCTTTACCTAATAAAAATACATAAAACGTTGGAAATACCCAAATGGTAGGCATCATTTGTGGATAGGGCAATGGGCGGGATTCTCTGCAAAGATTTCTAAGTTCGGTGGCGAGCGGGAATTGGCTTCCTGGCAAGGCCGGCAATGCAATACAATGTTAATTAGTCCACTTATGGAGGCTCAACTGATTTCACATCGCAAATGAAGGCTTGCAGCCGAATCGCTGGGACCGCGCTCACCAGACCACCGCTAATAGGTTTGAGTAGCACTTAAATAGCTCTCGCACAGCCAACCCAACTCAGCTTGTAGTCATGGCACCGAGACAACATGCCCCAAAATTTAGGGACGCAGAGCTGGGAAGGCTCTTAGAGACGGTTGAGGCAAGGAAGGGGATACTGTTCCCCAGAGGGTTGTGGACAGTGAGCCACAGGACAGCCAGTGCCGTCTGGGATGAGGTTGCAGCGGCCGTCAGCTCGGATAGCGTGACCAGGACAGGCCTCCAGTGCCGCAAGAAGGTCAATTATCTACACCAGGCCGCATGTGTGAGTTGGCACCACACCCCCCCTCCCCCCCCCCCCCTCGAAACCTTTCTACCCCCACACTAACCACCCCCTGACCGTTCCTTCGGGCACCCCCTTCCTTCACTTCCCAACCCTTCCTTCACCCACCCCAATCATTCCTCCCCGTCCACCCACCACGGTGAACCACACGTGCGGCTAACAATGCCCTCTCTGTGTCCCCGCAGGATCTGTTGTCCCACTGATGTGCCATCAATCAACACAAGATAAGTAGTGAACCAAACTGAGGCTTTAATAAGCTAAACAGAAAGCCTCCTGGCCTCTGATCCTGTACTGGGACAGGGGCGGAGGTCAGCCACCTTTATACCGAGCCCGAGGGGAGGCGGAGCCATCAGGCAGTGGTTTACCACATTACATGTAATACAGTAACAGCTTACCACAATACATCTAATATACTAACAGTGGTTTCACATTCACCCCCTGTTAAAAACAAATGTCCAGCAGGGGTGAAGTGGACTTAAAGGTTGAGTCTGTCGGGAGCTTTGACCTTCCGCCGTGATCACCACAGTCCCGGCTGTGGTGTGTGCACTGGTGTTGAAACCTGCACGTCCGGGGGCGTGTTGTCCTCTTCTTCGCCCAGTAGTTGAGTCGCTGGAGGGGGGCAGTGGATGGGCAGAGGTGGTGGTGATGGTCGCCGGTGGGCCTGCGGGTGCCAAATCTTGAAGTAGCCGGGTAGTGGTGGAGGGAAATGATGTAGGGTTGGGGGTGGTGGTGATGGTCGCTGGGGAACCTGCTGGTGCCAAATACTGGAGGGAGGCGGTGTCCTGCCGCCCGTCATGATGTGCCACGTAGGTATATTGTGGGTTGTCATGGAGGAGCAGGACCTTCTCGACGAGGGGATTTGATTTATGCCTCCTCGCATGCTTCCAGAGGAGGATGGGCCCTGGGACTGTCAGCCAGGACGGGAGCGAGACCCCTGAGGTGGACTCCCTAGGGAAGGCAAACATACGTTCGTGAGGGGTCTCATTGGTGGTAGTGCACAGTAACGACCGGATGGAATGGAGCACATCGGGGAGGACCTCCTGCCAGTGGGAGACTAGGAGACTTCTAGACCGTAGGGCCAGAAGGACGGACTTCCAGACTGTCGCGTTCTCCCTCTCTACCTGTCCGTTTCCCCAGGGGTTGCAGCTGGTCGTCCTGCTGGAGGCGAGGCCCTTGCTAAGCAGGAACTGACGCAGCTCATCGCTCATGAAGGGGGAACTCCAATCGCTATGGATGTAGGTGGGGAAACCGAACAAAGTGAAGAGACTGTCCAGGGCCTTGATGACGGTGGCTGAGGTCATGTCAAAGGGGAATCGTGGGTACTCATCAACAACGTTGAGGAAGTACACATTATGGTCAGTGGAGGGGAGGGGCCCTTTGAAGTCAATGCTGGGGCACTCAAAGGGGCGGGAGAACTTCACCAGGTGCGCTCTGTCGGGCCGATAGAAGTGCGGTTTGCACTCTGCGCAGACCTGGCAGTCCCTGGTCATGGTCCTGACCGCCTCGATGGAGTAAGGCAGGTTGCGAGCCTTGATAAAATGAAAAAAACGGGTGACACACCCCCCCCCCCCCCCCCCCCCCCCCCCCGGGTGACAGAAGTCATTGTGGAGGGCCCGAAGTCGGTCTACTTGTGCGCTGGCACATGTACCGCGGGATAGGGCATCTGGGGGCTCATTGAGCTTCCCAGGTTGGTACAAGATGTCACAGTTATAGGTGGAGAGTTTGATCTTCCACCTCAGAATCTTGTCGTTCTTGATTTTGCCCCACTGTATTATTAAATATGAAGGCAACCGACCGTTGGTCAGTGAGGAGAGTGAATAGCCGGCCGGCCAGGTAATGCCTCCAATGTCGCACAGCTTCTACAATGGCTTGGGTTTCCTTTTCGACGGAGGAGTGTCGAATTTCGGAGGCATGGAGGGTATGGGAGAAGAAAGCCATGGGCCTGCCGGCCTGGTTGAGGGTAGCGGCCAGGGCAAAGTCGGACGCATCGCTCTCCACCTGGAATGGAATGGACCCGTCCACAGCGTGCATCGCGGCTTTGGCAATATCTGCCTTGATGTGGTTGAAGGCCAGGCGGGCCTCAGCCGTCAGGGGAAAAAATGGTGGATTTAATGAGTGGCCGGTCTTTGTCCGCATAATTGGGGACCCACTGTGCATAATAAGAGAAGAATCCCAGGCATCTCTTCAGGGCCTTGGGGCAGTGGGGGAGGAGAAGTTGCAGGAGGGGGCGCATGCGGTCAGGGTCAGGCCCTAGGACTCCGTTTTCCACAACGTAGCCAAGGATGGCTGGGCGGGTTGTGAGGAAAACGCATTTCTCCTTATTGTAGGTGAGGTTAAGGAGCTTGCCGGTGTGGAGGAATTTTTGGAGGTTGGCGCCATGGTCCTGCTGGTCATGGCCGCAGATGGTGACATTGTCGAGGTACCAGAACGTGGCCCGGAGCCCGTACTGGTCAACCATTCGGTCAATTTCTTGCTGGAAGACCGAGACCCCATTGGTGACACTGAAGGGGACCCTGAGGAAGTGATAGAGCCGGCCATCTGCCTCAAAGGCAGTGTATTTGGGTCCTCCGGGCGGATAGGAAGCTGGTGGTATGCGGACTTCAAGTCAACTGTGGAGAAGACTCGATACTGCGCAATCTGATTGACTATGTCAGATATGCGGGGGAGGGGGTACGCATCGAGCTGCGTGTACCGGTTGATCGTCTGACTGTAGTCGATGACCGTCCGGTGCTTCTTCCCAGTCTTGACGACCACCATTTGGGCTCTCCTGGGCTGTTACTAGCCTCAATGATCCCCTCTCGTAGGAGTCGCTGGACCTCCGACCTGATAAAGGCCCTGTCCCGGCGCACTATGCCTGCTCCTAGTAGCGATGGGCTTACAGTCCGGGGTGAGGTTTGCAAAGAGCGAGGGTGGGGCGACCTTAAGGGTCGCGAGGCTATAGACGGTGAAGGGGGGGCAGGAGTCCACCGAACTTTAAGGTAAGTCTTTGGAGGTGGCACTGGAAGTCGTGGCCCAGTAATAGGGCAGCGAAGAGATGGGGGAGGATGTAGAGCTTAAAGTTAGTGTACTCTACGCCTTGTACCGAAAGTGTCACGACACTGTACCTCCGGATTGCTACAGAATGCGATCCGGAAGCCAAGGAGATTTTCTGGGTCGCGGGTAAAATTGGGAGGGAGCAGCGCCTTACCGTATCTGGGTGGATAAAACTGTCTGTGCACCCGGAGTCGAAGAGGCAGGCCATCTCGTGCCCATTGATCCGGACAGTCATCGTGGATTTCTTGAGTTGATGGGGTCGAGACTGGTCGAGTGTGATGGAGGCGAGCTTCGGAAGGTGGTGGGTGGGCTGGTCAGAGGTAGCGGTGGTCAGCGTACGACCGGGTGAGCAGGGGTCCCGGGAGGCAGCAGAGCGGTTCCAAGATGGCAGCTCCCATGGGTCGGGGGTGGCATCGGAGGTGGTGTCAGAGATGGCGGGTGCAATACAAGATGGCGGCATAGATGGCGGCCTCCACTGGCCGCACATGGCAGGTGGCAGCGAAGATAGCGGCCCCCACGGGTTGCATATGGCGGGTGGCAGCGAAGATGGCGGCGCCCACAAGTCGCACATGGCGGGTGGCGTGGCAGATGGGGGAGGTCCCGACAGACAGCGGGCAGCGCTGCGAGGCCTAGGAGCTTTAGGCACCGGTCGGGCTTGTCAGACTTTGGCAAAGTGGCCTTTCCTCCCACACCCGTTGCAAGTCGCGTTCCGTGCAGGGCAACATTGTCTGGGGTGCTTACCCTGGCTGCAAAAGTAGCATTTGGGGCTTCCGGCGTTGGCGGGCTGCTGCGCGGCACAGGCTTGCGTTGCACTCGAGTCGGGTGATGGCGGCGCCCACGACGTCCACGAGGGTGCCGCGTGGTCAGAGGTGTAGGCCTCCATGTTCTGTAAAACCTCTTCCAGGGGGTTTGAGAGCTGCACTGTCTCTGGTAGGCCGAGCGTACCCCCTTCTAGAAAGCGCTGTCGGATGTAATTGGATTTAATACCCGTGACATAGGCGTCCCTGATCAGCAGCATTATCGCCTTTGAATACGAGGGGGCATCTCTGATAAGAAAGAAAACTTGCGGGCTCACCCGTGCGTGGAGGATCTGCTTCTTTTGGAGGTCGGTGATGTCTTCGGTGGAGGATCCGAGGTAAGCTTCGAAGCAGCTTAGCCAGTGCTCGAATGTTGCAGTGGCGTCGGCTGCTTGTGGGTCCAGCTCCAGGTGATCAGGCTTGAGTGATGAATTCATCTTAAAAGTTTAGCTTATTAAATTGATGTGCCATCAATAAACACAAGACGAGTAGTGAATGAAACTGAGGCTTTAATAAGCTAAACAGAAAGCCTCCTGGCCTCTGATCCCGAACTGAGACAAGGCCAAAGGTCGGTCACCTTTTTACCGAGCCCGAGGGGAGTCGGAGCCATCAGGCAGTGGTTTACCACATTACATGTAATACAGTCATGATGTGGAGATGCCGGCGTTGGACTGGGGTGAGCACAGTAAGAAGTCTTACAACACCAGGTTAAAGTCCAACAGGTTTGTTTCAAACACGAGCTTTCGGAGCACGGCTCCTTCTTCAGGTGAATCCTGAAGAAGGAGCCGTGCTCCGAAAGCTCGTGTTTGAAACAAACCTGTTGGACTTTAACCTGGTGTTGTAAGACTTCTTAATGTAATACAGTAACAGCTTACCACAATACATCTAATATACTAACAGTGGTTTACCACACCCACAACCATCGAAAGAGGGCCCAGACTGGCGGTGGCGTGCCAGGCATCAGAATCTTCACCACATTCGAGGTACGGGTCCTGGAGTTAAGGGGCTGGCTGAGGAAAGAGCGTTCACCAATGCAGAGGTTGGTGCACGCTGCAGAGGTGAGGATCCATCGGGTCCCAACCAGATGGACGTCAAATGTGAGTTCTTAATGACATGCAGAATGATCAATCCCTCCCACTGATCACTTGTTGATTCCCCTGCAGAACATCCAGCCGACGGCACCGGCTAATCCGGGACCTCCCGAGTCCACCTCGGAGGAGAGTTCCGAGGATGCCACTATCGACACGTCACAGCTGTCATCCCCGCCCTCCACCAGCACAGAGACATGCACCTCGGTGGGCAATCTTACTGGACAGGCTTCTGGGGCACATTCGGGTGAGCACCTCACAGCGGCTGATCAGGTGGAGGCAATAAGGCCTAGGTGAGGCAGCGGTCAGAGGTCTGAGGGAGCTGTCAGCTCTGGAGTCCCAGAGGATACGGACGCAAGATATAGTGCCAGCAATGCGTGGCACCGAGGCCAACATTGCTAGGATGATGACCGCAATAGAGAACCTGGTGCATGATGTTGACAGCATAAGTAGAGGTGTCCAAGGCGTGGCTCAGTCGATGACAGCCATGGCTGAGGGCCTCGGTAGAATGTCCGACTCGCTGGTGAACATGACCCATTACCAGGCGGACCTTGATGACGCGCTGCGGGACATGTCCCAGTTTCAGATGGGTATGGCCGAAGCACTGCAGAGCTTGTCCCAGACATAGATGGGCATTGCCAAGGCACTGATGAGCATGACCCAATCACTGGGGGGCATGTCCCAGTCACTGAGGAGCATCACTGAGAGTGTTGACATCATGGTGCAGACATCGGGGAGCCGCCAGGTCTGGAAGGGCCAGATGACTCAGGGGCAGCCAGGGCTCTATGCAGCTGCCCCCCACATCCCAAACCCCAGGGTCTGATGTGCACCGACCAGCAGGAGGGGGTGCTGGCTAACAACCCGGACCCATCCTATGGACTGGCGATGGTATCCACCAGCTCCCCCGGGTTCCACCCCTCTGATGATTTTGTATCTCACAGTTAACATCCAGAACAGGGTGGCACGGCTGTGCATTTGCCACCAGCAGGTATGCTGAGACCCTCTGGCCACAGGACGTAGCAAGCAACTGTCTGCCTCCACCTCTGATGTGCATCCTGATGATACACCTAGAAGCAGCGGTAGAGCAAGGAAGAGCAAGCACGCAGAGGCTAATATGGGGGGGGGGGGGGTTAGGAGGTGATTGTGCGTTGGGGGGAGGGGGGGAGGGAGTGGGGCAGCACCATCAGGAGAGTGGGGCAGTGGTGTACACTTTGAGATAATTTAAAAAACCCTCACCATTTAGCACAGGGCTAAATCACTGGCATTTAAAGCAGACCAAGGCAGGCCAGCAGCACGGTTCAATTCCCGTACCAGCCTCCCCGAACAGGCGCCGGAATGTGGCAACTAGGGGTTTTCACAGTAACTTCATTTGAAGCCTACTTGTGACAATAAGTGATTTTCATTTTCATTTCACAACCAGTGTTACGCCTCTGGCTCTTTGTTCCGTGCTGCTGACCAACCACCAATTTCATGCCCATCCCCTCCAGACATGGGGTCCTGCCCCCCCTCGACCCATCCTGCCCATGCACACCTGACAACATTGGTCCTCCTCATTGGATCTCACACCCTGCAACCCAGACACCCAAACAGAACGTGGCCATACCCCAGCCGTGGACATGCTCCCGGGACGGGGGCTCATCCCCTGAGTTTTCAGAGGTCGGCTGCTTCATCTCTGGTGCTGCCTCCTGCAGTTTTCAAGCACAGGGTCCATGCATCAAGATGTAATTGGGATGCTGGGCAATGAGCCCTCCATGCCACATGGCCCCCCCAGCCACGAGGATCCACTTGGCATGTGTGAAGTGCTCACTTAACTACGATTGCCAATGGCCTTCAGCTGCATGGCCAGAGGGCTCTGCGGTCATTGGGAGTTATGGGTGGTCAGTGGGGCCTCCAGACAGGCACTATGTTTGCCCCTGGAAGGGTTCCACACGATCAACCCTTACTCTAGGTTCCCGTTTTTCAAAAGGAGTACTAATCGGCACCAGCGTGGCCACTTGTTGACTCACGGGAGCCGTTGGATATGGGGTGGCTCCTGTTAATTGTATGGAAATAGGGCTTCAGTGTTGATAATTGTTTTTTTGCCACGCTACAATGGGATCCTGATTTTGCTCACGGGTGCAGGCCGGTTGCATCACAAACGGTTTGGCACCCGGCGCAGTTCTAGTTTTTGGCCTCTCCTGCTATTCACCAGTCTCGCCGCACTCTGGATTGAATGCTATGAGGCCACTGAATCACGCCCATAGTTGATGCTTTCGATTTGTGTCTCTCTCCAAAGGCACTGCCTGTCCTGCTGAATATTCCCTGCATGTTCTGTTTTCATTTCAGTATCTGCATTAATTTTGAACTTTTCAGTCAATGTGACTGCAACATCCTTTTGTCTTTATGTGAAGACAGTTCCTGATTTCCATGAGGTATGTGTGAAGTGTTTTCTCACATCCCGCATGAATAGTTTAGCTCTAATTTTAATGTTGGGCCCCTTGTTCTGGACTGCCACACCAAAAGACGCAGCTTCTACCTCTCAAATCCTTTAACCATCTTAAACACCTTAAATACAGCACCCCTCTTTACTCAAATGGTTAGGGCATCTAAATAATAATAATAATAATCGCTTATTGTCACAAGTAGGCTTCAATGAAGTTACTGTGAAAAGCCCCTAGTCACCACATTCCGGTGCCTGTTCAGGGAGGCCGGTACAGGAATTGAACCCGCGCTGCTGCCTTGTTCTGCATTACAAGCCAGCTGTTTAGCCCACTGTGCTAAGCCAGCCCCTTACAACAGAAAGGGCTAAAAAGAATCACGGTAATTATTATTGATCAAACAACTTACTTGAAACACATTGTGGAATGGACATTATTTTGCTGCTTTGACTGAAAATCTTACTCGTTCAAGAAACGTTTCAATTTCGATGGAAGACTCCCAAAAAACTAGTTTGTGCATCCAGCAATAATATTCCCTCTTCTCCACACAGCAGCCCTGATCGTACCTTGTGGGCTTTGTTTCACGCTAAATACTGCACATATCTGGCTGCGGCCCCATTAAAAAAAAATCAAGTGTCACATGTTGAAAAAAGCTGGCTGCACACATTGTTCAGGGAACACTGAACAGCAACAAGTTACAGATATTCACACTGCTACATAAGTCATAAAATAATGCTAGGCAGGTCTCCTAGCTTAATGGGAAACACCATCAAATCAAAAACTAAATATTACAATTAATGCAATGAAACACTGCTTACATCTTTTAGAAGATTAAGGACATCTGACATGAAAAGGTCTTAAGATTCACTCACCTTTCTTTCATTATACAAGTCATTCCCAAGCACAGAACATTCTGACAAAGAGCCACTGTTTAGTTGGTTCGCGTATTCAGGTTACAATACAGTCAGCAGGCTAAACCCCTCATGAAATTGCATGTCCTGCTTCCCTTAAAAACCTGTACCAAAAATGATCAATAACTACATAGCAAATGATTCATTCAACAGATGCAAGTTCTTTCCTTGAAAAAAACTCTCCCTATTTATACCACCATATCTATAACACTTTCCTTGAAATTAAAGGATTAATCTCAAAACCAAAGATCAAAATTCCAACAACACTAGATATGCTGGTACACTGCCACCAGCCTTCTTTGCTATCAAGCACATTTTTCCCATGGCAACCAATTAGAATTCATAGAACATAGAACTGTACAGCACAGTACAGGCCCTTCGGCCCACGATGTTGTGCCGAACTAGTCTGAAACTAAGATCAAATCAACCTACTCCCAATCATTCTAGTGCACTCCATATGCCTATCCAACAACCACTTGAAAGTTCTTAAAGTGTCAGACTCCTCTACCATAGCTGGGAGCGTGTTCCACACCCCAACCGCTCTCTGAGTAAAGAACCTACCTCTGGCATCCCTCCTATATCTTCCACCATGAACCTCATAGTTATGCCCCCTTGTAACAGCTACATCCGCCCAAAGAAAAAATTTGCTGCACGTCCACTCTATCTATCCCTCGCATCATCTTATACACCTCAATTAAGTCACCTCTCATCCTCCTTCGCTCCAATGAGAAAAGCCCTAGTCCCTCAACCTTTCCTCATAAGACCTACCCTCTAATCCAGGAAGTATCCTGGTAAATCTCCTTTGCACCCTTTCCAATGCTTCCACATCCTTCCTATAATGAGGTGACCAGAACTACCCACAATACTTCAAATATGGTCTAACCAAGGTCTTGTACAGTTGCAGCATAACCTCACGGCTCTTAAACTCAATCCCCGCTAATAAATGCTAACACATTATAGGATTTCTTCACAGCTCTATCCACTTGGGTGGCAACTTTCAGAGATCTATGGACATGAACTCCGAGATCTCTCTGCTCCTCCACATTTGTCAGAATCCTGCCGTTAACCCTGTAATCCGCATTCAAATTTGTCCTACCTACCAAAATGAATCACCTCGCACTTATCAGGGTTAAACTCCATCTGCCACTTTTCAGCCCAGCTCTACATCCTATCAATGTCTCTTTGCAGCCTACAACAGCCCTCCACCTCATTACTACTCCACCAATCTTGGTGTCATCAGCAAATTTACTGACCCAACCTTCAACTCCATCATCCAAGTCATTGATAAAAATCACAAATAGCAGAGGACCCAGCACTGATCCCTGTGGTACACCGCTGGTGACTGGGCTTCAGGATGAAAATTTACCATCTACCACCACCCTCTGTCTTCTATGTAATAGCCAGTTGCTGATCCAATCGGACAAATTTCCCTCTATGCCATGCCTACTTACTTTCTGCATGAGCCGACCATGGGGCACCTTATCAAACGCCTTACTAAAACCCATGTATGTGACATCAACTGCTCCACCTTCATCTATGTATTTAGTTACCTCCTGAAAGAATCCAATCAAACTTGTGAGGCAAAGCTTACCCCTCAAATCCGTGCTGACTATCCTGGATTAAGCTGTATCTTTCCAAATTATTATAAATCCTATCCCTCAGGACCCTTTCCAATAATTTACCAATGACCGAAGTGAGACTAACTAGTCTATAATTCCCAGGGTTATACCTATTCCCTTTCTTGAACAAGGGGACAACATTCTCCTCTCTCCAGTCCTCTGGCACTATTCCTGGAGACAGGGAGGACATAAAGATCAAAGCCAAAGGCTCTGCAATCTCATCCATTGCCTCCCAAAGAATCTGAGGATATGTCCCATCAGGCCCAGGGACTTATCTATCCTCAGGCTTCTCAAAATTTCTAACACATCTTCCTTCCGAATATCTACCTCCTCCAGCCTGCCAGCCTGTATTGCACTATCGTCCTCAACAACATGGCCCCTCTCCTTCGTGAACACTGAAGAAAAGTATTAATTTAGGGCCTCTCCTATCTTCAGACTCCATGCACACCTTCCCACTAATGTCCTTGACTGGCCCTAACTTCACCTCTGACATTCTTTTATTCCTTGCATAAGTGTAAAAAGCCTTAGGGTTTTCCTTGATCCTACCCGCCAAGAGCGTCTCATGCCCCCTCCTAGCTCTCCTAAGCCCTTTCGTGAGCTCCTTCTTAGCTATCTTGTATCCCTCAAGTGCCCTAGCTGAACCTTGTTTTCTCATCCTTACATAAGCCCCCTTCTTCCTCTTGACAAGACATTTAACCTCTTTTGTAAACCATGGTTCCCTCACTCGACCATATCCTCCCTGCCTGACAGGGTCATACATATCAAGAACAAGCTCCACATCTCAATTGTGCTTATCCCTGACAGTTCCTGTTTCCATCTTATGCTCCCCAATTCTTGCCTAATTGCATCGTAATTACCCTTCCCCCAATTATAAACCTTGTCCTGCCATATGTTCCTATCCCTCTCCATTGCTATAGTGAAAGTCACCGAATTGTGGTCACTATCTCCAAAGTGCTCTCCCACAACCAAATCCAACACTTGGCCCAGTACCAAATCCAATGTGGTCCTACCTCTTGTCGGTCTATCCACATATTGTGTGAGGAAACCCTCTTGCACACACTGGATTAAAACAGCCCCATCTAAACTATTTGAATTATAGTGGTTCCAATATTTGAAAGTTAAAGTCACCCATGACAACTACCCTGTGACTATTGCACCTATCCAAAATCTGCATTGCAATCTTTTCCTCCACATCTCTGTTACTGTTTTGGGGCCTATAGAAAACCCCTGACAAAGTGACCGCTCCTTTCCTATTTCTAACTTCAGCCCACACTACCTCTGTGGACAGATCCTCCTCAAACTGCCTTTCTGCAGCCATTATACTATCCTTGATTAACAATGCTACTCTTTTACCACCTTCCCTAATCTTACTGAAATATCTGAACCCCGGAACCTCCAACAACCATTTCGGCCCCTGTTCTATCCACGTCTCCGTAATGGCCACAACATTGTAGTCCCAGGTACCAATCCATTCAAGCTCACCAACCTTATTCCTGATGCTCCTCACATTGAAGTAGACACACTTCAAACCACCTTCATGCCTGCACTTCCACTCTTGTGACCTTGGCACCTTCCTCAGTACTGCACTACCCTCAACTTCCTGAACTCCAGCAATGCTATCTCCTGGACTACAAATCAGTTTCCCATGCTTATTCCTTACAGATAAAATGCAAAACATATCAAATGTTCTGATACTTTGCAAGTAAGCAGGTTAAAAACAGGAGCAGTCATTGTTTGAGTACAAGACCCACAAAAATCTATTTGATCCAATTTCCTACTCATTGCAAGCACCAGTTCCAGCAATTATTTGGAGATTTGGTGAATTTACTACTGTGTGAATTTTTGGGTAACTCTGACCTTGAGTTTTCAATTCATGATGTTGAAAGACTGCCAATCAACTACCAAACAATACAATTCGCAGGTCAATTATACATGGCTGTATAGTTTAGTCCATTATGCAAATAGCAACTATCCAGCAAGTCAATCCGATGAAAAGCACCTGTATTAAATAACTCTCAATAATTGCAGCTTTTGGAGTAATAAAATGGGATTGCAATAGTGAAAGGGAAATTATAATAAAATTAAAATAGCTTCTTTTAGTGCAGGAACATGATGATTAAAGAAAGCGGTTTTCTTATTTTACTTATTCTATAGCTCTGGATTTAATGCCAGAAAAGCATACAGTGATTCTTTTACAGCAATTGTAAGAATGAAGATGCCAAATTTTTAAATGCTGCATAGGGTGTACTTCACTTAAATAGTTAATCTGCCTCAGTTTCATGGAGGGCATGGAATAATTTAATCCACAAGCACATATGGCGAAGTGATAATGGATTTTGGTGCTACAGCTGCTGTTCACAATATGACACATTATTCATATAGACCTAAAAAACAGGCACCTTTCCCTCAACCTCCTCAGTTTTCAACATCAACAACAATACTGGATAATAAATAAGACACTTAAACGACATCTAAAACATTCCAAAATATTTTTGGCAAAAAACAACCTGGCTTTCTTTTTAAAAAAAAATGACATTGAGAAATGGAAGAAAAAAGGCTTTGTACCTTGAAATGGTTTTGCCATTTTGTCAAGAGAATAACAGAAATCTTTCTTCTGAGGTCAAGTGTTCAAGCCATATTGAGCAGCTGACTGAGAAATGTACAAATAGGATAACACTGTGATGACTTATACTGATGAACTATTTTAAAATTCAAATGCTATTGTGTGTATTCCATATATTGCGTGTTTGGTGTGAAAAAAATACCGTATCTGATATCCATTGCAACTCCCACACTTTAAAAAAACAGATTGCAAGATTCTCTAATTCATTCAAAGTCCTTTCTTCAATTGCACAAACCTGTTACAGTGCAGGGGGAAATTCCCAGTGCAAGCAAATCTTCATCAAAGTCCTCATTTTTATTCTGTGAAAGCACAGTTTTCAGTATTTTTCCTTGATGTTAGCCTGTGGCCGGTAATAGAGCAGCAGAGTGTAATAAAAATAAAAATTAACGGGGAAAAATATGGAACCATCTACCAAGCCCATTGCAACTCCAGTCAGGAATGGGGGAGGGGGTGCCGATTTGTCTGGCGGCAACCCACTTTTGGTACTTGGGGGTGAAGGTGGCGTCGGACTGGGGTGGGCTCTGAAGGTATAATTTTACTAGTTTGGTGGGGAGGGTGAAGGCTGATTTGGCAAGGTGGGACAACCTCTCATTGCAGTTGGGGGGTTGGGTTCAGGCAGTTAAAATTAATGTGTTACCGAGAATTTTTTTATCCTATGTCAGTGCCTGCCAGTCTTTCTACCAAAATCTTTCTTCAAGGAAGTGGACAAATAGATCACCTCATTTATTTGGGGGGGGGGGGGGGGGGGGGGGGGGGGCGAAGGTGAGGCGGGTGATCTTGCAGAGAGGGCTAGTCCTCCCAAACTTATTGTACTGTTACTGGATAGTGAATGCGGAGGTGTGGGGCTGTGTTAAGGGTGGGGGGGGGGGGGCAGTCCTGATAGTTTAGATGGAGGAGGGCTCATGTAGTGGGTCGGGGTTGTGGGCGCTGGCACCGCTCCTGATGGCACCAGGTAAGTATTCGGGGAATACGGGCAGCACGTGGCACATTGGTTAGCATTGCTGCCTACGGCGCTGAGGACCCGGGTTCGAATCCCGGCATTGGGTCACTGTCTGTGTGGAGTTTGCACATTCTCCCCGTGTCTGCGTGGGTTCCACCCCCACAACCCAAAAGATGTGCAGGGTAGGTGGATTGGCCACGCTAAATTGTACCTTAATTGGAAAAAAAAATAATTGGGTACTCTAAATTTATTTTTTAAAAACATGAAAAAAAACTATTCGGGGAATCCAGTGGTGGTGGCCAACGGATCTGGAGGCAGCTTAGGCAGCACTTTAAGCTGGGGGCCGTGTCATAGGGGATTCCAATTAGGGGGAATCATGGGTTAAAGCCGGGAGGATGGAGATTTTGGAGATGAGGCAAGAGGGGGATTAAGGAAATGAAGGATTTGTTTATTGGGGGACGATTTGCCAGCTTGGAGGAACTGGGAGTGAAGTACGAGTTGGTGCAGGGGGAAGGGTTTAGGTACCTGCAGGTTCAAGATTTTGCAAGAAAGGTTTCCCCCACCTTCCTGATAGTGCCGGCCTCCTCGCTGTTGGAGGCGGTGCTGTCAGCGGGTGGGTTGGAGAAAGGGGTTGTATCAGCGATTTATGGGAGGATCCTGGAGGGGGATAGGATGTCCAAGAGCTGGGGGGGTGGGGTGGAAGAGGGACTGTGGTGTGAGGTGCAGCGAAGGGTGAACGTCTCAACCTCGTGTGCGAGAGGCTGATACAGTTAAGGTTGTGTACAGGGTGCACCTCACAAAATCAAAGATGAGCCAGCTGGTTGAGGGGGTGGAGGATGTCTGTTAGCGATGTGATGGGGCCCCACAAGTCATGTTCATATGTTTTGGTCCTGCCCGAAGCTGGAAAGGTATTGGAGGGAGGTATTTAGCACTATCTTAGGGGTGTTGCATATGGATGTGGAGCTTGTTCCCCTAGAAGCCATGTTTGGGATGTCGGACTGACCTGAGTTGCAGGCGGGAGCAGGGGCAGACATTTTAGCCTTCGCCTTGCTAATCGTTCATAGGCGGGTCTTGTTGGGGTGGAGATTAGCTTTTCCGACCTGTGCCTTCTACAATTCTTGTGGTTTGTTTATTATGTATTTTTGGGAGTTGGTTGCCAATGAATGTTAAGGGGGGAGGGAGGATGGAGGGGTTTATTTTCATTTTCGTTCTATTAAAGAGCGGAGAGACAGGGGCGAGACTTCTTAAAGAGCGGAGAGACAGGGGGTGAGACTTCATTAAAGAGCGGAGAGACAGGGGGCGAGACTTCATTAAAGAGCGGAGAGACAGGGGGCGAGACTTCATTAAAGAGCGGAGAGACAGGGGGCGAGACTTCATTAAAGAGAGCGGAAAGTTTTTCAGTGGTAGCAGCGAGAGCAGTAAACAGAGGGCTGTCGGGAGGGTAAGTTTCCCGTTTTAAAAACTTACCTTACAGGAGCGGTGAGAGGGAGGAGCCGGGTGGGAGCGGTCGAATTGCGCTCTGGGAAGGTGAGTGAACTGATATATTTGGGCAGCGGCTGAACCCGAGACACTACATGTGTAGTGTCTGCCACCCGCCCTCCTCCTCCAACCAAAAAAAAGACTGAGGTGTGTTGATAAGGTGAGGTTTTTCTATTTCTTTTTATCATGTGATTGGTAACAATTTTTCTTTTTTTTTCCTTTTATTTGATATTATTGTTGGACTAAGTTAATCTTAAGATTAAAAATGACAGGAGATCTCAGACCCATGTTATGTTCCTCTTGCTCAATGTGGGAGCTCAGGGACGTGGCTGATGTCCCTGATTCCATCACATGCGGGAAGTGTGTCCAGCTGCAGCTCTTGTTTGACTGCATGATGGCTCTGGAGCTGCGGATGGACTCACTTTGGAGCATCCATGATGCTGAGGAGGTCATGGATAGCACGTTTAGCGAATTGGTCACACCGCAGATTAGGATTTCTGAGGGAGAAAGGGAATGGGTGACCAAAAGGCAGAGAAAAGGCAGGAAGGCAGTGCAGGTGTCCCCAACGGTCATCTCCCTCCAAAACAAGTATACCATTTTGGATACTGTTGGGGGAGATGGCTCACCAGGGGAAGGCAGCAGTAGCCAGGTTCATGGCACCGTGGCCAGCTCTGCTCTACAGAAGGGCGGGAAAAAGAGTGGAAGGGCTATCGTCATAGGGGATTCAATTGTAAGGGGAGTAGATAGGCGGTTCTGTGGTCGAAAACGACACTCCCGAATGGTACGTTGCCTCCCGGGTGCACGGGTCAGGGATGTCTCAGATAGGCTGCAGGACATACTGAAGGGGGAGGGTGAACAGCCAGTTGTTGTGGTGCATATACGGACCAATGATATAGGTAAAAAACGGGATGAGGTCCGACAAGCAGAATTTAGGGAGTTAGGAGCCAAGTTAAAAAGTCGGACCTCAGAGGTAGTAATCTCAGGATTGCTACCAGTGCTACATGGTAGTCAGAGTAGAAATGAAAGAATAGGCAGGATGAATGCGTGGCTTGAGAGATGGTGCAGAAGGGAGGGATTCAGATTTTTGGGACATTGGGACCGGTTCTGGGGGAGGTAGGACTACTACAAATTGGACGGTCTACACCTTGGCCTGACTGGAACCACTGTCTTTGGGGCTGCTTTTGCTAACGCTGTTGGGGAGGGTTTAAACTAATGTGGAAGGGGGATGGGAACCAAATGAGGAGGTTAGTGGACAGTAAGGAGGTAGTAACTAAAGCCTGTAAGGAACTAGATTATGAAGTCAGCATAACTAACGGGAAGAGTAGGCAGGGAGCAGGTGATGAACGCAAAGGTATTGGTGGTCTGAGGTGCATTTGTTTTAATGCAAGAAGTGTAGTAGGTAAGGCAGATGAATTTAGGGTTTGGATTAGTACCTGGGAGTATGATGTTATTGCTATTACTGAGACTTGGTTGACGGAAGGGCATGATTGGCAACTAAATATCCCAGGATATCGATGCTTCAAGCGGGATAGAGAGAGAGGTAAAAGGGGTGGAGGAGTTGCATTACTAGTCAGAGAGGATATCACAGCTGTGCTGAAGGAGGGAACTATGGAGGATTAGAGCAGTGAGGCAATATGGGCAGAGCTAGAAATAGGAAGGGTGCGGTAACAATGTTGGGGCTGTACTACAGACCTCCCAACAGCGAGCGTGAGATAGAGGTACAAATATGTAAGCAGATTATGGAAAGATGTAGGAGCAACAGGGTGGTGGTGATAGGAGATTTTAATTTTCCCAACATTGACTGGGCTACACTTAGTGTTAGAGGTCTACTTGGAGCAAAATTTGTAAGGAGCATCTAGTAGGGTTTTCTAGAGCAGTATGTAAATAGTCCAACTTGGGAAGGGGCCATACTGGATCTGGTGAAGGGGAATGGGCCCGGCCAGGTGGTTGAAGTTTCAGTAGGGGATTACTTTGGGAATAGTGATCACAATTCTGAAAGTTTTAGAATACTCAAGGACAAAGACGAGAGTGGTCCTAAAGGAAGAGTGCTAAATTGGGGGAAGGCCAACAATACCAAAACTTGGCAGGAGCTGGGGAATGTGGATTGGGAGCAGCTGTTTGAAGGTAAATCCAGATTTGATATGTGGGAGGCTTTTAAAGAGAGGTTGATTAGAGTGCAGGACAGACATGTCCCTGTGAAAATGAGGGATAGAAATGGCAAGATTAGGGAACCATGGATGACAGGTGTGTTGGAACCAACAATTCTACGGACACGTGCTTGTAGGATTAGAATAGCGGTTTTAATATACTCACAACAGACGCAGCCGGTTAGCCATTGAACTTACAGTGAACTGACCGGCTGACCATGTGGCAGTGACATTTATGCAGCAGCTTGCGGGGGAGGAGTCCTGGGCAGAGCCAAGGGATAAGCCCCCATAGAACTCGAGCATTCCCAGAGCTACTCCCCCGGAGGACAGGTAGTGTAACTGCACTTACAATACAGACATGTATGTATAGATTACAATCCGGTGTGAATCACATTCACCACTTTCACCCCCTGCGAAAAAAAATCGAGTCCAGTGGGGGTGGTGGCTCACAGATTTAGTCTGTCCGGTGGATGAATTGTTCTTTTCGATCTGCGGAGCACTGGGGTTGCAGCCTCTTGCGGTGGCTGGGTTGGTGTTGAGAGCTGGGGTACGATGGCAGACTCCGGGGCGGGTCCCGTCCGAACTTTATACACCTCTGGCTCGACCGGAGACTGGGGGCGCTGGGGACAGGCTGGTTCTGGCTCGTGGAACCGGTGGGGTGAGCTTGCGGAATCGGGGGCGTGAGGGGGCGGCAGCATAGGGAACGGGGTAAGGGGTTCCTCAGCAGGGGTAGGGGGGGGGGGGGGGGGGGCTGGATCCAGCGGGTGCCAGGTCCCGAAGGGATACTGTGTCCTGGCGACCGTCCAGGAACTCCACGAATGCGTACTGGGGGTTGGAATGGAGGAGGTGCACCTTTTCAACAAGGGGGTCAGTTTTGTGCCCCCTGACGTGCTTCCTCAGGAGGACCGGGCCTGGTGTCCTCAGCCACGCCGGAAGTGAGACTCCCGTGGTAGTGCCCCTAGAAAAAATGAAGAGTCGCTCCTGAGGGGTTTGATTTGTAGCTGTACAGAGGAGGGATCTGATTGCGTGGAGCGCGTCTGGGAGGACTTCTTGCCATTGGGAGACTTGGAGTTTTCTAGACCGGAGAGTCAGCAGGACAGTCTTCCAGACCGTCGCGTTCTCCCTCTCCACCTGCCCGTTCCCCCTGGGGTTGTAACTGGTAGTCCTGCTCGAGGCGATGCCCTTGTCGAGCAGGTACTGACGCAGCTCGTCGCTCATAAAGGACGAACCCCGGTCGCTGTGCACGTAGCTGGGGAAACCGAACAGGGTGAAGACACTATGCAGGGCCCTAATGACTGTGTGGGAGGTCATATCAGGGCATGGAATGGCAAAAGGGAATCGGGAGAACTCGTCGATGATGTTGAGGAAATAAATGTTCTTGTTAGTGGAGGGGAGTGGCCCTTTGAAATCGATCGCAAGGCGTTCAAAGGGCCTAGAAGCCTTGACCAGGTGGGCCCTGTCTGGTCTATAGAAGTGCGGTTTGCACTCTGCACAGATCGGGCAGTCCCTGGTGACCGCTTTTACCTCCTCGTTGGAGAAAGGCAGGTTTCGGGCTCTGATGTAGTGGGCGAGCCGGGTGACCCCTGGATGGCAGAGGTCCACGTGGATGGCTTTCAGACAGCTGATCTGCACGCTGGCGCATGTCCCGCGGGATAGGGCATCCGAGGGCTCGTTGAGCTTCCCCGGTCGATATTTAATATCGTAACTATAGGTGGAGAGTTTGATCCTCCACCGGAGGATTTTATCATTTTTTATTTTGCCCCTTTGCGAGTTGTCAAACATAAAGGCAACCGATCTTTGGTCGGTGATGAGGGGGAACCTCCTACCTGCGAGGTAGTGCCTCCAGTGACGAACATCCTCCACGATGGCTTGTGCTTCCTTCTCGACTGAGGAGTGTCGGAGTTCTGAAGCGGATAGGGTACGGGAGAAAAATGCAACGGGCCTCCCTGCCTGATTTAAAGTGGCTGCTAGAGCTACCTCTGAGGCGTCGCTCTCAACCTGAAAGGGAGTGGATTCATCCACCGCCCGCATGGCTGCTTTGGCGATGTCCTCCTTGATGCAGCTGAAGGCCTGGCGCGCCTCAGCTGACAGGGGAAATCGTGTGGCCTTAAAGAGTGGGCGGGCTTTGTCCGCATATTGAGGGACCCACTGGGCGTAGTATGAGAAGAACCCCAAGCACCGTTTGAGGGCCTTGGGGCAATGAGGGAGGGGGAGTTCTAAGGGGCGCAAAGGTCGGGCAGGAAATAAAGTTTAAATTTAGAATAACTAGCGCCTCGAATTGTGAGCGTAGCAACGGTGCGTCCTTGGATTTGGATTGAGTGGGAGCCCGAAGCGAGGGCGATAGTTTGAGTCACCGGAAAAATAGAAAGCGAACAGCGTCTTACCAGCTCTGGATGTATAAAGCTCTCGGTGCTCCCGGAGTCAAAGAGGCATGGCGTGCTGTACCCGTTGATCTGGACCTCCGCCATCGAACTTCGTAGGTGCTTGGGGCGGGATTGATCCAGGGTGACTGAGCTGAGTTGCGGGTAGTCGGCGGCTCGATCAGCTGTGCTGGAGTGGCCCCGTGATGACTGCCCTCTGAGTTCGTAGTCGTCGAGGTGAGTTTCAGAGTTTGAATGGGATGGATCCCAAGATGGCCGCCCCCATGAGTCGCACATGGCCGGCCGCATGGAGGAGGATTGCCAAGATGGCTGTCCCCATGAGTCGCACATGGCCGGCCGCATGGAGGAGGATTGCCAAGATGGCCACCCCCATGAGTCGCACATGTCGGGTGGGGGCGGAGTCAGCATACAGGCTGCAGCATTTCGGGGCCTGCAGGCCTGTGAATTCAGGGTACGAGTGCTTTGAGCCGTGGGAGGGTTAGAGGCTGGGGCTTTCTTCGCCAGACACACTCTGGCATAGTGTCCTTTTCGCCCGCAGCTGCTGCAGGTCGCGTTACGGGCCGGACAGTGCTGCCGTGGGTGCTGGCTTTGGCCACAGAAATGGCAGGCTGAAGCAGCCGAGTAGCTGGCTGGGGCAGCAGAGTAACTGGCTGGAGCAGCTGAGTAGCTGGCTGGAGCAGCTGAGTAACTGGCTTTGGCAGCGCGGTAGCTGGGGGCCGTGCGGCACAAGCTTGGGGGGACTGTTGGTCGGGGGTCCACGATGAGGTCGCGGGGTCCGCGGGAAACAAGGTGAGGCTGCAGAAGGAAACTTCCATAGTGGTAGCAGCCTCCACAGTAGTGTCTAAGTCCTGGGCCCCCTTTTCTAGCAGTCTTTGGCGCACATAGTTAGACCTAAGGCCCGCCACGAAAACGTCCCGCACAGCAAGCTCCCTATGTTCAGCCACGGTAACGGCTTGATGATTACAGTCATTGGACAGATTGTTCAATTCTCTTACAAACTCGGTTAGCGTTTCTGTAGGCCGCTGACGGCGGGTCGTAAACACGTTGCGTGCATAAACCTTGTAAATGGGCCTAACGTACATTTTGTCCAATATTGCCAGCGCTGCGGTGTAAGAACCGGCCGGATTTAGCTGTGTGGATATTCTGTGGCTTACCCTCGCGTGCAGTAGGCTGAGTTTTTGTTCCTCCGTTGTTCCGGCGGTGCTGGCTTCTGCCAGGTAGGCTTTAAAACATCTCAGCCAGTGGGAAAAAAATTCCTTAGCCTCTGCATCCTGCGGGTCGAGTTCTAGGCGTCCGGGCTTGAGGGTTGCTTCCATGATTTCTTCGACTGTTTCCTGAGTATATTAAATTGTTGGAACCAACAATTCTACGGACACGTGCTTGTAGGATTAGAATAGCGGTTTTAATATACTCACAACAGACGCAGCCGGTTAGCCATTGAACTTACAGTGAACTGGCCGGCTGACCATGTGGCAGTGACATTTATACAGCAGCTTGCGGGGGAGGAGTCCTGGGCAGAGCCAAGGGATAAGCCCCCATAGAACTCGAGCATTCCCAGAGCTACTCCCCCTGGAGGACAGGTAGTGTAACTGCACTTACAATACAGACATGTATGTATAGATTACAATCCGGTGTGAATCACATTCACCACAAGGTGAAATTGTGAGACTAGCTAAGAGGAAAAAGGAAGCATACATAAGGTCGGAGTGACTGAAGACTGACGAAGCTTTGGAAGAATATCGGGAATGTAGGACCAAGCTGAAACGGGGAATCAAGAGGGCTAAAAGGGGTCATGAAATATCTTTAGCAAACAAGGCTAAGGAAAATCCCAAAGCATTTTATTCATGTATAAGGAGCAAGAGAGTAACTAGAGAAAGGGTTGGTCCACTCAAGGACAAAGGAGGAAAGTTATGCATGGAGTCAGAAAAAATGGGTGAGATTCTGAACAAGTACTTTGCATCGGTATTCACCTAGGAGAGGGACATGACGGATGTTGAGGTTAGGTTTAGATGTTTGATTACTCTAGGTCAAGTCGGCATAAGAGGGAGGATGTGTTGGGTATTCAAAAAAAGGCATTAAGGTGGACAAATCCCCAGGTCCGGATGGGATCTATCCCAGGTTACTGAGGGAAGTGAGAGAGGAAATAGCTGGGGCCTTAACAGATATCTTTGCAGCATCCTTGAACACGGAAGAGGTACCGAAGGACTGGCGAATTGCTAATGCTGTACCCTTGTTTAAGAAGGGTAGCAGGGATAATCCAGGTAATTATAGACCGGTGAACCTGACGTCAGTGGTAGGGAAGCTGCTGGAGAAGATACTGAGGGATAGGATCTATTCCCATTTGGAAGAAAATGGGCTTATCAGTGATAGGCAACATGGTTTTGTGCAGGGAAGATCATGTCTTACCAACTTAAGAGAATTCTTTGAGCAAGTGACAAAGTTGATTGATGAAGGAAGGGCCGTAGATGTCATATACATGGACTTCAGTAAAGCATTTGATAAGGTTCCCCATGGTAGGCTGATGAAGAAAGTGTAGTCTCATGGATCCAGGGTTTACTAGCTAGATGGATAAAGAACTGGCTGGGCAACAGGAGACAGAGAGTAGTAGTGGAAGGGAGTTTCTCAAAATGGAGAACTGTGACCAGTGGTGTTCCACAGGGATCCGTGCTGGGACCAATGTTGCTTGTGATAAACATAAATGATCTGGAAGAAGGTACAGGTGGTCTGATTAGCAAGTTTGCTGATGACACTAAGATTGGTGAAGTAGCAGATAGTGAAGAGGACTGTCAGAGAATACAGCAGAATATAGATAGATTGGAGAGTTGGGCGGAGAAATGGCAGATGGAGTTCAATCCGGGCAAATGCGAGGTGATGCATTTTGGAAGATCCAATTCAAGAGCGAACTATACGGTAAATGAAAAAGCCCTGGGGAAAATTGATGTACAGAGGAATCTGGGTGTTCAGGTCCATTGTACCCTGAAGGTGGCTGCGCAGGTCGATAGAGTGGTCAAGAGGGCATACGGCATGCTTTCCTTCATCGGAAGGAGTATTGAGTACAAAAGTTGGCAGGTCATGTTACAGTTGTATGACTTTGGTTCGGCCACATTTGGAAACTGCGTACAGTTCTGGTCGCCACATTACCAAAAGGATGTGGATGCTTTGGAGAAGGTGCAGAGGAGGTTCGCCAGGATGTTGCCTGGTATGGATGGTGCTAGCTATGAAGAGAGGTTGAGTAGATTAGGATTATTTTCATTAGAAAGACGGAGGTTGAGGGGGGACCTCATTGAGGTCTACAAAATCATGAGAGGTATAGACAGGGTGGATAGCAAGAAGCTTTTTCCCAGAGTGGGGGACTCAATTACTAGGGGTCACGGGTTCAAGGTGAGAGGGGAAACGTTTCAGGGAGATATACGTGGAAAGTTCTTTACGCAGAGGGTGGTGGGTGCCTGGAACGCATTGCCGGTGAAGGTGGTAGAGGCGGGCACAATAGTGTCATTTAAGATGTATCGAGACAGATACATGAATGGGCAGGGAGCAGAGGGATACAGATCCTTAGAAAATAGGCGACAGTTTTAGATAGAGGATCTGGATCAGCGCAGGCTTGGAGGGCCGAAGGGCCTGTAATTTTTCTTTGTTCTCCTTTGTTCTATGAGTCTAAGTTCCCGAAAGGACCCCACACAAGATTTTTAATTAACTCCTTCTCATTGCACAATAACAAATCCTGGGTAGCCTGTTCTATGTTGGTTCCTCAACATAAATGTCCTAAATAAAACATTACATATATACTCCAGGAATTCATTGTTGCTAATTTGGTTTGCCCTGTCTAGATGTAGATTAAAGTCTCCCATGATTACTGTAGCATGATTATTGTTACATGCATCTCTAATTTTGGGTGTCATCTCCTACCTTAGCACTACTGTTTGGAGCCCTGGAGACAACTCCCACTAATGCTGCCTGCCCCTTGTTGCTTCTTAATTCCACTCAGATTGATTCTACATCTTGATTTTCTGAGCCAATATCCTTTCTCACTAATACACTGATTTCATCCATAGCTACCCCACCTTGTTTCTCTTACTGCCTGCGCTTCCTAAATATTGAATAACCTTGCATATTTAATTCCCAGCCCTTGCGGCCACATCGCTGTAATCAGAATCATATTACACCCGTTTACATCTTTTTGCACTGTTAATTATCTCACATATTGTGAGTGCTCTGTGCATTCAGATACTATGCCTTTAGACTTGTCTTTTTAATATTTTACACATACATTTTCGTACTACGACTGTTTCCTCTGCTTTCTACATTTGCTTTCTACTTTTCTGTTTTTCATTTCTTTTGTTGATGCCTCTCCTGTGTTTCCCTGCTCAGGTTCCCATCCGCCGCCACTCTAGTTTAAACCCTCCCCCCACAGTACTTACGAATATCCCTGCTAGGAAATTGATCCTGGTCCAGCTGGGGTGCAACCCATCCGTTTGTATTGATCCCATCTTCCTCCAAATTGTTCCAAATACCTCAATCTTGAAGGTCCTGCTTTTAAATTTATTTCCTCGCTTCCTATTATCTGTGTTCAGGACCTCATCTATCTTTTTACCTAGGTTGTTGGTACCAATAAGGACCACAACTACTGGCTGCTTTCCCTCCTCTTTAAGAATGCCCGGCAGCCATTCAGTGACCTCCTTGATCCTGGCACTAGGAAGGCAACATACCATCTTGGAGTCACATTTGCTGCCGCCGATCCACCTATCTGTTCTCCATAAGATTGAATCCCCTTTCACTATTGCTCTCCCACCCCCTTTTTCCCCCAACTGTGCAACTGAGACACTCATGGAGCCAGAGACTTGGCTGTTGCTGCATTCCCCTGAGAAACCACCTCCCCAGCAGCATCCAAAATTTAAAATCTGTTTAAGAGGGGGATGGACCCAGGGGGCTCCTGCACAACCTGCCGAGTGTTTTAACTTTGTCTGGGGGTCAACCACTCCCTTTCTGCCTGTGCACTCTTTCCTTGTGGTTTAACCATCTCACTTCACGTGCTATCCACAAAGGTCTCACCCTTGTGGTTGCTCCTCAGAGGTTCCAGCTGTCGCTCCAGTTCCGAAATACAGATTTTGAGAAGTTGCAGCTGGAAACACTTCCTACACTCATGGTCATCCTGACTTTGCACCACACACAGGAGGAGCATTCCATGTGGCCAAGCTGCCCTGCCATTCTTTACCCTCAAATTACTCCTTTTACTTTTACTTCTTCTGGTTTAAGGTATATTAAGGACAGTAGAAATTCTCACTGGTCCTACTTAACAGGGTCACCATTCCTCTTTCTGAGGAAAGGTATAAAATGAAAGGAACACCTCCTTTTCTCTGTACCAATATCCCTCAGTCATCAAACTCCAATATAAGCACCCTAGTGCAGCCCTGAGCAGCACTCCAGTGCAGACTTGTTCCAGTATGACACCATCCACTTCAACCTTTACTCTATTTTTTTCTACTATTGGTTGGTCTTTTTGATGTTCACACTCAATTCATATTCTTAAACTTACAGATTTTAGTTGATCTAAAATATTTTGCCACTTCTGATTTTGCAAATAGTGCTGTGTCATCAACATACAACATAGGGTCTGGTTTAGCACAGTGGGCTAAATAGATGGCTTACAATGCCAGCAGCGCGTGTTCAATGCCCATACCAGTCTCCCCGAACAGGTGCCAGAATGTGGCGATGAGGGGCTTTTCACAGTAACATCATTGAAGCCTACTTTTGACAATAAGCAATTATTATTATTACAAGTTTGGCATGTTCCTGCCTCCAATCTTTACCTCTGGAAGTACATCTAATTCTCTGAATATTTGTTCTGTGTACTGAGTGAATCATTTTGGTGACTGTACACTGCTTCAGTTGAAACGTGTTTAATTGTCCCTCTTCTAGCCTGACAGTCATTTTCTGGTCATAACATAGGCCCACGATAAATCTTCACTACCAATATCACATTTCAGGAACATGGGCGGGATTCTCCGAAGCCCTGCCGGGTCGGAGAATCGCCGGGAGTCGGCGTGAATCCCGCCCCCACCGTCCTCCAAATTCTCCCCGCCCCCCGAAAAACTTGACCTGGCATGAGTCGCGCCGCCCGCCTCGGAGAATGGCGGCGATCGGCGCAACTCAACGGGCCCTGGGGCTGACCGAATTCTCAGACCCGCGATGGGCCGAAGTCCTGCCCGTTCTTTGCCAGTCCCGCCGGCGTAAATTAGAGTAGGTCCCTTACCGGCGGGACCTGGCGGCACAGATGGCCTCCGGGGTTCTTGGGGGGGCGCGGGGGGATCCGGCCCCGGGAGGTGCCCCCACGGTGGCCTGGCCCGCGATCGGGGTCCACCGATCCGCGTGCGTGCCTGTGCCATGGGGGCACTCTATCCTTCCGCACCGGAGGCTGTGGTCCTCCGCCGTTCCCGGTGCGGAAGCGAAGCCATCTGTGCATGCGCGAGGATGACGCCAGCATACGCTGGCGCTCCCGCGCATGCACCAACCCGCGCCGGCCGGCGAAGGCCCTTCGGCACCGGTTGGCGTGGCGCCAAGCCCCTTTCCCGCTGGCTGGCGGGGCGCAAACCACTCCGGGGCGGGCCTAGCCCCTGAAGGTGCAGAGTGCTTCATGCCACTCCATCCCGCCGGGACCCCCGCCCCGCCAGGTAGGGGGGAATCCTGCTTCTGGTCTGTTAACGTTTTGTGATAAACACGTTTGTCATAGTCTATGAAGCATATGTAAATGTTCTTGTGTAATTCTAGATATTTATCAATGATTGTTCTTAGGTCAACTGTTCCCTCTCTTGTTGCTTCTCCAGGTCTAATTTCAGACCATATTTCAGCAATTTTTGCTTCAAATGCTCTATTATATCCTGTTATCATTTTCAAGATCACTTTAATGTGATTATCCCACCGTTTTGCCTGCCACTGAGCCCGTTGCGCTGGGTGCATCGCGTGAGAGGCTCAAAATAGGTTTTGCGCTGAGTGCGATTCACCCGACCCGCTATGCTGGGTGCGATCTGTATCATAGTCTCATTTAAATATGTGCAGCCTGTTTGCGGCTGTACTCAGCCTGTTTGAGGTTGTACCATCCGCACTGGCGAGGCCTCACGCTGTTGTGGATTAGTACTGGCCTCCAAAAACGTGACCCTCATGTCTGGTGGTATGACAGGGGGGTCACGTTGACTTTTCGTGCTGGGTACGGAGGCTTCCCGTCCGGGATTGGGGGTTGCCCATGTCTGCAGGGGTTGCAATACTGTGGGTGCGGGGGTGTGGGGAACCCTCAACCTCGCTTGAAGATCTGGGCACCCTTTAAAAATGGCACCCAATCTCTGAGGAGCTGGTATTGGTGGCGCCTTTAATTTTACACTCCAGAAAAAAATTCTAAGTTTGGGATTTTCCATTGAGAAATTTCCCAATCTCCAAAAAAACAACTTTCTCCCAGACAGTGTCATTTTGGACGGGTTTGACTCCAGACCGGTTTTATTCCATACAACTGGTCTGGTTCACACCCAAATACCCGACGGTAATTACGCTGCCAAATCAGCCCAAAATGATACTTTTCTTTAGGTGAATCATGCCCATTAAGCTTTTACAGGTAGAGTGAATGGGATCTTGTTACAGTTTAGGGGAGAGCCAGTGAGAAACCCGCGCTGTATTTTATCAGAATATCCACTGTACCGCAAACCAATAAGGCAGTGATGAAACCAGCAATGGACCTTACTCAGAATCAAAACCCGGGGATGGACATCTCGCCTCAAGAGGTGACAGCCAATCATAGGCCGGCAGCACTTGTGCTCAGTAGCACCCACAGGAGAGGTCATGGCTGTTGTCAGGACAAGCACCTGAGTTCCAAAATAACGGAGTGGCCTAGGCCACAGGTAAATAATGAGGGAGGGGGAGGGGAGTCAGCAGCAAGGGCAAGAGGATCCTCCTTTCAATGTCCCGTTGCTTGATCAGGCACTGAGTGCCTGTGATCAAGGGCCTTTTCCATTCTCCCCCCCCCCCACCCCCTGACCCTGGAGGTGAAAAGCTGGCCGTATGATTTTAGCTGCCTTGTGCACCGCATAGTGACTGGTCCTCCAGGAGTTGAGTCAACAATTTATAGTCCATTCCTAAAGTTACAGAGCAAATGTACGGAGTGGACAGGGAAAACCCTTAATCCATCTCACTGCTTGCTCCAAAAACCAATTCAAATTGAAGCCAATTCATGGATTCCACTAGAGAGACATACAAAATCCAAGCTGATAAGAAAAAGCATTACACTTCATCTTCGGCTTCATCTTAGCCAAAAGGCCAAGAGGGATGAATCCCTCAAGTGGTCATTTATTGACCACAAGTGCCTCAATTAGTGGTGGGTGGGAAGGTCAACCAGGGGTCTTCCTGCCCAGAATTTAATCCTGGCAGAGGTGGGAAGGTAGAAGGGTTCTGATTTTTCATCATATCACCTAATTACATGCTCTTCTCGCCTCCATGCTCACCGCCTGTGAAAGCAGTAGATTTTGTCAAAACCAGCAATCTCAGGACTGAGTCTATGCCAGATTTTGGATCTTGCCAGTTTTCAGGTCAGGCAGCTAGAGTCAAGCGGCTAATCAAAACTACATGAGCATTTCCTAACATAGATATGTACCCTGTCTTTGGCTGCTATCTGAAAGTATACAGCTCTGTCAGCAGACTAAGGAAAGGGTATTCTCAGGAATAAACAGTTCAAGATTCCCTGAAAGAATGTTGGACTTTATTTGCCGGTTTCCAGTTCGCCAGATTTACCTGAAGTTCTAAAACGATTGCATTAATGTTTCAGGTCACTTGGAATTTATCCTTTGATAAATTTCTGTTATCACTTCTAATTCTGTTTCTCCAACAGCTTTTAGTTGTTCTGTTGTTACTTCATCTATGCCTGGAGCTGTTCCTGTATTCATCAATTTCAAAGCATTCTTTACCTCTGATGGCATAATGTTTAGTGTATCGTTTGCCTCAATGTCTTGAGGACTCCCTTGATTTAGATCACTGAACAATTCAGTTATATATTCTGTTCTTTTTGCTACTGCGCCCCCTTTCAATCAATACATCTTTGTCCTTTATGCCTGCACTATCTTTTATCACTTCCTTTCTACCTGTCAAAGATTTCAACTTTTGGTGCTTAACTCTCGTTCTGTGATTTCTTTCAAGCTCTAATACTTCATCACACAGCTCATTTTACCATTTCTCTTTAGCCTGCCTACATGTATTCTTTATTTTCTTTTCAATTTCATCATACTTGTGTGTTTCTTTTCTTTCCTCTTTCTATCATCATTGCTGGTGTCTCATCTGTCATCCACTCCTTGTTTCTTTTTCTTTTCCATTTTGATATTTCCTTTGCAGTATGTGGTAAACTTTATTTCATGTTTCTTTTTCAGTTGTTCGGAGACCTTTGTCTGATTCCTCAATCCTGAGACATTCATATTTGTTTTTACTTTAAGAATGAATGCCTCTCGAATGTTCTCCTTCTTTAACATGTCAGGGTCTAATGGTCACACATATTTTTCCTTTTTGAGGTTTTCAGTTTCATCTTAATTTTTGCCACATGAGACAATGATCTGAATTTATGTATGTGCTGGGATATATATGGATGTCCTGTGTACTGTTTCGAAAACATTGTTTCAGCATCGCAATATCCATTTGATTTCTATACCTATCGCCTGGACTTCCCCCAGGTATACAATCTTCTTGTTGCTTGCTGAAAGGAGTTGTTTGTCACCATCAGATCATTTTCTTGACAACATTGTTTCAGTATCTCTCTTTTTTCATTTCCCGATCCCAAGGCCATATGTGGACCGACATGCATTCCTTTTTTTAAAAAAATGTATTCTCCTCATTTTCAACATTTTCATCAAATAAATAACAAAAGGACAAACAAATAAAAACAAATACAATACGAATCCCCCACACGAAAACAACACCCCATTCAATATACAGACCAAGACATCCACCTTTACAATTCAGGTAAAAACAAAAATTAATAGTTAATCAGTAAACAGTGTAATCAAAGGCAACAATAACCCCAACACCCCCTTCCCCCACCCTCCCAATGTTCAATGGCAACCAATTCTCAAAAGTGCATGATAAACAATCCCCATCAATTGTAGAACCCGTCCTTCACCCCCTCAGCTCAAACCTCACCTTCTCGAGAGTCAGAAATGCCAGTAGATTCCCCCACCAAGCTGAGGCACAGGGCGGAGAAGCTGACCTCCACCCCAACAGGACCCACCTCCGAGCAATCAGCGAGGCGAAGGCCAAAACATTTCCCCCTGCCCCAGCCTGCTGCCCGGGCCGGCCCGACATCCTGAAAATGGCTTTGAGGGGCCAAGTTCAAGTGCGCGACCCCCGAGATGACACTGACAATCTTCCTCCAATTCTTCTCCAGCTTCGGACAGGACCAAAACATATGTACATGGTTTACGGGGCTCTGCCCACAGCGCTCACATATGTCCTCAACTCCCTCAAAGAGTCGGCTCATCCTCGCCCTCATGAAGTGCGCCCTACACACGACCTTCAGCTGTATCACCCTCAACCTCGGGCATGAGGTTGAGACGTTCACCCTCCGGAGCACCTTACACCAGTCTTTCGTAGCCTCCCCCAACTCTTCCTCCCACTTGGCTTTGATCCCCTCAATGGAGACCCTGTCCTTCCCCAAAATCCTCCCCTAGATCACGAACACCACCTCCTTCTATATTCACCCTGCCTTCAATACTTCTTCCAACAATGAGGGGGTCGGTGCTTTCGGGAAGCTCTGAATCTCCTTCCTAGCAAAGTCTCGGAGCTAAACTCTTCCTCTTGCCCCAATCTATATTTCTCCCCCAACTCTTCCAACCTCGCAAAACATCCCCCCCGAAACAGATCTTTTAAAACCCTAATCCGAAACCTCCCTGGCTCAAACCTTTGATTCCTCCTCATCGGCATCTCCCCTGACCCAGCCTCCTACTTACAAATGCTGCCTCAACTGCCACCAAGTCATCAGTGTTGCCACCACCACTGGATTCCCAGAATATTTACCTAGGGCCATCGGGAGTGGTGCTGTTACCAACACCCTCAACCCTGGCCCTCTACACAGACCCTCCTCCTTTCTAACCCACTGGGATTCCCCCCTTCCAACCCAACTCATCACCTTTTTGGCATTCGCCACCTAATAGTAATATAATAAATTCAGGATGCCCCACACCCCATCTGCCACCTCTCTGCAGGACCACCTTCCTAATTCTAGCTACTCCCCCCCCCCCCCCACCCCCCCCACCCCCCAAATAAACAAAGTGATCGACATGTCCACTTCCTTAAAAAATGCCTTCGGCAAAAAGACCGGAAGACCGGCAGGCACTGAAATAGAAATCGCGGCAACACATCCATTTTAATCGCCAACACCCGACCTGCCAGTGAGAGAGAGGCTATCCCACCTTGCTAAATCCGCTTCCCCCCATCAAGCCAGTAAAATGGTACCTATGGAGCCCCCCCTGCCCCGTCCCATGCCACCTGTACCCCAAATACCTGAAGTGGGTTGCCACCCTGTGAAATGGCAGCCCTCCCACCTCCTCCCCACTCCCGGCCGGGACACCACAAAATATTCACTTCTTTTCCAGGTTCAATTTATATCCTGAAAAAGAACCAAAAATTGGGGGAAGATCCATTATGTTCCCCATCGATGCACTCAGCTTTTATATATATAACAATATATATATATAAAGAGACACCCAATGTTCCACCCCCCCTTAATGTTCCCAAACTCCTTAAAGCTATAGGCTGAATCGCAGAGGGGACATAGAACACCCCTGCCTGTTGCAGAGCAAAGTACCCCAAACTCTTGTTGTTTATGCGGAACTCGCCATTAGTTCCTTCTATAACAGCTCTACTCGCTACGTGATTCATGGCCCGATCACAACGCTCTCAAGAACCACCATCAAATACCCCATTCTACTCAATCATTTTCTTTTTCTGTGTCCAGCGCAATCAGCCAGGTCCCTCAGCCAGCGTCATGACATTACATTTAATAACCTCCGAATATTTGAGGATAGCTGCCTTCCTTTCATGAACCCTGTCTGGTTCTCCCCTATAACCTTCAGGAAGCATCCCTCCAACCTCGCTGCCAGCACCTTCACTAGGATCTTTGCGTCAACATTCAGTAGTGATATAGGCCTGCACAACCCACACTCCGTCGGGCCCTTGTTTTTCTTTAACAGCAAGGAGATTGAGGCCTGCCCCAATTTTTGTGGTAGAACCCCCTTCGCTAACACCTCCTCAAACATTCCCACCATCAGCGGTGTCAGTTTGTCCTTAAATTTCTTGGAATACTCCACTGGGAATCCACCTGGCCCTGCCACCTTGCCCGATTGCATCCTCCCATTTGCTTTCTTTACCTCGTGTTTCCCCACGACCTCTCCAGTGTGGCCCTGTCTTCTTCCTCCAGCCTCGGCCCCAATTCCCTCCCCGCACCCGGCCCCAGGAAAAAACAAAGAAATCCCCTTCAAACAAGCAGACTCAGTGCAAACATAGAAACCCCAGAAAATCATCACTGCAAAAAATCCCAACTCCTACCATATCCAAATAGGCAACTTCACCCCATTTAAAACCTATAACACCACAAAATAAAAAATAGAACTATATACAATCTTCCATCCCTCCTCGCCTCAGTCCAAGACTAATTGTCAGTCCCATTCCTCAGTTCTGTCCCAATCCCTCTGCTTTCACAAATGCTTCCACCATCTCGAAGTAAAAGTCTTTGTAGTTGTAGGTTATCTCAACTTATCTGGGTGCACAATGCCGAATGGAACACTACTGTTATACAGTGCCATCTTCACTCGGCCGAAGGCCGCCCACCTCCTCGCCAACTCCAACCCATTAGATACGTACACCAGCTCCAGCTCACTGCACCTCCCGCTTCTGCTTTGCCCAACTCAGGACCTTCTCCTTCATGTAGTACCTATGGAAACAAATAATCACCGCTCTTGGCGGCTCATTAGCCTTTGGTTTAGGCCTCAATGACCGATGAACCTGATCCAGTTCCTCGAGGGAGGAATCCTCCCCCTCCCCCCCAACAGCTCCGCCAACATCTTGGCAAAGTACTCCGTCGGCCTCGGGCCCTCCACCCCTTCAGGCAGGCCCACGTTCCTTAGATTTTGCAGCCTAGATCTGTTTTCCAGATCCTCCACCTTGGCTTGCAGACACTTGTTGGCCCCCACCATCCTCTGCAGCTCCTCACCGATCGAGGTGAGCTGATCATTGTGTTGCGACAAGGCCTCATCCACTCCCTTCAGTTTCTCATCCTGCTCACGCATCTCGGCCGATGTCCCCGACACCGCTGTCTTCACCGGGACATTCACTTCCACCACCAGCAACTTCAATGCTACCATCATCTTCTTCCTCATCAGCTCCATGTGCTTTGCAAACTGATTTTCAAATTCCACGACCATCACCTTGGTCATCTTTTCTGCTGTGAACAGTGCGGCTCCACCCAGCGACCCAGCATCCGCCATCTTTCCAGTTGCCGAGCTGACCCGTTGCACTTGACGGCGAACCTTCACTTTCCCCCTTCTTCATGGCAACTTTCTTTTGGTTTTTGGACATCCCTCTCCTTCTTTATGCCTTCCTGCACTTATTTGATGAAAAATTGCCCCTGGGACCGGGCATTAAATTCTAAAAAATCAAGCCTCGAGCAGGGCCACCCAACGTGCGACTTTCTCCTACATGCTACCACTGGAAGTCACTGACATGCATTCCAGATGTTCCTTCACTGATTTTAGTGTTTAAGGCACACATTATAATTACCACATTAGTTGATCTAACTTGATCATAACCCTTCAGGATGTTGTCATAAAAAGCCTCTATTTCCTGCTGACCGTGATAGAATTCCTACAATGCAGAAGGAGGTCATTCAGCCCATCGAGTCTGCACCGACCCTCTTGACCTTACCTAGGCCCACTCCCCCACTCTATCCCCATAACCCCATAACCCCACCTAACCTGCACATCCATGGACACTAAGGGGACAATTTAACATGGTCAATCCACCTGACCTAAACTTCTTTGGACAGTGGGAGGAAGGAGGAGCACCTGGAGGAAACCCACGCAGACATGGGGAGAACGTACAAACTCCACACAGACAGTCACTAAAGACTGGAATTGATTCTGGGTCCCTGGCTCTGTGAGGCAGAGGGTCTTTTGTGTTGCAGCATCAACTTGTACGACAACCAAATCAAAGGATTTTTTCGAGCTTACGCAGTGTTAACTCTTTTTGAGATTGACCAGTAAACTTGAAATGATCTATTGTATCTTATTTGTACGAGGATTCCTACTCCATTTTTATGTTTCTCACCTCCTGAGAAGTATTCTTCTTTTCCATCTTACCAGATTCTAATTATCTTACTTCTGCAAGTCCTAGTAAGTCAATAGAATAGGCAGAATCTTACCACAATTTGGCAAATGTCAGGCTCAGACTTAAAACTGTCATATAGCTCTCCAGTTGTACAGACTGGGCGGGATTCTCTGACCCTCCGCGCCGAAATCGTGCCCGGCGCGGGGGCAGAGAATAACCGTTCACGCCGGAAATCTGGCGTGACAGTGCTTCCGCGATTATTCGCGCACTCGCCAGTTGCTCGCGCGAGGTCAACGTGGCACCATTCGGGGGCCGTTGGAACAGGCCCCCACGGCGATTCTCCGTGGTCGACCGGCCGAACTCCCACCGTCATGGTTCACATCAGGTACCACCGGTGGGAGCTTGGACCTGTAGCCGCGATGGTGGTCCTGGTGGGTGGTATCTGACTCCAGGGGGGGGTCTCAGCAGTGGCCAGGCCCAAGATCAGGGGCCACCGATCGGCGGGCCATTGCGATCTGGGGGGGGACCTTCTTACTCCACACAGGCCCGCTGTGTGGCTCCGCCATGTTAGTGGGGCCTGCACCTCGGTGGGCCGCCGAGCACATGCGCTGGACAGCAGGGCCCTGCCGGCAGCCAGAGCTGTGGAACGCAAGCCGGAGCCCTACTAGCCCCCTGGAAAATGAAGAATCACCCTGGACTTTCGAGGAAAAAGTCTGGAGTGATTCGCACCCGTTTTCCAGCTGGCATGGGGACTTAGTCCCCAAAAGGGAGAATCACGCGCTTGTTTTCTCTCCAGAGTCACTTTAAAGAGAAAAGAAACGTGCTTTATGCTGGCACTCTAGTGGGGCAGGTACTGAAAGAACTGGCAACCACAGAAATCAGGGCGCCATTTTTAAAGGGTGCCCCGATCAGCACTGCAACCCAACGGTCCCCAGCCCCCACCTCGAGAAGCCTTTACTGAGCTCATTAATCAATCCTATCTCCTTACACATTACCAGGTTCAAAATAGCCTGTATCCTGGTTGGTTGGTTGGTTCCAGAACATTCTGTTCTAATTCATAGAGCCGGAATAAGCGCTATGAATTCATCCTCCAGGCTACCTTTGCCAATTGTATTTGTTAAATCTATATGAAGCTTAAAATCTCCCATTATTAATGTTGTACATTTCTTAGAAGCCTCCATTTTTTCTTGATTTACTCTCACCTACAGTATAGCATATATAATAAGGTTTGGCTCAGAGCCCAAGAAGCTATTAGAATACCGGAACACCTGCACTCCAGGGGAAACATCATTTGATTGACAGCGCAGGGTCTGTGGTCTCTGCAGTCAATTTCATGATGTTTGTTTACACAAGTTTAAAGGATTTGTGATTTGTGACTCTTGAGACTTCAAAGGATGATTGAAATTTTTATTAGCCTGTAAGACAGACTTTTTTTCAATGAGAAAGTTCTCAATGAATTATTTCTATTTAAATGTTTTTACACATTCCACTATATACTACAGATTTCATTGTTTCTAGAATGTGTACAGTGGCTCAATGATCATGGAAATGCTGTATCTTGGCATTAGGAGCAGTGGGGAAGGGCATCATTGGGGTATGAAGGGCCATGGAGGGTGGGTGGAAGGGCAGAGCCTGGCATAGGGAACATATGAGGCATATGCACTGGTTTGGGGGATGTAACCTGCCTTGGTGGGAATGAAGGGGACCTTTTGAACTTATCTTTCAAAAGATCCCCTCAGGCAGACAAGGGTTCGGGATTTGTGTAAGGTGCCGTGAACCACGAGTCTTTAACTAACTGGCCCAACTCCATGAAAATTGCAGAGGAGATACCTACTTCCACAATGGAGCCGGCCAGGTCAGGAGTGTCGAATTTGAGCTTTTGACAAGAACCAGCTTGTACCCGTTAAAGGCAATCCCAAAAATCGCACAACCCGTGAATAGGGACCTGCCTGCCATTTGTTAAGGAGTCTCAACTCAACCCAACTTGATGAAAATCCAAGCCATTGTTCTGCAGTAGCTTATCTTGCCATTAAGAATTCACTTACACAGTAACAGACATGCCCTCTTTTTTCCTGCCTCCTATACGTGGGAATCTAATGAGTTAGTAATAGAACTTCTTACTGTTCATGTGTTTTAATGCTGAGTCTCTCAGTATCAGGAGGGCATAACTTCCTGGACATAACTTCCTGATTTCAGCACTTAACTGCATATGTGTGGATTCTGAAAGCTGTTGCCCAATTTACAACTTACTAACAATAAACGTTAATAGCTTCTCCGCTAATCTTACCTCAAACTCTGGGACATACTAAATGAGAAAAGAAAGACAAAGAAAGTAGCATTGAAAAAGTAAATCTAAATTAGGAAAACAAAAATTAACAATTTTAATCAACTTCAATTATGTTTAATTAAATGTCGTGCATCTGTTCACCAAAGACTTTTGGGACTGACTGATGTCAATGGTCCTGCTGAGCTTACTCCATTATATTTAGGCAAATTAAAAAATGTTGTTTTGAAAATTGGTGACACTTGCCAAGGCACTATTTTTTGCCAATCTCTGGTTGCTGTCAAGAGCATTAATAGTCAGCAACTACATTGTGGGGGGCTGTAGGTCAGACTGGGTAAGGGACTGAAGGACATGAGTGACCATTTAAGTTTTCGGCAACATTTATGGTTATATTTGTATGGTGCACCCCCAAAAATACCAGATTTGTGAATCCAATTTCTCAATTTGCAATGGTGAGAGTAGAACTGGTTCCTAAATCCAGTACCTTAATGCCCAAACTGTACCACAAATGATTTTTTCAAAAATCATTCATGGGACGTGGGCGTCCACGTTGCAGACTGCGCCAGCATTTATTGCCCACCGGGGCACAGTTAAGAATCAATCACGTTGCTGTGAATCTGGAGTCACATGTAGGCCAGACCAGATAAGGACTGCGGGCGCAATTCTCTGCACTCACGACGGTGCGGAGAATAGCGGAGATCGTAAAATTTTACGGCCACACTAGTCCGACGCCCTCCCTCTATTCTCCCCCCCCCCCCACGCTCGACTCCCGATACGAATCGGTGCCGCCGTTTTTTTTACGGCCAGCAGCGATTCTCAGCTGGCCGATGGGCCGAGTTCCAAGCCCTTTACGGCTGTTTTTACGAACGGCAAACACACCTGGTCTGGCCGTTCGTAAAAACGGCCGTAAAGTGCCGATTTTTAAAACCATGGCACCGATTGGCACGGCAGTACCACGGCCGTGCTAAGGGTGCCATGGGCCCGCGATCGGTGGGCACCGATCGCGGGCAGCGGGTCCGATACCCGCGCACTCTTTGTCCTTCCGCCGCCCCGCTGTATCACTTCGCGGGGCGGCTGAGGGGCATCCCGGCCCGCGCATGCGCGGGTTTCGCGCAAATGCGCGATGACGTCATCCGCGCATGCGCGGGTTGGAGTCTTCCAATCCGCGCATGCGCGGCTGACGTCATATGTCGTGTCAGCCGGCGCAAACTCTGGCAAGCGGGCTTAACGAAATTCGTTAAGCCCGCGATGCCGGAGTTTATGGCGGCGGCATGCTAGCCCCGACCGGGGACCAGAATCGGTTCCCGGTCGGGGAGGGGGGGGCTGGCGTCAAACCCGCCCAGATTTGATGCCAGCCTTACGATTTCTCCCTGTGTGGGAGAATCGCGCCCTGCATATTTCCTTCCCTAAAAGACATAAGTGAATCAGATGGGTTTTTATGACAATTGACAATGGTTTCATGATCACCATTAGACTTCATTCCAAATTTTTATTGAATTCAAATTTCACCATCTGCAGTGGCGGGATTTGAACCTGGATCCCCAGAGCATGACTCTGGGTCTCTGGTTTACTAGTCCAGTAACAATACCACTCTGCCATCGCCTCCCTTTGAATCATAGTTCATCCTTCTTTAAAATAGTTTTCCTTTTACTGCCGAACTTATAATATGATACAAAAAACTTTAATTGGACGAATGGTACAAAATAATGTACTATAACCTTTTCCTGTTTAGTTGAAAATATTCTAGCATCTTTAGCTTGGAGCAAGAATGACGGAAGAACTGTATTTTTATGGGAAGAGAAGGACGACATGGGTCACTTCACATTCACCTCCAGCAGTACTGTTCCAAACATGCCATTTTGATAATAGCTTTCTCTACTGCTTTGGTCTAATACACAGTTAATAGATAATATCTTGCAGGTTTTCCCATATATGTACAGTAGTGCAGAGGTCTCTTCCAGTAGTTTATGAATTTAATATATGCTGTTCGCTTCAGGAATTTTTTTGCTGTGTAATGAATCCTAAAGGAGATACAAACGCACTCCAGACAGCAGCTGCATTTTTGACCCCTTGCTATTACCCACAGCTTTATGCTGACAATAAAAAAAACATTTTTACAAATGTTCCATCAGGGATCATTTTTGGACATCAGCCTTACCCAGCTACAGATGTGCCTATCACTTAAATCGACAATTGACTCAAGTTGGCAAGTTATAGAGTGCAGGCTTTTTGAACATTGTTCTATAATTTCAGCTAATCGAGTTTCATTGTAACTTGGTATGTTCAAAGTAAAGGACCTTCATTAGCAGAAATTATAGGATACCATGGCGTTGATACTTTCAGGATTGTGGGGTGGGATCAGGGGAGCATGTTTGCAGGGGGGAAATCCAGGAAAAACAGCAGGATCTCATTTTTTTAACACTGTTTCCAATACAGAGGTAGACTTGTGGAAAAGCCAGCTGTAGAAGGCTGCATCCAAGGAATGGAGAGAGGAAACCGGGAAAGATAGCACAGTTGATAGTGGTGGGAGGGAAATTAAACAAGCAATCAGGAGGGAGGGGCTTATCATTCCATGTAACTATAAGAAGAGACAGAGCAGCAAAGAATGATAGAGAATGAATGAGCACTTAACAGGGATACATACTATTTGAGGTTAATCACGCATAGAACATACAGACAAGATCCTATAAAGTTCTTAGTAGGGAGAAGTGTATTAAAAAAAAAGTGTGCTTTCTTTGGAGGCAAAATAGGAACTCCATCATCAACGACAGGACCTCATCCATGCTCATCTGCCTGTTCTCCCAGAGGTTATGGAATTGATGGCTGCATTTGCCGTTTATGACACTGGATCATTTCCAGCAATCATCATGAGGACAAGGTGGGAGGTTTGGGAGAGTGGCCTAAATTGCTGGAAAGGATATTACAAGGTACAAGCCTCTACCAACGTGGTCATTCAAAGACTGCTATGACCTTAAGAGAGACCTGTACAGTATGTAGCCTTCTGTTCCCTGCTAAACATCACCGTGTAAAAAGACTTGAACTTGGACTTATCTGAGGAAGCAGCATTAGGAGCTTCAAGGGCAGAGAAACATCGAGGAGAACATCACAATGACCATATCCAAAATCACAGCAACTGCATCACAGCACACACATCAACAAAATCTGCTTATCACAGGTCCTCTAGTTTCCAGTTGGTCTCCAAATTTCTGTGTTATAGGTAAACAAAGAAATTATGAACGAACTAAAATTGGGGCCTTCATGTGCGATAAAAATTAGAACAGAATAATGGAGTGAAATTAAATAAATAAGAAAACGAGGATGTGGTATGAGGTGAGAATTTCAAAAAATATTAAAAGAAACAGTAAAGTATTCAACATACATCACAGTAAAAAGGGTCAGATGTAACCTTCGGAAGCATAGTGAGGTGAAAATGGCAGTATATTTAACAAGTATTTCACTTCACTGTATACAGAAGAGACATTTTTGGGAAAGATTAAATCATCTCAAAAGTGAAATGAGAGATATTTGAAAAAGGCAACGTGCCAAGATCTGATGAGACACACAAAGGATTCCAAGTGACATAGTGAGGCTGTGGGTGTGGAAAAAGGAGTAGAGATTGTGGGAAAGTACAGAGATTGTGGGGAAGAACTAAAGGAGACAGGTCCACAGGTCTGTTATTTTAACATAAGCGATGGAGAAAATTTTGGAATATTCAATTAAAGATAAAATTATTTAATACATGAAAATAAAATTAGAATCAGCCAATATGGATTTCAGAAAGGAAAGCTGTGCTTCTGTCAGAGATTTGAATGGTTGTGGCTTACATGAGTGGATGCAGCGTCTAAAGCAATTATCATGAGGGCATTTAAAAGAATGGATAGGTAGGTCGAGGAAAATGGAACTTCAGAAACTGTGGGCGAAATTCTCCGACCCCCAGCAGGGTCGGAGAATCGCCTGGGGGCACCTAAAATCCCGCCCCCGCCGTGGCAGAGATTCTCCGCCACCCGGGAAGTGGCGGGGGCAGGGATCTCGCCACTCCGATCGGAGAGGCCCCTGCGGTGATTCTCCGGCCCGGATGGGCCGAAGTCCCGCCGCTGGGAGGCCTCTCCCGCCGCCGAGGTTTAAACCACCTCTGGAACGGCGGGCTCAGCGGCGCGAGCAGGCCCCCGGGGTCCTGGGGGGGCGGGGGGCGATCAAACCCCGGGGGGTGCCCCCACGGTGGCCTGGCCCGCAATCGGGACCCCCCCCTCCGACTGCGGGCCAGTGCCCTGGCTGCACTATGTTCTTCCGCGTCCACCACGGCCTCCACCATGGCGGAGGCGGAAGAGAACCCCATATCGCGCATGCGCCGGCAGTGACGTCAGCGGCCAGTTGCCGCTGACATCACTGCCGGCGCATGCGCGGACCAGCGAAAGCCTTTCGGCCAGCCCTGCTGCCGGGGGCGCCGGTTTTTTGCGCCGGTCTTCTGGTCGCAACCGCTCCGGCGCGGGGCTGGCCCCCAAAGGTGGGGAGAATTCCCCACCTTTGGGGTGGCGCGACCCCTGAGTGATTGGCGCCACTCCCCTACTCCGGGACCCTCCGTCACGCCGGGTAGGGGAGAATGCCGCCCTGTGAACGTGATGGGTTTGTGGGATTTCAAGATTACTGCTCACATGGAGAATTAACGGGAGTACGGAAGGGCTGGGCCCAATATCCTGTTTCTATGGTGCAATGGGCGGCACGGTAGCACAGTGGTTAGCACTGTTGCTTCACAGCGCCAGTGACCCAGGTTCGATTCTCAGCTTGGGTCACTGTCTGTGGGGAGTCTGCACATTCTCCCAATCCTGCATGGGTTTCCTCTGGCCATTCCAGTTTCCTCCCACAAGCCCCGGAAATTGTGCTTGTTAGGTGAATTGGACATTCTGAATTCTCCCAAACAGGCGCTGCTGTGTGGCGACCAGGGAATTTTCACATTAACTTCATTGCAGTGTTAATGTAAGCCTCCTTGTGACACTAATAAATTTTAAGATTAAATGGCAGGTAATTACACATTTAACATAATTATTCATATCCCCAAACTTCTACTCCACTCACCTTTAAATAAAGAACCAATCTTCCCGTCCGGTACTCATCAGAACATGGCAACAGGTGCTATCTCATTACCGCTATATGACAATGCCATTGAATAAGTGAGCTCACATTAAAGGACCGTGGATCAACAGGGATATCCACTGCTTGCTGAAGTCTAGGTCTGAGGCGTTCAAGTCAGGTGACCCTGACCTCTACAAAAAAGCCAGATATGATCCAAGGAGATCCATCAAAGATGCCAAAAGACAGAACCAGACCAAGCTGAGTCCCAGGCTAGCCACACGGACCCCCGTCGACTATCATAGAATTTACAGTGCAGAAGGAGGCCATTCGGCCCATCGAGTCTACTACACCGGCTCTTGGAAAGAGCACCCTACCCAAGGTCAACACCTCCACCCTATCCCCATAACCCAGTAACCCCACCCAACACTAAGGGCAATTTTGGACACTAAGGGCAATTTATCATGGCCAATCCACCTAACCTGCACATCTTTGGACTGTGGGAGGAAACCGGAGCACACGGAGGAAACCCATGCACACACGGGGAGGATGTGCAGACTCCGCACAGTCAGCAACCCAAGCCAGAATTGAACCTGGGACCCTGGAGCTGTGAAGCAATTGTGCTAATCACTATGCTACCATGACTATGGCAAGGTCTGCAAGACATAACGGGCTACAAGATGAAGGCATGTAAAATCGCCGGCTCCAATGCACCCCTCCCTGATGAGCTCAATGCATTCTATGCCCACTTTGAGAAAGAGGTCAGCGAGAGCACGCTCTCCACCCTGGAAGTCTCGGATGAACTTGTATATGAGGTCACCATTGCAGATGTCAGAGCAGCCTTCTCGAAGGTCAACCCATGGAAAGCCACTGGCCCGGATAGGGTACCTGGACGAGCACTCAGGTCTTGCGCGGATCAGCTAGCGGGGGTACTCGCAGGCATCTTCAACCTCTCTTGACAACAATCTGAGATCCCTATCTAATTCAAGAAGATGACCATCATCCCTGTACCAAAGAAAAGCCAAGCAGCGTGCCTTAATGACTATCGTCCAGTGGCTCTGACATCCATCATTATGAAGTGCTTTGAAAGGTTAGTCATGGCAGGAATCAACTCGGATTGCCTTGATCCACTGCAGTTCGATTACCGCTGCAACAGATCCACAACAGACACCATCTCCCTGGCCCTGAACTCAACACTGAAGCACTGAGATAACAAAGACACCTATGTCAGACTCCTATTTATTGACTACAGCTCAGCCTTCAACACCATTATTCCTTCGAAACTCATCTCCAAACACTGTGGCCTGGGCCTCGGCTCCTCCCTCTGTGACTGGATCCTGAACTTCCTAACCCACAGACCACAATCAGTAAGGATAGGCAACAACACCACCTCCACAATCATCCTTAACACTGGTGCCCCACAAGGCTGTGTCCTCAGCCCCCTATAACATAGACATAGAACATAGAACGATACAGCGCAGTACAGGCCCTTCGGCCCTCGATGTTGCACCGACATGGAAAAAATCTAAAGGCCATCTAACCTACACTATGCCCTTATTATCCATATGCTTATCCAATAAATTTTTAAATGCCCTCAATGTTGGCGAGTTCACTACTGTTGCAGGTAGGGCATTCCACGGCCTCACCACTCTTTGCGTAAAAAACCCACCTCTGACCTCTGTCCTATATCTATTACCCCTCAATTTAAGGCTATGTCCCCTCGTGCTAGCCACCTCCATCCGCGGGAGAAGGCTCTCGCTGTCCACCCTATCTAACCCTCTGATCATTTTGTATGCCTCTATTAAGTCACCCCTTAACCTTCTTCTCTCTAACGAAAACAACCTCAAGTCCATCAGCCTTTCCTCATAAGATTTTCCCTCCATACCAGGCAACATCCTGGTAAATCTCCTCTGCACCCGTTCCAAAGCTTCCACGTCCTTCCTATAATGAGGCGACCAGAACTGAACGCAATACTCCAAATGCGGCCGTACTAGAGTTTTTTACAACTGCTACATGACCTCATGGCTCCGGAACTCAATCCCTCTACCAATAAAGGCTAACACACCATAGGCCTTCTTCACAACCCTATCAACCTGGGTGGCAACTTTCAGGGATCTATGTACATGGACACCGAGATCCCTCTGCTCATCCACACTACCAAGAATTTTACCATTAGCCAAATATTCCGCATTTCTGTTATCCTTTCCAAAGTGAATCACCTCACACTTCTCCACATTAAACTCCATTTGCCACCTCTCAGCCCAGCTCTGCAGCTTATCTATGTCCCTCTGTAACCTGCAACATCCTTCCGCACTGTCTACAACTCCACCGACTTTAGTGTCGTCTGCAAATTTACTCACCCATCCTTCTGCGCCCTCCTCTAGGCCATTTATAAAAATGACAAACAGCAACGGCCCCAGAACAGATCCTTGTGGTACGCCACTCGTAACTGAACTCCATTCTGAACATTTCCCATCAACTACCACTCTCTGTCTTCTTTCAACTAGCCAATTTCTGATCCACATCTCTAAATCACCCTCAATCCCCAGCCTCCGTATTTTCTGCAATAGACGACCGTGGGGAACCTTATCAAACACTTTACTGAAATCCATATACACCACATCAACTGCTCTACCCTCGTCTACCTGTTCAGTCACCTTCTCAAAGAACTCGATAAGGTTTGTGAGGCATGACCTACCCTTCACAAAACCATGCTGACTGTCCCTAATCATATTATTCCTATCTAGATGATTATAAATCGTATCTTTTATAATCCTCTCCAAGACTTTACCTACCACAGACGTTAGGCTCACCGGCCTATAGTTACCGGGGTTATCTCTACTCCCCTACTTGAACAAAGGGACCACATTTGCTATCCTCCAGTCCTCTGGCACTATTCCTGTAGCCAATGATGACCTAAAAATCAAAGCCAAAGGCTCAGCAATCTCTTCCCTGGCTTCCCAGAGAATCCTAGGATAAATCCCATCCGGCCCCGGGGACTTATCTATTTTCACCTTGTCCAGAATTGCCAACACTTCTTCCCTACGCACCTCAATGCCATCTATTCTAATAGCCTGGGTCTCAGCATTCTCCTCCACAATATTATCTTTTTCTTGAGTGAATACTGACGAAAAGTATTCATTTAGTATATTATTACACTCCTATATACCTATGACTGTGTGGCTAAACTTCCCTCCAACTCGAGTTTCCAATTTGCTGATGACATCACCGTAGTGGGTCGGATCTCAAACAATGATGAGACAGAGTACAGGAATGAGATAGAGAATCTGGTGCAACAATAATCTCTCCCTCAATGTCAACAAAATGAAGGAGATTGTCATCGACTTCAGGAAGCGTAGGAGAACATGCCCCTATCAACATAAATGGGAATGAAGTAGAAAGGGTCGAGAGCTTCAAGTTTTTAGGTGTCCAGATTACCAACAACCTGTCCTGGTCCCCCATGCCGACACTATAGTTAAGAAAGCCCACAACGACACTACTTTCTCAGAAGACTAAGGAAATTTGGCATGTCAGCTACGACTCTCACCAACTTTTGCAAATGCACCATAGAAAGTATTCTTTCTGGTTGTATCACAGCTTGGTATGGTTCCTGCTCTGCCCAAGACGACAGGAAATTTCAAAAGGTTGTGAATGTAGCCCAGTCTATCTCGCAAACCAGCCTCCCATCATTGACTCTGTCTACAATTCCCGCTCCCTCGGAATTAAGGCAACCATCATAATTAAGGACCCCACGCACCCCGAATATACTCTCTTCCACCTTCTTCCGTCAGGAAAAAGATACATAAGCTTGAGGTCATGCACCAACCGACTCAAGAACAGCTTCTTCCCTACTGCCATCAGACTTTTGAATGGACCTACCTCGTATTAAGTTGATCTTTTCTCTACACCTTGGTATAATTGTAACATTATATTCTGCAGTCTCTCCTTCATTCCCTATGTACGGTATGCATTGTTTGTACAGCATGCAAGAAACAATACTTTTCACTGTATACTAATACATGTGACAATAATAAATCAAATCAAAACCTAACCTTCAGAAATAAGAAAGCACAATATATCGTATTCTCTTTTCATTCAATTAAGTCCAAAATGAAAATCAGCCAACCATTTTCTTCTTAATGCACTGCTTTATATTCCTTTCAGTTTCCTCTTCTAGTCAGTACAACCCAAGAGCCTGTATCGCAAGAGCTGTTTGGCTGCTTGTACAAAGGGATCATGGGAAAGCACTTTGCTTCATTCATGGGAGCAACTTCGCAGCTGCCAGCTGCATGTCTCAAACTTGTTCAGGACACCGTAATGTTATCTCCTACATGCCACCAATATGGTGTTCTAATGGAGAATGGTGGAGGCCTGCCACATGGGTCAATGTCCATGAACACCTCTGTTACTTAACATTCTTACTGTGTAAAAGACAATTATACCATAATCATTTTAGTCATTCTGCATGAGAACAATTCTTTAAAAAAAAAAATTAGAGCACCCAATTCATTTTTTCCAATTAAGGGGCAATCTGCGTGGCCAATCGACCTACCCTGCACATCTTTTGGGTTGTGGGGGCGAAACCCACGCCAACACGGGAGAACAATTCTAATTATATTCAAAACCTTATCAGTTTCCAGAGCAGAAAACCACCTACAGATTTTATTAATTCATTCTATTCAATCAATCTAAACCATAAGTCTTATCATCACATTTGTATATCAAAGTGACCTGGAGGGTTTGTTTGCAGCATTGTAATTCTAAGAGACAGGCTTTACTCCTAAGCACTGCTAAAGGGATCCATGGTGAGTTGTCTTGGCAGCAGACAGACTTCCAATAACCATTTTGTTAGCAACTCTATCTCGCCGACTGACAAGACAGGTGGCTCAAAACCCCTTTATACAGGAGGTACTCCACAGGAAGACCATTGACGATAAGGATGCTGGATTATAGCCACAGTGGTTTTAATCAGGCAACACCAGAAGAACCTTGTCCATTGTCAGCCAAGCAGATGGGCTCACAGCTTTACCTTATAATGATATTAAGCTTGTCATCAATACAACTGAGTTTACTTAAAACAGCATTCAGAACCCATAACCTGCCAGAAAAGCTGCTTATGTATAAAAGAAACAGTAAAAATTGGCGTTTAGGAAATACTTCAAAGATATTTGCAGAATTTTGTGTCTGAATGATTTAAAATTTGTGGAGAAAAGTATTTTGGTTTAATTTGATCTTTGTCCACTGCTCTCCACTAATTTATTTCAACTATAAATGTTATTCACAGCAATTATGCCAATAATATAGAGTGAGCGTGTGTAGTCTTTTTCAACATAAGCAGTATATTCATGCAAGAAGCAAATGTCTGTAAACCCAACTCTTTATGTTCACGATTTTTCTTCCAATTTAAAAATAAGCTGTTGCTTCCTCAGCCCTCAACTGGTGAAGGAAATGGGTAACTGAGCCAAACATCACAGGAAGTTCTCAGCTTTCAATGCTGTTACTGTGTTGAGTTTGTTGATTGCAGCTGAGGAGATGGTAGAGATGTTGCAAATACCCTTGGCTAGTAAAGAACAATCCAGCAGAAACCTCAGAATCAGTCTTGGCTCCAATGCAAACTTGTGGTTGAATAGCCTACTGGAAACTCATCAGTAATAACCATTTTGATAAACCACTGGATGGTGACTCACACTTATGGAATTGTATCCAGCTAAAAGTCAACACCAAGGAGCAAGGGAGGGGAAAAACCTAACAAAAGTGTTCAAAATGAAAACTATTTATTATGTAGCAGCTAAAGATATGAGGGATCCTCGGCTTTATAACCAGGGATGTGAAGTAGAACTTTTACTGACCGGACTCCTGGGGGGTTGTGGGGGGGGGGGGGGGGGGGGGGGCACATGAGTGGGGTGCCAGGGGAAGGAAGTGCTGTTTGGGGGGGGGTAAGTTTCAATTGGAAGGTTCGGCGGTGAGTTCAAAGGCTTTGTCGTGGAAGACATGGGGGGAGGGGGCTGGGGAAAATAAAGGAGCAAATAAAAGGAAAATAGCTTCCATTGGCTGAACGGACAATAACCAGACGCATAGCTTGAAGAAAATGGCAAAAGAGCCAGAGACGGTGTGAGGAAATCCTGTTTGATGCAGCGAGTGATGAGGATTTGGAATGCAATGCAATCAGTGCAAGTCTCCAGAGGCCACAAAAAAGGAAAAGTGGTAAAATAAATTAGAATCAACCAAAAGTGAAAAATAAATGTGAATACAAAAAAACATAAACAGGCGCACACATTCACACTTTCCTGAGTTCAACGTTGCTGGAAATGGGCATGCTGGAGTCAGGTATGTAATTTTTTTAATTTTGGCACTTCATCCAAAATTCATTACTAAAGGTAAATCTCTACAAGCTTGCCTCAAGAAAATCACAAAAGCCATGACTTTGCTGCCACAACTTTGGGGGTAACCTCTTGAAACTGCTGGGATCCTGGTCATTCTGCAGTATTTTATGATTTGGCCTATTAAAGCTGGAGCCTTTGTCAACCTTAAACTTTGTGATTGTTGTAAGGAAGAGCGAGGTCAGGGCTAGGCATACCTCCCTCACAATTGGTGGCTGTAAGGATCATGGTCTGGAGGAATGAAGAACCAGACAACCACTCCTCTCTATCCGATCTGGCACTCTTCAGCTGAACTTGCTGACCTTTTAGATAAATGCATCCCCAGTGGCACTTCCAGTATTGGTGTGTCCTGGGCTTAGGGGTGGTAATTTTGTGTGTGTGAAATGGCCCATCATCACTGTCCAAGTTTCAGGCAGATTAGATAAAAACATAATGGGCAGTATTTTTGGGCCTTATGATGTTATGATCCAGTCAATGACGCACCCCTACCATGGATTTCGCAGTGGTGAGTGGGATGTTCAACAGGAAACCCCGTTGACATGGCACGGCCAGAAGATCCCACCACTGTCCAATGGGGAGCTGCCCTCCACCACTGCAGGCACATTACGGAGGTGGGGGGGGGGGGGAATCCCACCCATCATGTAGTCACAGAAGAACCTGACTCACATATCCAAGTGTTACATTTCAAACCTTATTTGGGAGCTTGTCAAACCTGCATGCAGTTTTGACAATTCTGAGATATAGGATGCCTGATGTAAACAACCCTTATTGGAAATTTGTTAGGCAGCAGTAAGGACCCTTGTCATGATATAAGATGTGTATTTTACCCCTCTCCTAAACATTTAAACATTTTAGTTTTTCGCTCTCATGAGTCTTTGTATTAGTTGATGCGTATATAAATACCTAACCCTTTATACATGAAAAAAACAGGCTGTAACTGTCAATTATTGTTAAACAAAAACATAGGTGGCTGCTACAGTGCATTGCTACAGTACTACAGACCATCTGGTGTCGCTCAAAAAAAAGTTACCATCTCTTCTTGCAGTTCCAACATACGTCATTATTGTCATTTCCCAAGGGCTATTATTATAGCTGAGCCCATTATGAATGTATGGCTGAGTTTCAAAGGACGCAATTTAACCACCGCATTGGGCCCGGTGCAAATCTGGGCATGCCGGAGTTTTCTATCTAACTGGCCCGCTCTCAATGACAAAGAACAAAGAACATTACAGCACGGGAACAGCCCTACGGCCCACAAAACTTGCCTAAAAGAACTGTATCCCTCCATTCCCCGCACATTTATGTGTCTATCAAGATACATCTTAAACATTGCTATCATGTCTGCCTCCACCACCTCAACTGGCAATGCATTCCAGGCACCCACCACCCTCTGCGTGAAAACCTTTCCACGCACATCTCCCCTAAACATTCCCCCTCTCTCCTTGTATTTGAGTCTTCCACCCTGGGGAAAAACCTCTGACTATTCACCCTGTCTATGCCTCTCGTAATTCTGCAGACCTCAGTCAGATCTCCCCTCAGCCTCCGTTTATCCAACGAAAACAATCCAAGTTTATTCAACCTCTCCTCATAGCTAATACCCTGCAGACCAGGCAACATCCTGGTGACCCTTCTTTGCACTCTCTACAAAGCATCCACGTCCTTCTGGTAGTGTGGCGACCAGAACTGCATGCAATAGTCCAAATGTGGCCTCACTAAAGTTTTATACAACTGTAAAATGACCTATTAGCTCTTGTTCTCAATGCCCCGGCCGATGAAGGCAAGCATGGCTGCATGCCTTCTTGACCAACTTATCTACCTGCATTGCCACTTTCATGGAACTATGGACTGAACACCCAGATCCCTCTGTATGTCAGTGCTCCTAAGGGTTGTACTATTTACTGTATAATTCACACCTGAATTTGATCTTCCAAAATGCATCACCCGGCATTTGTCTGAATTGTACTCCACCTGTCATTTCTCTGCCCAACTTTCCAGGTTGAGGGTCGCTCTGGGCTGGAGATGTGGGGTGGGGGGAGTGGGGTTGGGGGGTGAGGGGCTTTTCATCTGTGAGGCCTTCAAGCCATTTTTAAATATTGTGGATACCCATAACTGGGGCAACTACAGCTGCTGCTTGCCTGTCCTACCAAACAGTTGCAGCATAGAGCCCTGCTCTTGGTTATATGCTAAAAGGTCACTTTAACTCCATTTGACTGTGAGCAGTGTCTAGCTTCACAGCTGAAGGAATTGGCCTTGTTAGTTGTGAGAGAACTTCACAGTTCTCAAGTGGCTTCTCGTGGGTACATGTGCCATGTCTCAGACGATGATTATTGCATTGCATTTCAAACTTTGAAGCCTGAAAAGTTAGTCTGATCTCTAGAAGTGTCAGCACCATCGAGGCAGCAACCAACAATCAAGCATGCAAGAGCGGGGCTTCAGCACTAGAGATATCCTTGCAACCAAAGGATAAGTGTGTGGATCAGGGGAAGGGCACCTGAGCACAGTCTCCCTAATGTTCCTGGCAGGGATCCTGCTGTGGTCAGGGGTGAGCGTGCAGAGCGAGGTTCCACTGGAGGACCACGAGAGGGGTTTTTGGGCTGCCAGTGCGATTAGCTATGAGTTTGGTGAATTTCCTGTGATTGGCTAGAATAAAATGTACATGGTGAATTCTGTGTGTTACTATGGATATCTTCTGGGAACTCATCCCTGCAGGTGGGTGGGAGGTGCGACAGTAATAGCTCTGGATATTACCACAATTTATTGGACAGACATTGAAATGGAAATCATCTCAATGTTCCTGCAGCCTAATCTCAGGTTTCAGTTTTGATCATTTTTAAGAGCAAACCAGTGGCACAAGGGGATTCTAATGTGTAAATCAAATTTAAAGGGTTGGAAACAGGTATAGGGAAGTGCATCGTAAAATTCTGAACACCTTCGGAGAGCCGCGAAAGATATCTTAACCCATCAGCAGTTTTCACATGAAGCTCTTTGAAGATGAATATTCAACGTATATAGTTCTGGAAATTCAATTTAAAAGTTTTAAAATGTAGAAGATCGTAATTGATGTTTCACAATATTTATTAAAGTTGTTCACATGGGATGAAGGAATAATTAGCAAACCTGTAAATCAGAACAAGTTTAAAAATAGCTTCTTTTTATCACCTCACCAATTCCCTCAATGTTTAGTTGGAAATTCAGCAAAATTCTGATTCCGTTGCGATGACATTGCAATGACAAAATTGTATCGCCACTTTGCTCTACTCATTTCACAGGTTATAAATAGAATATAGATAGAATCGTAGAACATTGAGATGTGATAAATATCTCCCCGAAGAAGCTGGCCAGAACTCAATCAGGCAGATATACTTCACATTTCACAGTCAGTCATGGTAGATGTGTTATTCCTATTTTTCAATCCAAACAAAAATCTGACTTTACTTGAAAAACGTAAACAATAAAATGTAATTAGCTAAACTATGCAGTTTATTTGAGGCACTTTTAAAGTGTTTTAGAAGCTACTGGAATAAACGACGCTTGGCAAAAATTCTCACTCGAATATGATCTGCCCTTGGAGAGGCCTTAAATTATTTATTCAGCTGTGCAGGTATTATTTTAAATCACTTCCACTTCAATCTTTGATTGTATTACTATTTACATTGTCTCTTTCCTCCCCATCACAACTTCGGAAGGCAAAATTCTTTTAATTTCTGATTCCAACCAGGAATCAGATAGTGTGTTGAGAATGATGAAACTATAATTTTTAAGTACAACTAAAGGCCATCACATCATTTCTGCAATGAATAGAAAGTGGTAGAAGTTTGATTATAAAATATGAGCATGTAAATAAACTGGAGGCTGGAACTGGGTAACCTTTCTGGTAAGAGTGTGTTAGAGGGGTTGCGAAATAAGCTGAGATCCAAATACACCAAGTCTCAAGCTGCGCTGTCAGTATCTGTGACACCTTAAGGAGTGGAACCACTCTCTAACCCTAGTAAGGACCCCACATCAGAGGGGGCACTACCAGCTTTGGGAATGCACCCTCAGCCTCACAGGCACGCAGCCCAATGAGGCTGAAGTATGTAAGGATCATTGTACGGATCTGGAGCATGGAAGCAGCCTGGACTATGCCAAAATTCCATGCCTTCCAAGGAGTGGAACTTTCCCCCCCCCCCCCCCCCCCATACCCCATAACTATCCATGTGATCAGCTATTGACAGAATGCAGGAATTTGAACCAAATTGCGTGGCTCATTCTTGAAAATCAGTGATCGGATTCAACTGCTTCAACTTGTGGCAGCAAGAAATTCACACTTATTCAGTTATCAAAGTAAGAAGTCTTACAACACCAGGTTAAAGTCCAACAGGGTTGTTTCAAATCACTAGCTTTCGGAGCACAGCTCCTTCCTCCTTGAGGAAGCGAGTGATTCGAAACAAACCTATTGGACTTCAACCTGGTGTTGTAAGACTTCTTACAGAAGGTAATGGAAGTGGGGGTCGCTGAGTATTTTTAAGGCAGTGGTAGATTGATTCCCTTGCCTAACAAGAATCTAAGTTTACTGTGGATAGATGGGAACACGGAACTTGAAACAGAAACTGATCAGACAAGAGCCTACTGAATGGCAGGACAAAGTTGAGGCGCAGAATGACCTCCTTCTGCTCATATTTTATATGTATAACGTAACATTTCATCACAAACCATAATGGAACAAATGTTATTTCAACTACACCTAGAAAAAGTAAGGGTGCAATTTTCCCAAAATATGAGTCTGGCCCTTCTCTGGTGGCAAGATTCTCTGGTCCCACTGACTGCGCACCCTCACTTGCAGGCATCCTGGTGGCATGGAGTGGCTTCAATGGAAAATCCCATCATTGGGAGCAGAGGGCGGGATCCTCTACTCGGCGGGGCGGGGGGTCCCGGTGCCGAGGAGTGGCGTCAACCACTCCGGCGTCAGGCTGCCCCAAAGGTGTGAAATCCTCCGCAACTGCAGCAGTTAGGCCGGCCCTGGAGTTGTTTGCACGCGCCGGCCGGCGGGAAAGGGGTTTGGCGCCACACCAATTGCCGCCGAAGGTCCTCCGCCTGTCGGCGCGAGTTGGCGCATGCGTGTGTATTCGGCATCCCAGCACATGCTCAGGGGCTTTCATCTCCGTGTCGGCCATTCCGGAGGACCACAGCGGCCGACCCGGAACAATAGAGTGCCCCCACGGCACAGGCCTGCCCGCGAATCAGTGGGCCCCGATCGCAGGCCAGGGCTGTGTGGGGGCACCTCCCGGGGCCAGATCACCCTGTGCCCCCCCCCCCCCTCCGAGGTCCCGGAGGCCGCCAGGTCCTGCCGGTACCGACCTACTCTAATTTACTCCGGCGGGACCGTCAAAAAAAAACGGGCGGCCACTCGGCCAATCGTGAGCCAGAGAATCGCAGGGGGCCACTGCCAGCGGCCGCCGACTGGTGCGGCGTCTTTCCCGCCCCCGCCAAATTCCCTGCGCTGGAGAATTCGGCAGCCGGCGGGTCGGGATTCATGCCGTCCCCCGGCAATTCTCCGACCCGGCAGGGGGTCTGAGAGTCCCGGCGCTAGAGAACGGCGTGCCGCATCGCGCTGCTGAGTCACACAGGTGGGGGGGGGGGGGGGGGGGGGGGGGGTGGCGGCATGAATCCCGACCCGCCGGCTTCCGAATTCTCCGGCGCTTGGTTTTGGCGAGGGTGGGAATCGCGGTGCACCTGTCGGCGCCGTGAGCAGCGGACCCCCGGCAATTCTCCGGCCCGCGATGGGCCGAGCAGCCGCCCGTTTTAGGTCGGTCCTACCAGCGTAAATTAGACCTGGTACCTATTGGCGGGACCTGCCTCTGCAGGTGGCCTCCGGGGCCCTCGGAAGGGGGGGGGGGCACCCCCACGGTGGCCTGGCCCACGTTCAGGGCCTACCGATCTGCGGGCAGGCCAGTGCCGTGTGGGCACTCTTTCCCTCCGCGTTGGCTGCTGTGGACCTCCGCCATGACCGGTGGAGAGACAAACAACCCTGCACATATGCTTGGATGAGGCCAGCACACGCTGGCGCTCACGCGCATGCCCCAACTTGTTCTGGCCAGCGGAGGCCCTTCGGTGCCGGTTGGCATGGGGCCAAGCCCCTTCTGTGCTGGTTGGCACGGCACCAAGCCTCTTCTGCGCTGGTTGGCATGGCGCCAACCACGCCAGCTCCAGCCTAGCCCGTGAAGGTGCAGACAATTCCGCACCTTCCGGGCGGCCCGACACCAGAGTGGTTCATGCCACTCCTCGGCGCCGGGACCACCCGCCCCGCCGGGTAGAGGAGAATCCCGTCCCTGATGTTTTGAAGCGGAGTGTGGACCGAAAGACGGCTGCAAGATAAAGAGCACCTCAACCTCCAGACAACCCTACTGCAGCCCCCACCTACCTACTGCAGGCTTCACTCGCACCCCCCCCGAATTGATCAGCACCCCACTATGGAGTCAGCAAAGGCTTTCCCCCTTCAGTTCCCCTCCCTTCAAGCCCCCATCATGTCAGCTGAATCCCCACCCATTCATGGCCATGCCCCCCCTCTCAGACACCGCCCCCTAAAGGTGCCCCGTGGCAACCTGCCACTGCTCTTGGCATAAAGGCAAGTGCCAACATGGCACCCTGGCAGTGCTAGCTGGGCAGTGCCAAGGGGGCTGCCTATCCCTGTCCCCAAACACCCGAGGGCTCCAATGGCCTCCGGATCCCCGCGTGGTCGTCACATCTGGGCTGGAATTCTCCAGCTGTTGGGATTCACTGTTCCCGCCGGCAGTGCACTCCCACCCTTGGGTTTTGCGGGGCCAAGCGGTCGCTTCAATAGAAAACCCCACTGACAAGCAGCGGTGGTAGAGAACACTGCTGCCAGCGAATTACATGCCGCCGAGAAACATGTGACTGGGGTCCAGAGAATCCAGCCCCTGGTCTCCATTCATGCAGACCAATAGCAATTCCTGCCAGCCTCAGCTGCCCCAGTGGGGGGGCAGAGAACCCCGGTAGCCCGGTGACTCTAGCTTCAAATGGGCTGAGCATATTTAAATTCGCTTCAAGACTCATTTAAATACAAGTGTCTGCGTTGGGTGCCGTGGGCCGGAAGCATCATGCTGTGCTTTGCGCCTGGCTTGAACTCTGTTTAGGGCGCAGTGTGGGTGGAAAATCACGCTCCCAATAATTCTTAATGAAATAAAATTCCACATCATTAAGTTTGATCTGGGTCCTTTGTACAAATCCATAGAATCCCGACGGATTTAAACCTTCACAGGCCTGATAGGGAGAGAGTGCTTAAACCAGCTCCTGGCTATTCTTGAGAACTGAACAGAACTGAGAGACTGTAATGAACTCCAATTGGCTTTATTGGTTGGCCAATTGGAGTATGAGCTCCCTCAATGATAGCTCATTGAAGGGGCCCATATAAGCACCTGTGTAGGCTTTGTGAGCCAATCTTAAGTTGACTGGACTGCTAGCAGCACTGTTTGTAGCTGCTCCTGTAATATCGTTATTGTAAATAAATATTGGTGTGGTGACGGAACTCCTGCCTCCCATGGATTACTACAGTGGCGACGAGGTAAACTAAGAATTTTGCGGAGACCAGCTGCCGCAATCGGCGGGTAAGCCTTGACATTTTAAAAATGCCATTTTTTGGGAGGTTAGAGGCATTCGACCCGGCTATTGAAGACTGCTCCCAGTATGTGGAGAGAATGTATTACTTCTTCCGCGCAAATGATATACTGACAGACGAAAGGAGACGGTTTATCCTGCTGTCAGCTTTCGCCATTATACGTAGTCTGACTTATCCCGATGCGCCGGACATGAAAACTTTCCAAGAATTAACGGAATTGGTGAAAGAGCACTACGACCCAAAACCACCCCTCATTTTGCGTAGGTACAGATTCTACACAGCGAAGCGGGAAGACAGGGAGTCAGTCACAAATTTCTTGACCCGCCTGAGAAGGCTGACGGAAAAATGTGAGTTCGGCCCGACGCTAAATGAAATGCTTCGGGACCAGTTAGTGTGTGGTATAAACGACCTCATAATACAGAAACGCCTGTTGGCGGAAACGGAGCTAGACTGCAGGCAGGTGTTACAGCTCGCACTGTCCCTAGAAAAGGCAGTAAGTGGGGCGCAGGAACTACAGGGCACGCCAATGGAGGTCGATACCTGTGAGAGGGACTACCACAACGGGTCCTGCTACCAGATAGCCGCTCTCAGGAAAAGCCTGAGGAATAGAGGGGAAAAGGAAAACCCCAGAACTGCCTCCAAGTCTGCCAGGACTAACTGGAGAGAGAGGGAAGTACCAGCTGAGGCTCCCCCAACAGAGAAGGACCGTTTCTGGCACCAGACAGAGTGGGGTAACAGTGACAGAAACCCTAGAAGGAGGTGGCAAAAGAGGAATAGCAGGTGGGGACGCAGGGAAGTATACAACCTAGATGCCCATCCTCCTCCGAAGGGGAACAATGATATAATATTGCAACGAAGAAAGCAGAACCCATTAAGATTACCCCACGGGTGAACGGGCAGCCGACAATAATGGAAATAGACACAGGTGCGGCCGTATCAGTAATGGGAGTAACAGCATTTAGAAAAATCAAAGATGGACTCCAGCCACTAACCCTAACAAAAACATCGACGAAACTTAAAACCTACACGGGGGAACCCCTGGAAGTTCTAGGCACGACTCATGTACCTGTGGAATATGAGAAACAATTGCTCAGATTACCGTTGACGATGGTAGAGGGCTCCGGACTGAGCTTAATTGGACGGAACTGGCTGAAAGACCTAAAATTAGATTGGATGAAAATTTTCCAGAGTGGCAGCGGGCAGTTGAGTGGAGTACTCCAAAAATACCCGGAGGTCTTCCAGGAAGGTTTGGGGGAAATCATAGGCGCCAAAGCAACTTTGCACGTGGACCCAGAAGCCCTTCCGAAATGTTGTAAGACCAGGCCGGTACCTTTTGCATTAAGGAAGAAAGTAGATGACGAAATAGAAAGGTTACGGCGCGACGGCATTATCAGACCAGTACAGTTCTCGGAATGGGCAGTGCCAGTGGTACCAATTTTGTAGCCAGACGGCTCGATACGTCTCTGTGGAGATTTCAAACAGACGGTAAACAAATACGCACTGCTGGATAAATACCCAATCCCGAAAATAGACGACCTATATGCCAAATTGGCAGGTGGGCTTTTGTTCACGAAACTGGACATGAGCCACACCTACCTGCAGTTAAAACTGGACAAGGACTCCCAGAAGTTCGCTACGATCAACACCCTGAAGGGCCTTTTTCGTTATACTAGGATACCTTTCGGAGTGTCACCAGCCTGCGCTATATTCCAGCGTACGATGGAAAATATTCTGCAGGGACTACCGCAGGTGGCGATTTATTTGGACGATGTCTTAATCACGGGTAGGACAAACAGGGAACACTTAAGGAACCTGGAGGAAGTGCTCAGGCGTTTCGCAAAGGCAGGCGTACAGCTAAAAAGGGAAAAATGTGTTTTTCTGGCCCCACAAGTGACGTACCTGGGATATAAAGTAGACGAGTCAGGCTTACACTCATTAGAAGACAGAGTAAGGGCAATAAAAGAAGCCCCAGCTCCCACCACGGTCCAGGAGTTACGATCATTTCTAGGGTTGGTAACCTATTATGGAAAGTTTATGAAAATAGGGTGTCCATCCTGGAACCCCTCCACCAGCTACTAAAAAAGGGGCAAGAATGGAAATGGTCCGCCCGCCAAAACCGAGCATTTAGGGACATTAAGGAACAGCTGTCATCCGAAAATGTCCTAGAGCATTATGACCCAAGGAAGGAGGTGGTTGTCACTTGTGATGCATCCCCCTACGGGGTAGGAGCCATCTTAGCCCATAGAGGAAGGAATGGGGAAGAATGGCCAATAGCCTATGCTTCCAGGACCTTGGCTATGGCTGAGAGGAAGTACGCCTAAATCGAGAAGGAAGGACTGGCGGTGATATTCGCGGTAAAAAAATTTCACCAGTATCTGTACGGGCGGAAATTCACCATAGTGACGGACCACAAGCCGTTATTAGGGTTATTAAAAGAAGACAAGTCAAAACCCCCGATTGCATCAGCTAAATCCAACGCTGGGCGTTGCTACTGGCGGCGTATAGATACGTTCTGGAGCACAGACCGGGAACGCGAGTAGCAAATGCAGATGCTTTGAGCAGACTTCCCCTCCCGGACACTCCGTCGCAAATACCAAAAGTAAAGGAGACAGTAATGACTCTAAATTTTTTGGACACCCTACCAGTAGACGCACAACATATTCGGTTGTGGACGCAAAAAGACCCAGTTTTAGCCAAGATGAAGCATTTTCTGCTAACAGGGGAACTGGAAAGACCAGTGGAGCCCCAGATGCACCCATACTGGAGCAGAAGGGACCAAATAACCGTAGAAGACGGTATTCTATTTTGGGGAGCCCGGGTAATAGTCCCAGCTCAGGGCCGTCAGGCAATCTTAACCGAGTTACATCACGGACACCCAGGGGTGTCTAAAACAAAGATGCTAGCTCGAAGCTATGTTTGGTGGCCAGGTTTGGACACAGACATAGCAGCCTTGGTACGTCGGTGCCAGGAGTGCCAACAGAGGTAAAGAGTGCCACCAGCGGCGCAATTGCACCCGTGGGAATGGCCAGGCAGACCGTGGACCCGCCTGCATATTGACCACGCCGGCCCTTTCATGGGCTCAATGTTTTTGGTGATAGTGGACGCCCACTCCAAATGTTTGGACGTCCACCGGTTAAACGCGGCAAACACAGTATCGACAATTGAAAAGCTCAGGGCCTCATTTGCAACACATGGACTTCCAGAGGTATTGGTGTCAGACAACGGAACGGCATTCACAAGTGGGGAATTTGGAAAATTCCTGAAAGAAAACGGAGTCCGTCAAATCAAAACGGCCCCTTACCATCCAGCGACCAACGGCCTGGCAGAGAGAGCGGTCCAGACACTTAAAGCGGGACTCAAGAAGCAGCCGGCAGCGTCAATGGACACAAAGCTCTCCCGCTGGCTGTTTGATTACAGGACCACATCGCATTCCACAATGGGCATACCGCCAGCTGAACTCTTAATTGGAAGGCGGCTGCCAACGAGGCTGAGTCTCCTTTTCCCAAATTTAACGGGGAAAGTGAAGAAACAACAGGAGGCCCAACACAGGGGGCATGATAATAGTCGGCAGCAGAGACATTTCCAGGTGGGGGCACCGGTTTGGGTCAAGAATTATGGGAATGGAGCAACGTGGGTCAAAGGCACAGTAGAGTCCCAAACAGGGCTCACATCCTATGAGGTTTCGATAGGAGGTAAGGTGCTGAAGAAACACCTAGACCAAATAAGGGCAGCGGAACCACACCTGGAGGTAGGCGAAGCAGGACCGCCTCAAGCTGGGATAGCCCAGACGGAAAGGATACCCACACCCCAGCCCCGAGCAATTTCTCCAGACCCCGTCATCCAGTCGTCGGAGATGGACACGTTCGATGAGGCCGCCGCGACACCTCTCCCCAAGGAGGAGGAAGAACAACTTCCAAGGAGGTCGTCAAGGAAAAGACTGGCACCTATAAGGTACACCCCGCCCACTTCGGAGAACGACCCGGCAGACGACACAGAGGTGACAGACCCAGACATGAGGAGCAGGAAGAAGCTCAGAGGAATGCCAGTTGGTAGGAATTCCTCGGACCTTGGGGGGGAGGGGTGTAATGAACTCCAATTGACTTTATTGGTTGGCCAATTGGAGTATGAGCTCCCTCAATAATAGCTCATTGAGGGGGCCCATATAATCACCTGTGTAGGCTTTGTGAGGCAGTCTTAAGTTGACTGGACTGCTAGCAGCACTGTTTGTAGCTGCTCCTGTAATATCGTTATTGTAAATAAATATTGGTGTGGTGACGGAACTCCTGCCTCCCGTGGATTACTACAGAGACAAAATGGAGCTTGCCTTCTGACCAGTCTTTCTTCCAGAATGTTTTGAATGCTCCGCCAATCACAATTGAGAACAGGAGATGTCCCAGAATTTCAGGAGCACTAATTGGCTACTTGCCAAGTCCATCAAAATGACATCACAGGTTATGCCATAGAGCATAAAGGAGGGACTAATTTAGAATGGCCAATCCACCTAACTAATTTAGAATGGCCAATCCACCTAACTTGCACATCTTGGGACTGTGGGAGGAAACCAAAACACCCGGAGGAAACCTCAGCAGACATGGGGAGAACATGCAAACTCCCCACAGTCACCCAAGGCCGCAATCAAACTTGGGTCTCTGGCTCTGTGAAGCAGCAGTGATAACCACTGTGCTAAGCGTGTTGCCCCATAGGCTATTGGAATATTATTCTAAAATCATCTAATAAATGCTAAGTATCAATTTTGTATTGTCATCCATGTCTTAAAGCAGTTGCTCAGGTATTACTAAACTGTTAATGATATTCATCTAAATCTGCTCTCAGCAAGATTAATATTTAAATCTCTAGTAGTGGTATGTAACTTAATTCTCACAAAATAGCCTGAACATGTATTTAGAGAAAGAAATCATGTTCTTTTCCCTTCTCATAAAGAAATCATCTCTTACCTTCTGATACAGCTGGATTGATACATGAAAACGTCATTACCAGCCTTAAGGGCTAATATGCATTCTCCATTCCTCTGCATTGTTAGCAATGGATAAATGGAAATAATAAAGTTCTATGGGGTCGATTCTCCACCACCTTTTCACACGGTGCACACCCACTATTGAAGGAGAATAGCAGGAGAGCCCCTTACTGGCGTCTATATCAGAGAACTCCCCTGTCAGAGACCTATATCAGAGAACTCCCCTGTCAGAGACCACCCCCCCCCCCCAAAGAGAGATGCTGCCCAACAGAGATTTCCCACAACAAACATCCCCCCAACAGAGAACTCCCAACAGAAATTCCTCCAATGGAGATCATCTCCAACAGGGCTCCTCCCCAACAGAGATTCCCCCCTAACAAGGTTCTCCCAACAGACATAGACAGCCAAAGCACATCAAAAGGCTTTTAACCCACTCCGATCCTTTGATTTGGGAGGTTTATATTCACTTTCAAAGTGAAATGGCTTCTAATAGGCTGTAACTGACTGTGTAATAGATTTCAGACAGCCAAGTATCTGTATTGTTTATTTTCATTTCCCCTCACGCTTGAATGCATCACAAGTACCCTACTTTTGGTCCGGGGGGTTTAAAGCCTTGTGATATATTTTGGCTTTCAATGAAGTAACAACTGCTGTTCTCAACACATCTGTCTGAGGCAGCATATGTAAGCGACTGGTAAGTGAAAAAGCAGTGATTTCTCACTGATTTTGCCTAGACAGCTATTTAGCTTGGAGGCAGAGTTCTCTGAAATGGGGGGGGGGGGTCTCTGATTGGGCTCGGTGGGCTCGGTCATGTCACCCTCATGCAGGGGTGCTGTGAGGAGTGACCTGTAATTCCCGTGGTGGTGGTAGTGAAGATGCTCGCTTGTCAGCTGGGGCATGGGGGAGGGTGCAGGACTTACATTGTGGGGGAAGGGGGGGCCAGCTGCCGGACCTCAGTGTCAGGCCGTCTGCTCAGATTTGGCGGCCCGATAGCAGGATTCGAATGGAATCCCATAAGCTCCCCACCATGCAGAAATCTGCATGGCAAGGAAGACTGAATTGCTCCTGGATTGGATTGGATTTGTTTATTGTCACGTGTACCGAGGTACAGTGAAAAGTATTTTTCTGCGAGCAGCTCAAACAGATCATTAAGTACATAAAAAGAAAAGAAAATACTTAATAGGACAACACAAGGTACACAATGTAACTACATAACACCGGCATCGGGTGAAGCATACAGGGGTGTAGTGTTAATCAGGTCAGTTCATAAGAGGGTCGTTTAGGAGTCTAGTAACAGCGGGGAAGAAGTTGTTTTTGAGTCTGTTTGTGCGTGTTCACAGAATTTTATATCTCCTGCCCGATGGAAGAAGTGGGTTCTGGGTGCTGTTCCTAGTGACACAAGGTACACTGTTCCTAGTGACAGCACAGAATAGGAGCAATTTTACTCTGGTGGGCAAAGGGCGTGATTCTCCGCTGCCCACGACGGGTCGGAGAATAGCGGGAGGGCCTTCCCGACATTTTTCCCGACATTTTTAGCGACGGTCGCTAAGCCCGCGATGCCGTGCTTCGCGGGGCCGCGCTGCTAGCCCCACCCGGGGGGGGGAGAATCGGGTCCCGGGAGGTGGCGCGGAGGCTGCCGTGAAACACGGCCAGTTTCACGGCAGCCTTTACGACTCTCCGCATTTGTCTCTCAAACGGAGAATCCTGCCCTTAGACCTTTTTTGGGAGAATTCAACCATGTATTTCAGTCCGTTGGCATCATAACATTAAGTAAATTCATTTATTATGGTAATTTGATCATTCAGCTGTGAATCACTGGTTAAGATGAATTGGAGTGTCAGAATGCGATTCCATAATGTTAAATTGATATTATGCACAAGGAGGGCAGGGGGTGGGGGGAGTTGTACAAAGTTCATGAAATATTACTTTGATTTCTGTTTGCATTTTCTATCATTCTACCATTAAGCTTGTATGCATTGTCTCTTTCTCTAAGTGTTTGTTCATGATCCAGCTAATATCAATGTGGAAGTCCTATCCCAGCAAAAGTGATGGATAACCCAAGAGGATTTTCACACAGCTAGTCTACTTATTTAAAATTGATTAGATAAGTTTAAGATGGATGACTCTTAAAATGAATTTTTAAAATCCTTATGCTGCAGTGTACTTACTACAAACTGGAAATAGCAAATGCAAAGTAGGCTGAAAGGAAACAAAGGTACGCAGCCAGCTTTCATAGGTTACTGGTAATCTTGGTCTTGTACTTTTCTTTCCTCCCCTCAGATCATAACAATATATCTCACAAAACACTCAAGTTAATATCTGTAAAGTGCTTGAACGGTTATGATAAGCATTATTGCAACTACTTCTCAGAATATAACTAGTGCAAAAGCACAAATATTAAAAATTGACATTTGGATAACAACTTCTCAGTTTGCAAAACTTAATTTCTCATATCCATTTCAAAGTAGAATCTATATTGAATAATGTGCTTCATGACAATGGCAAATGATGATTGAGTGACATCTACCTATAACTTCACCACCAAACCAGACATTTTGAACTGATTAAAGAGGACCCTTTTTTTAAAAAACACAAGAAAAGACACTGATCAAAGACGGATGCCAGCAGTAACCTAATATCTGATATTGTAAGTGACTACTTTTCTGGAAAGTTCCTTTATGGATTGTATTGCAGACCTGCTGTGAGATGTTGCATGGAATTTCACACCTGGGGCCGGAATTCTCCATCCATTCACACTGGTGGGATTCTCCAGTCCCGCTACAGTGAGTTTTGGCTGAGTGCCAAATTCTCTATCCTTACTGGCAGCAGTGGTGGGGGGAACTCACATCAGAGAATCCCGGCGGGGGGGGGGGGGTGTCAAGGTCCACATCAAAAAGGAAGGCATTAACATGGCAAAATGTTGGAATTTTAATCCACTGTAATTCTGTCAAGACAATGGGAATTGCTACCCTCTCAGATATACCCTGCATGGCATTCAAACCCCCAATAAAGGTCAAATTTTTACCTTGTTGGTTTCTATTATCTCAAAATGTGCCACAATGTTTCTGAGAAGAAAGATCCACAAACTGTGATTACATGGTCTGCAACAAAGTTGGCGAGACATGTTAATTGAATACCTCTCTGAGAATATACAATCTGGATGTTTAAGATTCGGTTTTGCAAAATCAGAAACAGTGAGAAATCATCAAAGTCATCTGGAAAAGAACTGCTAAGAAAAGCAGTACGGAATCCCTCTTTCTCTGAAGGTATAAGTGTCTCCAGCAAGTGCAGTACCTGAACTTCAATTTGACTCCAGAATTATAAAGAAAACCAACTCACCTCAAATGGCCACAACGTTCAACAAACTTACAGACAAGCAAAAGGACTTAAACGTATATTCTTTTAACTTTTATCTGGACTCTAATTTTCTCACTCCTGATATCTGCATGTGTGTGTTGTCATGCCTTTTATTATTTTTTCTCAGGTTTAGTAACAAATAAACGTAATCTTTCTTTAACTCACGAAAACCTGGTTTGGTTGGTTCCTTATTAATAAATAAATACATTTGGATTGGAAATGGCATTCATAGGGAATGCGATCAACAGAGGAGACTGATATTAAGGGGAGCCAGTTCACCCTTGTCAATCAGTCGGAACAAAGTTCACAAGAAAACACTTCTTCTGCATGTGTTGTACATATTTACGCGGTGAACTTGCATTCGCAACCTTGATGTTAAACTGGTTAAATTGTTTATTTGGTTAATTGAAGAAATTCCATATTGACAAGTCCTGACTGACTACAGCACTGAAAATGTATAGCACATTTTTCCAAGTTGTATGACAGTTAATTTTCAAATCTGCAATACTCATGTATGCAATCAATTCATAAGAAATTATGAATACATTTACTAGGATGGATATTCAAATAACAGTGTACTGTAGTAGTGTGAAATTAAGCATACCACATGAACATTTGCAAACATCAACTTTATCAAAAATGAGTCAGGACTTTGTTTATTGATATCAATTATTGTACAAAGATTTTCACTGATTTTATTAATAAGTTGTAATTAAATCCCTTAAAAATAAAGGCAATTTAAAAGCAAACAGAACTTTCATTTATACAATGACACATTACAAATGTCCCGAATGCTAACAGTGAATTGCTCTGAAGTGCAATCAATCGCTAGTCAGGAAAAACAAAACTATTCGTTGTTGTCAGAACATGTCTTCATTCTTCCATTGACTATAGTCTGATGTCTCTCTTACAATGCATGTCTTCTTCATTCTTAACTAATGCTTCACGACTAGTTCATGCTTCATGACCACACTCACCATCATTTTTCCAATATATCATTTAAAATAACCTAACCATAACAAGTCAGTTTTAAGAAATGGAGACTTCAGTGACTTTTGATACAGAAACAAATGAGAGAGTGAACACATTGGGCTGGATACTCCGATTTTGAGGCTATGTCCTCACGCCGGCGTGGGAACGGTGGCGTTGTACGATAGAAAAAAGTAGCGTAAAACGGCCACCGATCCTCCATTTTGCTGGGGGCTAGCACCCGCCTCTAGCTGCCGATATGGCCCTAACATTGCCGGGTCCGTGGCCGCGCATGCGCACGGTGGCGGCCTGCAGCAGCCGCGCTGTGCAACATGGCGCTGGTTGCTCGCTGAACCGGCCTGCCGTTTATTGCCCCCACTTCGGTCGGCTTGAGTGCCCTAGACCCCCCCCCCCCCCCCCCCCCACAGTGCCCACAGCCCCTGACAAAGTCCCCACTGCCTGCGGATCGGCCTTCCCCCGACTGTGGCGGTGCTGGGCTGAGCTCCGGATGGATGAGACCATGAGAGACCCATGCCATCGGGAACTCATCGGGTTGGGGGTGGAGCATCGGGGGAGACCCTCAGGCGACGTCCTAAGGCCGTCGATACATGGCGCGACATACTTGCTTTGGAGAGGACGGAGCATCGTGATAGCAGCTCCCCCCCCCCCCCCCCCCCCAATTTGTTCGGAAACTTTGATTCTCCGGTCGATCAGCGACCAGGATTGCGGCGGCGGCGGCTGGAGAATCCCGCCCATTATCAGGAATTGGCATTAGTATTCTCCTATCGCTTATGTGTTTGTGTGTGTGGGTTGGTCGGGGGGGGTTAAGTCAAATTTTCACAATTTATAGTTGCACCAACTAATTTTGAATTATACATATGATTGCTATTAAAGATACAACTAAAAAGGGGTGTAACCTAACCATCAGATTCTGTACACAAAATTGCTATGTGACACGGTGAATAATTTAAAATGAAATATTTGTCAGTCATTTCAGTTCCTGGTACAGAAACTCTGGTCGTGCTTGCTGCACAGATCAAAAGATAACAAAGAAAAGGGGCTGGACCATGGTATTGACATGAACAGACATGAATGTGCTGGTTAATGCTTTGGTCTGCCAGTGTGGTTCTGTGGCATCCCATTCAACAGTTCTCAACTGGGGAAAAGTGAATGTTACTAAACTGAGGTGGGGACGGGTGATTTTACGCCCTCATTTTCAGGGATGGTGGGAACCTCGGAGAGGTGTGGAGGATTTAGTGGGAAACAGCTTTAGTGAGATTTCCCCACTCGATTGACCCGCCTCCCATCCCAATCTGCCAGCATGCGAATGACACAACATGGATCCCAACTTTACTGTATTCAGTGATGGGATGGGGGCATTGCTGGCTGTGCCAGCATTTATTGTCCATTCCTGATTGCCCTGCTGGGCCATTTTTTCTGTGGGTCTGGAATCACATGTAGGCAGTGAGGGCAAGGATGACAGATTTCCTTCCCTACCGGGAAAAGCAGATGGGTTTTTACAACAATCAGCAATGTTCCATGGTTAACATTAGACTTTTAGGGCTAGATTCTCTGCTTCCCGAGCCGCGTGATTCTTGCCGATGTAACGTTCATGTGCGGCGGGATACTCTCTTCCCGTCGCATGTCAATGGGATTTCCCATTGAAGCCACCCCATTCCACTAGGAAACCCATGCCATTGGGAAGAGAGAATCCCAACGGCCGTAAAATTAAGGCTTTAATTCCAGGTTTTTACTGAATTCAAATTTCAGCATCTGCATCGTGGGATTTGAACCCAGGTCCCCGGCGAGTTACTCTGGGACTCTGGATTACTGGTGTAGTGATAATACCAGTGCACCACTGCCTTCTCCAAATGCATATGCATATCAGACATTTACACTTGATTGTTACCTACGTTGGACTGTTCATTCATGTAACTGGCCATGAATCACGACAGCTACCCCACAATGTTCATCTGGCAAACGGAACCCAGCGGAGTAAATAAAGCCCCAACGGGAAGAGGATCATGCCTAGGCGGTACTCCGGTGCTGCCCCTTAGAAATGTCCTGCACTTCCGGGAGTTCCAGGACTTCCATGGCAGTGGGGGGGGGGTTCCCTGGCGGTGGGCTGCAGCGTTCCTTTGGGGGTGCCAGAGAGTTCCGTGTCCGTAGGGCCGGGTTCTGTGGGCTAAATCGTTGGCTTTGAAAGCAGACCAAGCAGGCCAGCAGCACGGTTCGATTCCCGTAACAGCCTCCCCGAACAGACGCCGGAATGTGGCGACTAGGGGCTTTTCACAGTAACTTCATTGAAGCCTACTCGTGACAATAAGCGATTTTCATTCATTTCATTTCTGTGTCCGTGCAGTAACCTGTATTTTGTTTTTTTTTTACATCAGGGCGCCCTCTTTCAGGTGCCTCAGTTGCTGGTGGGGCTGCCTTAAACTGACCCCACCCCACCACCATCATGTCATGGGACATGCCCCTTACATTGTTTTAGCTGGGAGTGCTACACTCCATTTTCCCCACCCGAGTTGATGTTTCGTCAAAAAAATCGGAAAATGCCACCTGTCATTTAGCTAAAGTGGACTGGAGACAGCAACTTGAACATAAATCAGTGCCAGTTCAGTGGGAGGCATTCATCTGCGAAAACTGCTGACTATTCCAGGATAATCCTGGAATACAAAGATAACCCCTGGTTTCTTTTCTCTAATGCAAACTGTTTTCTTAACCCCTCTCCGTTGTTTCTCCACCCTCTTGTCCAACAAATGCAAGGAACTCATCTGAACTTCTGTGTCAAAACCTTCTAATCAGCTGTCTGTGCTGCATTCTTCACATCCACATCATGTTCTCCCCTTGTCTACATGGAATTCCTCTGGTTGACCCGATTTCCTCCACAGTCTTCAAAGCTGTGCAGGTTAGGTGGGGTTACGGGGATGTTCTGTGGGAGTGGGCCAAGGTAGAGTGCTCTCTCAGAGGGTTGGTGCAGACTCAATGGGCCGAATGGCCTCCTTCTGCACTGTAGGTATTCTATGACATAGTCGCCCCCCCACAAATCCATTCCCACCTTTCTGGGAAATATGTTTGAATCCCTCCAATCAGGTTTTCCTCCCTGCCACAGTACCAAAACAGCTTTATTAAAGTCACAAATTGCATCCTAAGTCATTGTGGCAAAGATAAACTTTATTTTTCCTTCTTCTACCTGTCTGCAGCCTTTGACGCAGGTGATCCTCCCACAATACCTCAGCACTGTCGCCCAGCCGGCTGAAAGTGCTCGTATCTGGTTCCATTCTTAATTATCTAATTGTATCGAGAATATCACTCACAATAGTTTCTCTTCCAGCACCTCTACCCTTATCCTTAGAATTTGCCAAGATCTATCTATGGCCCCTGTTATTCTCCCCTAGCTTTACTTCAACACCAGCTCTCTTGACTCCTCCACGTCTGCTAAATTAAAAGATTGCTTATCTAACATCAGTACTGGATGATCCAAAATCTTCTCTCATTAAATATTGGGGAGACTGGAGCCATTGGCCGGTCTTCTCTGTTTGGGACACTGTGGGCTGGATTCTCCAGTCGCTGAACGTAGAATCCAATTTCCCGACCAAATCGGGGGCGGCGCCGCTTTTGCGATGCACTGCCTGCTCCAAAGCGGTGTACTCCAGGAGTAGGCTGCGCCATGTATCGACGACCTCAGGACATTGCCTGAGGCTCGTTCCCCCCCACACCGATGCTCCGCCCCTGTTCGGCCGAGTTCCCGACGGCGTGGGACACATGTGGTCTCACCCGTCGGAACTCGGCATGGCGGCTGTGGACTCAGTCCAGCGCCGCCACTGTCAGGACAGGGCTGATCCATGGGTGGGGGGGAGGGGCCTGGGGCGTGCAAGCCAGTTGAAGGATGGGACTATTTTGTGGGCCGGGTCCGCGAGCGGCCGACGCTTTGTAGCACGACACTGCCGATGCAGGCCGCCACCGTGCGCATGCGAGGCCATGGACCAAGTAATTATCTGGGGCGTTTCGGCAGCTAGAGCCAGGTGTTCGACGCTGCTTACTTCTTGCCCCCAGCAAAACGGGGAATCGATGGCCATTTTGCGCCAGTTTTTCCACCGTTCTTACGCTGGTGTGGGTACATAGCCCCAGAATTGGAGCATCAAGCCCTATGTCTATAAGCCAGAGGTGAATTGCCACTTAAAAGAGAGTTAAGTGCCATCAATTTCCAGCTGCACACTTGAAAATCACTCAAGCATTGAGTGGGGGTGTGATTAGAATGCATTTAACTCTCTTTGAAGTGGTTTTCTGTTTGTAAACATTGTGGTCAGAGCACCAGTTACTAAGCCATGAAGGAAGATGAATGAAGCAAGGCTCACAACTGGGTGTACCGGGAAGCTGTCAATCAGAGCCTAATAAGGGAAATGAATGGATGAAATGAAATGAAATGAAAATCACTTATTGTCACGAGTAGGCTTCAAATGAAGTTACTGTGAAAAGCCCCTAGTCGCCACATTCCGGCGCCTGTTCGGGGAGGCTGTTACGGGAATCGAACCGTACTGCTGGCCTGCTTGGTATGCCTTCAAAGCCAGTGATTTAGCCCTGTGCGGGCTTGTAGTTCAAGGATCTGAGCAGTTCAACCATGGGTCACTGCTTTCTCTTTCCAGCAATTGACATGTGGTGCTTCCTGTGTCTGAGCCAGCAGGTGATTTGCTCAAGTGAGTGTTACAACAGTAATGTTTTTCACTTCTTCTGCCTGAACTGCTCTCTAACTTCCAGAGAGTGGCCTCTTTTCTGGGGGACTTCATGACAGGTTTTTCTTTTCTGAGGGCTTTCCTGTCAGCTTCCTCTTTTCTAGGGGTCTTCCTATTTTGGGTGTAAGGAGGGGGTGTCCCTCTATTTAGGGTTCCCATGGAGTGTCACCCTATTTGGGCATCTCTGTGGATGGTCCTATTTAGGAGGTCTCTGTGGACGGTCCTCCTATTTAGGAGGTCTCAGTGAGGGGTCCCCCTATTTAGGGCGTTTCTGTGGGGTCCCCTTATTTAGAGGGTCTCTGTGGGGGGTTCCCCTATTTAGGGGGCCTCTGGGGGGGGCCCGTATTTAGAAGGTCTTTTTATTTAGGGGGTTAGGGTTAGGGGTATTTTTATTTTGAGGTTCTCTGGGGAGGCTGTGGGGAGAGTGTGTTTGGTGGGGGTGGGGTGGAGTGGGCAAGTCTGGCATTGTGGGAGTTGGGGAAGAAGGCCCTGGGATGGGCTTTGGGGCAACTACTTTGAGTGGTCACCCACTTGGCTCACCGCAGGGTCCACCACATCAGGGCCATATTGGGAAATAAAAGTAGTAAATTCCGCCCATGTGATTCCGGCCCAAAGGACCGGAGAATCACGTGGGCCCAGAAAATATGGTGCCCAGCCGGCTAAGTACATCCTCCTGCTGGCACACTGGCATGAACCCCGTTCTTGTCGCCATCAGGGGGCTGGTGTATCGCAAAGACCTGTTTATATTGAGGATGCCTGATTCTCCACCACATCGGTGACCTCACAACTGGCGGCGGAGAATCCAGGCCATTGTTTTTGGTTCCTACTCCATTCCTTAGCTACAGACTATGGCTGGAATTCTTCAACCATTGGGATTCTCTGTTCCAGCTGGCAGCACAAACCCGCCCGTGGTACTCCTGGCTTCAATGGGAAATCCCATTGATAAGGTCGGGCATGGAGAAACCCATGGCCAGCCAACGGTATGCCACCGAGAAACACATGGTTGGGGGACTGGAAAATCCAGCCCCCTATCTTTCTCCCTGGTAATAGTCTGAGATTGAGGTAATCTGGTCACATCTTGGTGTCATAAATACCACCCAAGATGAGCTTTCAATTTCATATTTGCGCCATCACTAAGACTGCCTATTTCCACCTCCATAATATTGCCCAACTTTGTACTTGGCTCAGCTGATCTTTTGCTGAAACCCTTATTCGTGCCTTTGTCACCTCTAGACTTGACTATTCCAATGCACTACTGGCTGCTCTCCCGAATTCTGCCCTCCATACTTAACTTCATCCAAAACTCTGCTTGCAGTATGTTAACTGATAGTAACTTCCATACACCTACCATCTTGTGCTCTTCGAAATTGTCTCACCGCCAAGCAATATGTTGATTTTTAAATTCTCATCCTTGTTTCTCTGTAGTCTCCTCCAGCCCAACAACCCTCGAGATACCACCATTCATCTGACTCTGGCCTCTTGAGCATCCCAAATATTAATCGATCCACCTCTGGTGGCCGCAATTTCAAATGTCTAGGTCCAAAGCTCTTGAATCCCCACTCTTGAGCTCTCTGCCTCCCTTTCCTCCTTCAAGACAATCCTTAAAACCTACCTCTCTGACCACTCATCAGCCTGACTTGGAAATATATCACCATTCCTTCACTGCCCCTAACAGCGCTGTGGGTGTACCTACACCACATGGACTGCAATGGATCAAGAAGCAGTCCCCCCCCCCCCCCGCCTTCTCAAGGGCAATTAGTGATGAGCAATAAATGCTGGACAAGGCAGCACAGCCCACATACATTCATCCCGAGAATGAAATTTTAAAAATACTTTTGGTGATCTGACCTAGTATTCTCTTATCTGGCTCAGTATCAGATTTTGTTTTATGTTGCTTCTGTGAGCCACCTTGGCACATTTTATTGTGTTATAGGTCCTCCATAAACTGGTTGTTGTTGTTGTAGTTTGAAATAAAATATCTTGCCAATATTTTCCAACTGAATTAAAAGTAGCATAGTTTTTAAATGCCTGCGGTTGAAGTCTGCTGTTGAAGATTTGGCACTTTGCAGCTTTCTGACCTTAATGATGTCTTAAATGGGGCTTGAAGTTTTAACTATGGCTTCCAGTTTCCCTTTGGCAAAAGGTGCTGCCATTGTGGATTTGCTATTTCTGATGCTTCAGGTGGGGTGCTTCCATGAGAACAATGTGCTGGCAAGGTGGTCAGCATCCCTGATGCCAACTTCCTTTTTAATTTTCTCACAACCACTGGAGCCTGCTCCATTGTTCCAGTTTTTCTGCTTACATTTTTCCTTGCCCGTTGCTGGAAGTGATTATTCAATTTGTTTTCCTCATTTGAATCTTGCTGCTTGTGTGCTGGGGCTTCCTGCTTACAACTTCACTGAAAGCATTGGCGTATTCTTTAGATATTCCCTTCTCCCTGCCCTCTAAAAAGGAAGGATAACAGCAGAGCAGCAACACACATGAACTGATCATCAATCAATTGAGAGCAGCAGTCTTTGCTCAAGTTGCCAAGTTCACAACATTGCCTATGGATACAGTGCATTTGTATTGCATTTGTCAATAATAGAGTGGGAGGATTTTTCTAAACTCAGGGTACAATCGCCTCCAAGAAAAATTACAACATTCATTGTAGCTCTTCTTCCAAGCCCCAATCCTCCTCCTCGTCATAGATTCAAAACAGAGGGAAAACCAATACAAAGGAATACATTAAGTACAGCTGACTAAAACTAGCAGTAAAAGGCTGAATTAAACCTTCAAATTGCTACATAGCCAGATGTCTAGTAGGAAGCACTCTTACCTCTGAGTCAGATATTTGCGGTTCAAGCCCCTCTTCAGGATTTATTGGCTACGAAAGACTGTTCATGACTGTTGTAGGTGTTGAATATAGTGTGGTAGGTCTTAATTTGATTAACTGATTAAATAAAAATTGTCCTGTTTTGGGCGCAAATAGCGGGGTGCTACTCAGAGCCTGCAGTGCTGAGAATGACTCCACTATCAAGCAGGACTATTTTTTTCAGGGGCCTCTGCGGGGAAACGCCCCACCGAGGTCACACTCACCTCACTTCCTGCGCATGAAGAGATTGGGGTGCCAATTTTAAAAGCCGTCCCGATCTCTCCACCCCCCACCATGGCCTCCGGACCTGCCCAACACACCAACTTACTGATTGAGTTCCTTGAGCCCCCAGCCTCACCCCTCCTCATAAGGGCAGGGCATCCCGGCATGGACAGCCTGACACCCGGGCACCTTGGCTCTGACAATCTGGCAAACTGGCAGTGCTACCTGGGCACCCTGACTGCACAAAAGTTGCACTATCAGAGTGCCTGTGTCAAGGTACCAGAGTGGCAGTGCTAAGGTGCCCAGATGGCATCTGAGGTGCAATGGTATAACCCTACCCAGAGACTGACCACCCAGGGCCTCCGATCGCCTGGGGTATCTCTCCAAGTGCCATTATGCCTGGTCAAGTTCAATCCTGGGCCTTGGGATATTCACGCGTAGACAAATTTAAGTGGAACTAATTTCCCACTTAAATATACAAATCTGGATCATGGCCAGCGAGGGCGAGATCCAGGTCTCTCACATGATTTAACAGCCTCGTTGCATCACCAAGCTGTGTGCGACATGGCCATATGATCGCACCCATGGAACTGTCTCCATGCTTGCTTGTGCACATGTTTCTGCCCACCATTAGACTGACCTTGAGGTATGGGTCATGTGTTCTCTTCCATAACTGCGTAGTGGTACTCTGCTTAGTCCCATGTTAACCCTTTGTGGGGCCAGCCCCTTCTGCGACAATGACTCAACAGGCTGATAATCAGCTTGCTGTTCCTTTCAACACTTCCACATACTGCTCCAGAGGAAAACAGTTGTTTGCAAATGTACTAAATAGATCAATATGCAAGCAAAGTAACAACAATCTTAGTAATCGCATAAAATATGGCCTCCACAATGTAGTAAATGCTTTGTGGATATCGTCCTGCAGTTTTTGACCCAACTGATAGAGTAGTGGTAATCATTTAGGGTGAAGTAGCTCTGAGAGAGTTCTTCTAGATTCACTAGGTTAATCCCAGAGTTGAGGGGATTAGATTACGAGGAGAGGTTGAGTAGACTGGGATTGTACTCGTTGGAATTTAGAAGGAAGCTGGGGGGGGATCTTAGCGAAACATATAAAATTATGAAGGGAATAGATCGGATAGATGCGGGCAGATTATTTCCACTGACGGGTGAAGGCAGAACTAAGATTCTCTTAAGGTTAACATGCAGGTTCAGTTGGCAGATAGGAAACTTGTCATGTGAGCATGAGTGTCTGTACTCATTGGAGTTTAGAAGGATAAGGGGGGATCTTATTGAAACTTACAGGATACCGCGAGGCCTGGATAGAGTGGATGTGGAGAAGATGTTTCCACTTGCAGTAAAATCTGGAACCCGAGGACACAGCCTCAGATTGAAGGGGCGATCCTTTAAAACAGAGATGAGGAGGAATTTGGGAATTTCTTCAACCAAAGGGTGGTGAATCTGTGGAACTCTTTGCCTCAGAAGGCTGTGGAGGCCAAATCACAGACTGTCTTTAAGACAGAGATAGATAGCTTCTTGACGAATAAGGGGATTAGGGGTTATGGGGAGAAGGCAGGAGGATGGGGATGAGAAACAGACCTGATGGGCCGAATGGCTCCTATGTCTTATGATTTTAAATGCTGATAATTCAAAGGAGAATCCAGTGTATGATTTCTCAATTCTTTGCCACAATTAATGTTGTGTGCGATTTAACCAAAACGTTTCGAAGCGTGGTAGTGAGCAGGAACTGCTGCAAGCTTCCCGATGCGCGGCCCAGCGAGTCACCACTATAAAATGTTAATTGGTCTACTTAATGAGCCCGATGGGCTTCTCGCCGCAAATCATGGTCATAACAGCTGATTCGCCGGCTTGCAAGCCCTCAGCTAACGAGGGAGAGCAGCATTTTAACCATTCCTGCAGTCAACCCCACACAGCTCACAGCCATGGCGCCGAGATAACCAGCCCCACCATGATGTCTGGCCTCTACCGCTTCCAGATGTCTGCCCAGGTCGGCATCTCCGAGTCGTGGGGCTGGTCATCTCGACTGCATGGCTGCGTGCTGTGTGAGGTCGACTGTGCAGGAGCAGTTTAAGTGCTGCTCTTCCTCGTTAGCTGGAGAGCAGCTCTTGGATCCCAGTCACATGCTGAGCCTCTGGAACAGGTTTACCCTGCGCTGATGCAGACGATAGGGTGCAGCCGTGAGGTTCAGAGGAAGATGTTAGTGACACTCCAGCAGGTCCACAGAAGGAGTGTCAAAGGCTACAGTCGCAGGAGATGGTGCCAGCAATGTGTGGCACCGAGACCAACACTGCTAGGGTAGCGACCACAATAGTGAGCCTGGTACGCGACGTTGGCAGAATGAGTGAAGTTGTCCAAGGCGTGGCCCAGTCAGTGATGGCCATGGCTGAGCACCACATCAGCATTTCCTAGTCGCTGGGGGATGTCACTCAGTACAAGGTGCACCTTGATGAGGTGCTGCAGGGCATGTCCCAGTCTCAGGCGGGTATTGCCGACGTGCTTCAGAGCATGTCCCAGTCACTGACGAGCATTGCAGACATTGGGGAGCTGCCAGGGTTGGCAGAGCCAGATGTCACAGGTTAGCCGGGGCTCGATCCAGCTGTCCCTCTATCCCGAGATGACCCTCAAGACACCGACCGGGAAGAGGGCTTGCTTGCTGTCAACCTGGAGGCTTTCTACAGAGTGGCAATGGCGGCCACCAGCTCCCCAAAGTTACACCCCCATGACAATAGTGTGTCTCGCACTCAGTACCCGGTACAGGGTGGCACCGCAAGGCATGTAGCATTGGCAAGTGCGCCGGGGACCTCCGGCCCCAGAGCCCCCAAAAGACACCCACCAGGGGCATTGAAGGCCAAGGGATGCGGTAAGCAGCAGGCTGCCTCCACCTCTGATGTGCATCCTAGGGACTCACAAGACACAGCATTAGAGCACGGAAAGCTAAGCATGTCGAGGATGCATGCGCGGCCATGGACCCGGCAATTCTCCGAGCCTGCTAGCCCTCCAACAGACTGAGGATCGGTGCAGCTTTTGCGCCATTTTTGCTGATGTAAAACACCACTTCCCCACGCCGAGATGTGGTTGCCCCCGGAACGGGACTACATGGTCCATGGGGTTGGCATGGTGGACCCGTGGGCGCTGAGACACCCATCTCCACTGACCCCCCCCACCCCAAAGCATGGCCCAGGCCAGTGGCAGCCAACCCCCTCCCCTGATGGCAACCCACCCATACAAAGGCAGGAGCCCTGGTGGCTCCTCCGCCCCCCCATCCGAGCACCAAGGCAGCAACCCAAGTGCCCCCAGGCTATTTTCATGTGATGAATATGCTCACCTCCTTGGGTCCCTGCAGCAGCCCTGCTGCCAGCTTCACGTTTCAAAAAAAAAGAGTACTAATCCGTGCCCGCATGATCACTTGCTGGGGAAGCCATTAGATCATGGGATGGCGTTAATAGGAGATCGCTCACGTTAATTGTATGGTGATTATTGGTTTCTCACCACGCTGTGGCGCGATCCTGATTTTGTCAATGGGGGTGGACCGGTTAGATCACAAACAGATTGATGCCTGGCGTGGTCCTCGCTTTTGGCCTCTCCTGCAAACAAAAGCATTTTGGATGATGATAAGTAGGTGCATTCTATATGTGGGTAAATTATTTTGGCCTCTCCTGCGATTTAACGGCCTCTCACTCAAGCGCAACATGGCCATTAAATCACACTCTTTTTTTATGTTCAAGTTATTGGAGATTCAAATTCCTTCGGAAAAACTTCTGCTGTCAACTGTATCTCTTCCTTCTCTGTAAAGTACAGCAATTCATCTCCAAGCTTTCTACGTCAACAGCAGCTTCCTGAGAAGAGACAACATTATCTCATGCGCAGATCAAGTCTGCATAAATTTGCAAATCACAACAGTGACTGGGCGAAGTTAACATTTTGAACTACCGCAGTACTGGATCATGGGGAAGTTGAAGCTCATTGAGTAAACCTTTCCAAGGGACAAATTGTTTCAAATAAATTCAAAGAGACTTTGTGGAGCAAGTGATTTTTTTTTAACAGTTCAGTAGCAATCTCATCTAACATCTGTGTCCTGTATTTCCTCTTTAAGTGCCTGAAAACATCAGAAATTGTATGACTTTCCATAAGTATTTGAGCAACATCACAACTATAACATTGACAAATTGTATACTCATTTCATATTTTTCCAAGGAGTGGTTGCATCATCCTGCTTCTCTCAAGCTTATAAACGATGCATTATCCATGTAATCCAACATTTTACTACTGATTTGCAAATGAACCTCTTCCCCTATGGAGTCTCTGCCTATACATGTGGCTACAAATAGGATTTGATACAACACAAAACCTTTAGGTGTTTGCGCAGTTGTGAACATTTTTGAATAGTTCGTTGACATTTTCGGCAGGAGCAAAATTAAGTTACTTTTATCAACCCAGCATACATTTTCCCTCTGAATAAAAGGTAAAAATGCTTTGCGAAATATCTGCTAGATATACTTCAGAAGCGATGATAAGTGTTCATTTTCAACATATGCCTGAATCAGCCCCATTTTAAATGTTAAACAAAAACAGAAAATTTAATCATTTACCCACATGTAAAATGCACCTACTTATCATTATCCAAAATGCTTTTGTTTGCAGAGAGTCTTAATGAGATACATATATCTATCAAATCGGCAGGGCCACTGAGTGCTCAACTAAGAATGGAAACTGATGATTTATCAGTGAAGGATATACCCAATCACCCTGCACTTGGAGATTAAACACAACAAATCAGAGAAATATCAGCCTATATCTTCCACGTGGTAGCAATCAACATTGCTCAAATTTTTCCAGGCCTAAATGCTGCTCTGCATTTCTTGTTGGGTCATCTGTGTCTGGCTTCTCAAGAAATGTGGGGGGCAGGCTTTTGTTCCCTTGAACATGGAAGATCTAACTGATGTGTTTAAGATTATTAAAGGTTGTGATAGAGTAGAAAGAGAGAAACTCTTTTTGGTTGAGTCTTTGTGGTTGAGTCCAGAACTGAGGGACAGAATTTTAACATTAGTGCTGGACTATACAGGGGTGAAGTCGGAAAGTATTTTTTTCTAAAAATGGTAGTGTGAGCCTGGAATTCTCTGTCCCAAAAATCTGTTGTGATTATGTCAACTGAAAATTTCAAATCTGAGACTAATGGATTTTTCTTAGACAAGGTTAATAAGGGTTATGAAACCTGGGTAGATGGATGGGGCTATAATCCGTATTTCTTCTCCCAACTCAGTCAGGGGAGACAGACCAGAGGAGGACAGAAGGAGCGCAACAAGGATGTTCTGAAAGTTAACATGAAGAAATACAGCATTGACATCAACTCCTGGGAGACCACTGTCTCGGATCAAACGAGGTGGCTGGGAAGTAGCTGAGCATTTTGAGGCCCAACAATAACAAAATATAGAGAGCGGTGAAAAGAACACACCATGATCTGAACTTGTAGCACGCGACCAAACATCCCATATCACAAAAAAATGCTCTCTGTCTGCATATCGAAAATTGGCCTCATCAGCCATCATTGGACTCCAAGAAAAATCATCCTCGCTAACGAGGGATAGCCAAAAATAATAATAATACAGATCAGCCATGATGTAATTAAATGGCAGAACAGCCTCGAGGGGCTGTATGACCCTATTCATGTTTTCTGTCCCTGTGCTGACTGCTAGAATTGTGATAAGCTGGGACCTTCACCTGCCAAAGTATATTTGTGCCAAACCTATTGCATTTTGGATTACCAAAATTCCAATTCCATGTATTGAAAGTGCTTCTAAATGGCAGGATGTAATGTACTGCGTATAAACACTTGCAGCAGTTTAAAGGGACAGGCATCATCAAAAGAATTCTTGTTATAAACTAGTAGGTTGATGTTTTGTAAAATGGCACACAATTGCTGTAGTACCCAGAGGCCCCACAGTACTGATGTTGATATAGCAGTGCTTCTGCAAGAGGTCAAAGAGGAATGAGGTGCTTTTTGGCATTGGCAAGTGGAGGACCCCCTCAAGAAATAGGAGGAGGTAGCCAGGTTAGTAAGTAGCAATTTCTGTATTTGATGCACAGTTACTCATTGCTGCAAAAAGTTCCTGATTTTACCTGGTAAAAGTAGCCAGACAATCTTTTCAGGAATTCATTGTACAAAGCATGTCCACCACTTCTAATAACCATCCCTTACTATTCAGGCTTTCCAATGGCTGTGCGGTTGCACAGTGACATTTATATTATCTTCACCTGGAAGAATTCTGTGACTCACATCTATTTTTACAATCACCCTCATAAAACTGCCACGTGGAATTGATGATCGCATTCACTTGTCACCACACCATTAGAAGCAAAATTAAATACAGTTAAGACTTCATTGCTTCACATGGCCTCTATAACGATTGTGGGCATTTTACCTACCTTTGTTTTGCATATCACAACCCATAATTAATGAGATTAATGACAGGTTGGATGGTTCCAAATCTCTGTACTACAGTCCTCCATTGAAGCAGAGGAGCTCCTAAGAAAGGGGGCAACAATGGGGTTGGGTGATGCATTTCTGTGCAATAATTTCTATATAATCTACCCTGGGGCATTAGCGAGTGAACTGGAGGGGCTTGTACAGGTTGATGAACATAACACAAATGGAAGAACTGGAAGTAGAATATAGGAGGAAGATGCTGAAGCCAGTGATCAGGGTACTTCTGCCTGGAGAATCAATCTAGATCTCACAAGTCTGGCATTAAGAAGTGTTCTTGAAGAGAATTAGGGATAGCTTCAAGCAATGGTTACTCCATCTGACATAGGACAGACTGTACATCAGATATTGGGTCAAACGCTGAATCCACTTGGATTAGCCTAGCTTGGACAGTTGGACAGTCCAATGAAATCTGCTGTGGAGGGATTTCTAGTTGAAGGCCCGAAAGACAGTTTGCTGTGAATTCTGTTAACGAAGACTGGAAGCATAGTGGACACAGAAATTGGGGCTGAGAGACAGTCAAGAGGCCCTGCAATGCCAATTTCCTCACAACTTCATGAATTGAAGGGTCGAAATAAGTGGAGTAAGCAGCCACATGCTCTGCAAAGAACCTAGTCGCCAGAATTTGGCACTGGGCATAGCTGAGGTAGGCGAGACGCTAAAGGCACAACGACTGAACGTTTGCCAATTTGGATGGGGGGGGGGGGGGCGTCCCAGTCATTTCAAGCCCCTATACTGAAGTGGATGTTTAAGAAAATGTGACTACTTCAGCCATTAGCCTGAACTCCAATACAGCTTTCAACTAAACTGTCAACCTGACATCATAGGTGGGATCTCCCGGTCATGTTACACCCAAAAAGCAGTGTGGTGTGGCGGTAGATGCTAGGAGATCCCTCTTCCAGGATCTACCAGGCTTACCACACCTCGTTATCTCCCGTGACGTCGTGACGTGAATCCCGCCCATTGTGGGCGAGGTCACTTTCTCACAAATCTGCACATTAGAGTGTGACAGCTATTCTCATTCTAATTTGCGTTCCTGGGATCGAACCAAGGTGTGGGATCTAACTCCCTCACCTTGGAGACCTTGGGCAAATGGCATTCAATGCTGGTCTCTACAAACGGGGACCAAATGGAATGGCACTCGTAAGAGTCTCCCGGGGATGGGAGGCTCCAGGTGCATGCCCTCTGGGCAGGGTGGTACCCTGGCACTGCTGGTGCCACCTGGACACCTTGGCACTGTCTGTGTCTGCGTGGGTTTCTTCCGAGAGCTCTGGTTTCCTCTCAGAAGTCCCGAAAGACGTACTTGTTAGGTGAATTGGACATTCTGAATTCTCCCTCAGTGTACCCGAATAGGTGCCGGAATGTGGTGACTTTGGGCTTTTCACAGTAATTTCATTGCAGTGTTAATGTAAGCCTACTTATGACACTAATAAATATTATTATTATTCCATTGAGTAATGAGAAAATTACATCATCCATGACTAAACTAAGGAAGTTAAGCATAGTATAAAATTAAAAGAAAAAGCATTCAAAACTATGAAGGTGATAGTAGGCTAGAAGATTAGACAAATTTTAGAACCAGCAAAGAAAGATTAAAAAATGAGGGAGAGATTAGAGTATGAGGTAAAGCTAGTTAGAAATGTTAAAACAAATAGAACAAGTTCTTATGAGTATATCAAAAGGAAAAAAAGTAGTGTTAAGGGCAGGAGGGGGGTCCATTCAAATGGCACAAATTTCTCCTCTCACCACCCGTCTATACACAGAAAGGTGTTTTGATTTGATTATTTTTAAGTAAGTGCCGTATTTCCCAATCCTCGGTTTTTGTGTCATTCAATTCCTAATAACCCACAGCAAATCTGAGGTAGGATGACCCCAAAAAGGTTAGCTTATTGCACACATTCAAAACCTGTGGAAAGGAAGGTCTGCAGCATCCTCCTCCACAAACATACAGTGAAGACGGCTGTCGAGAAAAGAAGGGTTTACATTACAGAGACCACAGAGAAAATAAATATTAACATGTGGTCCAGTGTCCAGAATCAAAGTATATTGAGAAATTCCTTCACCAAGATCAGTGGGATGAAAACTAGGATTATAAAAGTTACTTTTCCAGTTGTGTTGGCTTCAAGAGATGAAATAGAACATAGAACAGTACAGCACAGAACAGGCCCTTCGGCCATCGATGTTGTGCCGAGCATTGTCCAAAACCAAGATCAAGCTATCCCACTAGACTGTGATGAATGTAGGAATTGCAGATGTATTGCAGTATTTGTATTTGGTGCAGTAAGGGTTAAAAGCCTGGGTTAGTGTGTGTATCACTGCTGCAGTCATGGTGCAGTAAGGGTTAAAAGCCTGGGTTAGTGTGTGTATCACTGCTGCAGTCATGGTGCAGTAAGGGTTAAAAGCCTGGGTTAGTGTGTGTATCACTGCTGCAGTCATGGTGCAGTAAGGGTTAAAAGCCTGGGTTAGTGTGTGTATCACTGCTGCAGTCATGGTGCAGTACGGGTTAAAAGCCTGGGTTAGTGTGTGTATCACTGCTGCAGTCATGGTGCAGTAAGGGTTAAAAGCCTGGGTTAGTGTGTGTATCACTGTTGCAGTCATGGTGCAGTAAGGGTTAAAAGCCTGGGTTAGTGTGTGTATCACTGCTGCAGCAGTGTTTTTAAAAATTCTGGTTTGCAAGACAACTAGGTGTTCTGGAGTCAAAGGTGCAATTAAAGCATCGTAACAGGTTTGGACTAATCACAGAATTACAGAATCCCTACAGTGCAGAAGGGGGCCATTCGGCCCATCATGTCTTCACCAGCCCTTGGAACAAGGCCCCTGCCTAGGTTCACGCCTCCACCCTATCCCCGTAACCCATTAACCACACCTATCCTTTTTGGACACTAAGGGGCAATTTAGCATGGTCAATCCACCTAACCTGCAGATCTTTGGACTGTGGGAAGAAACCGGAGCACCCGGAGGAAACACACGCAGACACGGGGAGAAAGTTCAAACTCCATACAGGCAGTCACCCGAAGTTGGAATTAAACCCAGGTCCCTGGAGCTGTGATGCAGCAGTGCTAGCCACTGTGCCACCTTTTTAAAAATATTTTAATTTTTACTTGTTATTTTAGTAATTTCATCCATTCTTTCCCTCAGTATTCTGGGATAAATCCCATCCGGCCCAGGAGACTTATCTGCCTTAATGTCTTTTAAAACACCCAATACCAATTCCTTTTTGAAATGAAATGAAAATCGCTTATTGTCACGAGTAGGCTTCAATGAAGTTACTGTGAAAAGCCACTAGTCACCACATTCCGGCACCTGTCCGGAGAGAATCGAACCGTGCTGCTGGCCTGCTTGGTCTGCTTTAAAAGCCAGCGATTTAGCCAAGTGAGCTAAACTCATTATCCAAGGCTCTCTAAACTTCCATACTTATCCTTCATTCTCTCAGGAACGTGACTTTCTTAATCCTAATCAACTGTTGCTTGAAAGACTTCTGTATGTCTGATGTTGATTTACCCTTCAACAGCCGCACCCAATCCAAATTCTTCAATTCCTGTCTAATGTTATTGTAATTTGCCTTTCCCCAGTTTAGCACCTTACCCTCGTCCCTATCCTCAAGTACCCTAAATTGATTTTTTTTTGGCGTATTTTATTCCAAACATATTCAAAAATATAAAAACACAAACTAGTAACATTGTCAACGCCCCCATAGTTCACAGTTTGTGCAATTTTCTCTCCTTTTCACCCCTCCCCTTCCTCCTCTCCCCAGTGACAAATAATTCCTCACACATTGTCACGAACAGCCCCCACTGTGTCTCAAAGCCCTCCACTGATCCCCTCAACTCTAAATTGGTCTTTCCCAGCCAAAGGAAGTCATACAGGTCCCCCAGCCAGGCCGTCACCCCCGGCCTCCAATCCAACAATATCCTTTACCAGGCAATCAGAGAGGTGAAGGCCACGACATTGTCCCTCCTCCCCTCCATCAGCTCCAGCATTTCCGATACCCCAAAGATCGCCACCATTGGGTCCGGCCTGATCTCTACCCCCACAGCCTTCAATAGTGTCCTCCCAGTATCTTTCCAATTTCTCACAGCCCCAGAACATGTGCGCATGATTCACTGGCCCTCACTCACTCTCACACAGTCATCTGCCACCCCCTGCAAGAACCCACTTATCCTCGCCTGAGTCATATGCACCACCTTGAATTGAATCAAGCTCATTCTGGTGCATGAGGAGGTTGAATCTACCCTCCGCATCTCCCCATCCTATCTCCTCACCCCTCCAGTTCCTCCTCCCATTTATTCTTGATCCTCACCACATGTGCTCCCCCTTGCTCCCCCAACCAACCATATATATCACCAATCCTGCCCTCCACCTCCACATCCGGGAGCAACAACCGGTCCAGTAGGATGCACTCCGGCAACTTGGGAAAAGCTCTCCATTCCTTACGCACAAAGTCCCTCACTTGCACATTCCTGAATTCACTTCCCTTCGGCAGCTCCGCCCTTTCCTGCAGTTCTTTCAGACCTGTAAACTTCTTTTCCAAGTACAAATCCCTCGCCTTCACCAGCCCCACCACCCTCCACAACCAAAACATGCCTTCTGTCTCCCCCGGCTTAAACCTGTGGTTTCCACACAGCAACGTTAGCACTGAGATCCCATCCATCCTGAAGTGTCTCCTCAACTGGTCCACACCCTAATCATGGACTGTACCACTAGGCTCACCGGTGTACCTCCCCGGCACCAGTGGAAGTAATGCCATCACCATGGCCCTTAGGCTGGACTTCTCCCTCCCACCACCGTCTCACTTTCTCCACATTCGCCGCCCAGTAATAATGCAACAGATTTGGTAATGCCAATCCCCTTTCTGCCTCTGCCTCTGTAACAGGGCCCTCTTTATCCTTGGTATCTTCCCCGCCCACATAAAATCACTGCATCCAATTTCCCAGAAGAAAACCTTAGGGATAAAAATCGGGAAGGTCTGGAATACAAACAGGAACCTCGGCAGCACATTCACCTTATCGACCTAGTCCCTCCTCGCTAGTGTCAGGTGCATCATTTCCCATCTCCTACAGTCCCCCTTAGCCTCCTCCACCAATGTTGTCAGGTTCTACTTGTGCATCAATGACCACTCCCCCGTCACCTGGACCCCCAGATACCTGAACCTGTCCCTGGCTGGCTACCCCAAATGGCAACGCCCCCCAGATTGGCTCATTCGCCGTATTCGCCGGAAACGCCTCACTCTTTCCGACCTTCAATTTGTAGCCTGAGAAGGCCCCAAACCTCTCCAGTATGTCCTTAATTCTCCCCATACTCTCCAGTGGGATCGACACGAACAGCAACAGGTTGTCTGCATCCAGCGACACCTGGTGTTCCCTACTCCCCTTCACAATCCCCTGCCACTCCACTGACCCCCTAAGTCCATTGCCAAGGGCTCTATCGGCAGGATGAACAACAGCGGTAACAGTGGACACCCCTGCCTCGTTCCCCTATGCAACCTAAAACTCCGTGAACTAATTTCATTTGTCTTCACATTCACCACCGGGGCCACATACAACAAATGCACCCATGCCATAAACGTCAGGCCAAACCCATACCTTCCCAAGATCTCAAACAGGTACCTCCATTCCACCCAGTCAAAAGCCTTCTCCGTGTCCATAGAGACCACCACCTCCAGTACCCGCCCCTCCGAGGGGTCATAATCATATTTAAGAGCCTCCTGATGTTACTGGAAAGCTGCCTGCCCTTTACGCAGCCAGTTTGTTCTTCAGCAACCATCCCCAGAACACACCCCTCTATCCTCCCGGCCATGTACTTCGCAACACTTTCATATTCGTGAAATGGGCTGGTATGACCCATAATCCAACAGGTCCTTCACCTTCTTTGAGATTAGCATAATTAATGCCTGAGTCAATGCCTCCAGTAGCTCCCCCTTAGGGGGCCTCACGGTAGCATGGTGGTTAGCATCAATGCTTCACAGCTCCAGGGTTCCAGATTCGATTCCCGGCTGGGTCACTGTCTGTGTGGAGTCTGCACGTCCTCCCCGTGTGTGCGTGGGTTTCCTCCGGGTGCTCCGGTTTCCTCCCACAGTCCAAAGATGTGCGGGTTAGGTGGATTGGCCATGCTAAATTGCCCGTAGTGTAAGGTTAATGGGGGGATTGTTGGGTTACGGGTATACGGGTTACGTGGGTTTAAGTAGGGTGATCATTGCTCGGCACAACATCGAGGGCCGAAGGGCCTGTTCTGTGCTGTACTATGTTCTATGTTCTCCAGCACGTCACTAAACATCCCCAGGCAACTCCATTGCAAACCCCTTATAAAACACTGCCGGGTAGCCATCCGACCTCGGGGCCTTCCCCGACTTCATCCCCCTTATGCTATCCATCACCTCCCTCAGCCCCAATGGCTCCTCCAGAGCCTGCCTCTTCCCTTCATCCAGCCTTGGGAACTCCAGCTCATCCAAAAATCACCTCATATCTCCTTCCTCACCTGTCAGCATCAACGGGCCAAGGTGGAGATGGTTAGCAGTTTCAAATTCCTAGGGGTGTACATCTCCAAACATCTGTCCTGGTCCACCCACGTCGACGCTACCACCAAGAAAGCACAAAAGCGCCTTTACTTCCTCAGGGAACTAAGGAAATTCGGCATGTCCACATTAACCCTTACCAACTTTTGCAGATGCACCATAGAAAGCATCCTATCTGGCTGCATCACAGCCTGGTATGGCAACTGCTCGGCCCAGGACTGCAAGAAACTTCAGAGAGTCGTGAACACCACCCAGTCCATCACGTGAACCTGCCTCCCATCCATTGACTCCATTTACACCTCCCGCTGCCTGGTGAAAGCGGGCAGCATAATCAAAGACCCTTCCCACCCGGCTTACTCACTCTTCCAACTTCTTCCATCAGGCAGGAGATACAGAAGTTTGAGAACACGCACGAACAGACTCAAAAACAACTTCTTCCCCACTGTCACCAGACTTCTAAATGACTCTTATGGACTGACCTCATTAGCACTACATCCTGTATGCTTCATCCGATGCCGGTGTTTATGTAGTTACATTGTATATCTTGTGTTGCCCTATTATATATTTTCTTTTATTCCCTTTTCTTTTCATGTACTTATGATCTGTTGAGCTGCTCGCAGAAAAATACTTTTCACTGTATCTCAGTACATGTGACAATAAACAAACACATCCAAATCCACGAATCCGGCCCAATTTTGTAGAACTTCTTACAATACTCCTGAAATGCTTCAGTTATCTTCCCTGGCTCTGACACAACCCCCCTTCCCTGTGTGCACCCTCAAAATTTCCCTCAACACGGCCTGGCTCTGTAGATGATGGGCCAGCATACGACTCCCCTTCTTTCCATATTCATATTGCAACCCCCTCCCCCTCCGTAGATGCCTCTCTGCCTTTCCCGTCATCAGCCTATCAAATTGCCCCTGTCACCTTTTCCTCTCCGCCAACCCCTCCTTGCTGGGAGCTCTTGAATACTTCTTGTCTACCTCGACTATCTCATCCAACATCCTTCCATACTCCCCCACTCCTGTCCCTGTGCACCCTGAACGAGAACCACCGCCTTCAACACCTCCCAAAATCTGGCTGCTGATACCTTTTCATTCTGATTCAACTCCACATAATCACTGACCACACTTTCTCACAGAACTCCTTATCCACCAATAGCCCCAAATTCAGCCACCATCCCGGCTTCTACTCCTGCCCTGAACTAAGTCTAACCTCCAACCAGTGTCCAGTGTAACGCATGGTCTGAGATCACGATTCCCGCATACTACGCCCCACCACCCCTACCAGCGCCACTCGACTCACTACAAAAAATTCAATTCTGGTGTATACCTTGTACACATGCGAGAAGAAGGAGTACTCTACCAGGATCCTAAACCTCCACGGGTCCACCATTCCCGTCCAATTCATAAACCCTCCCTGCTCCTTCGCCAGCCTCAACCTTCCCATTGACCTGGGGCTCGACCTATCCATCCTCACAGCACAGTTGAAATCACCCCTCCATAATCAACTGATCCGTGTCCAGGTCTAGATTCATTCCCAGAACCCCTTTCACAAACTCCACATCGGCCCAATTCGGCGCTATACATTCACTAGCACCACCAGCGTCCCTTCCAACACCCCTCTCACTCTGCCACCCGTGAACTGCACTTCCTTGGCCCCTACAAACACCCGTCCTTTTGCTCATGGTCACCCCATGCAACTTTGAATCAAACCCCGGGTGGACTATCTTACCCACCCATCCCTTTCTTAACCTGAACTGATCCTTTACCCGGAGATGCGTCTCCTGCAGAAAGATCATCCCCACCTTCAAACTCCTCAAGTGCACAAAGACCAGAGACCTCTTCACCGGCCCGTTCAGTCTCCGTCTATTCCATGTTACAAATCTCCGGAGGCTTATGCCACCACTCCTCATTTCCATCCGCTACCATCCCCTTCCGATTGTACCTCTTTGAATTTCGCTCTGACCTGGACCCATCCAAGATGGCGCCCTTCTCTGCCCATGACCACGTCAGTTCCAACTCTGCCAGGGTTATATCCCTCCTCCATAGTCGTATCCCTTCCATACCCGGCCACTCCTCCCTCTCCCCCCCAGCAGCCCCCCCCCCCCCAACCTGGTCATCCCCTACAGCCACAACCATCACCTCACTTTCGTTCCTCCCTGGCATTACCTGCCAGCGTGGCAGCCCCTGCCCGGAGGCCACTTCTGCCTATCCCTGCACCCCTCTCACGTTTACTTCCTTGGCTTGTGTAAACGGCTCCCTGTGGACCCCACCCTCCCGTCACAAACAAAGACATATCCAATATCACAGGTCACCTCCACCAAAAAATACACCACAGATGACAGGGGGCGGGGGGGGGGGGGGACAGTTGCCCCTGTACAAACTTATAGCCTCCTAACAAACAATGACGACAAAATCACCCAACCCAAAAACGCCCCCCCCCCCCCCCCCCCCACACACACACACACACAATATCCACATCTTCCAACCTTTGCTGTTCCAGATCCTCCGTCTCCCATCAACATTCAGTTCTCCCCCAATTTATGGTCCCTTATGAAGTCATTGGCCTCTTCTGGCATTTCAAAATAATACTCCTGACCATCAAAAGTTACCCATAGTTTCAGTACCCCAAACTGAATCTACCTTCGATATAACACTGCTTTGGCCTTGTTAATTCCGGGATACTTCTTCACCAGCTCCGCACCTATATCTTGGTAAGTCCGGACTCGGTCCCACTCCCATTTGCAGTTCCACTTCTCCATGACCAACCGTAGGATCTTTTCCTTCTCCACAAACCTGTGGAGCCTCACAATCACCACCTGCGGAGGCTCCCCAGCTCTTGTCTTTTGCATTTGGGACACCCTGTCCACCTCTGAGACCTTGCCAGCTCCCCTCCACCACCAGCCCTGCCAGCATCCTTGAAACATATCTCGTGACACTTGTACCTTCCATACCCTCCGGCAGGCCGACGATACACAAATTCTGCCTTCCAGACCTCTTCTTCTGCTCCTCTACATTTGTCCTTTGTGACTTGCAAAGGTCCCCAAGGAGCCCCAACTCTGCCTCCAACTCAATCACTGTGGTCAAACTTCTCCATCTCCAGAATCTGTGACCCCTGCACCTATAGACATTTCCCCACTCGCTCCATCGAGGAGTGCTACCGTCCCTCGATGGCATTCGACCAATCCTTATGCATCTCCTTTTGTTGATGATGGATCTCTTCTTTAACAAATGCTATCGACTGCTCCATCTGGGGTTTTCCAACTTGTGACGGCTCTGACCCTCCACCATCTTCACAATTGATACTGCAGCACAGGTCTCCTTCAGTTCCTTTTTTTGCCGTGTCTGATAACCAGCAGACCTGCCACTCATGGGGGGGGGGGGGGGGGGAACTTCTCTGTCACACCTTCAGCTACATTTTCCTGTCAAAACTGCCCCACTTTGGGGTAAAAGGAGCTCAAACCAATGCCTTCGAGCTTGAGCAGCCCTGTATGAGACCAACCACTCCCTAGCCACCTACGGAAGTCCCTGGGGCTAATGGATTTTTGTTAACATTATGAGGCTTCCCTGTGCAGTAGTTAATTAGAGACATTGTGTTCAGCCTAGCAGGATGATGTAGTTAATGTGAGGAGCCAGGGGTTTCAGCAGTCAGGTGTTGAGGTTCAGTTTAAGCTTGTGGCTGGAAGGCAAGCTGAGAGGTTTCTGAAGAAACGCAGCCAGGGATTTTGTATTGTTCTGACAATATTTTCAAACAGTCTCAAAAGACATCTCTGTACAGCAAGTATTCCTGAGTGATAACTGTATTTAAAAGTGGATTAGGATCTGAGATGGTTTTATTGTTTGAGTGGAAATAAAGATAGCAGTTAAGGGTTATTGTGTCACTGTATTGATTAGCATTGTTTAAGGGGTAATTGTAAGCTATTTTCATGTGTGATGTCAAAGATATTTTAATACTGTGTTAGTAATAAAGTTTGTATTGATAAATCATATCCCTGCTTGGTGTGAAATCACTCCTGGAGCGAAGTATCCTTTCCTCACATTTTTATTTTTAAGATATTGCGGTTCCTGTCCAGTATCCTAGCCACTGTTGGGGTCTGGTCCAGGATGGTAATAAGGCACACAGAGATGAATCAGTTTGTAGGCAATGGTGCAGAACCTCTAGCAGAGGAGGGTAGATTTAAAAAATTTTTTAAATGGCACCCCAATCGCAAGACCTCCAACTCAACCCCCAGACCCCTCCCCACAATGTCCCTACCCCCCAAACGGGGACCATCTAGTCCCCCACAACCCGCTCGACTCTCCCAAGGCGATCCCCCCCGCACCCCAACAACACCCCAACTCACCTGTTGACAAGTTGTTACGAGTGGAGTGCCACTCTCGTTAGATCCCATGAGGCGTAATGGCCGTCGGGATCTACCAGCTGTGTCCCGTCCCAATTCTGGCGGATCGCGCCCTTAGATTTCACAATATCTGTGAACTATTATAAACATTACTAAATTTTTAGAAAGACTTTTGTCTCTCACTAAATTCTTCAAGAGATAAAATTGCCATGATATCTAAGTAGCCTGAATGATGGCAATAGCAGTAAAAAAAAAAAGAAATCTTGGGTTTAATATTTACTTTAGACACAAAGCCACATTGCTTTAATACATCAATGTTTCACAGACTTCTCTGTATGCTGGTTTGAATTATGCTCTGTCTAGTATATAATAGCTTCATAATGAAATCATTTCTAAACCAATGTATTGTTTCGGTACAAACCCCTTCATTTCCTAATGGCGATGTGCCAGTAGTGTGGAAATATGCCAAGTATGCATGTGAAATTGGTAACGAGGCAAGAAACACTTTGATTGTATACAGGATGACCAACTGAGTCAAATGAAGATGTACTAGAAAAGGTGCAGATTTATTTTTTGATATGTTCTCAATGGAATGGCACTCTGGAAGAAATGGTTGAATGACTGTAGTCAATGTGTTCCAATTTTAGTAAGTATATATAATCCTTGTGTTTCCTGTGTTTCAGCAAATTACTGTACTAGGTCATTTTATGCGATAATGCATAACCCTCAGCTAAAAAGCACTATAGCAGCCGCCAAGCTATTACCACCTGCTTTTGTCTAGAGTGTATTTATTGGCTAGATTATTGTGTTCAAGCCAATTAAAACCAAGGGAGGTTAACTATACAAACCACCACCCTCAAGAGAGGAATTTTGGCAGCACAGCAAGATGCAAGCTGTTTGAAAGGATGACAGTAAATTAAGGAATAGTTAGTGGAAGGAGATCCCTTGAAATCTGCTGCAAATTATTTTCCTGTTTTAATGATGTCACGAAGGAATTGCTATCCTGCTTTGGGAACATCATTCACTCGTGTACCGTCTAAGAGTCTGGAATGCTCGTGACAAGCAAGGCATTCTGGTAATTTTCCAAAATCTGCCAGAAGTTAATGGAGAATTCTGTATCCAGTATGTACTCTGTATAAAATAACTTTGACTAATGAATAAATTGAAGGCTGTAATCTAATTTTGGGACGGGGGTCAGATTAAGTCAGTTGACCTGCCTGATTTGAGTTGCAGCTTTGTATGTGTAATGAACTCCAATTGGCTTTATTGGTTGGCCAATTGGAGTATGAGCTCCATGATAGCTCATTGAGGGGGCCCATATAATCACCTGTGTAGGCTTTGTGAGCCAGTCTTAAGTTGACTGGACTGCTAGCAGCACTGTTTGTAGCTGCTCCTGTAATATCGTTATTGTAAATAAATATTAGTGTGGTGACGGAACTCCTGCCTCCCGTGGATTACTACAGTATGTATTACGGTGTATAAACATCACGGATAAACTAGGTACGACAGACCGCATTTTTAGCTTACAGTCTATTTCCAACCTGTTCCATTGGAGTCACACCAGAATAGTGATGGGAGTCTGTCTGACATGAGAACAGAAAATGTTTGAAATACTCAACAGGTGTGACTGGCAGCATCTGTAGACAGAGAAACAGAGGCCTGGATTTTCATCATGATGGAGAGGCTTTCTGTTCAGGCCTAAATTGTAAAAATTAAGAAAAATTAAAAACCCTGCTCCTGAACACGGCATTTGCCATCTTTGTGAAGCGGGACTGGAGTCGATCTGGAGGTCGCGCATACATTAATCGCAGAGGCAGCTGCTATTTAAATCAGCAGCTGCCTCCACTGAAGTGGGATTTTGAATCCTAGCTTGTAAATCCCAGAGTGTGCAGAGCAGATCAGGTAGGAGGAGATCTGAACTTGGTGAATTCGTTGGATATCTAGGGTAACCCTTTGGAGAAGCAAGGAGCTTCTTTGGACATGATCCCGGGACACCTTTGGGAGAGGTCAGTCACCCTTTAGGATTGTTAGAATTAAACATGGTTATGCATTTTTAATGCTCAAACATCATTGGAACTGTCAAGCTGTCCAGAAGTGTTCTGCTGTCCAGGAAATGCCAAGCTGTCCAGGAAGTGCTAAACTGTTCAGGAACGATTAAGCAGTCCGGGGACTATCAAGTTGTCCTGGAGGGATGTTATTTTTATTTAAATACGGTGCAGGAGCACAAAGGTAGTCCTTGCGCCTGGCCTACCCTCCGCACCGAGCAGTTTTCCACTCATTCCAGGGTCGCTCACCCTGACATCTATTTGAGTGGGCCACCCGTTCCCTGCCCACCCTTGACTAGAAATCCAACCAGTGAACGAAAAATGTTTTTAAAAAATTTGAGTACCCAATTATTATTTTTTTTCCAATTCAGCGTGGCCAATCCACCTAACCTGCACATCTTTAGGTTGTGGGGGTGAAACCTACGCATACACGGGGAGAATGTACAAACTCCACACAGATAGTGACCCAGAGCCATGATCGAAACCGGGTCCTCGGCGCCGTAGGCAGCAGTGCTACCCACTGCGCCACCGTGCTGCCCCCTTGGACGGACATTTTTAACGGTTGTGATCACCAGCCAGGAAATCTCCCAAGTCTGTGAATCCAACCCTGGGGAAAGAATCTGGGACAGAGTTAATGTTTCAGGTCAATGAGTTTTCTTCAGATCTCAAGAGGAATCAACCTGAAGTGTTGACTAATTAATTTTTTAATAATCTTTGTTGGCACAAGCAGTCTTACATTAACACTGCAATTAAGTTACTGTGAAAAGCCCACTCTTCACAGATGCTATCTGACCTGCCTCCTGTCTTCAGTTTTAGGTCAGAGCACTGTATGGCAGCGCAACAAGGTCAACACTGGCAGGATGCCAGCCACTGTGGAGACCTTGGTCCTGGACATTGGTCATTCTGCACTCCTGCTATAGGCACTGATGACATCCATCAGTGGCTACAAGAGATAGGGGTGGGGCTCCTAGATCTCACCAAGCCTGCCCCTTCTCCCCAAGGAGTCAGCCAGGGGCAAGGGTGAATTCACTGGGAGGAGAGCAAACAGCTGGACATCCAAAGCAGGCTGCGGCCGTCCAGGTCTCGGCCCTGCAGAAGCTACCCTCCACGGCCATCACAGACAACACGGTGTAACAGTAAGAAGTCTGCCATAACCTCTGCTGTGGATACCATGGAAGCACCAAAACTTAGTGGTAGGATTAGGAAAGTTAAAAATATTTAGATGCACAGTGACCCAGTGCCAGGATTTGAACTGAGGATTCAGTGGCATAGGCAGCAGTGCTAACCACAGTGCCATGTGCCGCCCCTCACCTGAGCATTTGACGAGATCATTAAGACTGATTCCAAATGGGGATTTTTGTCAGGCAATAGAATCTTTGAACATGCTCTGGAAGGACACATCGTTGCTTTAGACAATGTGGAGGGGAGCAATGGGATAAAAGCGAGGATGTACTGAAGCTGAAGTATGCTCTTTATTCCCTGGCCTGTGCGGAGCAGCTGACAGATATGTTTGCAGAAATCGTCACCTGTCCCTTCTCCGCTCCGAGGTTCCCACCTGCTTCAAGAAGACCACCATCACACCGGTGCCAAAGAAAAACCAGGCTACATGCCTCAATGACTACTGTCCGGTGGCCCTAACATCAATCATAATGAAGTGCTTCGAGAGATTGGTCATGAAGCACATCAACTCCATACTCACAGGATGCCCTGATCCACTGCAATTCGCATATCGCCGCAACCGGTCCACAGCAGATGCCATTTCCCTGCCCCACACTCATCCCTGGAGCATCTCGACAACAAGGACTCCTACATCAGACTCCTATTTATTAACTACAGCCCCACCTTCAACACCATAATCCCAGCCAAGCTATATCAAAGCTCCAAAACCTAGAACTTGGCTCCTTACTCTGCAACTGGATCTCGACTTTCAGTCCATGGACCACAATCAGTAAGAATAAACAACAACACCTCCTCCACGAAACTCCTCAATACCGTGCATCGCAAGGCTGCGTACTTAGCCCTCTACTATACTCCCTGTACACACATGACTGCGTGGTAAAATTTGGTTCCAACTCCATCTACAAGTTTGCTGATGACACGACCATAATGGGTCGGATCTTGAACAATAACGAGCCAGAATACAGGAGGGAGATAGAGAACCTAGTGGAGTGGTGTAACAACAACAATCTATCCCTCAATGCCAGCAAAACTAAAGAGCTGGTCAGTGACATCAGGAAGCAAAGTATTGTGCACACCCATGTCTGCGTCAATGGGGCTGAGGTGGAGGTGATTGACAGCTTCAAATTCCTACGTGTGCACATCACCAAAAATCTGTCTTGGTCCACCCACGTCAACGCTGCCACCAAGAAAACACAAAAGCGCCTTCACTTCCTCAGGAAACTAAGGAAATTCGGCATGTCCACACTGACTCTTAACAACTTTTACAGATGCACCATAGAAAGCATCCTATCCGAGGAGTTCGGGTGGCGCCCTCGAGGAGGCAGGTCGCAGGTTGGATCGCTCCCGCCCGCGATGGGTAAACGGACCTTTTTCAATGGACGTTTTCGGGACCTGGCAACCTGAATCGGTGGAGGAGATGATAGGGAAGAGGCTTCCTCTCCGGGGTATGGGCAGCTGGACTAGAAGTGGTCGAGTGGAGCGGCAAGGATCGAAGCGGGAGCAGCGGGGACCCCAGACCGGGCGGCCAAGCATGGCGGACAGCAGGGACCGGGGAGCGGAGGCTCACTGGCCAAGGGAGCAACAGATGGAGTTCTTCAGGAACTGCTTCGCTGAACTGAGGAGGGACATGCTGGACCCGATGAGAGCGGTGATGGACCGAATGGTTGAGACACAGGCGGTCCAAGGGAAGGCGCTCAGGAAGGTCGAGGTGAAGCTCTCCAGCCAGGCGGGCATGGTAACGGAGCTGGAGCACGAGGTGGAGGAGGTGAACGCCCGACAGAGGAGGATGCAGGAGCAGCTTGAAGAGCTGGGGAACAGAGCCAGGAGGCAGAATTTGAGGATCATTGGCCTCCCCGAGGGCTGCGAGGGGTCGGATGTGGGCGCATACGTGATGGGTATGCTCAAGGCGCTGATGGGACCGGAGGTTTTCCCTCAACCCCTGGAGTTGGATGGAGCACATAGAGCCCCCGCAAGGAAGCCCAGGACGGGCGACCGACCAAGGGCCTTGGTGGTCCGCTTTCACCGGCTTGCTGACAGGGAACGTGTGCTGCGATGGGCCAAGGCGGAGAGGAGCAGCAGATGGGAGAACTGCGAGGTGCGCATTTACCAGGACTTGGGAACGGAGCTGGCCAAGAGGCGTGCAGGATTCATCAAGGTAAAGGCAGTCCTCTACAAAAAGGAGGTGAGGTTTGGAATGCTGTATCCTGCAAAGCTTTGGGTTACGTTTGAGGAACTCCACTAATACTTTGAGACACCAGAACAGGTTTGGACTTTTATTAAAGATAAGAAACTGGACTTGAACTAATGGGCACTTAGTTCTTTCAGTGCTGTACAGTGGCGGCGGTCTGTTAACCTAATTTGCTCTGATTAGGTGTGGTCTTTTATTAAAAGAAGAAGCTGGACTTGAACTAAAGGACTCTGGGCTCTCAGAGCTTTTGTGTGGCGGCGGTTTGTTAAATTGTCCTGTACTGTAATGTTTTATCCAAGATTGTTTTCAGCCTGGACAGAGAGTGGGGGCTGGAGGGCGCACTGTTTAGGGTGTTTTGGGGGGATTGCAACAAGTGGGGGGGGGGGGGGGGGGGGGGGGCCTGCAAAGGGGGCCCTGCACTTGGTACCTTTTGGCGGGAGACCGGGGCCTCTGATACTGATAGGGTGATGGGCTAGGGGCTGGTTAAGGGACTTGAAAGGGCACGGTGGGATACAATCAGGTTAATGGTGTGTGGGGGGAGAGCCCGAGCGCTCGGACGGGAGACAGGCAGGCGCCAAGGGCAGGGGTCAGCATAGCTAGCGTAGGTCAGGGGGCACCAGGGAGAGTAGGAGGAGGGGTGGGGCGGGCTAGGGCCAAGCGCAGGGCTGACCTGGCAGGTCAGGCCAAGGGGGGCAGGGGAAGGGGGGGGGGGGGGGGGGGAGAAGAGGGTTAGGGCCACGTTAGTTTAGTTGAACACGTGTGGCATGGGCAAGCAGAGCTGGCAGGGAAAGTGCCTTATTAACATGTTTATTCTTTCCCACTGTTCGTTTTCACTATGTTAAGGCTCTTTGCATTGGGCCTTTTTCCTCTCTGTAAATGTTACAAATTTGTGTTCAATAAAACATAAAAAATAAAAAAAAGCATCTTATCCAGCTGCATCACAGCCTGGTATGGCAACTGCTCGGCCCAAGACCGCAAGAAATTTCAGTGCATCGTGAACACAGCCAATGCCAACACATGAACCCGCCTCCCATACCTTGACTCTATCTACACCCCCACTGTCATGGGGAAGCAGCATAATCAAAGACCCCTCACACCCGGCTTACTCACTCTTCCAACTTCTTCCATCGGGCAGGAGATACAAAAGTCTGAGAACACGATCGAACAGATTCAAAAACAGCTTCTTCTCTGCTGTTACAATACTCCTAAACGACCCACTTATGGCCTAACCTGATTAATACTACACTCCTGTATGCTTCACGGGCGGGAATCCCGGGACCCCCCACCCCGCCGTGTAGTGGAGAATCCTGCCCCAGGTATTTGCCGCTGGGACCTGGCTGTGCGGGCGGCCTCTGGGGTTCTCCGGGGGGCATGGGGGATCTGGCCCCAGGCGGTGCCCCCACAGTGGCCTGGCCTGCGATCGGGCCCACCAATCCATGGGCAGGCCTGTGCCGTGGGGCATTCTATTCTTCCGTGTCGGCCGCTGTGGTCCTCCGCAGTGGCTGACGTGGAGATGAACCCCCCTGCGCACACGTTGGGATGACGCCTGCACACACTGGCAATCCCCCGCATGCGCCAACACGTGCCAGCCGACGAAGGCCCATCAGCGCCGGTTGGCGTGGCGCCAAGCCCTTCCTCGCCAACCGGCGCAGGGCAAACCACTCTGGCGCTAGCCTAGCCCCTGAAGTTGGGGAGGATTCCGCACCTTTGGGGCAGCCCGATGCCGGAGTGGTTCACGCCACTCCTCGGCGCCGGGACCTCACGCCCTGCCGGGTAGGGGAGAATCCCGCCCAAGGTATAATTTTACATGGGTAATGTTTCTATAGCTAGATTCATGCTCAACAAAGGTGTTTGTATGTGTGGGGGTTGGTTAAGTTCCAACTGTGATTCTATGGTGCTTAGAGAGGGTTACAGTGTGAAGAGTAAATGAACCCCAGCAGTGGGTGCTTTGGAACTGGGCCCTGTAAGGTAGAGAAACTTTTAAGTTTTAGTTTAGCTAAGTTGATTGTAGTTGGAAATAGGTAGTGAGAAAGAAGTCAGCTCTCACAGCTGTGCTAGAAGCCTTACTATGGAGCAACGGTTAAGAAAACAGATGCCGGAAATCTAAAGTCCAGCTATTTAAGGAAACGAGAGAAATGAAGAAAAGTTTCAAAGAAGTCTAGAGTTAACGGAACAGAGGAAACTGGGAACCAGAACAGATTATTATTCAGTAAAGTCAGAGAGTTGAAAAGGCAATGGATCATGAGAGACCAGAAAGCTATCTGCAGTAGTGGTAAGGTTTGTGCAAAATTATTAGTTTGGGAGACATTATTTGAAATAATTGTGGGAATCGGTGGCTGGACCTCGGCATTTTTGTACAGGGATTTAAGACAAATGAAACCTGAAGGGAGAGGTGTAAAACCTGAAAATGAAACCTGGATGGAAGCAGCAGAGGGAAAGAAGATTTGAACGTGTGACTTTTGACAGTGGAATTTGGATTCACTCGTGTGGAAGCCAGAGTTCAGAGGGACAAGGTGGCTCACGGTGTGAGAAATGATAGCACATTCACAAGGGAATGCCAGTAGATACACTTTGTGAAGGGGAATCCCAGTCAATGCGTCTGCAGGGAGAATTGAAAATATACTGGTGTATATAGACAGAACTTGGCTTTGGTGAAGCAAAATATATCACAGTAGGCTGAAGAATCCACTGCAAAGTTGACATTGATAAATTAAATGCTGTGCTCTATTTAGGAAAGTATGCACCAAAGTAGGAGCCAATTACTTACTTCATTCTGTAGTATTACATGTTTTGTCAAGTTGCATTTCTATAAACTTCAGAAGAAGAATCCACAACACAAAGAGCATAATTACCATACATAATGCAAAACATCATGCAATTCTTGCTACCTGACTTACTATTATTTGAAAATTTGAAGGCTACCTAATAAATATATTTTTACATTTTGCCTGCCGGCTGCAGAAATAATTCATTATTACCAAATGTTTGGCTATGTTCAACAAACAATACTTTTCATCAAGTTTCACTCTGCCTCCAATAAAAATCATGTCATACATCATGGTTACTAACAGCAAACACCAACATTTATTTTATCTCCAAAGACATTTGCCTGTTTTATCCATTAAAAGCACATTACTGACTATGAAATGTTTTTAAATCTTCCTTTCACCATAGGGGTAGAAATCAATTTTCATAATGGTCAATATCTGGACAAAACGTTGAGACAAAAGTAACTAATTTTGTAGAACTATCTAAAAACTATCTAAAAATCAGGCCTATAAGGTAATGATCGGCCTGAAATGTCAACTCTGTATCTCTCCCCAAATGCTGCCAGACCTATTGAGTATTTCCAGCATTTACTGCTTTTATTCAGATTTCCAGCATCTAATGAATTTTGCTTTTGTTTCCACCATATGATGGCTACTTCTCGCAACAATTGGCCTCCCCCCTACTGTTCTCCTCGCAACCCTCTGTCTCTCCTGCAACTTACCGGAGTATAGGATCAAAATTTATTTCTCCAAAAGGGCAAGCTGACTGTGGAGGCAACGTGGGACTTGCAGCTTGCCCAGCATATATAGATGAAGCCCAAAGGCACAACTTCATGCTGGACTCAAGCCCAACTGTGACTTTGTTTGCTCTGCATTGAGCGTGGGCCCGATTTTGTTATTCATTTAACTAAAAGGTGAGGGCTGAACCAGCAGCCCCCTCAGCTAAAACGTCGAGGAGGTGAACCGTCGAGGGGAACACCAGCTGTCCCGTAGCCAATTAAGATCAATTGGCCACTAATAGCCTGTAGGCGGGATTTACCCTCTCAGGTGTAGGAAATCCTGTTTCAGTGAGCTGCTGGCCAATCAGTGTTTGGCACTCTTCAGTGCTTCAGGGCAGAAGCATGGGCCGTTGGATCGGGATTTGGATTAGTGTTTGGGAGTCTCACTGTACCAAGTTGACAGTCTCCGGTCAAGGGGTTGGGGGCTGAGATTTGGGATACTAATGACGGGAGGGAAACCTGGGAGAATAAAAGTTGTGGAACAAACTTCCAATGGGCATCCCAGGGGTTCGTTAAGGAGGGACACCCACTGTCAGCCACCAGCGCGGGGCAAGGGAAACCTGCTAGGCAGGCCGCTTGGTATGAACCTCTCCCGCTGCTGGTTAAATCATGGCGGCGGTGGGTTGAGGATTTTCAGTGGGAATTAATTCCCTATTTAAGTGCCTCAATTTTTCCACAGCATCATGCCACCTGAAGCCACCTCTACCACTGGTAAAATTACAATAGTGGCTGGGATGCGCAGGTAGGCGGTGAGCAAGCCACACGCTGGAGTTAACAAGGCCCCCATCTTAAAACCCATTGGCAGAGGAGCGTAAAACGATCCAAAAATGATCCCCACCTATTTGGCATTTAATGCTGAAAACGAAATACAAAGCATAACACATAGTTATAATTATCAATCTGAATGCCAATGTGCAAATATAACATTGACTGTGACAATTTTGAGAGATTTATTTACAACAATGAGTCTACAAGTCTAACTCATGTAACGATCAACACATGGAATATTGCTCACAATTTTGGTTGTGACACCACCAGAAGGATGTGAAGGCTTTGGAGAGGTTGCAGAGAAGGTTTACCAAGATGTTGCCTAGTCTGGAGGGTGTTAGCTATGCAGAGAGGCTGAATAGACTTGGACAGTTTTCATGAGAACGACGGAGGTGTAGGCCTGATAGAGGTCTACAAGATTATGAAGGGTATGGATAGAGTGGGCGGGCAGACAATCTTTCCCAGGGTGGAGGGGTCAGTCATCAGGGGGCATAGGTTTAAGGTCTGTGGGGCAAAGTTTAAAGGAGAAGTGCGAGGCAGGTTTTTTTAGAAAGAGGGTGGTGAGTACCTGCAACGCATTGTCAGCGGAGGTTCTGGAAGCAGATACATTAACGGCGTTCAAAAGGGATTTCAATAAGTACATGGATAGGATGGGTGTAGAGGGATATGGCACTAGGAAGTGCTGAGGGTTTTGGCCAAGGGTGGTATGGCCGGTACAGACCTGGAGGGGCGAAGGGCTGTGCTGTATTGTTCTTTGTTCTTTACCTGTTGAGCATTTCCAAATTTGCTGTCCTAATTTCTCATGTTGGAATATGTTTAATTCATAAGTGAAGTACAGTACAGAGCATTTAATGTGAGTTACCTTTCCTAAAGATGTTTGCTGAATATCTAATAATAATCTTTATTAGTATCACAAGTAGGCTTACATCAACACTGCAATGAAGTTACTGCAAAAAGCCCCTAGTCGCCATACTCCGGCGCCTGTTTGGGTACACTGAGGAAGAATTCAGAATGTCCAAATCACCTAAGAGCACATCTTTTGGGACATGTGGAAGGACAGCGAAGCGCCCGGAGGAAACCCACGCAGACTTGGGGAGAATGTGCAGACTCCGCACAGACAGTGACCCAAGCCAAGAATCGAACCCGGGTCCCTGCCACTGTGAAGCAACAGTGCTAACCACAATGCTACCGTGCCGCCCAGTAATACAGTAATAATAAATTCATTAGAGAGAAATATCCAGAACATTTCTGTTATTACTATTTTACATAACATACACCATTGACACAATTCCTGCTCTGAGCAACTTGTGTACGTCGTATTGAAAATTACCAGGTAGAAAGTTTACACAAAAACATATTGAGGTAGAGTTACTCCAGTAATAACAAGAAATATTTGCCAAATTGCCCATACCAGTGCAAAAGATTGGGGAATTTTAAACATGTGTTTCACTTAAGCTCGTGTTTGCTATGATCTTTACAATCGTTCAAGATTCAGTTCGCCTGAATCAAGCATTGTGTGCAAAACTACCAATGCCCCCATAAAATGGCACAGCACTAATTCAGTTTCCTTAGCTATTGTACTGATCGAATGATGTAAGGTGCAAAACACGTGCAAGGTTCAAGATTTGGCATAACGTGAAAACGGTGCTGTCAAAACGGGCAAATGCTGTTTTAACAACCAAATTTAAAAGAATTTCCCTACGTGCGACCAAATGGACAGGAAACAAATGTTTAATATGCCAGTCAGTATTTTTCATTTCAAGTGGAGGTAGGACATCTGTAAAGCACGTGTTAGTTCAAGTACTGTTACCATTTTGTTTTCTCAGATTTGAGCCGAAACAGATGAGGCTGTATGGGCAGTGGGTATGAGAAACTGCTCCTTATGAACTGTTATTGTACTATTTATAGATGGTGTCTCAGTGTACTCCGTGCTGTATGATGTCATATCCTTGGTAATGATATGCACATTTGTATTGCATTGGATATGTATATATACTACTGTAAAAGTGTTTAAAGCAAGTTATTTTGTGCCCGAGTAACTAAAAAATGAGTGCAATTAGATCAGCCTTCTCAAAACAGTACCATCGATGGAATCACACAATTTCTTTCCTTTATCCAGCAGGTAAATGATGATGACGAACAACTAATAATAAAAACAAAGGGAATACCTGTGCAGGACAAAAGGAAGAAACACTTGAGGTGATGAAATGTCCAAGGTATGTGGTATTATCATACATGAAGTAAACGTGAATGAGTTGATGGCACAAATTATCGTGAATGACTATGATTTAGTGGCCATTGCTGAAACATGGTTAAAGGATGGTCACGACTGGGAGTTAAATATCCGAGGGTATCAAACTATTTGGAAGGACAGAGTGGATGGTAAGGGAGGTGGTGTTGCTCTGTTATTTAAGGATGACATCCGGGCAATAGTAAGGGATGACATCGGTGCTACGGAGGATAAGGTTGAATCCACTTGGGTGGAAATCAGGAATAGTAAGGCGAAAAAGTCACTGATAGGAGTGGTCTATCAGCCACCAAATAGTAACGTTATGGTGGGGCAGGCAATAAACAAAGAAATAACTGATGCATTTAGAAATGGTACAGCAGTTATCATGGGGGATTTTAATCTACATGTCGATTGGTTTAACCAGGTCGGTCAAGGCAACCTTGAGGAGGAGTTTATAGAATGTATCCACGATAGTTTCCTAGAACAGTATGTAATGGAACCGACGAGGGAACAAGCGGTCCTAGATCTTGTCCTGTGTAATGAGACAGGATTGATTCATGATCTCATAGTTAGGGATCCTCTCAGAAGGAGCGATCACAATATGGTGGAATTTAAAATACAGATGGAGGGTGAGAAAGTAAAATCAAATACTAGTGTTTTGTGTTTAAACAAAGGAGATTACAATGGGATGAGAGAAGAACTAGCTAAGGCAGACTGGGAGCAAAGACTTTATGGTGGAACAGTTGAGGAACAGTGGAGAACCTTCCAAGTGATTTTTCACAGTGCTCAGCAAAGGTTTATACTAACAAAAAGGAAGGACGATAGAAAGAGGGAAAATCGACCGTGGATATCTAAGGAAATAAGGGAGAGTATCAAATTGAAGGAAAAAGCATATAAAGTGGCAAAGATTGGTGGGAGACTAGAGGACTGGGAAACCTTTAGGGGGCAACAGAAAGCTACTAAAAAAGCTATAAAGAAGAGTAAGATAGAGTATGAGAGTAAACTTGCTCAGAATATAAAAACAGACAGTAAAAGTTTTTACAAATATATAAAACAAGAAAGAGTGGCTAAGGTAAATATTGGTACTTTAGAGGATGAGAAGGGAGTTTTAATAATGGGAGATGAGGAAATGGCTGAGGAACTGAACAGGTTTTTTGGGTCGGTCTTCACAGTGGAAGTCACAAATAACATGCCAGCGACTGATAGAAATGAGGCTATGACAGGTGAGGATCTTGAGAGGATTGTTATCACTAAGGAGGTAGTGATGGGCAAGCTAATGGGGCTAAAGGTAAACAAGTCTCCTGGTCCTGATGGAATGCATCCCAGAGTGCTAAAAGAGATGGCTAGGGAAATTGCAGATGCACTAATGATGATTTACCAAAATTCACTAGACTCTGGGGTGGTCCCGGTGGATTGGAAATTAGCAAACGTGACACCACTGCTTAAAAAAGGAGGCAGGCAGAGAGCAGGAAATTATAGGCCAGTGAGCTTAACTTCGGTAGTGGGGAAGATGCTGGAATCTATCATCAAGGAAGTAATAGCGAGGCATCTGGATAGAAATTGTCCCATTGGGCAGACACAGCATGGGTTCATAAAAGGCAGGTCGTGCCTAACTAATTTAGTGGAATTGTTTGAGGACATTACCAGTGCAGTAGATAACGGGGAGCCAATGGATGTGGTATATCCGGATTTCCAGAAAGCCTTTGACAAGGTGCCACACAAAAGGTTGCTGCATAAGATAAAGATGCATGGCATTAAGGGTAAAGTAGTAGCATGGATAGAGGATTGGTTAATTAATAGAAAGCAAAGAGTGGGGATTAATGGGTGTTTCTCTGGTTGGCAATCAGTAGCTACTGGTATCCCTCAGGGATCCGTGTTGGGCCCACAATTGTTCACAATTTACATAGATGATTTGGAGTTGGGGACCAAGGGCAATGTGTCCAAGTTTGCAGATGACACTAAGATGAGTGGTAAAGCGAAAAGTGCAGAGGATACTGGAAGTCTGCAGAGGGATTTGGATAGGTTAAGTGAATGGGCTAGGGTCTGGCAGATGGAATACAATGTTGATAAATGTGAGGTTATCCATTTTGGTAGGAATAACAGCAAACGGGATTATTATTTAAACGATAAAATATTAAAGCATGCCGCTGTGCAGAGAGACCTGGGTGTGCTAGTGCATGAGTCACAGAAAGTTGGTTTACAGATGCAACAGGTGATTAAGAAGGCAAATGGAATTTTGTCCTTCATTGCTAGAGGGATGGAGTTTAAGACTAGGGAGGTTATGTTGCAATTGTATAAGGTGTTAGTGAGGCCACACCTGGAGTATTGTGTTCAGTTTTGGTCTCCTTACTTGAGAAAGGACATACTGGCACTGGAGGGTGTGCAGAGGAGATTCACTAGGTTAATCCCAGAGCTGAAGGGGCTGGATTATGAGGAGAGGTTGAGTAGACTGGGACTGTACTCATTGGAGTTTAGAAGGATGAGGGGGGATCTTATAGAAACCTAATGAAGGGAATAGATAGGATAGATGCAGGCAGGTTGTTTCCACTGGCGGGTGAAAGCAGAACTAGGGGACATAGCCTCAAAATAAGGGGAAGTAGATTTAGGACTGAGTTTAGGAGGAACTTCGTCACCCAAAGGGTTGTGAATCTATGGAATTTCTTGCCCAGTGAAGCAGTTGAGGCTCCTTCATTAAATGTTTTTAAGGTAAAGATAGATAGTTTTTTGAAGAATAAATGGATTAAGGGTTATGGTGTTCGGGCCGGAAAGTGGAGCTGAGTCCACAAAAGATCAGCCATGATCTCATTGAATGGCGGAGCAGGCTCGAGGGGCCAGATGGCCTACTCCTGCTCCTAGTTCTTATGTTCTTATGAAGATAATGTAAGGGTTAATGAAATGCATACAGCCAGCCACTAGGGTGAGCTAATCCTAGGAGTATGCAAGGTATGACGCTGAGCCTTGTGGGTCAGAAGGTTGGAGTAGGGGAGCTGGCTAGGAGGACTGAAGATAGTGAGAGAGCAAGACAGTAGTTAATTCTGTTAGTGAGTTAGATGTAGTTACATCTACTGAGTGTAGTTTATGTGTGATCAATCAACTGTTTGTTTCTTAGGGATAAGTGTCGAATCCAATTAATAGTGTTTAATTAAAGTGGTTTGTTGGTTTACAAGACTCGTTCTCTGATCAACACTACACATCAAAGTCATCTGGATAGAGCAAGACAGAAAGCACCACAGGTGTGACAGGTAGAAGCAGAATCAGGAGCCTGATGGGGCATGGAAAAAAGTAGAAAATGCTGGAGGGGGATTTTATAAAGAACTGGAGATAGATTATGGAGGAGACGTTCTGGGAGGAGAGTATGGCATCCAGGAGGATAAGGATGAACACTGAATCATATTTGGAGATACAGATTTTCTGGTGACTTTTACCAATGTGGTATTAGTGCTGTGGGTGGAGCAGGGAGTGGTCCAGAGTGGCCTTACAAGGCAATAATGTGCTCCAAGACTTTAGAAGTAAGGGAACCAGCTGGAGAGAATGGATTTCTTTGAGGAGCTGTTTACAGCAATTTTGAAGAGCCAAATGGTACATTGCATGGCTGTAACAGTTGCAAACTTCATAGGGCTACATAAATGCTTTGTCTAAAGCAGGTCTAGATTGCAATCTTCTATTCCTGGATTCAGTGACCCTCAGAAGACTTCTGTCCCAAGAAAAGCATCTCAGACTCCAGGTCTCAAGTGGGATTGAGAAAAAGTGATGGAATGGAATCAAGTAAAAATTGCAAAGTCAGTCAGTGGATTGCATTGTTGTATTTTTAAGTGACTTCCCAGTTATAAATTTCTATAACCCTCATGCGGTGTTTGTTGTCAGAAATTCAGACCTTGAGTTACTTGAGAGCGTTCCATGACAGTTCCACTATAATTTGCATGGGACCTGCTGGAACTAAATGTAAAATGGCAGAGGTGCACAACCAGTTACAAGATCAGTGGTGCCAGCGAGTTACCCCAGGGTTGTGGACCACTAGTGCTGTGAATTCACATTCAGTTGGGACTCAATATGGGACCGCCTTCTCAAGAGAAATTAGGGATGGCCGAGCCAGCAAAGCCCACATCCCTTGAATAAGTAAAACAGAAGCCAGATCTTCACTTCAGAATTTTAATGGTTTGTTAAAATTTAAAAATGAGTGTGAATTTGAACCTTATTGTAACATTCCCGTGGTTCACACTTTTTTGTTTCTTAATGGGGTAAGAAGTCGTGGCTGTATTGGATATCCTTCATTTCCATGAAGCCATGCAGCCTTCACATTGTGCTTAATCCTAAACGAATGCAGGACCAGTGGACAGCTGAAACATGAATGAATTAAGGCATCTTTCTGCACACTGGGTACTCATGCAGAAATCTGTACCTAAAATCATCAATCATACCTAAACTGGACAATCAGGGACAAAAACCGCTTCAGGTTGGTAAAATGATGTAGATTGACAATAGAACTTCCTATGACCTTCAGTACAATGTATTGCTTTGCACAATCATGGAACTCAATGATCTGATAAAAATCATGGGCCTATTGATTGCCTTGATCGTGCATCAATAGTAATGAACATTTCAACTCTGGCATTAATTACTTGCCTTAAGGAAGATTCAGAATGAAATTGACTGACCTGCCAAAAGATGCCTGTTATCCCGAGGAATGATCCATTGGCTGGAAAATATTGATTTTCTGAGGCACGATACAACTGTCCTAGCTCTTGATAAATTTTCCAGATCTCCCAATAGGGGGAAGCCTTTTCCAGGGCTTCTTTACTGAACCACCGTCTATTTATAGGAATACTCTGATATCTCTTCCTGCTCTAACATATGCATCACAAAGAGGGGAATCCCATTTGGAAACCCATAATGCCGTCTTGCAGTGTATTATAAAAAAAAGTCTCCAAATAAAGTACAGTCTTGAGGGAATATTAGGATGCTCAAAGTGCAAAGCATTTTTTCTAAACAGATGTGACTGAGATATTTGTCTTTATGTAATATGAAAAGAAATACAACAATTCACCTTAAAGAGTGCAGCATAAGCCTTCCTTATCTGCTGCTCAAAAATTTCCTCATGATCGGGTGGAAATGGCACAATTTAGGGCAGAAAACATCACCCGGCCTAAACTCCTCAGTTACATGATTGTACTCTTGCTAAGGCAGGTGCCTCTTCTTCCTGTTCTCATTTCTTATGGGACTTAAATATATCACTACACCATCCAGTCCCAAGGATTACTTTTTAAAGCAAAATTACACGTTGAATAATCATTTCCAAAGGTCTCTGGCAGTTATTTTTTAAAATATTGAACAAAGTAAATTCTGACTTCAAGAAAATACTAGCTTTGTTCAGTTGGCAGTACACTTATCGTGGAGTCAAAATAATAAGGTATACAGTCCATTCCTGGAATTAAGCATATCATAAAGGAACACAAAAGTTACCATCGACAGAATCTTGTGGAGTTGATGGAATCTCGGCCGGAGAGCCTGTCTCACCTCTTTTCAAGAAAATCTGCTATATCCGGGGTCACTCGGGCACTTGCCCAGGCCAGCCCTGAGATTTCCCCCAGGATCAAGGACCCCAGGGGAAGTAGTCCCACCTGCCAAGAGCTACTGGTCAATCAGAGGCCAGCAGCTCCTCTGTAGTCAACAGCTCCACTGTAGTGGTGGTGGTGGGTGTTACACCCACCAGAGGCCAAATAGAGGATGGATCGAGACACTGAAGAGTGATGATGGGAAGAACGTTGTAGGATTGGGGTTGCAGGGCGGAGGGCTGAGGGGGATCAGAGGTACGGGAAGATAAATGGCTATTAGCATCCTCCTTTCCTGATGGCATGTCATCTGATCAGGCACTGGGTGTCTTTGAATGAGGGTTCACCTCCTGGGAGTACGCAGCAAGTATGCCAGGATTGTCCTGTCGTGCTCTCCATATGATGAGCCCCCCATCTGTTGCTCAGTGAATACTAGTGACAACGGCATTAATTTCCCATGTTAAGGGCCTCAATTGGTTGTATGGCTCAATTGGTAGTACCGACTACAGATCTTTGCACCAGGGGCTTAATTGGAGTGGAGGCGGGAACATGGCTGGGTCATCATCCATTACACTCCTGCTCAATGAAATGTTCCCCACCACTAAACATGCCACAGGGGAGGGCATAAGATTCCATGCCACCAGTCCACGCAGCATTTAGCATTCACATAGACAGAGGCCTGGATTCTCCGCCGCCTGTTGCCGGTAGTGGGGTCCCCGATGCGGCAGAGAATTGAAAAATCGGGATCAGCGTCAGGCGTTGGCAGGTGCCAATCTGATTGTGGTGCTCGGGCCCCTCACTGGTGGCAGGATCGGCGTTGCCCCCAAAGTCCATCCGAGGGCCACTCTACCTCCCCCACAATGCATGACCTTCCCACCCCTCCTCTACCAGACCCCAGACTGCCCCCCCAGAGACCCCCTTAATAAGGAGACCCCCCCCCCCCGACAGGGACTCCCTTAATAAGGAGGCCCCCTAGTGACCTCCTATCTATAGGAACTCCCCTCATAGGGACCCCATAACCAGAGGGACTCCCCCACCCCCCATCTCCTCCCCACAGACCCCCCAGAAAAAAGACCCTAGTTTGGAAGCTAGAGAGAAGTCCTGACCGGGGCAGTGACAGAAATTACAGTTGTAACTCTTACTTGGAAGCATGATGTGTCCATGCCTGGAAAAGGATAAAGAACAGATGTGACCTGTGTTTAAACCCCTCAGATTATGTAGTTGCTCGCCATTAATTCATCTCCAGTAATGGGCTGTTATTTACAGCTTCCATAAACCAGCTGCAGCTTTGATTCATTCATCTCCCTTCATGGGTGAGTGACTCTAAGTGCTGAAATCCCAATGTTTACAAACATCAACCGCATAAGAGAGAGGTAAGTGGATTCCAATCGCTTAGTGCATTCCAACCACTCAAGTGTGTGGGGCTCTGGACAAAGCATGATCACAAATGTTCAGAGATGATGCGCTGGACAAAGTTCCGCAGATAGCAACATACCCAAAGACTCTTTTAGATGGACAAGGAGGTACCGTTTGGACAGCACGGTAGCATAGTGGTTAGGACTGTGGCTTCACAGCGCCAGGGTCCCAGGTTTGATTCCCCACTGGGTCACTGTCTCTGCGGAGTCTGCACGTTCTCCCCGTGTCTGCGTGGGTTTCCTCCGGGTGCTCCAGTTTCCCCCCACAGTCCAAAGACATGCAGGTTAGGTGGATTGGCCATGCTAAATTGCCCTTAGTGTCCAAAGAAAAAGGTTAGGAGGGGTTATTGGGTTATGGGGATAGGGTACAAGTGAGTGCTTAAATGGGTCGGTGCAAACTCGATGGGTCGAATGGCCTCCTTCTGCACTGTATGTTCTATGACAGACTTTCCCAGATAGGTTATACGGGTCGGAGATCCAGTTCTGACCCAAAATTGCTCATACCCCATCCCCTTAAGCCGCCCTAACCACCACCTCCTCATCTCTGTATTGAATGACCCCTTATTTTTAAACCCTAATTCTAGATTCTCTGACAAGAGGAAACATCCTCTTTATGTCCCCCTTTCAATACCCCTCAGAACCTGAAAGGATCAAGGGGTACTCTAACTTACTCTTCTAGTGGACACAAACCTAACTTACTTTATCACAAGACAATTCCCTCATTCTTGGTATTAGTTTAATAAACCTTCTCTGAACTGATTCTAATGCATTTATATCTTTCCTTAAATAAATAGATCAGTACTGTACACAATGTGGTCTCTCCAGTACCCTGTACAACAGAAGCATAACCTCCCTACTTTTCTAATCAATTCTCCTCACAATAAATTACAACAATTCTATTATTAAAGGTTTGCGTAGGGTATTCTGATGTTAGATGTTGACATAAATATGTTGTTAAAAATCCTGATAATAGGAAGGAAAGATTGAAGACAGGAAGGGGGCTAGGTTTAATAGCCTCTGAAGATGGATGTACAGTTTGGTGAAATACAGTTAACCCACACCCATTCAGTGTGACTCAGGCAACGTGCCAGCTTTGTGCTACCTGCTCACTTGAATGACTGCTGCATGCAACAGCATCAACTCCACTTTTCATTGGTTGCATGCATCAGTAGAGCAATAAAAACATCCAAATAATACAAAAGCCAGTCCACACTGCTGAAAGCTAGTCTGAACACTTGAAAAAGGGCTGCATTACCTGGAGAAGGTAATGCAGCAAGTGAATCTAACCTGGGTATAAAGGTTCAGGAGGCCTGAGAAGGTAAGTGGCGACTAGGGGCTTTTCACAGTAACTTCATTGCACTGTTAATGTAAGCCTACTTGTGACAATAAAGATTATTGATTAAGTTGAATAACATTTATTTAGTTCACATAAAATAAAGGCCGCAACGCAGCTTACAACTCTAAGGTCCTAGTTGGGACTGCCCAAAGTGCCTGTCCCAGTCTAGGACGGCTTTAAAGGGCAATTTTACCAGCCTCAGCTGGGCATGCCCCCGTCCATTCATGGGGAAGCTTGTAGTCTACCAGTCCCATGGGGAGATCGATCAGCGTATCCCCGTAGGTCTCATGAGGATTATTATACTGGGAAACTGAAGAGTGGCCCAAACTGGGAGAGAACAAGCTCCAGTATTTTTGGATGCTGCACTGATGATCTTAATGGAGGAAGTGGAAAGTAGAAGAGGGATCTTCAATCTTGGCAAGGGGCCAGAAGACCCTCTTGACATAGGCTCAAAAGTCAGTGGGACCAGATAACTGCTGAAGTTAATGCCAGGAGTCAAGTTCCAAGGATCTGCAAGCAGTGACAATGGCCTTACATGAGTGGTCAAGGTCAGTGTATTGTATGGACCTTAAAATGGCATATCCTACCAACTGGACAACTAAACTTAGATTAGACAATGCTCAAATCATTGAATTCCCAATGACTCACATACGAACAATCCCTATCAATCAGGATACATGCCTCACATTCATGTGCTTCACATCACTTCACAACACTGAGCACTGCTGCAAACGTCACAGCTAATAATAACAATAACCTTTTATTGCTGCATTCCAGGGCCTGTTCGGGTAAGCTGGTACGGGAATTGAACCCGCGCTGTCGATCTTGTTCTGCATCACAAACCAGCTGTCTAGCCCACTGAGCTAAACCAGCCCTCATCTCAGTTTCCACACATAGTCAGCTATCCATCATTTTGTTTGTGAAAATAATTTTATTTAAATGTTAACATTTTAACTATCAGACAACACAATATTTACAACTTAAATAACCTGAAGCAACCACACAAACCCACCTACCACGCCCCCTCCCCTATCCATTAGCGACAACTAGCTCTCCAAACCCACTTCTCCTTCTGAAATCCCAATTCTCCCCCATCCCGCATTTCTTCTCATTTACAAGCTGCAGGCAGTGTAATCATGTATGTCTTACCTTACCCATTCACTATATCAACCTTGTACATTTTCCTTTCAAATGCCAAAGGGGTTCAACCTGAACAAGCAGTGCAGTAACAGCAAGAAGAGGGTGATGGTTAAGATACAGCACCAATCCGCTCACAGTCACAAGCTCAGATATAGGCACTGCATGATAGGCTAGAGATGGAATTTGAATACAGCCAGACACCTATGAGTTGGTTGCATAAAGAATGAACAGTGGAGAGAAGATGGTGCAGATTCCTGTTTGCTGGAGTGTGTGGTCACACGTGGTTCTGCTGCCAAGCACAAAATTAGCGGTCAACTCCAATCGGACATGTGTGGATTGTCTGATGGCTGATAGCTTCTATTGCCGAAGCAACAATGACTCAACATCTGAGTGCTGCAGTGGAACCTTAGGCACATAGGATTCAGGATAATTTGATTACGTGGATTCAAAATTGGCTTAGCTGGAGGAGACAGAGGATGATGACAGACGGCTGCTTTAGTGGATGGAAGCCAGTATCCAGTGGCGTATCACAGGGATCCCTGCTGGGCTCTCTATTGTTTGTCATTTATATATCTATGTGATGACTATGTGATGGGTAGGATTAGTAAATTTGCGGATTAGTAAGATTAGCCAGGTGGTTAACAGTGAGGTTGAGTGTCTTGGGTTACAGGAAGATATATACAGGATGGGCAAATGGGCAGAAAAGTGACAGATGGAGTTTAACCCTGAAAAGTGTGAGGTGATATACTTTGGATGGAGTAATTTAACAAGTATACTATGGAAGGTCTGACACTGGAAGTTCTGACGAACAAAGGGACCTTGGCGTGTTTGTCCATAGATTGGTGAAGGCAGAATGGCAGGTTAACAGGGTGATGAAAAAGACATACGGGACACTTGCCTTTATCAATCGTGGCATAGATTACAAAAGCAAGGAAGTCATGTTGGAGTTGTATAGAACATTGGTGAGGCCACAGCTGGAGTACTGTGTATTTCTGGTTGCCAAATTATAGGAAGGATGGGATTGCATTGGAGGGGGCGCAGAGAAGATTCACCAGGATGTTGTCTGGGATGGAACGTTTAAGTTATGAAGAAAGGTTGGATCAGTTTGGGTGTTTTCGCTGGAGCAAAGACTGAGGAGCGACCTGATCGAGGTGTATAAGATTATGAGGGCATGGACAGAGTGGATAGGGAACAGCTGTTCCCCTTAGCTGAAGGGCCAGTTACAAGTTCAAGGTGAGCAGCAGGAGGTTTAAGGGGGATTTGAGGAAAAACCTTTTTTTACCCAGAGGGTGGTGACGGTATTGAATGTACTGCCTGGGAGGGTGATAGAGGCAGATTGCCTCACATCGTTTTAAACGTACCTGGATGAGCACTTGCCACATCATAACATTCAAGGCCATGGGCCAAGTGCTGACAAATGGGATTAGGGAGACAGGTCAGGTTTTTCATGTGGCGGTGCAGACTTGATGAGCCAAAAGACCTCTTCTCTACTGTATGAATTCTGTGATTCTGTGGATTACAATCTGGAAAGGGGTTTATAGGTTGTCACAGAATTCCAAAAATCTGTCCTCCAACAAAGAGGGAAAATGGCAGTGGTCCATAGATACATACATAGAAGATAGGAGCAGGAGGACGCCTTTTGGCCCTTCGAGCCTGCTCCGCCATTTATCATGATAATGGCTGATCATCTAACTCAATAGCCTAATCCCGCTTTCTCCCCATAACCTTTGATCCCATTCTCCCCAAGTGCTATACCTATCTGCCTCTTGAATATATTCAATGTTTAGCATCAACTAAATTCATGTGGTAATGAATTCCACAGGCTCACCATTCTTTGGGTGAAGAAATATCTCCTCATCTCTGTCTGAAATGGTTTATCCTGAATCCTCAGACTATGACCCCTGGTTCTGGGCACACCCACCATCAGGAACATACATCTACCCTGTCTAGTCATGTTAGAATTTGATAAGTCTCTATGAGATCACCCCTCATTCTTCTGAACTCCAGCGAGAACAGTCCCAACCTTGTAAATCTCTCCTAATATGACAGTCCCGCCATCCCTGGAATCAGTCTGGTAAACATTCGCTGCACTCCCTTGAGAACATTTATCCGCCTTCAATCCCATCAATTTTCCCAGCACCATTTCTTTACTAATGTTGATCTCCCTCAGTTCTTCCCTCTCACTAAACCTTTCTTTCTCCAACATTTCCTCAGAGAAGGACACCAAAACTGCACACAATACTCCAAGTGTGGCCTCACCAAGGCCCTGTACAATTGCAGCAATACATCCCTGCTTCTGTACTCAAAACCTCTTGCAATGAAGGCCAACATACAATTAGCTTTCTTCACTGCCTGCTGCACCTGCATGCTTACCTTCAGCGACTGGTGCACAAGGAAACCCAGGTCCCGCTGCACACTCCCCTCTCCCAATTTACAACCATTCAGGTAGTAATCTGTCTTCCTGTTTTTGCTTCCAAAGTAAATAACCTCACACTTATCCAAATTATATTGCATTTGCCATTGATTTGCCCACTCGCCCAACCTGTCTAGATCATCCTGGAGGATCCCTGCATCCTCGTCACAGTTCGCCCTCCCACCTAACTTGGTATCACCTGCAAATTTTGAGATGTTACATTTTGTTCCCTCATCCAAATCATTAATATATATTGTGAATAGCTGGGATCCCAGCACCGATCCATGTGGCACTCCATTAGTTAATGCCTGCCAATTTGAAAAGGACCCATTCATTCCTACTCTTTGTTTCCTTTCTGCCAACCAGTTTTCTATCCACCTCAATACATTTCCCCCAATCCTATGCGCTTTAATTTTGCACAATAATCTCTTATGCGGGACTTTGTCAAACACCTTCTGAAAGTCCAAATGTACCACATCGACTGGCTTCCCCTTGACAACTGTACTGGTTACATCTTCAAAGTATCCCAATAGATTTGTCAAGCATGATTTCCCCTTCATAAATCCATACTGACTCTGACTGATCCTACCACAGCTTTCTAAATGTTCGCTATAAAGTCCATGATAATAGATTCAAGAATTTTCCCCACTACCGATGTTAGGCTTACTGGTCTATAATTCCCTATTTTCTTTCTACCTCCCTTTTTGAATATTGGAGTGACATGAGCTAATCTCCAATCTGCAGGGACTGTTCCAGAGTCTATAGAATCCCCGAAGGTGACTACCAATGCATCCACTATTTCCAGAGCCACCTCCTTAAGCACTCTGGGGTGCAGATTCTCAGGCCTTGGGGATTTATCTGCCTTCAATCCTATCAATTTTCCCAGCACCATTTCTCTACTAATGTTGATATCCCTCAGTTCTTCCCTCTCACTAAACCTTTCATTCTCCAACATTTCTGGTATCTGATTTGTGTCCTCTTTTGAGCACTAACCTGCTGTTCCTCCTCAGGATTATAGAATTTGCCCTCCCACCCATGTCTCTCCGCCAGTGTCCTTGCTGTTACCTGTCAGCCAGCCAAACCAGACTGCTGCCACCAAAGCCAAAATGATGCAGTGCACAGTCAGGCTTCCTGAGCTCACAGCAGTGTGGCATTGTCCTACAAGGCCATGTGCATCTCCTCCACTGGAAGTCAGCAGCCTTCTACCAGCCATGCTGCATTCATAGGGAGAGAAAGACTCATTCATAGCACAGTGGGAGTTGGCACAGTAGCACAGTGGTTAGCACTATTGCTTCACAGCGCCAGGGTATGCGGAGTCTGCACGTTCTCCCTGTGTCTGCGTGGGTTTTCCACCGGGTGCTCCGGTTTCCTCCCACAAGTCCCGAAAGACATGCTTGTTAGGTGAATTGGACATTCTGAATTCTCCCTCTGTGTACCTGAACAGGCACTGGAATGTGGCGACTGGGGGATATTCACAGTAACTTCATTGCAGTGTTAATGTAAGCCTACTTGTGACACTAATAAAGATTATTATTATTATTACAGTGCTTTTCATGAGCACTAGATGTCTCAAAGCGCTTTACAGCCAATGAAGTACCTTTGAAGTGTGATCACTGTTGTAAGGTAAGCTCCCACAGCATCATTATTATGAACAGATAATCTGCTTTTGTGGTGGTGGCTGAGGATTAAATACCAACCAAGACATGAACAATAACTCTCCTCCTCTTCTTCAAAATTGTGCATGGAATCATTTACATCTCCAAAGTAAGCAGTTGGGGCCTCGGTTTAAAGTCTTGCTCAAAAGACACACCTCCAGAAATACAGCACTCTTCCAGTAGAATGTCCTTCTTGATTTGTGAGCTGAGGACCTGGATTTGGGCTTGAACCAGGAACCTTGTTAGTGGGAGAAAAAAGTGTTCCCAAGTAAGCTAATGCTTAAGAGCCCTAGGACAGACAAAGGCACATGGAAGTTAGCAACTAAGGGACAGTGCCAGGATGGTTACTGACTTTTTAAATGTATTCTGACATGATTTAATTTATAAATTTGGCGCGGAATGTTTGTTTTGTGATAGCTTTTATTTCTGCCTTACAGCCGTGCAGATGTTTTGTTGGCCAGTGACACAGGGAAGGAAAGCTGAGCTGTATTGGTAAATGAGTGTTGGGAGTAGGGGGGATTTTCCACTCTCGTTTTAAGGGAACGGGATCAACGGCAGCAGCGAGAAACCCTGCGGGAGTTCCAAAACATGACTTATGCCAGCAGGATTTCTCGTTCTGATTGTCCCCTCCCCAGTTAAATGAGGTAACGGGAATGTCGGGATCTCAATTTGAATATATTTAAATGTAATTTACGCCTGATAGTTCTTCCCCCCGCTAGATTGTTCATTTACACATTGAAATTAATCATGACACTTCTCCCACAACATGCACCTAGAGAGAAAAACCCACCAGAGAAATTTAGGTGAGTGCTTGGCTCAGGGGTGAAAGGGTCATGCCAAGCACTGCCCTCCGGCATTGCCCGGACAAGTCCCCTGACATTGTGTAGGCACTTTTGTGTTTTGCAACCCCGATCTTTTAGAACCTAAGTTGCAGGAAGGGCAGGCGCATTCAAAACCATGTACTGCCAACGTGATGTTGTGGGGTCTGCCCATTTCTTTCTATGTGCCTAACAATACAGGAGCCCCTTCAACGCCACACTCTGCAATAATATGGGAAAATTCTACCCATTTCTTGGTGTCACACCAAAGAGGAGTTCTTTACAGAGAGCCCAGGGAGAATGGGGCTGTCTATGTTGCAGTCTCTCTTCCTCTTCTTCCTCCCTTTATTCCTCATGCTCTTGCTCCTCATGTTCTCACAATACAGCTGGTGGTAAGGATAATCCTTTATGATAGCAAGCTTGTACAGTATGCAGCAGACCACCAAAAATCCTGTCAAGCATTACAGTGTTCCTCCTGAACACTCTTGGCAGTGAAAGCAATGTTTCAGCACATCAGTGATTTTCTCCATCTCATTTCATTATATCCATGCTCTTCAAGAATGTGTAGATTCCACCTGGGAGACATCAGCAATGTCATCCACTTGCCTGGATGACTGAAGCTCCAACAAGACTCAGAAGCTCGGCACCATCCAAGACAAAGCAGCCCGCTTGATTGGCACCCCTTCCACAAACATTGACTCCCTTCACCACTGACACACAGCAGCAACAGTGTGTACCATCTACAAGATGCAATGCAGGGACTCACCAAGGTTCCTTAGGCAGCACCTCCCAAACCCACGGCCACTGCCATCTGGAAGTACAAGAGCAGCAGACACATGGGAACACTATCCCCTCCAAGTCACTCGCCATCCTGACTTGTAAATATATTGCCGTTCCTTCACTGTCGCGGGGTCAAAATCCGGAAACTCCCTCCCTAATAACACAGTGGGTGTACCTATACTACAGGGACTGCAGTGGGTCATGAAGCCAGCTCACGTCCACCTTCTCAAGGGCAATTAGGGATGGGCAACAAATGCTGGCTTCATCAGCGAAGCCCACAACCCGTAAAAGAATAATTTTAAAAAGATATTCTTAGTCACTCAGTACCCACCCTTTGGTTTGCAATGGTGATACAAATGCAACTTGAACAGTGGACTGCAGCAGAATGAAATGAAAATGAAATGAAATGAAAATCGCTTATTGTCACGAGTACGCTTCAATTAAGTTACTGTGAAAAGCCCCTAGTCGCCACATTCCGGCGCCTGTTCGGGGAGGCTGGTACAGGAATTGAACCATGCTGCTGGCCTGCCTTGGTCTGCTTTAAAAGCCAGCGATTTAGCCCAGTGTGCTAAATCAGCCCCTAGTGAATGAAGGATGGATAACCTGCTTTAATCTGCATGGTTCACTGCATGTGGGCACATACCAGCTGGGCACTGAAGTAGTGAAATCCCTTTCAGTTCTGCCATAGAGCAGAGTTGATGGGCAGTGCCAATAAAGTGAGTTCATGGCTAATTGAGAGAGGGTGCATGCAATGGCACACTGCACCATGGGGAAGCCTGCAATCCTCACACTGCCATGTGTTTGCTCTGCCTGCTTTTCTCTGGAAGAAGGAATGTAGTTAGCTCTCATTGAATAGAGAGCCTTAGTGACCTCCCTTATGCAACTGCAAACAACAACCTTTGAGACATTGCAAATATCTCCAGCTTTCGCCAGGAAAGCGGCAAGCGAATACAAGTTTGTGGCCACAGTCACCTTTCCACCCACTGGCAATGCTGCCCTTTCCCTGCTTTGTGGTTGCAGTTGTACCTTCGGCAGGGAGTAGGTTTCAGTGAGGATGTCCTGACTAAAGCACAAGGGTGTCACATACTGTTCCTTGCTGAGCATCAGGTAGGGGAATAGCTCTCCAAATACTCTTGACATCTATATCTTCCTGCTGAGAGCCCTTCATCCCATTCTTTCCTCTCTCTTTCTGCAGCTTGACCCGCTCTGCACAACCACTAAACATTCTCCAAGTCATGCTGAATCATCTAAGGGAAATGCCTGCTATCTGGGAGTAACTGGTTAGTGCAGATGCTGTGCAGCCAGCAAAGGCTTCTTCAACACCTAGCACACCACTCCTCAGCAACTTGAAACAACGATAGAATCTCCCAACACTTGTAGCGTATCAGTTAACGTCCAGGAGTAAGGTGTTGATGAACATTTTTAAAAATCAGATATGGGTGGGGGTGGGGGGACTGCGGCGTCGGCGGCGGTGGCGGGGGGGGGGGGGGGGGGGGGGGGGGGGGGTCCTTTCTGTTAGTTGAGTCCCATTGAACTGTGCAAGGTCAAGAGACGATGTTATTGTTGAGCTCCAAGATGGCAGCCGAGGTATCAAATCAGTGTTGCACACAAATCGGTTACAATCTGTCCGTTCTGCATGAATGAACTGCCCACGGATGTGTGGATATTTCCAGTAAGTATTAGAGCCCAATTTCCCGCTCGTAGTATGCGTATACATAATATTATTGAAATTGAGTGTTGATCTAACAATGCGGCTATTAGGGAATCAAGGGACCCGAGGATGAGGTTGGAAATTGGAGTTGAGATAAAAAATCAGCCACAATCTTACTGAGTGGCAGAGCAGATTTGAGAGGCCATATGGTCTCCTCCTGCTCTAATTGTTTATGTTCTTATGAAACAGAATACTTCTGATTCACCATGAACAAATGTTACAGGAAATACACGAGTGCAGAGAATATGGAAAGGTTATGATGTATTTAGATGGCATTCTGAGATTTCAACATACTGGTTTAGCAGATAGAATTTATTCAGTTTTGAGTTGTTTGTGCTACATTGCTGTTGTTGACTGATAATGTGCCCTCATTTTAGTGGTGCATTATGACATTTATGTTGTAAGATTAAGGTATGTAATATCATTATGCAGCCATACAAGTTTACAACACAGGGGGCCATTTGTGCCAATCCTGATCAAAACACCACAATACTATCCCACTGCCCTGCTTTGTCTCAGTTGCATTACGTCTTCTGTCTCTTCAAGTACAATTTTCTCTGTCAACATGCACTTGTGTTTGTATCACTATGGCAAAATTTACCACACTCCAGGAACCCACTGTGTAAAGGAATTTCCACTGAACTCTTCCCTCACCTTCGGAGTGATAATTTTAAATTGATGAATCACCATTACTGACTCCCAACAGAGAAAATAGTCTTCCCTGTTTTCTTTATCAAAAGCCTTTATGGTTTTAAAAACTTCCCCTGAGCTTTCTCTGCTTCAGTGGAAATAGCCAATTATCTCAAGTCCCTTGTATTATTAAACCATAGAATGCACTCAGCATAGTTTCACCAAGATGGAGGCAGAAGTAAGGCCAGGGTTTAAAACCTCTTATGCCCTTGTTATAATGGGGAATGTAAAACTGAGCACAATGTTTTAACCATGGTCTATCAATACTTTGTGAATAAATGTAACATTACTTTGACACTCAAAACCACCCGGTGACTTTAACATTTCAATTAATGCACTTCACAGAAATGTTATCAATCAAACCTTTTGACATTGAGTCACATGCTCTTGTAACTAAGCTTATATTTTTGAAACCCAGAATGTTCATTTTTGTCTTATAGCTTTATTTATTTATAGCATCAATGTAAGCACTGGTATACATTTGAACCTCTAGATCTCTACACTTTCGTGCCTTTTTGTTAAGTGTTTGGTTCCATTCCTTGAGTACCTCAGACTTATTTATATTGAACTGCATCTGCCAGCTCTCTTTTTTTCCATAAACCTGCCTCTGGTTTCCTGAATCTTTCTACAATCTTCTTCACTATGTACCAAATCCCTCATTTTAATATTATCAGCAAACTTAGAAATGTTGCTGCTTCTGTCAAATTCCAAGTCATTTACGTTCATCAAAGACAAAAGTAGATGTCAACTTAATGCAAGCAAAACCCAGTCAACCTACGTTTATGCACCTATCCATTAAGAAACTCCCTAGTCATGCTGCTGAATTTTCCTTAGATTTGTAATATGCCCCATGTAAGATAACTTGTTAAATATTATCTTAGAATCCATACCCACTATGTTCACGACATTTGCTTTATCTATGTAATTTCTCACTTCATTATAAAAAAACTCCACTAAATTAGCAAATAGAACTTGCCATTAGCAAATGAATTCTTATCAAGAAATAAATTAAAATTTAGAAGTGGCTTGGATTCAATTACAATGCTGTCGGCAGCAAATAGCTCTCTCTCACACGGTATATTGTAATTACATGCAAAAGTAGAAACACAAAAACTGTAACATTGCTGGAAATAAGGTTCAATATATATTTCTGGGAGGAAAACCATTGTCGCTGGAACAGTTTTTCCTATGATAGGTAAAATGGTCATTTAAAATTGGACCAGATCCTTGTGTAAATGAATGCTTCTCTCCAATTTTCTCTCTTTAAGCGCCACTATTTTTCTCCAAAGCTCACTACTTCCTTTTGTAAATTTCCACTGCTCTCTTAAAACCAGGGTTTCCTGTAGCAGTGCACTATCACCCTGGATTAATCTATCCTCTGTAAGTGTAAATATCCTCCCGAGCCTTTGCTTTTCAAACCTTATCACTGCTATCCCCAGTAAGCTAATTCATTCCTTTCCCAACTGCTGTTACCACTTTCAACGTGCCAATGTCATTATTCAAGCCACTATCAAATTTGTCTGATATTTTTCAATAAGGACTATTAAATCTTTAATGCATCACAGATGTGTTTCCCATTTCTCCTGTGTTCAAAATAAACTCAAATTCATTCATTCTGATAATATAGCAGTGATTAGGAGATTATAAAACAAAAACAAAACCCAGATTCAAAATGAAATTCCATACTGATGGTGGATCAGCTTCAGTTGCCTTTTTGAAACACTCCTGCTCAGACGCAGTTCTTATCATTTCTCCTCTTGTTTTGCTTGAAACTGATTTGACTACTTTTCAATTTAAATCTTATTAGTTGGCTAGCCACTGCTATGGGGTTGTGTCAAATTACTTCTGAGGAAGTATTAAAGTGACTTCTGTACTTAACAGCTCTGTGTAAAGAGAAGTATTAAAGTGGCTTCTCTCCTTAACAGCTCTGTGTAAAAATATTAACATTTAATGAGAAACAATGAAATAACACAGTTTATCAGATCTTACGATTAGAAATGAGAAATAATGATGTAATCCGGTATTTTATGTTTATGTTGAGAGTGTATAAGTCATTTCGCTGGAAAGGAAATGTTCTTTTAATTCCACACAAAATCCACAATCCTCAAACTTTAATGTGGAAGAAAGAATCCCGTCCCTTATCTTCACAATTTACTTTCTCACCTATCTTTGTGTCATAAGGAAATTTCATTGACAAAATCCAACACCACAATAATGTAGATTAACTACAGGGACTTATTCAAATGTTTTCTGCAAACATCCCAGAAATAGCTGCAAATCAGGAAATGTAAGGGAGGGAGGAGTTCAGAAAAATTGCAATCGCCATGGAAGTGGTATTGAGCAAATAGTTGGGGCTGTGGGCTGACAAATCCCCGGGTCTAGGCGCACTTCATCCATAGGGTCTTGAAAGAAGTGACCAGGAAGCTAATTGATGTGTTGGTTTTAATTTTCCCAAATTCCCTAGACCCAGGGAAAGTTCCAGTAGATTGGAAAATGGCAAATGTATCTCCTTTATTCAAAAAAGGTAGGGAGGTAGAAAGCAGGAACTACAGGCCAGTTAACCTAACATCTGTCAAAGAGAAAATGTTATAATATATTCCAGGAGCCGGTGCAGACTCGATGGGCCAAATGGCCTCCTTCTGCACTGTAAATTCTATGTCAAATTCTATGTTATGGCAGGATATGTCAAGAAAAATCAATGCAAACAAGGAAGTCAACATGGTTTTGTGAAAGGGGAATCACTATCAATTATGACAAGACAAGAGTAGAGTGTAATCGAAGGTTTATTACTCAGAGATGTGTAGCTCCTGCAGCTCCTGCCGAAATGGCTGCAGCTTGGAGAGCCCACACATTTATACTCCGTTCACTGGGTGGAGCCAGCAGGCATGGATCTACCACCGTACCTGTAGTACAGGAGCCTTACCGTAATGCATGCCATATGCGATATATATACAACAGTGGTGACTACCACAGTTTCACCAATTATTTGGAGTTCTTTGAAAGAGTCAAAGTTCTGTGGATAGAGGGGAACTGCTGGATGTACTGTGCTTAGATTTCCAGAAGCCATTTGATAAGGTGCCACATTAAAGGTTATTGAGGAAAGTAAAGCCTCTAAAGGGGGTAACATATTGGCATAGATAGACGATAGGCTGGCGAACAGGAAACAGACTGTTGGTGGAAATTAGTTTTTTCTGGTTGCATAGGGATCAGTGCTTAGACTTAGATACAGTGCAGAAGGAAGCCATTCAGCCCATCGAGTCTGCACCGACCCATTTAAGCCCTCACTTCCACCCGATCCCCATAACCCAATAACCCCTCCAAACCTTTTTGGTCACTAAGGGCAATTTATCATGGCCAATCCACCTAACCTGCATGCCTTTGGACTGTGGGAGGAAGCCAGAGCACACGGACAAAACCCACGCAGACACGGGGAGAATGTGCAGACTCCGCACAGACAGTGGCCCAGCGGGGAATCGAACCTGGGACCCTGGCGCTGTGAAGCCACAGTGCTATCCACTTGTGCTACCGTGCTAGGGCCTCAACTTTTTACAATTTATAATTGGCTTGGATGAAGGGATCGAAGGTATGGTTACGAAATTTCCTTATGACACAAAGATAGGTGGGAAAGTAAATTGTGAAGATAAGGGACAGGATTCTCCTTTTACTGAGACTAAATGTTGGTGCCGGGGCAGAATTTGTGGACTTTCTCGACAGCAAAAAAGGCGCCGAACCTGGACCGATTCAGAAACTGTGGAGGGGCTAGCACCGGCGCCACATGGAACACAATAGATTCCAATGAAAAATTGATGCGCCGGGTCTGTGATTGACACTTGGGAGGCTGACAAGCTGCAGCCGCACATACATATTACAATTCCCACACACACTTATCCCAGCCAACAAGTTGCACTGGAGTGCGGCCATACAGCTGATGGGGTCGGCTAGGGCTTGCGGGCATCTCGGGGATGCCCTGGGTGGGGCACCTATATGGCCCGTGGCACTAAGTTCACAGTGAGCTGTCAGCATCGTGCACAGCTGCATGGCTTCCTTGCCAGCTGCGGCAATGGTGTTCCATGCCCATCTACCCCAACACCACAACCACCTTCTGACCACCCTCTGCTACTCCCCCGGCCCTGGAAGAAGCCATTTCCAGCCAGCGGCACAACTGTCAGCAAACTATGGCAATGTTGGACACTTTCCATATCCCCTCTCTCTCCCTCAGCAGCCACAACGCCGGTTTCACAATTTTTAAAAGCACAAGTGAACTGTGCCATCGGAAACTTGGCCAATCGGAGGCAGAGCATCGCGGAGGCCCCAGAGAATACTGGGTCGGGCCTGTTAATGACATGTAAATGGTGTTTACTGTACATGCGTTCCTAACCACATTGATGCTGCTGTCGAGGTGACGGGTGATGTGTTGGCTTGTGTAGGCTTGAGAGATAACAGACACTTCCAACACAGATGAAATGAAATGGAATGAAAATCGCTTATTGTCACGAGTAGGCTTCAATGAAGTTACTGTGAAAAGCCCCTAGTCGCCACATTCCGGCGCCTGTCCGGGGAGGCTGGTACGGGAATCGAACCGTGCTGCTGGTCTGCTTTAAAGGCCAGCAATTTAGCCTGGTGAGCTAAACAAGCCCCTAGCTAAACCAGCCCCAGATGAAGGTTGAACTCAATTTTATTAACTACTTCTAACTAACTAACACATGATGACTGTGGGTCTAAACTAGAGACCTAAGCCTTGTCCGAACCAGTTGATTTTCTCAGCACGTGTTGTGAGTCCGTGCTGGGCTGGATAAGTTCCTGTTACTCTAAGAGGCAGCACCCAGAATGAGCGGGAATCGTGGTGCCCTCTGCCTTTATAGTGTGTGTATTCTAACTGGTAATTGGCTGCGGTGTTTGTACATGTTGATTGGTCCCTCTGTGTGTCCATCAGTGTGTGTCTGCACCATGATATACTGGTATATATTATGACAACGGGGAATTGGCACCGACTGCAATTTTGGCAACAGAACCTATTCTCACCCCAATGATGCTTCATGATTTCGGCTTCAGTCAACGAAGAATCCCACCCAAGGAGTGCACAAAAGGACTTAGATAGGTTAAATGAAGTGAGAAATTATCTGGAAAATGGGAAATGGCCCATTTTAGCAGGAAGAATAAAAAAGGTAATTCTTGGGCGGGATTCTTCATTTGGGAGACTATGGGTGGGATTCCTGTAGCGCCAACTGGGGCCACCATGTAGCCCGGTGGAGCTGACTGGACATAGGGGATATGCACCATGCTAACATGTCGGCCTTTCACCTCCCCCTGCAGACAATGGATATTGGAATTCAACCAACAATGGTGGCCTTCCTGCTATTCGCCACAGCCCTGGGGGATCCCTGTGGCTGTAAGAGCGGACACTGCTTGAGGAGAAGGAGGAAGCTGCAGCAGCGGGGGGGCACAGAGGGACAGGTGCCAGCTGCCCAGTTTGGAGAGCCGGCTGCCCAACAGGCCACGTGGGAGGAGGTGCCAAGGAGGCGCTGCATGAGGGTTCATGTGGACCGTCATCGGCTATCATTCGAGGACCTGCTGGATTGGGCATGCTGTCAAGGTCTCCAGCTGATCAGAGAGACAATGTGCCATATCTGCCAGATGATGGTGCAGCTGGCACCGTGGGGGTATGGGGGAGGACTTTCACTCCCAGTTGCCATCAAGGTGACGGTCGCCCTGAACCTTTATGTGACAGGGTCCGTCCGGGTGCCAAGTGCGACTTCTCTGGAATCTCATGGATCACGTACACAGGTGCATCCGCACCGTCACTGAGGTCCCATATAGCCAGGGGGCTCAATATATCTACTTCAATGTGGACTGAGCCCACCAGGATGCCCTGGCAGCGGGATTTGCCACCACAGCCGGGATGCCCCAGGTCCACGGGGTGATCGACGGGATGCCTGTCCCCCTGTGAGCGCAGATCGCTCTACACCAACCGAAAGAGGTTCCACTCGATGAACGTGCAGCTGATTTGTGACCATCAGCTGTGCATCATTCACATCTACGCCCGATACCGAGTCAGTGTACATGTCGTCTTCATCCTGGCACACTCGACAATTCCTGACATGTTTGAGACGCCCCCCCCTCCCCCGGAGGAGGGGGGGGGGAAACACGGGCCACCCTCAGGGTCTGCCCATTCCATCCTCCCATAGCCCCCACCCCCACCGCCGTCCATCCCAGACCATCCCACCCCTCACACCTATCAGACAGAGCACTGAAGCAGGTTGTAATGGTGGCAAAATGTGAGCGAATATATACAGATTTGTGCCCTAGCCTCCATAACTAAACTGTGCCCTGCACCCGTGCCAACTTAACTAGTGTCTAACATCCTGGCCTTATGGGTCCTAACACTATGTGTAGGTGGTTCCCCAGCCGATGCAACAGGAGTGATTCCTGCGCTGCAACCTGGGCCCTGTTGGTGGGCATCTTTTGGGCGACCGGGCCTGGGTGGGCTTGGCTGCTGCTCAGGTGTCCCAGGTGGCATGGTGCCGCACTGTTCTGCCCGCTGCCCACCAGATGCGCCAAGGACAGAAGGGGGAATTCAAGGTGCTGCAATGTTCCAGCGCGTCACCTGCGGGAGTCACCGGCAAGGGCCCCATCACCTTCTCCTCCCTCAGGGTGCCCGATGGCCCCCGCGTTATTCCATAGGGCGGGGTGCGAGGGGAGCTAGCCCCCGAGGCTTCCCGCCACCTGGCACTACCAGTCCTGGAGGCCCGCTCTGGTCTCAACTAGGGACTGCACGCTCGTGGCCATGGAGCACAGGGAGTGGACCATTGCCATCTGTGACTGCACCACATCACGCTGCCACCACGTTCTGGCTTTGTGTCACATCAGCCAGTGACTGCGCCATCTCCCCCTGGGACTGGCCAACCTACCTCTGTGTCTGTGCCAAGTTGACCAGCGCTTGGCCAATGCCACCGACGTTCCCAGCCATGGCCTGCTGTGATTGGGCGATGCTCTGGAGCACCGCTGCGATTTCCAGATGGCTCTGGGACATGTTCATCTGTGAGGCGGCAACTCTGTCCTGGGCCTCGGGCAGCACCTGCACAGAATGACCCAGGCCTTCAACATGCTGATCCATAGCCGAAAACGTTGCCCCCAAAGCCTCCACCGCGGACACCACCATTGCGGTGTTGGCCTGGGTGGCAGTCAGTGGGGTGGGGGGGTGGGGTGGCACACGTGTCCTGGGGAACCGCAACTCAGCAGGGTCTCACTTCCTCATCCGCAGCTGAGCTCCACCTCAGCGACCTACCTTTTTTTGGAACCGCTGATCACATGTTGGGCCCTCTGCTTGGCCACTGTGAGGGGCCGATGGTCTGGATGCCCCCCCCCCTCCTGTCTTCTCCTGCTCCCGGTTGCTGTGTGTGGCCTTCTCCTGGTGGTGGGGGGGAACAGAAAATGACAGTGTTAGACAGTCCGACTCATGCATCCCAGGGCGAGGGTAGCTGGTGGCCTCAGTGGCAAGGGCACTGGCCATGGAGGCCTGTATGGGTGTTGGAATATGCTGCAGGTTGGGGGTTTGGCCGCCCTCTGGGTTGGGGGGGGTAGGGCTATGGGTGTGTGCCAGGGGCACAGTGCTGCCTACTCACTCTGGCCGCTCTGAGGAGGTCGTGCAGTTTCTTCCGGTACTGCTGGCCGGTCCAGACGGTGTTGCATGACTAACGGTGGCAGCTGGCAGCCTCCTTACCGGGCCGGGATACAGGGTCATCGCCTCTTCTCCACCGCGTCCAAGAGAGTCTCCAGCTCACCATCGGTAACCATTCGGGCCTGCTCACCCTGCTGCCACCTTCTTAGCTGGGACAGTGTGTGTGGGGAGTGAAGTGTGTATATGTGGCTGTAGCTTGTCAGCCTCCTGAGTGTCAATCGGCGAATCCGGCAAGGAGAATTGGTTATGTTCCACGTGCCGCCAGTGCTAGCCTGTTAACAGTAGCAGAATCGGTCCTGGTGTGCCGCCACTTTTTCTGTCGTAAAGTCCATGGATTCTGTGTTGGTGTCAACACTTCAGGCTGGATTCTCCAATTTTAGGGCTATGTCCAGAGGATCCATGGCGTTTTATGATGAGGGGCGAGCAACTGCGCCACGTAAAATGAACGGCCTTCCCTATATAAACGCCTGGAGAATTGCCGGGTCCGTGGCCATGTATGCGCACCGCGATGTCCTGCAATGGTCGCGCTGTACAACATGGAACTCGGTGTCGCGGCTGCGGACTCAGTCCAGCCCCCTCCAAAGCGGCGTACTCAGAGAGTACAGCCGCGTGACATACAGACGGCTTCAGGCAACGCCTTGCCTGAGGCCGCCCCCCGATGCTCCGTCCCCGAGTTCTCGACTGCATGGGTCTCTCATGGTCTCATCCATTGGGAACTCGGCATGGTGGCTGTGGACTCAGTCCAGCGCCGCCACAGTCGGGGGAGGGCCGATCAGCGGCAGGGGGAACCTTGACTGGGGCTGTGGGCACTGTATGGGGGTGGTCCAGGGGGCACGGAATCCGACCAAAGGGGGAGCACTATTTGGCAGGCCGGGTTTATGAGTGATGATTGCTGCCATGTTGCACGGCGCAGCTGCGGCAGGCCGCCATCGTGCACACGCGCGGCCACGGACCCGGCAATTTTCCAGGCCGGATCGGCAGCTAGAGCCGGGTGCTCTACGCTGCCGGCATGCTAGCCCCCAGCAAAATAGAGGATCGGTGGCCGTTGTGTGCCAAATTTTCGGGTGTAAAACGTCACCGTTCCACGCCGGCATGAGGACATAACCTCACATTCGGAGAATCCAGCCCCATGTGTCAACCGCACGGTCGGGAATTTGGCCCATCACGGATGGAGAATTGTGGGAGGGCCTTCAGGTAACATACTGAGGCCATCTTAACGGCGTGCGGCATGTTCCTCAAAGACGCCATTTTGGAGGGGGCGGAGCGTCCGAAACAAGGTGCCAACCCAGATTCTATCGTTACAAAATAGGCATCGGGGAACGGAGATACCTGCCCTTCGTCTCAGAGACAGAGAATCCTGCCCCTAGTCTCAGCAACAGAGAGTACCACTGTGTGTTCTCCCACCGGAGCTGAATTGTACCAGTTTTACAATGCTCTTGTGGTCGAAAAGCAGGATGTAATTCAGTGTTCCACGCCATGCAAATTTATGCATGGCATGGAATATGGGGGATTCGCAGGGAATCCCGTTATTGGGTGGACAGATAGCGAGGTCCCGCGGCCAGCATCCCCCACCGCAAATCAGCCCGACTCCTGGAATAGGGGGACCCGGCCAGGGACCCATGTGATCCGGGACCCCCAGGGCTCCCTGTAATACATAGATCATAGAATGTACAGTGTAGAAGGAGGCCATTTGGCCCATCAAGTCTGCACCGGCCCTTCGAAAGACCACCCACACTTCCAACCTATCCCCGTAACCCCTCCTAACCTTTTTGGACGCTAAGGGCAATTTAGCATGGCCAATCCACCTAACCTGCACATCTTTGGACTGTCGGAGGAATCCGGAGCACCCGGAGGAAACCCACACAGACACTGGGAGAAGGTGCAGACGCCGCACAGACAGTGACCCACCCTAGGGACCCCTGTAATAGGGGACCCCCATCAGGACCCCCTATCTAAAGAAATCTCATCTACAGATCCCCCCATACACATAGAACATTTCCCACCCCACACAAATCCCCCCTGGAAAAGGGACCCCTGTCTGGAAGCTAAAGAGCAGTTCAGACAGGGGCAGTAGGAAGCATTATAGCTGTAATACTTACCTTGGAGCTCCACATGTCCATTCCTCCAAGGAGAGCAGCTGTTCCTGTGTCTAGTTCCCACAGATACACTATCTTCAAGATTGCCACTAGTGGTCTGTGTTTGACAACTCGTAAAAACCATCTGCAGGTTTTATCCATTAATCTCCCTTCAGGCTTCAGTGGCCTTAGTGGTGAAACCCCAATGTTCGTAATCATTGACCACATCAAAGAGATTTAAGTGCACTAAGTGTTTTCCAATCACTCAAGCATCTGATTTCATTGTACTTACCACGAGTTTTTGGAACCTGCATTCTGAAAAGGTGGTGGAAGCAGAGTTTTTGAATATTTTTAAGGCAGAGTTGGATGGACCCTTGATTTTTAATAAAAAAGGGGTTGAAAGCTTATTGTGCATGCGGGAATGTGGATTTGAGGTTACAATCAGAACAGCCATTATCTTATTGAAAGGTGGAGCAGGCTCTCAGGGCCAAATAGCCTACTACCAATTCGTAGTCTTATATGTTTGTATTTACTCAGATAGCATAAAAGAAACACCCATGAAAAAAATGTGTTTGGTGCTATAATCATTGATGTATTAATCATATTGTTGTGAATTATTATAACAAATTGGCCAGTATGCAGGTTTAAATAAACTGGTCGCTGGATTACTGCTACCTTACATCGATTACCTATCTTATTAGTCTATCAGCATAAAATAATGGGCACACTAGACGCACAAGAAGAAAATTATGTGACAATGAGTAGCTTAATCCTGTTCTTTTCAAATAAATTTAACTTACTGATCCAAATGTAAATTTTTATGAATAATCTACAACATTATAACTATTAATACATCAATGACTACGGCACCATACAGAATCCTTTCCTGAGTATAACGATATCAGAATACTCAAAAGATAATATTGCATCCCCCTCCCAATGTATACACAATTGGACGACCATTCTCCAGTCCAATTTTATTCTCTGTGTTCCTTACAAACATCAAGCATACACATAATTCCTTTTGACAAATAAGGGGCAATTTAGCGTGGCCAATCCACCCTGCACATCTTTGGGTTGTGGGGGTGAAACCCACGCAGACATGGGGAGAATATGCAAACTCCACACGGACAGTGACCCGGGTCCGGAATCGAACCCAGATCCTCGGCAACGTGAGGCAGCAGTGCTAATCACGGCGCCACTGTTCCACTCTGTGTAAATTATAATTCAAGGAGTACAAACTGGGTTTCTAATCCTCAAAGAGTTAGTATATATTAGGCCGATTTTAAAATGATGTTGTTAATAGAAGCATAAGAGTCTACCAATTCATTTATGCTACTGAAGTGACAGATTAAATATTTTAATGTGTTAATGGTTAGCAGAAGTTTCTTTCAATTGAAGCTTCAGACATCTGTACACTGTACAGTAAACTATCACATTTCAAAGCCTGCCTGCAATTACCTCAATGCATATGGTGTAATTTAAGTAGGTAAAATGCTTCATGTCTTGTGAGGTAACATAATGGTTAAATGTGCATTTAATCCACGCTATGTTTACAAGTAAAAACAGGACTGATTCCTTGAACATCCAATGATCGATTTTTATATGTAATTAATTTTATGAAAAAATAGAGAAGGATTATACTGTATTGATGACTATTTTACATTTTTGTTCATTTTTTAAGTTCTGATTTTGGACTATTTCTGTGCACCAGATGAATATTGTGAGCAAACCATAAATGGCTTTTGTTATGCATACTTAAAAAGGAAGCCAAACCTCAGCTATTTAAACTTACTTGAAACTCCATTCCTGATTACGATTCAGAAATTCCTGCTTCATGTGCGAGTATATGAGTGCAGGGGAGGGTGTGTTCTATAACCCGCAGATGAAAGACCTCCTGAGCCTTATTGTGCAGTTTCTCACATGGATAATGCTACTTAAGTGAGGTACCAAAAGGCCGCAAAATGTGGAAATGTGCCCGCCCTGACGTTTTTATCTTCAGGAGAGGAGTAGAAAAGGGAGATAAAGATAGCATTTTAAAGTAGATCTCCTGAGCCCTCACTCACAGTGATGTACCTAATACACCATAAAATCACAGGAATAATACAGCCCATGCTCACAATTGACCAGGTACCTTAGCATAGGTAACAATGAGGAAAGTTGACCCTTCTATGACCAATAAAGAAAATAGAGGTCAATAATTATCATGGATGTGAAGGAATGTAATGAAAACATAAAAAAATAAAGTATTCTATTTGGAATTGAGTCAGTTTGGTACCATTGTGAACCTTATTCCAGTTTTGTAGTGCAGCAAATGGAGCATTTACTCCAATGCAGGACAATGCTAGGGTGCACTATTATTTTAAGGAAACTCAATGGCGCAGCCACCAGTCGGATTTCAATTGAGGCAATTAAGTGCCCAATTAATGGCAACCTCCCATCCCCACTGGCATTTTGGTAGGAAGTGTCAGGTGAACCTTGGAGGACTCTCATCAGGGTCCAGTTGGGGAGATGGAATGGAGCCTCCTTAATGACCACTAAATGGTTCATGGATGGGACCACTGGCATCAATGGCTGCCCCCACTGTTAAGGTACCTCCACAAGAATACTGGAATACGACATCCCCAAATTTCGATCGCTGGGGCATGATTCCCTGGCCCTGATTTGCTGAAATAAACTGACCTGGCTTTCGAAGGTGTCACGTTATAAAGGCACTCTCTCCATCTTACAGTCTCAGCAATGGCACCAGCTCGTCCTTACTTTCCATGATTATATTTATTGTTAATTTGCACAGATAATCTACTTTCATTCTATTTTTTAGTCATCCTTTGCTGGTTTCTAAACTTCTCTCCACCTTCTGGTTGATCAGCAATCTTTGCCTTTTCTTTCAATTTATATCGTCCTAAATTTCTGTGGTTAACCACAGATGGTCATCCTTCTCTCGAGTAAATGAAATACATCTTCATTGAGATTTGTTATTATATCTCCTTAAATGTCTACCTCTGCTTATCTACTATCTTACCTTTTAATCTATTTTCGGAGTTCACTTTAGCCAACTTTATTTTCATGCTATTGTAATAGCCATGTTTCTTACCCTCAAACTGAATGTGAAATTCTACCTCGTAACATTTGCCTGTGCCTAGACTACCCTTTAATATGAAGTCATTCATTCATCCTCTCTCATTACATAATGCCGGATCTAAAATACCCTGTCCCTGGTTAGATCCACAACCTATTGTGCTAAGAAACTGCTCTGATCATGTTCTATGAACTCGTCTTCAAGGGCACCTTTGCTAATTTGATTTGTCAAATCTCTATGAAGATTAAATTCACTCATCATTATTGTAGTACCATTCTTACAAGCCCCCATTATATCTTGATTTATACTCTTTTCACAACATAGCTACAATTAGGGGGGCTGTAGACTAGTCCCATTAGTCACTTCTTTCTCTTTTTATTTTTTATCTCCATCCAAATTAATTTTCCATCTTGATCTTCTAAGCAAAGATCATTTCTCACTACTGGATGGACTTCATCCTTTATTAACACATCAAATTTATTTCCTTTTGCTTTCTGGTTATGCTTTTGAAATATGAAGTACCACTGAATATTCAGTTGGTCACTTTGGTCAGCTTGCAGCTACATCTCTGTAATCACTTCATACCCATTTATTTAATTTTGTGTCATCGATTCATCTATTTTATGGCAAATGATGTGTGCATTTAGATAAAGAGCCTTTAATTTTGTCTTACAATTTTCTCGACTCTAACGTTAGTTTCTGGGTGCTCCATTATGTTTGCACACTCTGTCACCTCCTGCCATGCTCCCTGATTATCAATACCAAGTCTAATATTATCACATCCAACCAGTAAACTTGATTTATATTTTGTTATGGATTCTTCAGATAGTGCGAAATGCAATACCAAAGACTCTAAAAAAGAGGGGAAAATACCAGGACTAATAGTATTTCTCCTAAATGCAACTCAAAATCAGAAGGACAAAACCGCCATTGATTTAACAAATAAAGAAAGAAAGTGGCAAGTCCAATAATACAGTAATGTAACAAATCACTTTCCGGTTGAAGCGCATTAAAAGCTGCAGTATCCCCTCCTGCAAGCCTACCTAGGCACTGTTTCACAACTGTCAACAAATGCAGAAATTTGCACTGACCTTCTAATATGAGTAACATTGTCTTAAATAGAACATAACAATGTAAAATAATGACTTCAATTATATAATTTTAGAAAGCATTATATGTAGCACACCTGTGAATTTATTTACTTACTTTCAGCAACCGATTAAGTGTACTGAAATCTTAACTTATCTTTTGTTCCCACCAGTTCTAAAGTCAGTCAAAGTTACATTTGGCATGAAATATTGTGTATGACCTTTAATATTAGTATAGGGTTGCCAACCCTCCAGGATTAGTTAGGAGTCTTCTAAAATTGAGGATTGATCTTCCGCTAGAGAGATGTGCTGTTAAAATCCCTGGAGAAAAGTATTTTAAATTGCTGTTTTAGGCCTGTGGGTTTCACTCGTCCAGACCTACACCCTGTATTACTTCTGCTAAATCCTAAATGCACAAAGAACAATTCCCAAGCCTAATTCAAGAAGGAACGTTTGCGTAGCTGTCAATGAGAGACAAACCCTCGTAGCAGAATCATCATCATTCTTATTATTTTATTATAAAGTTTATATTTTTAGGGTCAGGGAGAGGAACTCCTTTATTTTTCATTCCTTACTTTCTGTAACCTTAGTCCTGTTCTGAACTGATCTGTCGGAGAATGATAATAAGAAGAATCTTTGTTGTCACAAGTAAGCTTACATTAACACTGCAATGACGTTAGTGTGAAAAGCCCCCAGTCGCCACGTCCCGGCGCCTGTTTGGGTACACAGAGGGAGAATTCAGAATGTCCAAATTGTCAAACAGCACGGGCTGAATTCGCCACTCCCGGGAAAAATCGGGAGGGACGTCGTAAACTCGGCCGAGTTTCAAGAGGGCCTCGGAGGCCGCTCCTCGCCCCCTATTCTCCCCTCTCGGCGGGGCTAGGAGCAGCGCTCCGTAAATCTCGGCCGCAGTGGCGTCGCGGCGAGAATGACGCAGCCTGCGCACCTAATGACGTCAGCCGCGCATGCACAGGTTGGCTGGCTCCAAACCGCGCATGCGCGTCTGACATCATGACGCTGACGGCACGAACCTGTGCATGCGTGGTGGCTGTCTTTCCCCTCAGCCGCCCCAAAAGACGTGGCGGCTTGATCTTGCGAGGCGGCGGAGGGGAACTAGTGCGTCCGATTTGGACGCCTGCCCGACGATCAGTGGTCACCGATCGCGGGCCTGTCCCCTCCCGAGCACAGTCGTGGTGCTCTTTCCTTTCTAGGCCACCTACAAGACCCAAACGGGCTTCTCACTCCCGTTTCACGATGGAAGCGACCAGGTGTGTTTACCGCCGTTGCGAAAGGCCGCGAACGGCAGGCCGCTCGGCCCATCCGGGTCGGAGAATCGCTGGTCGCTGTGAAAAACGGCGGGAGCGGGGGGGGGGGGGGTGGGGGGGGGGAGAATCACGGGGGGGCGCGAGGGGAGCGTGAATTATGTCAGGGGGGCCTCCTGCAATTCTCCCACGCCGCGTGGGGAGCGGAGAATCGCGCCCCACATCTTTCAGGACTTGTGGGAGGAAACCGGAGCACCCGGAGGAACCCACACAGACACAGGGAGAACATGCAGACTCCGTACAGACAGTGACCCAAGCCAGGAATCGAACATGGACCCTGGCATTGTGAAGCAACAGTGCTAACCACTGTGCTACCCTGCTGCCCGAGAACAGTACTGATTTAATTTTATGGAAACACATACGCTCTGTGCTGAGAGCAGTCTAGACAAGTGCAAAAGGTCCTGATCCACTCTGTTATGCAGTGCTGTCAGCTTAGATTGCAAGTTAATGGTACTTCTGCAGTGTAGTTCAACTGTATTTATACTTGTGGGAAATGGAAGAACAGCCATTATTCTATTTGCACATTGTGAAACTCCAAGAAGAGACTAGAGGAAACAAGCAAGTTCTTACATGACAAGGGGATCGAAAGTTTATAAATATGTTTGACTGGGTTTGAATTATGTTGTTGATATTGCTGATGTGGAGATGCCGGTCAAGGGAATTTTCCATGTCCATAAGGGCTATTCCCGGAAATACTTTTTTGTTTTGGATAAGACATTGATAACACGAGTGGCTGAGGTGGAATATTTGGTGATTGTGGTGTCTGATCATGCACCACACTGGGTGGGTCTACGAGCAGAGAGGGCATCCCCCCAAAGGCCCCAGTGGAGGATGGATGTAGGTCTTCTTTCAGATAAAGGGACTTGTGAGCAGATAGAGGGGGCAGTTCACAATTATATGGACCAGAACAACACGGTGAGGTTTTCTCTGGTGTGGTGTGGGAGGCACTGAAAGCTGAGATTCGGGAAGAGCTCATCTCGGTTCTTGCACACAGGTTGAGGGTGGAGCGAGGAGAGCAGTCAAGGTTGGTGGAGGCAATTTTGGCAGCTGATCGTAAATACTTAGAATTACTTGAGGAGGCGCTACTGAAAGAACAACAGAGGCTCCAAATAGAGTTTAAACTGGTTTTGTCCGAAAAGATGTAGAGACTAGATGGTTGGTGTATGGGTATAGGGAGAAGGCCAATAGGATGTTTGTTCATGAACTGAGGAAACAGGCGCTGGCGAGGGAGATAGGTAGGCTGAGGGATGAGGAGGCAAGGAGGTAACAGATCTGGAGGGGATCAATGGAATTTTTTAGTCTTTTTAAGCAGAGATTATACCAGTCGGAACGTCCATCGGGGCACGAGATGAGACAACATTTTTTGGATGGATTAGAGTTTCCGAGGGTAGAATAGGCAAGGATGTAGGGATTGGGGGCCCCAATAGGTTTACAGGGTGTGATGGAGTGTGTGCGGCCAATGCAGTCTGGGAAAGCCCGGGCTCAGACAGATTCCTAGATGAATTCTACAAGCAATTTGGCTTGTTGCTGGGTCCCTTATTGGTGTGGATGTATAATGAAACACTGAGGAAGGGCTTGCTCTCCCCCCATGCTGTCACAAGCATGCATCTCACTTATCCTAATAAGGACAAAGACCCTGAACTACATTGATCTTACTGGCCGGTCTCATTTCTGAATGTGGACGAATAACTCCTGGCAAAGATCTTGGCCGGGATTCTCTGAAATCCCGGCCAAGTGTTGACGCTGGCGTCAAAACCATCCCGAGCGACACCGGCGTCAACAGGCCTCCAGGCCCAGGCATTCACCCCCTCTTCGGGGGCTAGTACGGCACCAGAATGCTGTGCACTCGAAAGCCGGCGCGACAAGGCTGGCGCGGGTCCGCATTCAACGGCCCCCGACCGGTGCGGCAGTGACCGGAGAATCGGCGGCCCGGCGTCGGAGCGGCGTGGCGTGATTTCCGGACTTCCTCACTGATTCTCCAACCTGGCGCGGGATCGGAGAATCCCAGCCCTTGGCTAAATGAATCGAGTGATGTGTGCTGGGAAGACCTCATGTAAGGGAACTACCTTGAGGACACTGGCTTTGGCACCTCTGCCATTCTTGCCAAAATGATACTCATCAAATCTATGGAGTTTGCACATTCTTCCTGTGTCTGCGTGGGTCTCACTCCCACAACCCATAGGTTCTACACTGAGGGTTTGGAATCAACGCCAGCAGCACTTTGGGATAGAGGGCATGAAGATGAAGGCTCCAATTTGTGATAACCATAGATTTGACCCAGCAAGATTAGATGGTAGGTTTAGGGAGTGGGGCCAGCTGGGGATTAGATGCATTGAGGACCTGTTCATGGGAAGGAATGTTGTGGGCTTGACTAAGTTGGCGCGGGTTTACCAGTTACCTAATGGTAGTGGGTTTAGATACCTCCAAATCAGGGCCTCTCTGAGAAGGAGTCTGTTCCCAATGCTGCCACCCCAGGGACTACAGAAGAAGTTCTTATTGGAAGATGAAATTGGGAATGGCATGATCTCTGAGGGATATGCAGAACTGGCCAAGAAGGAGGAAGATATTTGGCTAAAATGGGAGGAGGAATAGCAATGGTTGGGGATGTGCGATTCAAGAAGGAATTTGGAAGGAGGCGCTGCGAAGGTTTAATGCTTCCTCATCATGTTCGACTAAATCTTATTGAATTCAAAATGGTGCACCGAGTGCGTATGGCGATGGCCAGTTTGAGCCGATTCTTCCCGGGAGCAGACGACCAATGTGTGCAGTGTGCTGGGTCGAACCATACCCACATGTTCTGGACTTGTCTAAAGTTGGTGGGGTCCTGCTGGAGGGGAGTTACCGATCTACTCTTAAAGGTTTTGGGAATGGTAGTCACGCCGACCCCATGGGTAACAATCTTCGGAGTGCCTGATGATCCGAGTGCTCTGGTGGGGAAAGAAGTCGACGTGGTGGCATTCGCCTCTCTGCTAGCCTGGAAGAGAATTTTGTTGAACAGGCGGGCCTCAAAACTGCCAAGTATCGGGTCTTGGGTGTCGGACCTTGCTGAATTCCTTCACTTGGAAAAAATTAAGTTTGCCATTAGGGGAATGGATGAGAGGTTCTCCGTGAGGTGGAAGCTGTTCATCGACTTTTACAAGAACATGCCAGTCGTTTGGGGGGGGGGGGGGGGGGGGGGGGGGGATTCATTTACAGGTGTGGCATCGCTGGTTAGGCCAGCATTTATTGCCCATCCCTAGTTGCCCTTCAGAAGGTGGTGGTGAGTTGCCTTCTTGAACCGCTGTAGTCCTTTTTGTGTTTTCGTAGGAGTTGAATATACCTGAGTGACTTGCTAGGCCATTTCAGAGGCTGTTTAAGAGTCAACCGCATTGCCGTGGGTCTGGAGTCACGTGGAGGCCAGACCAGATAAGAATGGCAGATTTCCCACCCTAAAGGGCATTAGCGAACCAGATGGGTTTTTTTTTACGACAATCGACAATTTATTCATGGTCATCATTGGACTTTTAATTCCAGATATGTTATTGAGTTTAAATTCCATCCAGGGCCGGCTCAAGGCACCGGCAACTCGGGCAGTCGCCCGGGGCGCCATGTGCTCGGGGGCGCCAGAGACTCGGGTCCCGCGCATGCGCAGTTGGGCCGGTGCCAACCAGCGCATGCGCGGTGGCCGCCCTCCCCCGCGGTGGCCGCCCTCCCCCTCGGTCCGTCCCCCCCCCTCGGTCCGCTCTCCCCCCTCGGTCCCCCCCCCCCGCCCCCCCCCTCGGTCAACCCGCGGGTCCGCCCCCCCCCCCACCCCCCCCCTCGGGTCCGCCGCCCCCCCCCCGTCGGGTCCGCCGCCCCCCCCCCCCTCGGGTCCGCCGCCCCCCCCCCTCGGCCCCGCCCCCCCCTCGGCCCCCCCTCGCCCCCCCCCATCAGCCCCGCCCCCCCCTCGGCCCCGCGCCCCCCCCTCGGCCCCCCCCTCGCCCCCCTCGCCCCCCTCGCCCCCCCTGCCCCCCCCTGCCCCCCCCCCCTCGCCCCCCCCCTCACCCCCCCCTCGGCCCCGCCCCCCCCTCGGCCCCCCCTCACCCCCCCCCCCTCGGCCCCGCCCCCCACCCTCGGCCCCCCCCCCCCAAGGGCGCCGAAGTTCAGCTTGCCCGGTGCGCCAGCAACCCTAGGGCCGGCGCTGATTCCATCACCTGCCGTGGTCCTGGGTCTCTGAATTACTAGTCCAGTGACAATACCACAATGCCACCACCTCCCCAGCTTGTTTAGCTGAGTATCTGATTAAAGCAATGTGGACAACCCATGGCGCACATACCATCATGGAAGAGGAATGTGATCAGGGAACTGGAGAATAAAGAAAATTAACGGCACCTAGACCATCGTAAAGCAGACTTTGATACATCAGTGCCAATAAATCATTTTCCATTGGGACAACCATTGCATATTAACCAATTCTATGATTTAAATAGAGAGGATATGAACTAGCTGACCTCTGACAATTTGGAGGTGGTTTGCCTTTGCCACCTGACTTACATATTACATAGCTTGCCTGCTGTTAAATAGATGGCATGCTTTAAACACCCAACAAGCATCTTAAGTCAATTTCTTAACATTTCAACAACATGAGATCACTTTGAATAGATTTGATTTATGTACAGAGATAACTAAGCCTTACAATGGGAAGTCAGCTAGGCTATATGGTCCCCTCTGGAGATGTGAATGTGTTGAAACTATGTAATGCTTTCCCTGGCTCAAACACATAAATAACACATAAATGTTATTTAATAACTCACAGCTCACTGAGATGAAATAATAACTTGTACTGTTTGAGACAAGAATAGATTATTTTTCCTTCGCAAATATTGGGTGCTGAAAGTTATTTTTGTCATTGATTTAGGCAGAGGTGTGTTTGCTATACACTTAGTGATAAGATTTGTGACCTATCTTTACCAAAGTAAATCAAAATTTCAATTGATAATAAGTGCTTGGCACCAGTTATCTACTTGTGTTCACGTTGCCATGTTTTCCAATACCTGATTTTTGCCATTATTGGTCATCCAGTTTTAAAAATTAGATTTGTCAATTCTATGGGTGTTTTGAATATTAAGTATGTACTAATATTAGATTAAAAAACAAGGCTGTCTGCCATACAGAGATTATTTCAGCCATACTGAAAGGTTAGTTTTTTTGTTGCTGCTTCAAGTCTTTTTGCATTGTGTTTCCACTCTACTGGTATCTCACCCATTCCAGTATCTTCTGTTGAGAAAATAAAGAGGGAACTATTTTTTCTAGATTGCTCCCTTCCTCTTTCTGTGGAACTGTTTGGCTATACTTGCTGCTTCTTGTTGGTGGCTCAACTTGGATTAGATTTGGATAATCTCAAGGTTTAAATCTACATTCGAGCATTTTATTGGGTGGGATATTAATATATTGATGAAGTAAGCCACTATGACAATTTGACAAATGTCAATCTGTTATTTTATGGTATTGTTAGAGGTACTTCAAATTCATAAAATGTTACGTTGGCAAATCAATTGCTCTGGAAACTACTCAAGGGCTGGATGTTGCCTATTTCAACTTACCTTCAAACTTATTGTCACTTTCTTCCTATTAATTTATTCGACTGAGAAACAACTTACCCAAAACTTTAACATTCCTCACATTTGAACTAGGAGAACAAAGAGAAAAGCAGAGAATTTTAGGGGGGGGGGGTTTTAACTTTATTTATTCTTTCACATGATGTGGGCATCGCTAGCTAGACTAGCATTTATTGTCCATCCCTAATTTCCCTTGAGAAGGTGGTGGTGAATCGCCTCCTTGAATCCTCCAGGAATTTGACCCCGTGACAGTGAAGGGATGGCATTATAGATACAAGTCAGGCTGGCGTTTGGCTTGAAGGAGAATGCATAGATGATGGTGTTCCCATACATCTCGATAGAGTGGACATGGAGAGGATGTTTCCACGAGTAGGAAAAACTAGAACTCGAGGCCAAAGCCTCAGACTTTAAAACAGAGATGAGGAGGAATTTCTTCAGCAGTGGAACTCTGCCCCAGAAGGCTATGGAGGCCAAGTCACTGAGTGTCTTTGAGACCGAGTTAGATAGGTTATTGATTAATAAGCGGATCAGGGGTTTTGGGGAAAAGGGAGGAGAATGGGGATGGGAAACATATCAATCATGATTGAATGGCGGGGCAGACTTGATGGGCTGAGTAGCCTAATTCTGCTCCTATATCTTATGGTCTTATTTGCTGCCCTTGCTCTTCTAGGTGGTAGAGGTCACGGGTTGGTAAGGTGCTGTTGAAAGTGCTGTTGAAGGTAAGTTTCTACAGTGCATTTTGTAGATGGTACATGCTGTCATCAATGTGCATTGGTGGTAGAAGCAGTGAATATTTAACGCGGTAGATAGGGTGCCAATGACGCAGGCTACTTTGTCCTGGATTGTGTCAAGCTTTTGAGTGTTGGAAGTGTATTCATCCAGGAAGTAGAGAATATTCCCTCACGTCTCTGACTTTTGCCTTGTGGTTGGTGAACAGGTCACTCACTGCAGAATTACAATGTTCTTAATGAAAACATTAAGGGAGACTCAAACTATCATCTTTGAAGGCCCACCACAAACTATACCATTGCCATTGCCATTAATTTGATCTCTTTCCCTGGCCATTGTATCAGGTTCAACCCAAAATTCTACTTTGCACTGAGCTGAGCTTCTGATCCACCATAAAGACCGCCAACTTTCACCTCAGTAAAATCACCCACCTCGGTTCCTGTCTCAGCACATATGTCACCATGCATCCTCCCTATCAGATTTTCTATTCCAATACTCCTCTAACCAACCTCTCATCACTCACCCTACATAAACTGTAGCTCATCAAAATCTTTGCTGCGTGCATCCTAACTGCAATAAATCCTGTTGACCCATCAGCCTCAGCTCGTTGACTACATTGACACTTGATCCCCTAATGCCTTCAATTTAAAATCTCATTGACATGCTGAAATCTTTTTATGGCCTTGTCCCTCCAAATCTCTGTAACCTCCTCTAGCCTCACCACCCTCTGAGAACTCATCCAACTTTAGCCTCCAGCACATTCTCCAATCTCATCACACTGTTACTGGTGGTCTTGCTTTCGTCCTTTACGGCCTAAGTTTTGGAATTCAATGGACTTTCCTCAATAATAAAGTCATAAGTGGGGATGTTTGCTGATGATTGCACGATGTTTAACACCATTTATCACTCTTCAAATACTGAAGCAGTTTGTGTTTGTTATAACCTGCCTGAATCATATTGGCTGTGGACAATTGGTTACCCCATGGCTCTTGGGGAGTATAAGCTCCCCCAATGATGGGCGGGGGTGGCAATCACTAGTAGTTGCAGCTATATAAATAGAGCCGGCCAGTGTGGTGCCAGCTAGTAAAGGAAGCAGTGGTGAACTCCGGCTGCTGTGTACATAGTGTTGTAAATAAAGTTACTTTCTGTTTGACCCCACAAACTCTTGCTGGATTCTTTGTGGCCCTCACAATGTTCATATGCAGCAGGACCTGGACAACATTCAGGCTTGGACTGAGAAGTGACAAGTCACAGTCATGTCACACAAGTGCCAGGCAATAACCATGGGCTGGATTCTCCATCGGCTGGATCCTCCGTTTCGCCAGAAGCGCACTCAAGCCCGCGGATTTCCTGACACTGTGGGGCTGCTCATAATAGGAAACCCCATTGGCCGGCTGCTGGGATGGAGGATCCCGCTGCTGGCGAGGACGCACCGCACCAGAAAACAGGTGCGGCAGGACGGAGAATCCCTCCCCTTATCACCAACAAGAGAAAATCGAACCATCTTCTCTTGATATTTAATGGCATTAACAATCCGGAATCTCCCTCTATTAACATCCTGGGAGTTACCATTCACCAGAAACTGAACTGCACCAGCCATGTAACTACTGTGGCTACAAGAGCCGTTCAGAGGCTGGGAATTCTGCGGCGAGTAATATTTGAATGCCTTAGAAAAGAAAGAGGAGGGGAGAATATAAAATTGTCCAATTCCATTAACCAGCTCGGCTGCCTGACTAAAGAAGACTAGGGGCAGATTTCTTCGGCCATGCCCAGCCGCCGACCAGAAATTCCTGTCCAAGGTCAACAAATCTTTACTTGGTTCCCATCCTGTCCGTGACGATCTTGCGGTGGGCGCAGCCGAAGAATCCAGCTCTAGGATTGGAATTTTGTACAATTCCTGGCATCATAACCATAAATATCTGCCACTTCCACCTTTTCCCTTTTTGTCTTTTCCCATAATTGAAATTCTAAGTGCCAGTGACATACATGCAATAAGTTTGATTTACCAGCAAGGGAAACTTTTCATTGGCGAGACCCATGTCAGTTGACAATATACTACAAAGGTGGGCTATAAAAAAGCCTCCTGGTCAAAGATTGAGGCGTTTCATCATTACCACAACTTCCCCAACCCCTTCACCATTAGCATAAGACTTATTGAGAGTACAAAGGTGACATGGGTATTTTTCAAATTTAACTTTCACTTGTAAATCTTTCATTTGTTCTACTTTATTCATGTATACATAATTGTTATTTGGCGATACTAGCTTAGTCAGAACACATGAATGAACTCTATCTTTGACAATTGATCAACAATGTGGGACAACAACTTTCCATGATTATAACACAATGTTAAAAGATAGCAGTCCTTCTTCATTGGCATTGTGCAAACATAAATAAATGGACTGGATGGCATACAGTGATGGTTACAGAAGAGTTTGGGACAGTTCCTTTGGAAGAAGCAATGATTTTGTATTCACTCATTATTGATCATTTTAGTGCCTAGTATTGTTGTCACTACTCGATGGGATATAGCTGAACTTGCAGTTGGTCCGCTGTTCTATGTATTGTAAAGGACATTGTCCGAGAGCAATCTCAGCAGGGATAATTAAAATGGAGTAATTGACCTTATAGTGCTGTGAGAGCTCTGCCAACCTGAGGTGGACACACATGTGGACAGTACTGACACTGCCCTTTAGGCCCCTCATTTTATTACCTTGATTGATTATCCCCACCACTCCCGGGACACCAGGCCCTTCCCACTTCACTCTTCCATGCACCCAACCCATCCTTTATCCTGCCCTGGATCCCTCTTCCACACTTCCGTGCCCTTAGCACCAAGAAAAACCACTGACCTTACAGATAACTGAGAAAGCCAACAGGTGCATGCTACCTTTAAGCGATCATGAACTGGGCCTCATGAGATTCTTGTATGCGCTGACTTTAGCTTAAAGGTAGAACGTAATTTTAAAAGTTTAACGGTAATAAGTATTCATAGTATGTAAATGCATTATAAGTAGGAATCCACCAGAGGTCAGTGTAATGCTTGGCACCCCGCTGACTTTAGCCGGACATCTCAATCCGCCGTCAGGAAATTGAAAATTCCCATCTCACCTACTTAAGTCACCCCGCACGCCACCTTTCCCACCCTTGTGCACTCGGTAAAATCCCCCTCCCTGATCCCAGAAGACTGCAGTGGGAAGTCTAGAAAGAGTAGGATGGAGTACATGGGATATATAACAAACCAAGAAAGGTAATAGGATGGGAATAGAGGGATACGGACTCAGGAAGTGTAGAAGATTTTAGTTTAGACGGGGCAGCATGGTCAGCATGGGCTTGGAGGGCCGAAGGGCCTGTTCCTGTGCTGTACTTTTCTTTGTTCTTTGTGAAGAAGGATGTTTGCAACCGTTAAAAAAATAACTTCCCAAACTTGAATTATATAATCAACAGAAATACGGAATTCCTTCCCATGCCAAAAAAGACACATTGTAAAGAAAGATAAAATGGACAATTTTTCAGGATCTTTTCCTTATTTTCCCCATGATTAGATAATCCTCTTGAAGCTTTTTCTACTACCTTTACAGCCCTACTGATTTATCATATCCAATTAGCCATCTGCCATTGCTCTATTACTTCCCAATGGAACACATTTCTATCAGTGAAAGATCATTGGCAGTCCATCACCCAAACCATTGTTCAATCTGACAAACAGAGTTTTAGCTGTATTGTTTTGAGGCAGTGATACTCTGCAGAATACAGACTGCCAGTTGTGAAAAAGCCAGCAGGGCTGACCTTTCTACAGCCACCCTATATTAGCTTCAAGCAGATGCCAAGATGATAGTTACAAGTAACCCATTTTACAATCAAACTGTAAAGCTCCACACTGTTCCTTACTCCCTCTCCACAGTGTGGTGCTTTTGTAAATTATCACTTAATAAACGTCAAGAAAAATAATTAACAGGGCAGAGAGTAAAGGTCACATCCTACATTAAATGGTACATTCTGACATTTCCTACATAGAATTGAACAATAACTGAAAAAGACCAACGGCATCATTGTTGTGTGCCAGTAAACTTCCAGACAGTTGACAATAAGGTGAAATTCAATATGGATAAGCTTTAGTTTTAATAATTTTTGACAGTAAATGTAAATATTGAACAAAGAGTACTATAACATTATTTTAACTAATAAAGCAACTGCAACAGAATTATGAGTTTATGTTCTTTTTTATTATAAGGAGATTAAAAACAGATTTTCAAATCGTAATCATTTAGACTTTTAAAGGCTACGTTTTGCCCCCTGTAGAACTTAGGAATGCTCATTCTCCAGGCAAAATGGAAAGGAATAGGGAAGAGACCTATTACAGTGGACTTCCTTTTTTTAACAAACATTTTATTGAGGCATTTATGCTTTTATAACAATAAAAGGCACAAATACAAATGTAAATGGAGTTCAATGCGTAACACATCTATCCATCTCCCACTAGTCCCACCTAATCTAGACAAAAAAAAGTTAATCCCCCTCACACCCCTAACGCCACCCCACCTTATTGAATCTGCTGACAGTTTAGTTTTCTCCGAAGAAGTTGATAAACGGCTGCCATCTCCAAATGAACCCTAACGTTGATCCTCTCAGGGCGAACTTAATTTTCTCAAGTCTGAGAAACCCAGCCATGTTGCAGATACCCCTGATTTCGGGGGCTTCGAGTCCCTCCACACTAGTAATGTCCATTTCTGGACTACCAAGGAGACAAAAGCCAAAACGTCAGCCTCTCTCGCCCCATGGACTCCCGGGTCTTCCGACACTCCAAAAATCGCCACCTCTGAATCCCCTAAACTTTGGGCATGCCCAAAACATGTGGACATGACTTGCGGGATTACAGTGGGCTTCTATCCACTTTATGTTGCCCAGGTCTTTTCCGAAAGAGCAAAACTGGGATTACTATAGACACGTGGAAAATATTATCAAGGATGTAAGACAGTAGGATGCCTAATGGGACCTCACACCTCATGATCAGAAGCTCTGAGGGTTTCAAGATATAGATACACCTCCATCCCTATAACCTTTGGCTCTTGTGACTTTGGGTTGTAAATCTGGGGCTGGATTCTCCGTTTCAGGGACTATGACCCCACGCCATCGTGAAAACTGCGGTATTTTACATCAATAGGCCATAGATTCACAGCCCTGCAGGGGGCTAGCAGGGAGTTATCGTGGAGCTCGCAGCTCCTGCTGCAGATACGGCCCCCCGCAACTCCGGGTCAGAGACTGCTGCACCGTGTTTCATGGCAGTCTCAGACCTGGACCATGGAAATAGTGCCCCCGATTGGCTGCGCGCCCAACCCGGACTGCCCACACAATAAAGGCCCAGTCCCGCATGAGGCCCCCCTGCCCTCCAATTGACCTGCCCCCGATCATGGAGGCCGGGGATGCGGGTTTCCTGAACGACTGGGACCATATTTGAAATACGCCGTCGAGACTTCGGCCAGTTGAGGGCGGGGAATAGCAGGGCGGGCCTCAAACAATGGCCGCAGGTGGTGGATACATGGCATGGTGTATTCCCTGAGTACGCTGCTTTTTGGGGGCCGCAGAATCGAGCAACTGGTGTTGGTCCCGATTCCATGCGTGAAACTGGATGCGATTTTGGCATAGGGTTGTGGAGTATCCAGCCCCTGGTTTGTACCAGCCATAATTTCAATTATGGGCCCTGCTTTGTGTCCGAAATATAACTCATGCAAAATTCTGGTATAGACCCCCCCCCCCCGCCACCAGTTTGATAAGTGCCAAATAAAAGGTGCTCCTTACCATTGCCAATAGCAGGCATTAGGCTATAAACATATGCAATTAAGGGGTTTAATGCCAGCTTATTTCACTCTCATAACTTTCGTTTGTGCTTAAATTGGCCAATCTGTGCTGATTGCCTCCACAAATTAAGTGGAATGAATAAATAAGGGGTGCGATTTAACAAAAAAAATGAGTCCAGTTTTGGGTGCACATAGCGGGGTGTTTCTCGGCTCCGCAGCATCTATCTAACGGGATTCTGTATGTTTTTTTGGCTTCTGCAGGAAATGCCCTGCCAAGGCTGCACTTACCTCATTTCCTGCGCAGACGAGCTCAGCTCGTCAGTGTAGGAAGGCGACTTATGGATCGGGGCACCATTTTTAAATGCCGCCCCGGTCTTTCGGACACCCCAATGCAGCCTCTGAACCCACACCCCCCAACCCATCTCTTCAGGGGTCCTCGCGCTGTCACTCAACCCCCCACCTTAAGGGCAGGGTACCCCCAGGCCCGATCCCTGGCATGGGCAACCTGCCACCCGAGCATCTTGCACCTTGACACTGCCAGCCTGGCACCCTGTGTGCTGGATGCCAGTAGGAATTGTCAAGTTGGGTGCGATGAGGCCATTAAATCACGGCTAATGTTAGTACGTACCTTAATCAGCACTGCTCCCCATCCTGAGACCTCTGACCTTACTCTCAGATCTGACCAACAGGATCCACTCAAATGTTCCCTGGCCTCAACCATGGACATGGCATCTTATGATGCCATTAGACATGACTTAGGATGTGTAGGTTGGAGAAGCAGGCTGCAAGGGTTGGGCACACTGGATATGTGGAGCTTGTTCAAGGAACAGCTATTGCGTGTTCTTGATCAGTACGTACCAGTCAGACAGGGAGGAAAGGGTAGAGCGAGGGAACCGTGGTTTACCAAAGAAATGGAATCTCTTGTTAAGAGGAAAAAGGAGGCCTATGTGAAGATGAGGCGTGAAGTTTCAGTTGGGGCGCTTGATAGTTACAGGGAAGCGAGGAAGGATCTAAAGAGAGAGCTAAGACGAGCAAGGAGGGGACATGAGAAGTCTTTGGCAGGTAGGATCAAGGAAAACCCAAAAGCTTTCTATAGGTATGTCAGGAATAAAAGAATGACTAGGGTAAGAGTAGGGCCAGTCAAGGACAGTGGTGGGAAGTTGTGTGTGGAGGCTGAGGAGATAAGCGAGATACTAAATGAATACTTTTTGTCAGTATTCACTCAGGAAAAAGATAATATTGTGGAGGAGAATGCTGAGACCCAGGCTATTAGAATAGATGGCATTGAGGTGAGTAGGGAAGAAGTGTTGGCAATTCTGGACAAGGTGAAAATAGATAAGTCCCCGGGGCCTGATGGGATTTATCCTAGGATTCTCTGGGAAGCCAGGGAAGAGATTGCTGAGCCTTTGGCTTTGATTTTTAGGTCATCATTGGCTACAGGAATAGTGCCAGAGGACTGGAGGATAGCAAATGTGGTCCCTTTGTTCAAGAAGGGGAGTAGAGATAACCCCGGTAACTATAGGCCGGTGAGCCTAACATCTGTGGTGGGTAAAGTCTTGGAGAGGATTATAAAAGATACGATTTATAATCATCTAGATAGGAATAATATGATTAGGGATAGTCAGCATGGTTTTGTGAAGGGTAGGTCATGCCTCACAAACCTTATGAGTTCTTTGAGAAGGTGACTGAACAGGTGGACGAGGGTAAAGCAGTTGATGTGGTGTATATGGATTTCAGTAAAGCGTTTGATAAGGTTCCCCACGGTCGGCTATTGCAGAAAATACGGAGGCTGGGGATTGAGGGTGATTTAGAGATGTGGATCAGAAATTGGCTAGTTGAAAGAAGACAGAGAGTGGTGGTTGATGGGAAATGTTCAGAATGGAGTTCAGTTACGAGTGGCGTACCACAAGGATCTGTTCTGGGGCCGTTGCTGTTTGTCATTTTTTATAAATGACCTAGAGGAGGGAGCAGAAGGATGGGTAAGTAAATTTGCAGACGACACTAAAGTCGGTGGAGTTGTAGACAGTGCGGAAGGATGTTGCAGGTTACAGAGGGACATAGATAAGCTGCAGAGCTGGGCTGAGAGGTGGCAAATGGAGTTTAATGTGGAGAAGTGTGAGGTGATTCACTTTGGAAAGAATAACAGGAATGCGGAATATTTGGCTAATGGTAAAATTCTTGGTAGTGTGGATGAGCAGAGGGATCTCGGTGTCCATGTACATAGATCCCTGAAAGTTGCCACCCAGGTTGATAGGGTTGTGAAGAAGGCCTATGGTGTGATGGCCTTTATTGGTAGAGGGATTGAGTTCCGGAGCCATGAGGTCATGTTGCAGTTGTACAAAACTCTAGTACAGCCGCATTTGGAGTATTGCGTACAGTTCTGGTCGCCCCATTATAGGAAGGACGTAGAAGCTTTGGAACGGGTGCAGAGGAGATTTACCAGGATGTTGCCTGGTATGGAGGGAAAATCTTATGAGGAAAGGCTGATGGACTTGAGGTTGTTTTCGTTAGAGAGAAGAAGGTTAAGAGGTGACCTAATAGAGGCATACAAAATGATCAGAGGGTTAGATAGGGTGGACAGCGAGAGCCTTCTCCCGCGGATGGAGGTGGCTATCACGAGGGGACATAGCCTTAAATTGAAGGGTAAAAAACTGGTAAAGAGAAAAGGGGTGAAATAAAGGGGTAAAGGAAAGAAGGGGGGAAATAAATTTTTCATTTAAAAAAAAAAATATATACATATATTTTTATATATATATATATATATATATATATATTAATAAAATTAAAATAGGGTGCGGAAAAGGGGGAAAAGAAGAACAAGGAGAGAAGAAACGATGAAGGGGAAGGGGGAGAAAAAAATGCCAGAAGGGACCCAAGAGAAAGGGGGCACCGGAGGTGGACGGGGCAAAGGGCAAACCAGCTTGGGCGAACGAGTCAATACGCGAAGCAGCGGGAAGAATGTATCGCCGCATCCAAAAGAGCTGGACGGGCGGGCAACCTCTCCCCTGGGGTTAGAGGGGGGCGTGAATTGGAAGGAAGCCATTGCCGAGGTGGTGAGGGAGCAGCTGCAGGCAATCAAGGCAGAGTTAAAAGCAGACACAGAGGCCGCAGCACAGGCAGCAGTGACCAGGGCCATGTCAGGGGTGCAGCAGGCTCTGACCAGAATGGAGGAGAAAGTGGATGCCCAAGGGAAGATACTGGAAGCCCAAGGGAAGATACTGGAAGCCCAAGGGGCAACCATTAAAGAGCTGGAGAAGGCAGCGACTGACGTGAGCGACCGGGTCATGTCCCTGGAGAGGGAAATGGCGAAACTGAGTGCAACACAGGGGAGCCTGAAGGGCAGGGTAGACGACCAGGAGATCAACTCGAGAAGGCAAAACATTAAGATAGTGGGCCTGCCAGAGGGGATAGAGGGTAGAAATCCCACAACATTCGTGGCTGCGATGCTGGGCTCCTTAGTGGGGCGGGAAACTTTTCCCACCCCACCGGAAATGGACAGAGCTCATCGGTCACTGCGCCCGAAGCCCAAGGAAGGGGAAAAACCGAGAGCAGTTATAGCCAGACTGCACCGGTACCGGGATAGGGAGACAATCCTGCGCTGGGCCAAGGAGAATAGAGCCTGCAATTGGGACGGGCACGCCATCAGAATCTACGAGGATTTTGGAGCGGACATAGCTAAGAGACGGGCGGAGTTCAACAGAGCGAAAGCAGCTCTCTATAAGAACAAAGTACGTTTTGGTATGCTGTACCCAGCAAAACTCTGGGTCACATACCAACACAAGGAATATTTCTTTACAGCCCCTGCCGAGGCGAATAGATTCGTTGAGGAGCACGGGCTGGAAAAACGCCATGGGAAGTAGGGACGAGGGGCCCATGGCAAGGAGATACGTCATGCCGACGGGGGGGTGGGGAGGGGCGAGGCAAAGCCAGCCCCCTCCCCCCTGGCAGGAGCACCCAGGAAAAACAACCCAATGCCCAAGGGCCCGCTCCAGGTGGGAGGCCAGGCCCCGGCACGAGGGAACGGGAGTACTGGAGAGGGGAGAGGGGAAGGGGGACAGCAACCTCCGAGCGGGGAGCCACCGTGCTAGCAGGAAAGCTAGCGAAGGGGGCGCGCAACAGAGCAGGGCCGCAGCGCACCCCCAACAGGGGGGAAGGCGCCAGGCAGGGGAGGGGGGGGATCACCCATCAAAGGTGGGAGAGCAAATGGGGACAGGAATGGGGGAGAGAGGGGCAATGGAGGGGTACACAGGGGTATCCCCGAAAGGGATAGAGCGGGGGGGGGGGGGCACTCGGGGGGCGAGAGACCAGGGAGGGGAAATGCAGGGACGAAGGGACAAAAGAGGCCAGAAAGGGAATAGGGCCACAAAGTGCCACAGACAAGGGCTCGAAACAGGGAACTGCTGCAAACACCCACCCAGTACGGTCTGTGGGTGAAGGGGCCCCCCGGAGTGCAGGGGGCTACCCGCGTGGCGGACACACAGTGGACGGCCATGGCGGGTGTCCCCGGGACAAGGGGGAACCCCGGAGCGCAGGGACCCGACCGCATGGGGAGAGCAGTGATAGTGGACATCCTGGACGGCCCCCTAACAAAGGGAAACCCCAGAGGGCAGGGGCGCGTCCACCGGACAAATATGGTTAACCCCACAGGAGCAAGGGGGCAGAAGCCCCCCACCAGAATAGTCACCTGGAACGTAAGGGGACTTAATGGCCCAGTGAAGAGATCTAGAGTCCTCACCCACCTTAGAAACATGAGGGCCGACATAGTCTTCCTCCAAGAGACGCACTTGAGGGAGCAGGACCAACTGCGGGTAAGAAAGGGCTGGGTGGGGCAAACCTATCATTCCTGTTATGGGGCAAGGGCCAGGGGGGTGGCGATCCTGATTGGCAAGAGGACAATGTTTAGGGCGACAAAGACGGTTACGGACCCAGGGGGACGGTATGTCATGGTCAGCGGGGCCCTGGATGGGGCGCCGGTAGTCCTAGTTAACGTGTATGCGCCCAACTGGGACGACACGAGCTTCATCCAAAAGACCATGGCAGAAATCCCGGACATAGCGACGCACCGACTAATCATGGGGGGGGACTTCAACTGTGTACAGGACCCAACGACGGACAGATCAAACCCCAGAACGGGGAAAACCTCAAACATGGCAAGGGAACTCAGTCACTATATGGAGCAGATGGGAGCAGTAGACCCCTGGAGATTCGCCCACCCGGGGGAGAAAGAATTCTCTTTCTTCTCCCCAGTACACAACGTGTACACCAGAATTGACTTCTTTGTGGTGGGGAAAACGGTGCTTCCAGAGATAGACAAGGTGGAATACTCCGCAATTGTGATATCAGACCACGCCCCACACTACATGGATGTGCGGCTAGAGACGGGAAGGGCCCAGCGCCCCAAATGGAGGTTGGACGGTGCCTTACTAGCTGACAAGGCCTTCAGCGAAAGGATAGCGCGGGCCATAGCGGAGTACACTGAGATCAACCAAAACGGGGAGGTCTCACCCTCCACGTTCTGGGAAGCGCTTAAGGCCGTACTAAGAGGGGAAATCATAGCCTACAAAGCGCAAAGAGATAGGGAGGAAAGGGTGGCTAGGCAGAAGCTGGTCGACTCCATACTGGAGGTAGACCATAAATACTCCGAGGCCCCGACCGTAGAACTCCTGGCGGAGAGGAAAGAATTACAAAGGAACTTTGACCTGCTCTCCACCAGGAAAGCAGTACACCAACTCCGCCAGGCACGCGGGGCCCTATACGAACACGGAGACAAAGCCAGCCGCCTGTTGGCCCACCAGCTGAGAAAGCAGGCAGCCAGCAGAGAAATTGCGCAAATCAGAGATACCAGAGGCACGTTGGAAACAGAACCAGAGAGGATTAACAAAACCTTCAAGGCCTTCTACCAAGAGCTGTACACCTCAGAGCCCCCAACGGGGAAGGCTGGGATGAACCGGTTTCTTGACGGACTGGACATACCAGTTGTGGGAGAGGGCAGAAAATGGGATCTGGAAGCACTACTAGCACTGGGAGAGATCATGGACAGCATTAGCTCCATGCAGGCGGGGAAGGCGCCGGGACCGGACGGATTCCCGGCGGACTTCTACAAAAAATTTGCGACAGCGCTGGCCCCGCACCTGCGGGAGATGTTCACAGACTCGCTAGCTAGGGGCACATTGCCACCCACGTTAGCACAGGCCTCAATCTCGCTGATACCTAAGAAAGACAAAGACCCAACGGAATGTGGGTCATACAGACCCATATCTCTGCTGAATGCAGACGCCAAAATACTGGCCAAAATCCTAGCCAAGAGGCTAGAAGACTGTGTACCTGAGGTGGTCACAGAGGACCAGACGGGCTTTGTCAAAGGTAGACAGCTTACCGCGAACATCAGGCGCCTGCTGAACGTGATAATGACCCCCTCCGGGGAGAGAACACAAGAGGTGATCGTCTCCCTGGATGCAGAAAAGGCCTTCGACAGAGTCGAGTGGAAATACCTCATAGAGGTACTGGAGCGGTTCGGGCTTGGAACAGGGTTCACCGCTTGGGTAAAGCTCCTGTACAACGCTCCCATGGCGAGTGTACAGACCAACAATACCAACTCCCAATACTTCCAGCTGCACAGGGGCACCAGACAAGGATGCCCACTGTCCCCGCTGCTGTTCGCACTAGCAATTGAACCGCTAGCAATCGCGCTCAGGGCAGCAAAAAATTGGAGGGGGATCCGAAGGGGAGGTAGAGAGCACAGAGTCTCACTCTATGCGGATGATCTGCTCCTCTATATCTCGGACCCACAAAGCAGCATGGACGGAATCATCGCGCTCCTGAAAGAGTTTGGAGCCTTCTCGGGCTACAAACTCAACATGAGCAAAAGTGAGATCTTCCCAGTACACCCGCAAGGGGGGGGGGGGGGGGGGGGGGGGGGGGGGGGGGGGGGGGCAGCACTAAAGGGGCTGCCGTTCAATCAAGCCCGACATAAATTCCGCTACCTGGGGATCCAAATAGCCCATGACTGGAAAGGGATCCACAAATGGAACCTCACCAGCCTGACGGAGGAAGTTAAAAGGACCTGCAAAGATGGAACACACTCCCGCTCTCCCTCGCGGGGAGAGTTCAGACGATCAAAATGAACGTACTACCCAGGTTCCTCTTCCTGTTTAGATCCATTCCGATCTACATCCCCAAGGCCTTTTTCAAAGCGCTGGACAAACTCATCATGGCGTTCGTATGGGGGGGTAAAAATGCTAGGATCCCAAAGAAGGTCTTACAAAAAACAAAAACCAGGGGAGGGCTAGCCCTCCCGAATCTACAATTCTACCACTGGGCAGCAACAGCCGAGCGAGTAAGGGGATGGATCCAGGAGCCAGAGGCTGAGTGGGTGCGTGCGGAGGAGGCCTCCTGCATGGGAACCTCCCTCCGGGCCCTCGCCACGGCAGCACTCCCATCCCCACCCAAAAAACACTCCAGCAGCCCAGTGGTGACAGCCACCCTCCAATCCTGGAACCAACTGCGGCAGCAACTTGGCCTGACCAAAATGTCGAACAGGGCTCCCATCTGCAACAACCATAGGTTCACACCAGCACTGACTGACGCCACCTTCAAAAGGTGGAGGCAGGACGGGGGGACACTGACAGTCAGGGACCTATACACGGACGACAGGATCGCAACACTGGACGAACTGACAGAGAAGTTTCAGCTAGCTGGGGGGGAACGAGCTACGGTACCTGCAGCTCAAAAACTTCCTACGAAAGGAGACAAGGACGTACCCACAACCGCCACAACAGACACTACTGGAAGACCTACTGGACGCAAGTATCCTAGAGAAAGGGAACTGTAGTGACATGTATGACCGACTGGTAGATAGAGACGACACCGTACTGGATGCAACAAGAAGGAAATGGGAGGACGACCTGGGGATGGAGATAGGGTGGGGACTCTGGAGCGAAGCACTGCATAGGGTCAACTCCACCTCCACGTGCGCAAGGCTCAGCCTGACGCAACTAAAAGTGGTACATAGAGCCCACTTAACAAGAACCCGTATGAGTAGGTTCTTCCCGGAGGTGGAAGACAGATGTGAACGGTGCCAAAGAGGCCCGGCCAACCACGCCCACATGTTCTGGTCTTGCCCCAGACTCGTGGAGTACTGGACAGCCTTCTTCGAGGTTATGTCCAAAGTGGTGGGAGTGAGGGTGGAGCCATGCCCGATAGTGGCGGTCTTCGGGGTTTCAGAACAGCCAGATCTATTCCTGGGGAGGAGGGCGGACGCCCTTGCCTTTGCCTCCCTGATCGCCCGCCGTAGAATCCTGTTTGGCTGGCGGTCAGCAGCACCGCCCAGAGCTGCGGACTGGCTGTCCGACCTCTCGGAATCTCTCCAAATGGAGAAAATCAAATTTGCCATCCGAGGGTCGGACGACGGCTTCCACAGAACGTGGGAGCCATTCATGCAATGGTTCCGGGACCTATTTGTGGCCAATGTACAAGAGGAAGAATAGTCGGGGGAAGGTAGCGGGAGGGGGGGGGGGGGGCTACAGGTTCGGTACGGGGGTTCGATGGCTAGCTAAGGCCCAAAACCAAACTAAATAAACATGTTGAGGGGGGGGGGGGGGGGGGCGGGCGCAGTTACTACTACGAAGATGCTTACCTGTAAATATGTATGTTAATTTTTGCGTGTTGTTTGTTGTTTTTTTTTTGTTCTTTTTCTCTCCTAACAATTTGTAATTTGTTCAATATAAAATATGAAAACTGAATAAAAACATTTATAAAAAAAAAAAAAAAATTGAAGGGTAATAGATATAGGACAGAGGTCAGAGGTGGGTTTTTTACGCAAAGAGTGGTGAGGCCGTGGAATGCCCTACCTGCAACAGTAGTGAACTCGCCAACATTGAGGGCATTTAAAAGTTTATTGGATAAGCATATGGATGATAAGGGCATAGTGTAGGTTAGATGGCCTTTAGTTTTTTTTCCATGTCGGTGCAACATTGAGGGCCGAAGGGCCTGTACTGCGCTGTATCGTTCTATGTTCTATGTTCTAACCCCAATCTCTGAGACCCTCACCCATCCCCAGAACTATTCTGAAACCCAATCAATGCAATGGACCTGCTCAATCTTATTCCCTGACTTCCAAGCACCCCTGTTAACAGTTTGCCCAACTCTCCCAATAATACTCGAGATCCCTGTGATTAACAAGAACCTTGGCATGAGCTCCTACCATTGTGTCTTCTGCATGATTATGAAGTCCAAGATCAAAAACCCCTTGCACTTTGGACCTCCTCATTTATTAACTATTAGCACTCCAAAGGCTTCAATTTATTTATTGGGTCAGAGTCCATTGACTTCAGCTAAGGTTAGGAAGATGGTTGGATGGCAGCAGACAGCTCTACAGTTTCTATAAATTGTACTTTGTGAACTCCTAATAAAACAGTTTTCCTACTTCTGGTCAGCAAGTACACTGCCTCCACTTTGCACAGTACCGATTGAATTAACCAAGTTTAATTACTGTCATCTTGGAAAAGAATGAAGTGTCTGAATCACTCGAATTAGAATTGAAAGCCTCTGCTCTCAGTTTGTGTTTCAAGAAACATTCCAGATTGCAAATAATGGAACTTTATTTAAGAAACATCTCACAGAAAGAGGGTTGAATCATGAAAACAATAGATGTTTGAATTCTACTAAAAAGTGTAGGACCACACATTTGCTACTAACACAACACACATTTTCTACTGTTAATTTAAATTAGCAAGACATGATTTGTTCAGCCTAAGTGTTAAATACATTCATTAGAGGATACTGTCAGCACTGACATTGACAAGAATGGAGATAGGTCTGCCAGACTCAGCTGGAGAATGCACAATGAATGGATTCAACAGATCAGTGAATCCAATACCTTGACAAGTAAATTGCACTCATTGCTGGTTCTACGTGAAGAGTGAAATCTTTCCTCTGACTGAGAACTACTTATTAAACAAATTCCATAATTCACTCAATTACTTTTAATCATAAACTTTTGGTAATTTTCATTATATAATATTGCAACAAGCTTAACCATTTCATGAATTTCTTTGATATTTAATGTTCAAGCATTGGATGTGGCACTTAATCTACATTCAAGATTCACATGCACCGTAAGTTTTTGCACTCAAAACATGCCTAGTTTCCCTTACTTATAACAATGACTTGAATTTCTATATCACCTTTGTCAGAGACAAAAACTCCTAAGTCCTTCACCTAGGAAAAGGCGAAGAAGAAAATATTAAAAGGGGCAACGTTTTGTGCTTCTGAGATAGGCCCTGTACGTTTTGCTTCAACAACTGAAGAAAGTTTGTGTTCAGACTAACAATGGCTGGAGCTGATCTGCCCTTCCTTCAATTCTTCTTTCACTTTTCTGAGAATGACTTTCCTTTTGAAACCAGTGAACTGTGTTGGGAGTACCTCAAAATCTGATAACCCTCTGGTCATTTTCTCAACTGTTCATTTTACATTTCTACTGAATGGTGAATACCAGCAGTTCTGCTCAACAATGGGACCATTAAAATTAGAGGGCAAAATATTTTTTGCTGAATAAACATAATTTATACACAGCATGCCTAACGTATTACCGATTTATACTTTCCAATGCTTACCAACAACAGTGGAATATCTGTGATAGCTGTCACTAGTTATTTTTAACAATTTCCTCAGCAATACAAGGTCACAGCAGCTGTGAAAACATGAGTGCTTCAGGACAGTATTTATTTACAAATGGCAGCTACACCTGTCAAATCGTGTTATCTTACAGGGCCGAAAGGGAGGTAGTAAATGAACCAAAATGCTTTTTTAAATGATATGGCCTTACAGACTGAAGCCATGACACTAGCATAGTAAGTTCAAATCTTGGCAACAAATAGTTGAATGACCAGTATTCAAAATAAAGTAAAGCAAGGTGATTGCAAATGAGTTCAATAAAAAGTGTTTAGTGCATAGAATTCCTCATAATTTGACACCTTTTTAGCCATCTGCTAACCTTCTTTCATTTCCCAATGTAACTTCTCTGGTGTTTGTATGCTTTATGGGGCAATCTACCGAGAGGATCATGTGACCTGGGTAACCAATCAGGAACCAGGCTAGGCGATCATGCTCGCAAGCGTGGTCTTCTGTATCAATTCAATCCTGGAGGTTGACTTCCAGCCATGAGATTGCAAGCCCCTGCATTGTATTTATATGTAAATAAACGCTACAGTTGTTATTAACCTTACTGGTGAACGGGAAGTAGTATATTAGCGATGAGGATAAATGGAAAAAAGCGGTCCCAAGATCGTGAATATTAAGTTACGTTGAAATTCATTTCAAGTTGAGAAACAGAAGCGTTTTTGCAGATATGCCCTTATTCGGACAGATAGATCCTTTTGATGCCTCTGTGGAGGATTGGACGTAATACATTGAATGTGGGCTACCTTTTTCAGGCCAACAAAATAGAGGGGGAAGGGAAAGAAAAAGGCAATCCTTCTGAGTGTGTGGGGGGCACAGGCATACAATTTAACACGCAGCCTCACATCCTCAAGCACGTCCAACTCCAAGTCATTCATTGAGATATTTGAATTGATAATAACACACTACTACCCAAAGCCATCAGTAATATATTTTATGAATATTTTATTAAATATTGATAATTAACAAACGCAATCTGAACTACAACACAACTCTAAAAATTGTTCAAACAGTGTACCATTGTCTAACAACACAAGGGATCAGAGATATAGTAATGTAGAAAAATAGAAAAACATTAATGGCTGCATCTAAATCTCTCCCGCCCCCCACCTCATGTATCCTCCGAATCCCACAAATAAACCCTTCCTCTCCTTCCCCAACAGCTGATGGTAATTAGCTCTTTGAAGTAAGGGATACATGGCTGCCACTTCAGGTAGAATCTCTCCACCGATCCGCCAATGGTGTACTTGACCGTTTCCAGTTATAAAAAGTCTATAAGGTCACCCAACCAGGCCGAGGCACTAGGCAGAGCGAACACTCTCCATGAGACCATAAGACGACAAGACATAGGAGCAGAATTAGGCCATTCGGCCCATCGAGTCTGCTCTGCCATTCAATCATGGCTGATGTGTTTTTCATTCCCATTTTCCTGCCTTATCCCCATAACCTCTGATCCCCTTATTAATCAAGAGCCTATCTATTTCTGTCTTAATGACACTCAGTGATTTGGCCTCCACAGCCTTCTTCGGAAGAGTTCCACAGATTTACCACCCTCTGGCTGAAGAAATTCCTCCTCATCTCAGTTTTAAAGGATCGTCCCTTCAGTCTGAGGCTGTACCCTCGAGTTCTAGTTTCTCTTACTAGTGGAATTGGCCTCTCCATGTCCACTCTATCTAGGCCTCTCAGTATCCTGTAGGTTTCTGTAAGATCCCCTCTCATCCTTCTGAACTCCAATGAGTACAGTTCAGAGTCCTCAACTGCTCTTCATATGACAAGCTCTTCATTCCAGGGATCATTCTTGTGAACCTCCTCTAGACCCTTTCCAAGGCCAGCACATCCTTCCTTAGATATGGGGCAACAAAACTGCTCACAATGCTCCAGATGGGTTCTGACCAGAGCCTTCTACAGCCTCAGAACTATATCCCTGCTCTTGTATTCTAGCCCGCGTGACATGAATGCTAACATTGCATTTGTCTTCCCAACTGCTGACTGAACCTGCATGTTAACCTTAAGAGAATCTTGAACGACAACTCCGAAGTAATTTGTGCTTCTGATTTCTGATTTCTCCACGCCAGCAAAACTTATCTTCAGGCAATCAGCGAGGCAAAGGTGAGCTTATACGCTTCACTGCCATCCGCAACCCTGGTGAGTCCAATACTCCAAAAATGGCTACCAATGTACAAGGCGCCAGATTGATATTAAGAATCACTGACATGGTGCTAAAGAAGGAGACCCAAATGCTCGCCATCTTTAGACAAGACCAGAACATGTAGGTATGGTTGGCGGGTCCACAAGAACACCGCTCACATCTGTCCTCCACTTCATCAAAGAACCCGTTCATCCTATTTTTGGTGAGCTGAACTCTGTGAACTACATTGCGTTTGATCAGACTGAGCCGTGCACATGCTGAGGTAGAATTTACCCTACAAAGGTCCTTTCAGTCCAGACATTCCACAAATCTAGGATGGGTCCCAACTTTTCCCATTTCGCTTTCCCCCGATTAAACGGCATAGATTCCAATAAGTTGGTCCACTCATACTCAAGATATTCCCCTTCCCCAGGACTCGCCAAACATAAGATTTCCTCCAACAGGAAGGCTGTGGCGCCAAGAGGAACGCAGGTCAAGCCCCGCAAACTAAGTTGTGCAATTGAAAATAGCGGAATAGGTGTGTCCCTGATATTTGGAATTTCGCCAAGAACTCCTACCAACTGGCAAACCATCCCTCTATAAATAAGTCTCTAAAGCACTCTAGACCCTTCCTATCCCATACTGTAAAAGTTGAATCCAAGCCCGATGGCGCAAACAAATGGTTACTACTTATAAGAGGCAGTAATGGCATGGTACTCGGCTTATAATGTTGACTGAGCTGCCTCCATATCTTTAAGGTGGAGATCACCACTGGGTTTGAGGAGTATTTTGGACAGTGATTCCTTCCCATTTCATGTCACGGTGCTCCTTGGCCCACTGCAGGGGTTGAGGTGGCGGGGGGTGGGGGTGGGTGGGATGGTGCTGGTGAGGTTGGTGTGTTGCCTCTGAAAAGCATAATGGAGTCAACAACAGCTTTGTACTCAATTACTTAACCCTTTGCATCCCTGACACCCCCAAAAGTGCATTCTGATATGGAACATTCCATTGACAAATGGCAGGGGATCGCATCCTGCCACCAGCGAAAGGGGCGCAAACGGGAACACATAGCTGGGGGACCAGGGCACATTAGCTGAACAACTCCTATCCCATTTTGAAAGCTGACAAATCTGGATCTGGACCAAGATAATGTTAATAGCAATAAAAATTTAAATTCTGCCTCAACAAATCAAAGAGATCTGTAACATTGACATTAATGCCCTGCCCCTTAATTTGGTTAAACCAAATTATAGAAACCACGGAGGATAAATGAGAAAGCAGTGAAATTGCATTGATTAGCTAGTGTGCATTCAGACTTGTGTTTGTCAGCTATCTAATAACTAACTAACAACTGTCCTCCTTGGGGAGGAGGGATCACTCCCTTAGTTCAAAATGGCTCAAAAGCTGAAAGATTGGAGCTAGGTCACAGCTTTTTAGCAGGCTTGGTAATGCAATAAATGAACATGCGAGTATTGCCTGGGTCTGTGGCTTCATAGCCTGCATTAAAATGGTTGAATGCTTTAGCCAACACCAGAGGTGAATCTAAGCATAGTCCTTCCACTCCAGGCTGCAGCCTCTCCTTCCCTCTTTCATGCTCTCGGAAAGCTGAAGGCTGCTAGATGCAGCACGACAGAAGTCAATTATCCTCTGGGGGATGTGAGCGACATCAGCACCTGCTCCTGGAATGGTGTGTCATCTTTTTTTTTTCTTTTTTTTTAAAATTTAGAGTACCCAATTAATTTTTGCAATTAAGGGGCAATTTAGTGTGGCCAATCCACCTAGCCTGCACATCTTTGTGTTGTGGGGGCGAAACCCACGCAAACACGGGGAGAATGTGCTAACTCCACATGGACAGTAACCAAGAGCCGGGATCGAACCTCGGACCTCGGCGCCGTGAGGCTGCTGGGCTAACCCACTGCCCCACCATGCTGCCCATGGTGTGCCATCTTGAGAAAGGCATCTATGTGGACATCTCCAGACCCGCCACTGCCACCTCTGGACCCCTCCAACACCCCAACTCACCAATTAGGTGGCATCCATATGGCACTGCTATGGTGCCCAGGTGGCACTGCCATTGTGCCCAGATGGCACTGGCTGGGTACCAGGCTGGCAGTGCCATGGAGCATGGGTGACATCAGGTGTACCAGGTTACTACTCTTCTCAGAGCCCAACCATCTGGTGGGCCTCCGATTGCCTGGGAGACCTCCCAAGTGCAAGTACACCCGGTCCATGTTTGTGGAAACCAGTGCTAAATGATAGTCCGCTCGGGGTCTCCAACGTGAGACTGTTCGATCCCGGGCACAGAGTAGATCCAGCGTAGATATATTCAAGTGAGACTGACTACCCGAACAGGCACCGGAATGTGACGACTGGGGTCTTTTCACAGTAACTTCATTGCAGAGTTAATGTAAGCCTACTTGTGACAATAATAAAGGTGTTTATTATCTCATTAAATGGCGGGACAAGCTCAAGATGCTCAATGGTATCCTCATGCTCCTCTGTTCCTATTGTAACCCCCAAGCCCAATCACAGCATTGCTCAAATAATTTTATAGCTCTAGCTACCTAACTAGCTGTCAGAAAACCAAAGCCTTGGTTCCAGTACCATAGCTGCAACAAGGGAATGGGAAGGTGGCAAGAAAATGGTGAGAGCAGAATAAGGGGAAAGGCTTACAGAAAAGTTGCTGGAGAAATATACAGGGAGAGATATTTTTGTGGATAAACATATATTCACAAAACAATACAAAAGAAAGCAGATGAAAATGAGATGAAACATACAGAAAAAGGAGAAAAATGCGAAAAGAAAAAACTATAGCAGTATTGGAGTTACGCAAAGCTTGGGTGTCTAATTTCTGACAATTAGAATTGTCCAAAAGCAGGAAATTTTTCTCTTGGGAGCTCTAGGCACCACGCACAGAACAGGGTATGTGTGTGAATGAAGAGACCATTCTCAGACTGATCAGAAAGGATAGAAAGTGCAAGAGCTGAGTGCAAACAGGACTGTGTTGCAAAAACAGCTACCAAAGCCTCATATTGTGTGGGGTACCACTTAGGAAAAGGAGAAGCACAAGAAAGAGATAAAGAAACAGGAGACTCGTGATAGATACGAGAACTAGAAAAAAATTATTTTCTCAAACTTAAGAGCTATAAAATCATCTTGCACACTATTGTCAAGGAATGTGGCTTCAGCAATACTAACATCAGACCAGCAAGACATTAAGAAATTTTTAGAAATGTGCTCTGCACCCCAAAACAACAAATTGTGCATTTACAGTCAGATGGTGGTATATGTTCATTGATTTATTGTCATGAGCTATACTGTTGAAATTATGGCCCATGTCCCCATTAAAAAGAGAAGCTGCCTGTTTCACCGACAGGAAATGTAAAATCCAGGAAAATCCAAAATCCGGCAGGGTCTTGGTTCTGAGGCTGATGGAATTTGGACATCGGTCCAGTACAGATAATGAAGAAGACATATTGTTCAGAGAATGAGAACTGAAATCAAACAGAAATACAAACTTGACAAAGAAAAAATGTGCAAGAGCTATGGGGAGACAAAGGGTGGAAAGCAAGAGAGAGTAAGAAAGAAAAAATGGAATACACATTAGAAGATGGTGCAATTTATTGCCCCCCTCCCGTCCCCTGTCCCCCCAAAAAGTGGATTCAGAGACGGGACAAACCATCTGACTACATGGAAGAAACAGAATGAGATCCCACTGCCCTTCTGCCTCCATCTGTTTAAGTCCAGGCTTGACGCTAGGCTTCCCAATTGAGGTCCTTAAGTGGAAACCGAGGGGGCTCATCCCGTCCAGCTTGGTATTTAACCAGCAGCTAGCGGGGGCCACACCACATCAGCTTTTTAAACACTTATCAGTGGGAACAGAGGGACCTGGAGTAAGACCCCCCTCTTAACCCAACCGTCAAATCAACCCCCTTTCACCCTCTCAGCTGGGCCTTCTTGTCTGGCCCCAGATACCCAGTCTACTTATCTCCATGGCAGGGTTACCAACAGTTTTTTTTAGCTCTCACCCTTAATTTGAATGTATTGTCAGCAAGTTTCACTATAAACACAATAAACCAAACTATGTGGAAAAGAATTTTGAACATCCAGCCACCAGTTAGTCGGTTATTAACTTTGTTTTATCATTTGCCTTTTTCGATAAATTGCCCATGTTTCTCACAATGTGAGGAAAGATAGGGACATTATTCCTTAATGAGATGTGTTGCAGATCCGTGCATTCTTCATTGAATTTTCATATGAATTGTTACTTCTCTGATGATCATTCTGTGGAGCATGGCTTAAAAGGCAGCACAGCTGGTCCCTCAGCTGTGCACTCTAGAGGATATTGGCCTCGTTCATCTCAGCAGGTACAAATAAAGACAGGTGCAGCTGCATTCAAAGAACTTTAAATATGTGTCGGATCAGAATAACTGGGAAAGGTAGGTTGTTGTATTGATATCCACAAACTCAAAGGTGTCTTTTGTACCAGCATTCACTGACAACTATGTGTGGTGAAGCTCACTTCCCCATTTTGTTCTAGGTGGTCGAGGATTCAGGTTTATAGTTTCCACGGCAGGGGAGGATGGAACGTCTTGGTCTACACTCCAAGAAGGGGATGGAGCGATGATCATGTATCATGAAATGAAAATTGCTTATTGTCACAAGTAGGCTTCAAATGAAGTTACTGTAAAAAGCCCTTAGTCGCCACATTCCGGCGCCTGTTCGGGGAGGCTGGTACGGGAATTGAACCGTGCTGCTGGCTTGCCTTGGTCTGCTTTCAAAGCCAGCGATTTAGCCCTGTGCTAAACCAGCCCCTATTGTTACTATGCAAACTTTGTATAGATCATAATGTCCCTGTCATCCCTTGCAAGTCTCTCCATGATTGTGGTATCCATTTCCACTTGCAACAGCTGTCTTCATTACATCAGCAGGTTGTGCAAGAGCACTACTATTTGTGACACCTTCTCAGATACGTATTGCAGACCTCTTCCAAACCAGTCAAGGCAGTGGAAGCACATTTTCGGAAGCCCAATAAAGAGTTGGGGAATTCTGCCTGGTGTCTTGGGGCAATATTTATTCCTCAACTAACATGAAAAAACAAACCATCTGGCCATGATCATATCACTGCCAGTGGAGGGGTGGCACCGTGGCGCAGTGGTTAGCACTGCTGCCTATGGCACTGAGAACACGCTTTCGATCCCGGCCCTGGGTCACTATCCGTGTGGAGTTTGCACATCCTCCCCGTGTCTGCGTGGGTCTCATCCCCACAACCCAAAGATGTGTAGAATAGGTGGATTGGCCGCGCTAAATTGCCCCTAAATTGGAAAAAAAAGAATTGGTACTCTGAATTAATTTTTTTATATATATCACTGTCAGTGGGACCTTGCTGTGTGGAAACTGGCCACCATGTTTCCCATATTCATAATGTGACTATATTTTGAAAAGCACTTAATTAACTGTACGATGCTTTGGGACATCCTAAGGCCATAAAATACATTGTATAAATACATATTTTTAATAGCAGAAATGAAGCTGGCATGGAATGAATCATCATAACATTCTTCTCATTTCACTTACCCCTTCCAACCAGTATGACCTCATTTCCCTGAGTTTCAAGAATAAATGTGGTCAGTCAGGATTGGATTCAACATTGAGGTTGAAGTGACATCTTTAAAAAATTGTTTATCTTTAATTACTTCAAGCTTTACTGGTGACAACGGCCAAGTGATTGAATAACTAAGTGCACATCACAAATTATTGTTGAATATAAAAGTTAAATATTGTAATTTTAAATGTATTTTGTACATTATATTTGGTAGCAATACACCAAATTTAAACTACAATGGATTGTTATATGTAAGTTCTGAATTTATGCCAGAAATATCTGAGACATTATCAGGCAACAGCTGATCGTTTTTCCCAATGCAAGGAGAAAAGACTAGGGATAGAATTCTCCCATTTTTAGACTAAGGGCACAATCTAATGGAAATGTTTTGAAGTGTCATTTGTGGCGGGTTTTTCTGGGATCTTACCCCTTCCCCTGGCCCAGTCTATGAGTTCCCCAACGTTATCTAACCACTTAGCCACTTTATTGGGCCCTGGGAGCTTCTCCCCGGTGAGGTCTACACTTAGGGCATGATTTAATGTGATCTAACCGGCCCACTCTCACAAATCTGGAAATGTAGAGAGGCAGAGGGTGGTGAATTCCATTCTCAAGATGGACCACCAGTACTCGGTCTCCCTGATGCCGGAGTTACTGGCTGACAGAAAGAAGTTTCAAATGGTGTTTAAGTTGTTGACAACGGGTAAGGCAGTGACCCAGCTGCGGCATTCTAGGAGGGCTTTCTATGAGTATGGGGAGAAGCCCAGTCGTCTGTTGGCTCACCATGGTGAGGTAGCAGGCATCTCCCAAGAGTTAGTGCAGGTCAGGGACTGATGTGGCGGGATAGTTTCTGCCCTGAGAGGGTTAATGAGGTGTTTGAGGCTATTGACCGTGGATTGTATGAGTCAGAGCCTCCAGCAGTTGGCTCATCAAAGAGACCATTTTTGAATGGGTTGACCTTCCCGGAGGTGGAGCAGGAGTGAAGGCAGAAGTTGGAGATGCCGATAGGGCTGGAGGAGATCATAAGTTGTATTTGGTTAATGCAGACGGGCAAAGCATCAGCTTCGAATGAGTTCCCCATTGAATTTTACAAACACTTCTGCTGGACATGTTAAATGATTCTATGTCCCAGGGGGTGTTGTCGGCCATGCTGATGCAGATGTCGATTTCCTTGATCCTGACGAAGGACAAGGATCCCATTGAATATGGAATGTATCGACATATTTCATTGTTAAAAGCTGACTGCTAAGTTATTGGCGAAGATGTTGCAATGATGTTACAGCCTTGTCTACGGGGGGTGATTTTCAGGAGCAGACTGGATTTGTTAAGGGCGGGGCAGTTGTTAACCAGTATTAGGAAGTTTTTAAACATTGTGTTGTCGCCCTCTTTGGAGGCCAAGCCAGATGTGATTATATTGATGGACATGGAGAAGGCATTCGATAGGGTTGAGTGGTGGTACATCTTTGAGATACTGGGGCGGTTTGACTTTGGGCTAAAATTTATTTGATGGTTAGGTTTTTGTACCGGGTCCTCACTGCGATTGTTCGTACTAATGCCCTGAGTTTGGGTTATTTTCAACTGAACAAGGGTACAAGGCAGAGGTATCCTCTGTCTCCACTTTTGTTTGCCTTAGCAATCGAGCAGCTGGCCATTGCATTGAGGTCATTTACCGGATGGAAGGGGAGAGAGCATGGTGGGAGGGAGCATAGGGTGTCATTATACGATGAAGATCTGTTATTATATATTAAACACCCTCGCTCCAATGTGAGGAGATAATGGAGCTGCTCAGGAAGTTTGGCTCCCTTTTGGGGTACAAGCTAAATCTGGGTAAGACTAATTTTTTTCCATTGAATCCCAGGGGCCGGTTTAGCACGGGACTAAATCGCTGGCTTTGAAAGCAGACCAAGGCAGGCCAGTAGCAAGGTTCATTTCCTGTACCAGCCTCCTCAAACAGGCGCCAGAATGTGGCGACTAGGGGCTTTTCACAGTAACTTAATTTGAAGCCTACTTGTGACAATAAGCGATTTTCATTTCATTTTTCATTTCGTTTCATTTTCATTTTTGAGAGGGGAGTTGCCATCTAGTCTGGCCAAAATTAGCTTCTAGTATCTGGGTATCCGGGTTGCCCATAATTGGGCCAAGCTCCATAAACTTAATAATTCTAGTCTGGTGGATGGGGTGAAGGCCAATTTGAAAAGGTGGGATGCCCTCCCTCTGACTATAGTGGTAAGGGTATAGATGGTGAAGATGAATATTCACCCGAGGATATTGGCTTTGTTCCAGTGTCTCCCAGTTTTTCTTCCCAAGGCTTTCTTTTGCAGGGTAAACAAATTGATTTCTACTTTTGTTTGGGCTCGTAAGACTCCTCAGGTTGTGGAGCATTTTTGCAAAGTGATAAGCAGTCGAGGGGGTTGGCATTACCCAATCTGTTATGGTATTACTTGGTGGCAAATATTGATAAGATGCAGGACTGTTTCGAGGATCCAGACCCTATATAGAGGAGGTTGGAGGAGGTTCCATGCATAGGGTCGAGTCTGAAGGCCCTGGTTACAGCACCATTTCCTTTTATCTCTACTAGATTATCGTCTAACCATGTGGTGATATCCACTTTGAGAATCTGGAATCAATTTAGGCAACATTTTTAACTGGGCTCCATGTCTCTGCTGGCTCCAATTTGTAGAAACCATAGGGCTGTACTTCAATTAATTGTTTAGGGCATGGGCAAGGGAGGAACTGGGGAGGATTAGAGACATGTTTCTGGAGGGTAGGTTTTCCGGTCTCGATGAGTGGTTAGAGAAGTTCAGTTTCTGAGAAGTAATATATGCAGGTACTTTCAGATGCGCAATATTTTACACAAGGAGCTTCCTTCATTTCACTTGGTTCTGTCGTCTTCACTTATGGATAGGACCTGTCCTTGGCCGAAGTGCGAGAGGGTAAGGTTTTGGACGTTGATGGACAGATAGTGACAATGGAGCAGACATCATTGGGGGAAGTAAAGAGGAAGTGGGAGGGTGAACTGGGTTTGGTCTTTGAGGGGGGAGTGTGGAGTGAGACTCCTCACAGAGTCAACTTCACATCCTCATGTGCGAAGTTGACTTGCCCCAAGCTTGTTCATTTCTGGATCTCCTTTTTTGATACGATGTCAGGGAGTTTGGACATTCAGCTGCAGCAGTGCCCATTCTTGGCCATTTATGGAGTGTCAAACTCACCGGTGCTGTGGACGGGAATGAAGGCTGATATTCTAGCCTTCACCGCGCTAATAGCCCAGAGGTGAGTTCTGCTTGGGGGGAGGTCTCTGGTGCAGCCTAAGGCCTCGGCTTGGTTGGGGGACCTGATGGAACTTTTGCACCAAGAGAAGATCAAGTATACTCTGAGTGGGTCGGTAGAAGGGCAGCGTATCATCACCTTTTTCAGGGACTGATTACAGTCAGTTGTTAGGGGTATGGTCGTTTTAGTCGTCTTTAAGGGGTTTTTTTAATGAAAGGATGGGGGGAACTAGGTGGGTGCATGTGGGGATTAAGATGGGGTTGGGTTGGTTGTGTTGTTGTTGTGTTTGTTATAATATTAATTTTGTTTGAATAAAAATATTTTAAAATACATTCTAGGGCTGGAAGATGGACCCCCCCCCCCCCCCCCCCCCCTGCCCCCGGACACCAAATCTGGAACATCCACCCACAGATGCTCCTTCGACCACTGCTGTTGTGTTGTGGCAGTTGTGAGCTGCCTCAATCCAGAACTCTGGAGGCAGCCGCAAGCATTGTTCAGAGGAGTCCAGACATCTACACACCACATTGTTCCGAATGTTTTCCCACCGGCATCGCGGAGGATCTGGCATGGGGGGTGTCGGGCCTTCATTAGCGACCCATTAACGGGATGCAAATAAGCTTTATGCTGGCCTCCAGTGGGTTTTGTGATCTGCCATGGCGACCACCATATGAAGATCCTGCTGTAAATTCACGCTGGTGTGAAACCAGTTTCTTGATTCCCTGCTATATTCTTTCACCGTGCCTGTCATCGAACATGCTGGTGGGGGCTTGGGAGAACACTGCCCAAGAAAAAGATCCATTCCTCATGATTCACAAGCACCCCACTGGTTAAATATTGGATGTAGAAGGTAATCATTGATGTCTCAATTGATGATGGTGCTGTAATTTAAATAACAACAGCCAAAATTTTCTGGCCATTCACTCTGGCGGGACCGAGCGCATCCTCGCCACAGGTATCCCAGTGCCATGGGGTGAATTCAATCGGAAGCGCTGTTGACAACGGCAGGACCAGAAGATCCTACTGCCGATCAATGGCGGGCCACACAGAAAATCCGAGCCAATATTTGTACTGGTAGGCTAACAGAAGCACCTAACAAACTGAAGAGTGTAATGGGACTTTGTACCTGTAGTAAATGCTGTCACAAACAGCAGCATGGGCGCAAAATCCCGTGAGAGGCCAAAAGGAAACTCTCACAGCGTGATCATCCTGCCATTGACATAACAAGGTTCCCACCAGGAAGGTCAGGAACCTAACTTAAATACATGTAAATGTAATTAGCGAGCTCCCCTGCTGTACTGTCTCTCCATATTGGGATTTCCCCTCATGCCGACATGACATCACATTGGTGAGGTTTACAACAGGTTTTTAAAATGTGTATCAGGTGAAGGGAACCCACCAAAGATGCACAGATAAGTATAGCTTATAAGTATAGCTTAAGTGGTGAGGGACGTGCCCGGGCAGTGCTTTGGCACTGCCATGATGCGGGGCAGTGTCAGGGTGTCAGGGGCTATGTGAGGAGGCAGTGCTAGGGTGCAGTGTCAGGGGGATTCCTCTTGGGAGCTCCATGGTGGAGTCCCCGTGTAAGTGAAGAGTGGGTGTCTGTGTGGGGGGGGGGGGGGGGTAGTTCCTCATGTGTGTGTGTGTGTGTGGGAGGGGTTCCCCTATGCGCGGGTGCGTGGGGGTTCCTCTTTTCTTACCAGAGATGCGTGCGCCCTTTTTAAAGGGCGCCCTGATTTCTGGGAACCCAACATTGGCGACTTTTCCAGGCCCAGTCGCCAGCTTGATAGTGTGGGTCACGCCTCCAGCATTTCTTTCTTTGAAGCACTGGAAAATATGGCAAAAACGCCGGCTGTGTAGCTGGCGAACTGCATGCTAGTTTTCTCGCCTGAGCCAGCACTTAGAAGGAAAAAAGGAAAATTCCATCCATGTGTTTGGTCAAATGATATCCATTCCACAAGACAGCCAAAGTAGCCAGGTTGCTTATCAGAAAGTGCCAAGTCAGTGAATTTGAATTAGTTCAAATCATAGAATAGAGAAATTTACTGAGGATTAATCTTCAATATTTATTTCCTTTATTAGTGTGAGTTAATCTTGCCTGCATTACATAACACAAACTGATGTTTACATTCACATATTGACACAAGGAGCAGGAGTTCATTTTGTACCCTCAAACTGGTCACCTTCTGCAATGCCACTGGCTTTTCATGCCCTAACAGCAATTTCAATTATCCTCCTCAGGCTTTATATAAGCAATTTGTTATGGCCAGTTTCCCTACTTTATCATATTTGAGCCATAACACCAGATACCTATCTATTATTCTTCATTCTCCCTTGTCTTATTTTGAGCTATCCTCAAGTTCTGTGAACTTGTTAGCAGCTCTTTGTTATTCTTCAGAAATATTAGCACAACCTAACTCACATTTTAATCATACATATATTTTCATTTAAGTCACAGTTGACTTTCTAAATATCAGAGTTTGGAACGTTTGTATTTATGTCACCAATGTCATTGGTACAACCTATTGGTACCATTTTTAAAAAATATTTTTTATTCTCCTAATTTTTCACTTCTTCTTCCAAATTTACACCCAGCAATAAACAATAATCAGTAACCAATGTAATGTCAATTCCCATATCAATAACAATGATCCCAACCCCCCACCAAACCCCCAAACATTAGCTTGCATGTTAACATAATGACAAAAAGGAATCAGGAATCACCCCTAGTCACCATTAACACATACAGCTATTGGTACCATTCTAACCACAATTCAGGTAGGCGTGTCGTACAGACACATATGTTTTAATAGGCATGGGTACTTAGGCCTTTCCAATATAATTCAATTTGGAAATGGGAATTTGATTTTTTCTCTTGTAATTAAATTTTTACCAAATTTCATTTCATTAGTGGGTGTTAAGCATGATGGAGAACCAAAGGCCTGAAAAAGACAAGATTCTACAATTTATAACACACCAAGCTTTGGTTGAGATTAAGAATATATGATGCACATTTACCAATAGATTAAGTGGCTGATGACACTAAACAAATGATATATCTCCAAAATGAGGAGGAAAATATTCTTGACATTGAACTAAAAACAGATAATAAATACAAAATAGTGTCAGCATTCACTAAGAAAAATGAAATGGAAATTGGTGTAAAATTACATAAAATGTTATATTAGAAAAATGTATGCATTACCTGTATAAAATAAAATGTAAAAATGCTACATATATATATGGGGCTGGTTTAGCACATTGGGCTAAATAGCTGGCTTTTAAAACAGACCAAGGCAGGCCACCAGCACAGTTCAATTCCTATACCAGCCTCCCCGAACAGGCACCGGAATGTGGCACAGTAACTTCATTTGAAGCCTACTTGTGACAATGAGTGATTCTCATTTCATTTTGTATTGTAGCCACCTGGGGTGGCCACTTCCCGATTCCAAATTGGATGCCCGCAAAGAATGCAGTGAAAATTGGCCAGCCACAGGAAAACAAGCAGGTGCAAGCTTTCCTGTGTATTAAGACTTGCAGAACCCAGACAGCACCGAAACCAGTAGCCATCTACATACTAATGAGCAATCCCCAGAAACAATTAGAAACATTGAAGCAATCGGGACCAAACCAGACTCCCCGGCGCCAGCGGGAGCCAGGACAAAGGAAGGCCAACGGACACATAGGAGCAGCCCAGTGATCAGGGAACAGCTCCAGTATTGGAGAAATCGACAGAAACGATTGGGACATGGTCCAATTAATTGGGACCAGGTCCGGGGGGTCCGCCTAAAAGGGCGCAAAACCCCTGGGGACTATAAAGTAGAGTCCCCAAGTTCAGTTCGCTCTCTTGGCCTTGGCTCTCAGTGAGGAGAGACCCGCCTAACAGCTCTTGGCAGGCTCTCTTGGCAGCTCTCAAAGAACTCTTGACCGTGACTATCAACAAGGAGAGACCTGCCTAGCAGCTGCACCAACTAAGTAAGTCTCCAGTCAATGCACGCTACGAGATAGACGCTCCTAGCTACTATTCCATACCAGCTTGAAACCTGCAGACTCAGAACCGACAAAGGCCATTGTTCCTCTGACCTGGTGGGCCATTTGAAAGCTAAGTATAGGCCTTTAGTTATAGTGATAATCTAGTAAGTAGAGTTTTATGCATGAGTAGTGACTGACTGTGTACATAATAAATGTGTTTAGATTTGAAACTTACTACCTGGTGTATTGAGGTATTGATCAGCACTTGGCTTTGAACCTCGTGGTGGTATCAGAAAGATACCTGGCGACTCTAGAGCAAAGGTTATTAAAACAGAGCAATTAAGTAAAGCACACCGAGCAACAGTATATGCTACATATATCAGAAGGGTCTCATCCATAGTTTTGTCCATGGGAAGTTGGATAAATCTGTTTGATAAGGAGAGGATGTATATGTGCTGGAGACTGCATTAGTGGAGTAGTAAAGGGGAGGGTTGTTAGAAATAAAATAAGGGTTAGATAAAAATAAAGAAAACAATTGAAAATGATGAAATAATAAAGAATAACTAAATGGCAGAGGGATATTATATAGAGAGTTCAGTGAGTAAGGGATAAGAAAGCAGGTGGGGAAATCACAAAAATTGGGCTCACAATGTGGATGGATAGCTCAAGATGGTCAGTAGTGGTGAGGATCTGGGCTGGATGCATTATGCTGTTGGGTAAGTGACTGCAGGTTTTAGCTGCAAATGAGAGGATGTTATGTGGCTCCAGCCCCAAAAGTTAATAGGGGAAAAGAAGATGGCAGCAACCTGGAGCATGGGCAGGCTGTGGTCCGAAGGCTAAAGTCAGCATTGAACAGCACTAAGTAGACCTAACAGCCTAAACAAATAAAGAGATAGGGGCGCAGTGGAGTTGGTAGCATAAATTAATACTGAAGAATGACAAATGGTGCAGCTCCAAATTGAACAATTCAGCTGCCAGACTGACAGTGTGCTGAAAAGGAACAAAGAAGAGGCTGTCCTAATAGAAAATAAATTTAAATGGCAGGAAGGGCTGGGAGTTAAAAATAGAGATGATCATAGCACCACCTAGCTTGGAATTTCGGCAAGCAAGATAGAATCATGTAAATTGACTGAAGTAAAGATTTATCACGATAACAATGGCATATTGGAAAATGAGATACTTAAATAGGTTAACATATAATATGATATAAATGTGACTGTGACAAAGGTGCTAGTTACAGGCAGTGTGTGATACATAACAAAAAGCATGCCCAATACAAGACTTTTAATATATAACTAGCCTAACTCTGATAATAATGCTCAGTGAGTTAGCGAGAACATACTTTTTTTTAACAATAAGCATATTATAAACAAATTGTGACAGGAAATAAGGGTCATTTTACAGGAAGCACTCAATATATACAAATTTTTTAATGAACGTGTGTCCTGTGGCATGGCTCATAGAGGCTGAAGATACTCAAGAGTGTAATGTTTTAACCATCATGGTGGAAGTATGTCAGGAAGTAAGTGTGATGCTTACTCAACTGTGTTATACACAAACCTTGTAATGCAGTATAGGTGAGAGCACAAGAAATCCTAATTGTTTTTATTTCTTAAGCTTTGATTGCTCTGTCTAAATATTTAATGCTACAACATTACATATTTTGAGCAAAAAATTACTTTTGCGTGAGTTATAAACATTACAAGACCAATAAGCCAGCAAAAGCTGCCTGGAAATCAAATAATTGCTATGTGACAGCAGTGGCAGTTATCAACAATTATTAACAGCTTTGACAAAAGGCACAGAGGGTTAAATTAAATAAAGCTAATTGGTTTATTAATTAATCAAACTTTTGCAATGCTGTATATCTGATCATAACTCTCGAATAAGTCATGAACACATTCGCAAAATGAAAAAGTTGCCTAATTTTCAGCCACTATTTTTGTCAAAATTTGACAAAGTAAGAGGGAACAGGCAAGGAAGATGGTTTCAATTTGTATTCAGTGCCAGAATCATAACTTCTAACAAAGATATGTCAGCTACATGCAGCACTAAAGACTTTCACCCACTCAGCCACTCAAAACCATGAGTGAAAGTTTTGCAGTCCAGTTTTATGTCCAGCCATAACTAAATAATCCCTGTCTAGAGGTATAACAAATCAAACCATTTGATTATCAAGCTAACAATGTCTAGTATATGAATGCATTTGGCAGATAATCAGACATAGACATGACATAAAGATGGGGTTGTGGCCTATGTGGATACACATTTTGGAGTTCAAAGGCAAGTATACATCAAAACGAAGTTTCAAACTTGAAATAGTTGTACCAAGTCAGCATTCAATTTATTTAATTTGTGTATTTTAATAAGATTTTAAAAGTAATAGAAGATGACAGGGATAGTTCTGCATCTCTACCATGCCTGCTATTTTTAACCTCTGGCAGATTAGGGAGCAGCAGCTGTGTATCCATAATCCACTGACCAGAACAGATGAAGATAAAACACTTGTCAGTCAATTGTCACATCTGACCCTGGACTATCATTTAAAAAATGTGAGTAAATTATGACTTGAGGCACAACACTAAATTTAGAATTTCTGTTGTTTTAAAGCAGAAAAATCCATTGCAGCAAGTGCCATTTAAAAAAATAATAATTGAAACATCTGGGGATAAAGTTAACCCATAACCCCCAGCTCCATTCCAAAACATCACAATCTCCTTGTACCTGGTGCTGTTAGGCATGTTTGGAAAGTGCTGAATATTATCTCAGCAATTAATATGGCTATTTATGTAATGTATATGACACTGATTATTACCCATAATTATGATGGTGGCATTGTTGAACAGAAAGATGGATTAGCTCATATTGTGATGTTTCAGCACAGATTTTGAGAACATATATTAGCATTTTGTATGAATAGAAAATAATTAAAGCACGATCGTTTTTTAAAAATTCTTTCCTGGGATGTGAGCGATGCTGGCACGTCCAGCATTTGTTACCATCCCTAATCGCCCTTGACAAGGTGATAGTGAGCAGCCTGTTGTGTGAAAGGAAAAGAAAACCTCGACCCTTGTGGGCATAAAGTTAACTATCGTCTTTACTGATTACACATCGTAACCCTGGACAATTCTACGATCGACCGTAGCATATCTAAAATGTGTAGCGAAGGCGGTCCTTATGGTTCCAGTAGTAGATTCTACAAGCCACACTGTTGGCGTGTGTAGAGAGCTAATATCGAATTGGGTATCCAAGATGCAGCTAGATGTCAGCTTCCAAGACAATAAAAACGGTGTGGCACACATTAACGATAAAGCTGTTTAGGTTCTCTCTTGAATTTATGAAACTAGTGTCAATAGTGTCCCATTGTTTAAAATGCAAGTAAATACATTTTGCCTCGAAGCCGTACACGAACTTGGGTTTTCAAAATTTTAAACCAGTAACATTTCTACAGCGCGTGATTTTCTACAAGGCATTAATTTGTTAAAATTCAAACGATGCACTCGTGATTTCCGAGGAGGCACAAAGCGCCATTGAGCTTTCATTTCAATGCTTCCACTGACTTAGCCTGGCAACTGGCTAATGTAATTACACCAAGACATCAGTACTGCCTCCCATTTACAGAATGGCAAAACGTTACTAATCAAAAACATGACAGAGTAAATAAAAGGCCAGTGCTCGTTATTTTCATCTCAGTTCTCAAAGACTTCAACCAAGGTATCCTCTGATATCATCATATTTTCTGAAACAGCTTCACTGTTCAATGTACACAAGTATGATTACTGTGGGCGAGTCGGCCTGCCTGACAGCGGCCACACGAACTCGTGGATTGTGATAGTAGCACTGGAGGTGCAGCTCCATGCAATGAACGGGAGTAAAACCAGTTTGTCGCCCCTCACAAAGCTCTTTGCCCCCTCAATCATATCCCCCACTTACCTGTCTTGAAAAATGCTGCGATGTCACCATCGTTGACGCATTCGTCTGTCCCTTCTGCGGAATTCATCGTTGACTCGATGCAGAAATATGAAAAATTACATCCACTTCTACTGCAGACTAAGCTCCATATTCGGTGCTGGGTGGCAGCTGCTGTGGTGTTTTGAGGAAGGCTGTGCTCGACCAAAAGCCTCTGTATGTGTCCTCTATTGTTCAAAGGCGCCCTCCTCTCTCCGGCAGCAGCATCACAATAGCAACAACAAAAGGCTACACATGGGCTCGGAGGCGGCTTAATGCATTTTCACTCGTGCCACCACTACTTCAGCTCTCCTCGAATGGGCCTTACATTGCCGGTGAATAAAGTGAAATCAATTCCTTCTTGGCAACCTACTTCAACGTAACCAGCGCTATTAAGCCTTCAATGGAAATGATCTTACTGACAAGAGGCCGGGAGGCAGCTACACCGTCGGGTTATGTGAATTTTGTTTGGGGTGTGGTAAGAAATAGGGAGAAAATTATCATTGGGCAAAGACCGTGGGAGATCTGGGGGTATCAGTAAACAGGCACCGTGGGTTTCAGATAGTCAAGGGGGGGACGGGTTCTGGTTTTTACGAACTCTCTGAACGGAATGATGCAAAATCTCCCAAAACACACATCACTGTCGCTGTGACTTTCAACCTCGCTTTGTGCCAAGGAGTGGCCAGACTGCGCCTTCTAGCGTTTGTCGATGCATTGAACCACATCCGACTCTTCACAGCCCTCTGCATAATACACCATTCTCATTGAAACATCCAGACTAGAATATGATCGGAATTAAATTATTTTATGCAAAATGGCGGTGCTTAGTCTGTAATGTGGTTAATAATAATGGTAATACTAGCTGAATTGTACAATCAGACAATCCATAGAGTAAATCATAACTGGAATTATATACTGTCGTAAAGGTTATTTTTGAGACTGTCCACTGATTCACAGCATTGTGGAAGGCAAAGGAAACCGTTATCTAATTACAGTGTGAGATTTGTCAGTATCAAAAGAAAATATGTTTACTTTTTTTGGTATAAACATCAACGTTGAAGAATTGGTTCAAATCGAAAGCCAAATCGCTGTGGCAATGTTATAGTCTTTGTGATGTCAGTTAATGAGAAGTTGGAATAAGGCATTCCCTGAAGACTCAACCCCACGCCCCACCTGTTGTCCCCAAATACTTCCTGTTCATACAGCCCATCTGCTCGATACCAGCCGTGGCAAGAATCGATTCAGTCACCACACAGATTCTGGCTTCTCCCTGAGATCACACGAAACGTCCGCATTTGATGCAAATAAGATTTGCCAGTTGTACATGGTTTTTTTTCCTCACGTCATGTGTTTTCAACAAGTACAATAGTAGACTTCAAATATGTCCCTTTTATTTTCCTTAAATTAAAATAGGCGTTAGTTCACTGATGAAAATTTGATGTAAATGAGCTCCTACAAATGAGTGGCATTTGATGTGGTCAGAGGACAGCAGGCGCAGAACTTGCTGAAATGGCCACACTCGGCTGAAGGGCAAGGGCGGAACGTAGTCAAATCCTTTATGCGGTCACCGAGTTGCTAAGAAACGGTGTAGCGCAGTAAAAAGGCAATGACCCATAAACAGAGAAAAATCAGTGTGATACTTGAATTATGTGTTATTAATAAACTGCAATTTAAACCAACGCCAGAAAAGAGCGGTCAAGACGTTTACAGGTATTGCTTACATACTTCATAGAAAATCGATTACCTTGATATAGGTTAAAATATATTGCTTAGGATTTGTTTTACATTGGTTCATCATGTATTAGTGACAGAACTACAAACAACCCCATGTGTCATCCATGTAAACCTCAACATTCCCCCCCCCAGTTTCCATTCTCCCTCACATCCCGGGGAAATGATTGAAGCTGAGGTACAGTTCCACTAGGAATTACAATTCTTTGGTGACCATTATTCACTTTGATGACTGTTTAGCAATTATTCATTCACCTGTTGGGAGTATTACTCAGCCCTCTCCTGTCACCCACATACATACTTTAAAGCAGTGAATGACTAGTTAGCAATTTAGGTGTAGGTGCACTGGTTAATTGCTCCCCTGCAAGCAAACAGCCAGCACCTTACCTCTGCCCAGCTCATATTTGGAATTCAGAAGACTCTTTCTCTTGGGCTATACAGCTCTACACACCACACAGCATACCTTTTTATTGTCCATGTGAGGAAGTGTTTTCATGGATAACATTTTAGTGTCCAGTGTTCATTTTATCTGTTGCACTTGCTGGGTTACACTTCGGGTGTGGGTTCGCCATATGTCTTTGTGTCTTTCTGTACCTGTCTGTCTCCTAGTTTGTGCCTGTGTGTTTTCAAAGCCATATCTAAATAAATTTTATTACATCATTACTTGAGTAAAATAGAATACAAAATAGGATGAAGAAAGACACTTTGTCACTGCCTTTTTTTGTCTTACACTTTTTCCAAGTGAAAAATATGGCAGACCCCTCAGCAAATGAGGTCAAACGGGAGGCTTGTCACCCCCTCCTCAGGGCTCTTAGAACAAACAGTAAATGCAACCATGCCAGAAGCACACATCCTAAGAATTATTTTTTAAAGACACTCGGCAACACTATGTGTGGGGGTAAAATTCAACTTAGAAAATAAAAAGCAGGCAGGGCTGCCAATACATAAGTCACTATTTAACATCTTAATTGAAGTTGAATTTTAGCTTTGACAAAGAGTCACCCAGACTCAAAATGTTCTCTCTCCACAAATGCTGGCAGACCTGCTGCGATTGTCCAGCAATTTCTGCTTTTGTTTTGAATTTAGCTCTATAGTTTTACAAATAACTCATGTGCAGCATTCACTACGACAGTGATTCTGTTGGGTCATATTACTTGATTAGCAAGGTTTTGTTAGCGGTGAAGGGCTAATTAATTGGGTTGGGGAAATTGTGAACTTGGTTTAAAAAAGGATTGATGATTTGAGAAGCAACATATTTGAGAAGAGAAAGACATAGTGAGGAACAGGCATGCAGGAACAAAAAGATGATAGAGAGCAGGTGTTCTGGAGAAAAGAACAGAGGGTCAGAAAATAATTAATGAGGCATTTTATTAAAATTAGAGAAGGAAAGTAACAGATTTAATGATTAATAAAGAGACAATATTCATAAATTGGAAAACTGTACTGTGAGTATCAATTAAGACAATTAGTAGAATTGTCTTTTGGTCTGTTTAAAAGAACGTTAACCCTTGCACTAAAGTGTGGATTTCAGTGACATTACATACGGATGCCAGAATCAAAATAGTAAGCTTTAAAGGTTGAAAAGGAAGTACATCAACTAATCCATGACAAATTCAGTCCAGCATTTGGGTCTTCTCACTCAATTCAATTTCCAAATTGGACTTCTGGTGGTGGACATGTAGTCAAGAGGCCACACATAAGGTGGCTCCTACCTGAGGATTTGGTTTCTGGCCCTTTTTGTCCATTTAACAAGTGCTGCGCAGGTGAAAAAATGACATAGTTGGAGTTTGGAGTCCTCCTCAGGTGTAGGATGTTGAAAGGTTATCATACAAGGAGTGTGTAGAGTAATGGGCCATCATTGGACTCAGAAGACACGCATGGCGCAGGAGGGTAAAACATGGCAGATTAACCTGTATCATCGTACCCGCTCAGTAGGCAACTGAGAGATTGGTGAAGTTTCTAACGGAAGAATTCAGAACGCAGAGACAGGTGGTCACGGACGATCTGGCAGAAGTGACGGAGCCAATTTGGGCAGCTCTGGACAGGGTTGGTTGTCAATGGTTGGAGGTGCAGAATTCGATGATCCAAGGTGGAGGAGACAGTCTCGGATCATGATGTTCGGATCGCCTCCTTGGAAGCTGAAGTGATGATGTTGGGAGAGGGGCAAAAAACAATGAAAGCCGAGATTGGTAACCTGGAAAATTGCTCCAGATGCCAAAATATAAGGATTGTAAGGCTGCCGGAGGGCATAGAAGGTGCAAAGACAAAGATGTTTGGGCAGCTGGTGGGCGAGGAGGTCTTTACATGCCCTCCCAAAGTGGATCAGGCCCACTGGATGTTCAGAACAAAGTTCAGATCTGGGGAGCCGCCACAGGCAATCATAGTCTGACTCCACAGGTACTTAGACAAAGAAAAGATCCGAGGTAGGCGAAGAAAAGACGAGAGTGCTGATGGGAAGGCCACACCATTTGAATTTACCAAGGCATGGGAGTGGAATTGGTTAAAAGGCAAGCGGGGTTAAATAAGGCCAAGTCAGCTCTTTATAAGAGCAAAGTGAAATCCGGAGTGGTGTACTCAGCTTGCCTGTGAGTCACGTATGATACTAATAATAATCTTTATTAGTGCCGCAAGTAGGTTTACATTAACACGTTGCAATGAAGTTACTGTGAAATGTCCCTAGTCGCCACACTCTGGCGCCTGTTCGGGTATACTGAGGGAAAATTCAGAATGTCCAATTCACCTAAGCAAGCATGTCTTTCTGGATTTGTGGCAGGAAACAGTTGGGCAGGGGGTGGGGGAGGAACACACTTTAATTGTGTGCTTGATCCCAGACTAGACAGGTCGTACCCCAAATCCTTTAAGAAAAGACATCGGGGTGGCAAAGGAGCACTGAAGGAAACCCACGCAGACATGGGGATAAAGTGCAGATTCTGCACAGACAGTGACCCAAGCTGGGAATCAAAGAGACCGTTATTTTGATATGCCAGAGGAACCAAACAACTTAATCAAGGAGCATAACCTGGGAACATTTGAATGTAATGGGTAGTTTCACCTGCATGGTGAAGTTTTGGATTTGTGGTTGGCTTTTTTTCTTTTCTTGGTTTTCCCATTGTATTTTTTTATGTCTCTAGAATATTTGTAACCCTGCATTTGGGGTATGGGCTATTTTGGTGTTTTAAAACTATTTTGGGAATGACTGATCAGGGTGGGGGGCAGGTGCAAGGCTCCCGATCACACTGATCGTCACATAAAACATAATAGGGTTAAATGGGTTGATCTAAAGATCTCGGGCATTCACCCATTTAAAAAGTTTGAAGGTGGGTGTGGTTTTCCTGCAGGAGACACATCCAAGAGTTTGGAATCAAATGAGCTTGAGGAAGGGGTGGGTTGGTCATGTGTTCCACTCGAGCTTTGACACGAAGACGAGGGGAACTGCGGTGCTTATTAAAAAGAGGGTGGCCTCCGAGAGTTCAGGGGGTGAAAGTGGCTGACATCCTGGCCTTTGCCTCCCTGGTAGCCCAGAGATGGACCCTATTAATGTGGAGGGACATGGGTTAGTGATATGGCTGGGTTTCTCAGTCTTGAGAAAATAAAGTTTGCCTTAAGTGGGTCAATGTTAGGGTTCTCCTGGAGATGGCAGCCATTCGTCGACTTTCTCGGGGACAATTAATAATGTCAGCAGATGCAGTAACCCAACGGGAGGGACGGATTGTTGTTGTATGGTTGAGGTGTGTGAAGATTGGGCCGGGGGTGGGAAATGTTTATTTTGCCATGTTGATGTCATTGTTTATGTCACTGTTCTAAAAAATTTCAAATATCTCAATAAAATATTATTTTTTTAAAAATAAGAGGGTGGCCTTCTCGGCGTAGTAATGGATTCAGGGTGAGATATGTGATTGTGAGGGGAAGGTTGGAGGGGGCTTCTGTGATCATGGTGAACGTGTACCCACCAAATTGGGAGGATACAGATTTTATCAAGAGGGTGTTAGTTTCCAGCTCGGATTTGGACTCACATCAGTTGATCATGGGGTGGTTGGGGGGGGGACTTTAATTGTGTGCTTGATCCCAGAGTAGACAGATTGTGTCCCAAATCCCTTAAGGCATTGGGGTGGCGAAGGAGCTATTGGTGTTCTTGGAGCAGATGGGGGAGCAGATCTTGGAGATTCAGATACCTGAGGGAGAAGGAGTTCTCCTTTTCACAGGTGCACTAGGTCTACTCCCAGTTTTAATTCTTTGTAGTGAACAAGACATTGTTACCTGGATCAAGATATGGATTTATGTTTGGAGAAGAGCTGCGCTTAGCGATCCCCATGGAGGTTGGACACAGCGTTATCAGCAGATATAGGAGCATGTGAGAGGATAGCCTCTACGATCGGGACATATGTGGAATTTAATAAGAATGAGGAGGTCTCACCTTCCACGTTCTGGGAGGCATTATAGGCGGTTATTAGGGGGTAACTGAACTCGATTAAAGCTCACAGGGACAAGTTGGGATGGGCGGAGAGGCAAAGGCTGGTTCAGACTATTCTGCCGCTGGACCGACAGTACTCTATTACCCCAGAGGAAGAGTTGTTCACAGAAAGGAAGAAGCTCCAGATGGAGTTTGAGTTGGTATTGACGGGGAAAGTGGTGGACCAACTTCACTGAGTGAGAGGGGCATTTTTAAAACTATTTTTTATTCTCCTCCTTTTTCACATTTTCTCCCAAATTTACACCCAACAATAAACAATAACCAGTAACAAATGTAATGTCAATTCCCATATCAATAACAATGATCCCATCCTCCTACCAAACCCCAGACATGTTAACATAAACAAATGGCAAAAAGGAATCAGGAATCATCAGTCACCATTAACACATATAGTCCCTCTCCCCACATCGCTCCCAGCACGCCCCCCCCCTAATGTTCAATGTGATCCAATTCTCGAAAATGCACAATGAATAACGCTGATGAAGTGTAGAACCCCTCCATCCTTCCCCTCAGTTCAAATTTGACCTTTTCAAGCGTCAAGAATTCCAGCAGGTCCCCCTGCCACGCCAGGGCACAGGATGGAGAGGTTGATCTCCACCCTAACAGGATCCACCTTCGGGCGATCAACGAGGCAAAGGCTACAACATCTGCTTCTGCGTCCGTTTCCAACCCTAGCTGGTCCGACATCCCGAATATGGCCTCCCGAGGGCCCAGGTCCAGTTTCACGTGCACCACTTTAGAGATTACCCTAAACACTTCCTTCCAGTAATCCTCCAGCTTTGGACAGGACCAAAGCATATGAACGTGGTTTATGGGGTCGCCCCGCAACATTCACACAAATCTTCTACCCCCTCAAAGAGCCGGCTCATCCTCGCCCTTGTAAGGTGCGCTCTGTACACCACCTTCAGCTGTGTCAGCCCCAACCTCACACACGAGGTGGTGGCGCTCATCCTCTGGAGCACCTCACAGCAGAACCCCATCTCCATACTCTGTCCCAACTCTTCCTCACACTTTGCCTTGATCCCTTCTAGCGGCGCCTTCTCCTCCTCTAAAATAGCCCCGGACACCTGCCGATACTATCCCCTTCTCCAGTGCCCCTGTTGTCAGCACCTCCTCCAGCTTTGTGAGTGAGAGGGGTGTTTTATCAGCTTGGTACGAAGGCCAGTCGGGTATTGACTCACCGGTTGATAAGGCAGGTGGCCTCCTGTGAGATAGTTCAAGTTAAGGGCCCAGGGGAGGAGTGGTCTCTGATCCAGAAATGGTGAATGGGATATTTGAGACCTTTTACTGGTGCTTGTACAGGTTAGAGCAGGGGTGGGCAAACTTTTCCGTGCAAGGGCCACATTCAGAAATTCACAATTTTAAAGGGCCGCATAGTATATTAAGTAAAATAATTAATATTTTAAATAGCCAAAATAAAAGGTCTTTAAAGAAAAAAAAGCACATTTATTTGAAAAACAAAGTAACTCAATAAGTAACAGAACAATGTCAATGAGAATGATGCATCTGACTGCAGTCATTTACCAGTTTGTTGAAATCAGGTGTCAAGTTGCTTGTGCTGATCCTTAACACTGACAGAAGCACAGCCTAGCCGAGTCAACGATAAAAACGCGCGTAGTGGGGTGGATGAGTGGGGCTGCCTTATTGGTCGGTTTAGTTGGGTGTGCGATGGAGTCCAGGTTACAAACAATAATAAGGCTTATTGTTTGTAACCTGGACTCCTATTGGTCGCACACCCAACTAAACAAACCAATGAGACAGCCCCACTCATCCACCCCACTACGCGCGTTTTTATGCGGCCCGCCAATGAGGTGCCCGGAATCATAACCGGCATTTTTGAAAAGCCGCCGGGGAAAAGCCGCTGAAGTAAATGCGCTTATTGAATAAGCGCATTTACTTCAGCGGCTTTTCCCCGGCGGCTTTTCAAAAATGCCGGTTATGATTCCGGGCACCTCATTGGCGGGCCGCATAAAAACCTTTGTCGGGCCGTAGTTTGCCCACCCCTGGGTTAGAGCGTCCAAAGGAAGGCTTGGCTATGATACAGTTCTTGGATGGGTTGGACTTCCCAGTGGTGGAGAGGGAAAGAGTGCAGGGGCTGGAGGCTCCACATGGGCTGGAGGATACTGTGAAGTGCATTTGTTCCATGGGAAGACACCAGGCCCAGTTGGATTCCCAGTGGAATTTTACAAATAATTTGTGATAGAACTGAGGCCGCGTCTGCTACACATGTTCACCGATTCACTGTCCCCGGGGGAGTACTGCCGGCCATACTGGCACAGGGTTCCATCTGCTTAATTCTGAAGAAGGATAAAGATCCAGAGGATTGTGAGTCATATCGGCTCATATCTCTGTTGAATGCAGATGCAAAGTTGTTGGCAAAGGTGCTGGCAACTCACTTGGAGGGATGCATGAATGGGAGTATCTTTTTGAGATACTGGGGAAGTTTGGGTTCGGACCTAGTTCATTTCATGGATTAGATTGATGTACAAATCCCCATTGTGAGTGTCCGTACCAATGCATTAATCTCGGGGTACTTTCGGTTGTGTAGGTGTACAAGGCAGGGATGTCCAATTTCCCCATTACTTTTTGCGTTGTCATTAGCGATTACAGTGAGGTCTTTGACTGGGTGGATGAGTATTGAGAGGGGATATATGAAGCATGGGGTGTCCCGTTATGCAGACGACTTACTGCTGTATGTCATGCACCCTCTTTCCAGTGTGAGAATTATTATGGATGGAATAAGTAAGTTTGGTTCCTTTTCAGGTTATAAACACAATGTGGCAAGAGTGAGGTTATGATTGGGCCTTGCTGCACAAGTTGAATCTGACCAGTCTGATAGAAGGGGTGAAGGGGGATTTGAAAAAGGTGGGATGCCCTCCTGTTATTGTTGGTGGAAAGGATCCAGGCGGTGAAAATGTGAAGATGGCTGTCCTTCCAATGTTTTTGTTTGTATTTCAGAATCTTCCAATCTTTTTACGTTTGTTATGTTAAACAAACTGGTCTCAACCTTTGTATGGGTGTGTAAGACCCGTCATATCCGGAGGGCGTTTCTACAAAGAGATAGGCAGTCGAGGGGGGGGGGGGGGGGGGGGTGGAGACAATGTGGTGGGGGGGGGGGGGGGGGTTGGCATTACCTAATTTAATGGATTATTACTGGGCGCCAAATATTAAAGAACTACAGAGATGGCTTCTGGGCAAGAGTTGGTTTGGAGGCAGATGGAGGAGGCTTCTTTTATAGGCTCATGGTTGAGAGTAATGGTGATGTCTCCTCTTCCGTTCTGCCAGCCAAGTACTCTATGGGCCCAGTGGTTGTAGCTTCCTTAATAACATGGAACCCGTTTAAGCAGCATTTTAAGCTGGGCCTCAGAAAAATACGTTTCATTGTACTTCGGTACATAGATATCAATCAATCAATCAATCAAATTAATGTTGTTAAGGGAACCGATATGTGGAACCATGGATTTATTCCAGCGGGAATGCACTCGTCTTGCCGTGTCTGGGAATAGGAAGGGGTGGAGAGGTTCAGGGATTTGTTCATGGAGGTTAGGTTTGCGGGGCTGGAGGAACTGATGGATAAGTTCTAGCTTCTGGAGGGAATGGGCTCAGGTATCGACAGTTGTGGAACTTTGTTCGGAAGAAGCTTTCTATATTTCCTTGCTTGCCGCCGTCCTCTCTGATGGATAAGGTAGTGTCTTTGGATGAGATAGGGAAAGGGAAGGTCTCTGATATCCATGGGCAGTTGATGCAGAGTGAGGGGACTACGCTGGAGGAGATGAAGAGAAAATGGGAGGAAGAATTGGGTTGCGCATTTGAGGGGGGTTGTGGAGTGAGGCCTTACACTGCTACCTCCTTGTGTGTGCGACTGAGCCTGATTCAGTTTAAAGTGGTGCACAGAGCACACATGATGTGGACATTCATGAGTGGGTTCTATCCAGGGGTGGAGGATAGATACAAAAGTTGCTCAATGGGGCCATTTTCTCTTCCTCCACAAGTGTTTTGGTCCTGCCCTAAATTAGGGAAGTCTAGACTTCCTTTTTCAAGATTATGTCGGAGATTTGTGGGGTGACGGTGGCACTGTGCCTGTGGGTGGCAATCTTTAGGATATTGGATGAGCCGGAGCAGCAAGAGGAGAGACGAAGGCTGATGTCTTGGCCTTCACCTCTCTGATAGCCCAAAGTAGGGTTCTGCTTAGGTGGAGGACACCGGAGCTGCCGAAGGTGACGACTTGGTTGGGGGAACCTGTCGGAGTTTTTGCACCTGAAAAAAAATAAAGTACGGCATTAGGGGGTCAGAGGTGGGGTTCTATTCGAGGTGGAGGCTGTTTATCTCCTCTTTTATGAATTGGTAGTCATCAGCAAGTAGGGGTAGATGGTGATGGGAGAGGGGTTTGCATAAAAGAGGGGATTATGGGATTGGTTGATGAGGATTTTTTAAAGTTGAGTGTCTGTTGTGTATGTTGAAAAATGAAAATTTATTGAACAAAAATAATTTCACAATAAAAAAACAAAAAAAATCTCCAAATTGCCTTCAAAACTTTCAGCAAGAGGGTATTCTGCCATTAATGTCTGATACAAAAGGAGAATTAAAGACTGATATTGTTGTAATTTTAATATAAAAGGGTTTTTTTGTTTCAACCATAGGTAAACAAGACAGACATTTGGGAATAGGTAGCACACAAGAGAAAGAGAATGAAAGTCTGCTGTACTTTACCACATAGACTGCAACATTTTAGGAAGGTGATTCACCACCACCTGACAATCTCCTGGAAGTTCATAATAAATCTACAACTGCTGGTGTTATGGCTGGATCTAGTAAGCATCCTCTCAGCTACCAGTTCATCAAATGGAAAATGGTTGTGTCAACTGTGTCCAGATAGAAGATCTGACCAGACAGATGAGAGCGATCTATCTCTTGTATGTAATGACCACTCATCCTTCTCCTCCTCAGGCAATCATTTGTGACTGAGGTTGTCTGGCTTCCTCTGATTCAATAGGTTCTGAGATGGCTAACAAAGCTCTTGTGCAATATGCTGACCCAGCTGAATGCTGAGCATGTGGTGCTTGGCAGGCTGTGTCCATGAGTTGTTTAGAGTTTCGGTGCTCTCTCCAATGCTTTAATCTTACTGTTGCGTGTTCATGGTGAAGTCTCTTAATGTGTTTGGTGCCTTCCTGAATGAGCCTTCACCATTTTGGTCAGGAACAAGCCAGGATCCTCCATAAATTGGCAAGGATGTTTGACCTCTTGGGGATGCTTTGAGAACATCCTGAAAAATGTTCTGCTGTCCTCCTAGGAGTCTTCTGCTGCAAATGAATTCTGAGTAGAGCAGTTGCTTTGGGTGTCAGGCTTTTGACTGACATGTCCTGCCCAGTAGAGTTTGTTTTGAGTGATTCACATCTCAATGATGGGCATGTTGTCTCAGGAGGCAACTGTTGGTTGTTGGTTTGTCTTTCTTACCATTGGATTTTGAGTATCTTGCGTAGGTATTGCTGGTGATACTTCTCCAGTGCTTTGAGGTGGATGCTGTAGGTTTTCCAAGTCTAAGAAGGATACAGAGGTGAAGTGATCACTGCCACCTGGTAAACCATAACCTTAGTCTCAGGTTTGAGAACCTGGTCCTCAAATAATCTTTAAGGTGGCTCCTGTGCAGTCAGCTCCCTAGGGAGCTCCTCATCTGTGGCCATCTGCTGACATCATTGCCCTTTCCCCCTCTAAATGCTCACTTCTGCTGATTAAATTCCCCTGATTCTAACCATGGGTTTATTTGAACCCAAATATCAAGTTAGCTGTTAATTTGAATAGCTTCTGTCTGATGATTCACAGCCCATTCCCTGATCTACCTATCTGGAAAATACCTTGCTGTAGATTTTTTTTCATTTCTGACTTCAAATTTCTAGACTTCACTGGATCAAGTCACGACTTTTGCACTGGACTGCATTGGGATAAAATTAAGACTCTGCTTCTGTCTAGAGTCTGCTACACTTTTTCATTTCATATCTCTGGTAAGATCCTAATCAATGTAGAACTAGATCATATTTCAAATGTGGCTTCAAGTTCCTGGACTACTCTCAATATCAATAAGACATTTCTGCTCTGTGATATACTGGTTACACCATAAGAACAGGGGCTGTGGGTAGAGAAAACGCTGGGCAGGCTCAAGTGAGTAATTGGAGACTCAAACAACAAAGAACAAAGAAAAGTACAGCACAGGAACAGGCCCTTCGGCCCTCCAAGCCTGCGCCGACCATACTGCCCATCTAAATTAAAATCTCCTTCACTTCCGGGGTCCGGATCCCTCTATTCCCATCTTATTGATGAATTTGTCAAGATGCCCCTTAAACGTCACTATCATCCCTGCTTCCACCACCTCCTCCGACAGCGAGTTCCAGTAACCCACGACCCTCTGTGGAAAAAACATGCCTTGTACCTCTCTCTAAACCTTGCCCCTCGCACCTTAAACCTATGCCCCCTCATAATTGATCCCTCTATCCTGGGGGAAAAGTCTCTGACTATCCACTCTGTCTATGCCCCTCATAATTTTGTAGACCTCTATCAGGTCACCCCTCAACCTCCTTCGTTCCAGTGAGAACAAACCGAGTTTACTCAACCTCTCCTCATAGCTAATGCCCTCCATGCCATTTGAACACTATACTCCAAGCGTGTCCTAACTAACGTTCTATACCGCTGCAAAATGACTTGCCAATTTTTATACTCAGTGCCCTGGCCAACAAAGGCAAGCATGCCTTATGCCTTCTTGACTACCTTCTCCACCTGTGTTGCCCCTTTCAGTGACCTGTGTACCTGTACACCAAAATCTCTCTGACTGTCAATACTCTTGAGGGTTCTACCATTCACCGTATATTCCCTACCTGTATTAGACCTTCCAAAATGCATTACCTCACATTTGTCCGGATTAAACGCCATCTGCCATCTCACTGTCCAAGTCTCCAAACAATCTAAATCCTGCTGTATCCTCTGACATTCTTCATCGCTATCCGCAATTCCATGAACCTTTGTGTCATCCACAAACTTACTAATCAGACCAGTTACATTTTCTTCTAAATCATTGACACATACTACAAACAGCAAAGGTCCCAGCACTGATCCCTGCGGAACACCACTAGTCAGAGCCCTCCAATCAGAAAAGCACCCTTCCATTGCTATTCTCTGCCTTCTGTGACCTAGCCAGTTCTGTATGCATCTTGCCAGTTCACCTCTGATCCCGTGTGACTTCACCTTTTGTACCAGTCTGCCGTGAGGGACCTTGTCAAAGGCCTTACTGAAGTCCATATAGACAACATCCACTGCCCTACCTGCATCAATCATCTTTGTGACCGCCTCGAAAAACACTATCCAGTTAGTAAGACACGACCTCCCCTTCACAAAATATGACCCCTTGCTTCCAAATGGGAGTAGATCCTGTCTCGAAGAATTCTCTCCAGTAATTTCCCTACCACTGTAGTTCCCTGGATTATCCTTGCTACCCTTCTTAAACAAAGAAACAACATTGGCTATTTTCCAGTCCTCCGGGACATCACCTGAAGACAATGAGGACCCAAAGCTTTCTGTCAAGGCCCCAGTAATTTCCTCTTTTGCCACCTTCAGTATTCTGGGGTAGATCCCATCAGGCCCTGGGACTTATCCACCTTAATATTTTTCAAGACGCCCAACACCTCATCTTTTTGGATCTCAATGTGACCCAGGCTATCCACACACCCTTCACCAGACTCAACATCCATCAATTCCTTCTCTTTGGTGAATGCTGATGCAAAGTATTCATTTAGTACCTCACCCATTTCCTCTGGCTCCACACATAGATTCCCTCCCCTGTCCTTCAGTGGGCCAACCCTTTCCCTGGCTACCCTCTTTCTTTTTATGTACGTGTAAAAAGCCTTGGGATTTTCCTTAACCCTATTTGCCAATGACTTTTCGTGACCCCTTTTAGCCCTCCTGACTCCTTGCTTAAGTTCCTTTCTACTTTCCTTATATTCCACACAGGCTTTGTCTGTTCCCAGCCTTGTAGCCCTGACAAATGCTTCCTTTTTCTTTTTGACAGGGCCTACAATATCTCTCGTTATCCAAGGTTCCCAAAATTTGCCATATTTATCCTTCTTACTCATAGGAACATGCCAGTCCTGAATTCATTTCAACTGATCAATATATAATTGATAAAGGGAATCCTATAAAAGGAAGAGAAAGTATGGGAAAGTTATGAGTTTTGGGGTCGGGGTCAACTGGATGGCTATTACAACAATAATCTGGTAAGGTGAGGGTGTGGAAGATGGAGGAGCGGGCAAAATGGCGGGCATAATTAACCTGGGTCTCTGTGACCTCATATACATCTGCATATTACCATGCACAAACCATACTAATGTTTCACAGTAGAGTCTTTACAATGGAGCCTTGTCATCAATTTTTGTGAGGGCCACAAAAAATCCAGCACGGCTTTGTAGAATCAAACAGAAGGTAACTTTATTTACAACATCATGTAGACAGCAACAGTAGTTCACCACTGCTTCCTAGCTGGTACCACACTGGCCAGCTCTATATATACAACTACACTGCTAACAATTGCCCCATCCCTCTTTCAGGGATCACTTATTCTCCAAGGATCATGGGGTAACCAATTGTCACCAGCCAATAGGATTCGGGTGGGTTATAACACCAGTCACCGTTATACCATGAGATGGTCAGCCTGCAATAACCACCACACATTAAAAACATCATTGCACAGCCTTATATTTATGTAGCACTTTTATATTATGGAACATCGCAAGGCACTTCTTCGGAGAATTATATAAACAAAGTAAGACACCAAGCCACATAAGGAGATGACCAAAAGCATGGTCAAAGAGGTGGATTTCAAGGAGTGTAGCAAAAGAGGAAAGCAAGGTCGACAAGTGGAGAGCTGTTGGAAGGGTATCTTAGAGCTTGGGGCCAAGGCAACTGAAGGCATGGCCACCCTTTACCCGCTTAAACAAATCCCAAGATCTCTGCATTCACCTTTTTGAAAAACGCCTTGGGGATAGAAATTGTGAAGGCTCTTGAAAACAAACAAAAACCTCGGGAGGACCGTCATTTTAACTGTCTGTACCCAACCCGCCAATGACAACGGGAGCGCAGCCCACCTCCGAAAGTCCCCCCTCATCTGTTCTACCAGCCTCACCAAATTCAGTTTATGCAGCTGCTGCCACTCCCGCGCCAGCTGGATACCCAAATATCGAAACCTCCCTCTCACCACCTTGAACGGCATCTCACCCAATCTCTTCTCCTCTCCCCTCGCCTGGCTCGCAAAGACCTCACTCACTCGTACCCATATTCAATTTGTATCCTGAAAACTGGCTGAATTCTTCTCATATCCCCATAATCCCTCCAATTCCCCCCAGCAGGTCCGATATGTACAGAAGCAGATCATCCCTGTGTTCTAACCCCCCCCCCCTCCCCCACCCCAGTACTATCCCCTGCCAGGCCCTCAACGCTCTCAATGCTAATGCCAGTGCCTCTATAGCCAAGGCAAACAACAGTTGGGAAAGTGGGCACCCCTGCCTCGTCCCCTGGTACAACCTTAAGTAGACAGATCTCACCCGATTCATCCACACGCCCACACCGGTGCCTGGTATAGCAACCAAACCCAATCCACAAATCCTTGCCCAAACCCAAACCCCCCCAAAGGTATTCCCACATCGCCCGATCAAAGGCCGTCTCTGCGACCACCACCTCCACCTCACGCCCCTCTGGAGGCATTATGATTACATTAAGCAGGGGCAGCACGGTGGCACAGTGGGTTAGCTGTGATGCCTCACGGCGCCGAGGTCCCAGGTTCAATCCCGGCTCTGGGTCGCTGTCCGTGTGGAGTTTGCACATTCTCCCCGTGTTTGCGTGGGTTTCGCCCCCACAACCCAAAAGATGTGCAGGCTATGAGGGTTGGCCACGCTAAATTGCCCCTTAATTGAAAACAAAAAATGAATTGGGTATGCTAAATATATATTTTAAAAATAATTACATTAAGCAACCTCCTAATGTTGGTCGCCAAGTGCCGCCCCTCAACAAACACCCTGGGAAGCAGTCCTTGATCCTTGTGGCCAGGATCTTTGCCAGTAGTTTCGCATCCATATTTAACACGGAGATTGGCCTATACAACCCACAATTTTGTGGATCCTTATCCCGTTTTAAGATGAGGGAGATCGATGCCTGTGTCAACGTCGGGGGGGGGGGGGAGTACTCTCAACTCCTTTGCTTCATTGAAGGCCCTTACCAGCAGGGGTCCCAGATCTCCCGAGAACGTCTCATAGAATTCCACCGGGTACTCGTCTGGATCGGGGGCCTGACCCGCTTGCAACGCCTCCAACCCCTCGACCACTTCTACAAGCCCATTGGGGCCCGCAAGCCCTCCACCAGCTCCTCATCAATCTTTGTGAACTCCAGCCCTCCCAGAAACCTCCTCATCCCTTCTTCCCCGGTTGGGGGTTCTAGTGCAGGGCATTGTCCAACACTACTATTGCCGAATATTCGACTTCCACCACCCCTGCCAACAATATCTTATCTACCACGAAAAAATCTATTCGGGAGTACGCCTTGTGCACATGGGAGTAAAGTGAAAAAATGTTTGCCCTTGGCATCCCACATCTTCTCGGATTCAACCCCCCCCCCCCCCCCCCCCCACCCTTCCATGTGCTCCATGAATCCCCGAAGCTCCTTAGCTGTAGCCGACACCCTCCGCGACCTTGAACTCGACCGTCCAATCTCGGATCCAGGACCGTATTAAGGGTCCCCCCCATAATCAGCCGATAAGAGTGTAAATCCAGGATTTTCCCCAGCACCCGCCTCATAAATTCCACATCATCCCAGTTCAGGGCATAGATGTTGACCAACACCACCAGCATCCCCTTTAATTTCCCGCTTACCATAACGTACCTTCCCCAGAGTCAGCCATAATATTTCCCACCTCTAATGCCACCAGCATATTGACCAAAATTACCTGCCCCTTCGCTTTAAAGTCCAACCCTGAATGAAACACTTGCCCTACCCATCCCTTCCTCAGCCGAATCTGGTCCACCACCTTCAGGTGTGTCTCTTGTAGCAAGGCCACATCCGCCTTCAATCGCTTTATGTGTGCGAACACATCGGCCCTCTTGACTGGCCCATTCAGCCCTCGCAAGTTCCAAGTGAACAGTCCGGTCGGGGGGCATGTCCCAACCCCCCTGCCGCTGATCAACCATAGGCCCTCTTGTGCCAGCCTCCAGCCCGTGTCCCGCACCTCCCCAGGCCCACCCTCAGGCCCCCACCATCATCGATCTTTCCCCCCTTATACTTCAAGTAACCTTCCCCTGTCAGCAGTACTTCCCCACCTCCCCCTCCCCCAGATCCCCCAGCACCAGCCCCTGCCCCCATCCCCCCACTGACTTTCCACTCCATTGCGCTTCCGTGAACTAGCCCGCCCAGCTAGTCTGGCAGCCCCCGCCCATGGCGCCTAGCATCCTTTCCCCCGCTGATTCCCCCCCCCCCCGCTTGAACTCGCTTGAACATGAGTGCAAACAAACCAAAAACAACCCCTCCCAAACCCAAACAAAGAGATCAACCTCCCATCGTTCAACAAAGGACAAATAAAAAAACCATACCTGAAACTGAAAAATAAAGAAATGGTGCCAAACATATGTTAACCACAACATCATAACAGCATCCTCACCAAAGTTCAAGGTCCACCTTCTCCTGCCAGTCCATTGTCTCTGACAAATTCTAATGTCTCCTCCGCTGATCCAAAGTACAATTCCCGGCCTTCGTAGGTCACCCACAGACGTGCCGGATACAGTAGCTCAAACTTCAACTCCTTGTAGAGGCTGCCTTGACCTTGTTAAAGCTCTCTCTTCTCTTGGCCAACTCTGCACCCAGGTGCTGGTATACTCGGATTTTACTGCCCTCCCAGGTGCAGCGCCTCATCTGCTTGGCCCACCTCGTAATTTGCTCCTTGGAACCGGTGTGACCACACCACCATCGCCCTTGGTGGCTTGCTCCCCTGGGGCTTCCTCATTCGCACCCTGTGTGCTCTATCCACCTCCAAAGGCCTGCAAACGCACCGTCTCCTGGCAGCTTCTCCAGCATCCTCCCCACATACGCGCAAGCTTCGGCTGCTTTACTCCCCTCTAGCAGGTCCACGATCCTCATGTTCTGCCAAAGTGACAGGTTCTCAAGGTCTTCCACCTTCTCCTGGAGCTGATTCTGCTTTTTTTCCGCATCAGCCCCATCTCCACTGCCATTGAGAGAAGCTGCTCCTTGTGTTCCCCCTCCACCTCCTCAATCTTCTGGATTGCCTGATGCTGGGCCGCCAGCTTCGTTTCCATGCGGTCGACCAATGCCTTGATCAAATCTACTGCCCGGGCCAGGTCTTCCAGACGCTCCTTCCATTGCTGGGTGAACCTCTCATTCAAGAAGCTCACCAGCTGGTCCATCAACCACTGAGCCGGCATAGTCGCTCCCTGCCATTCTGCCATCTCCATGTGCATTGCAGGCACTGCACCAGCTCTGATCAACTGATTCCCTCTTTTTCGACCGCTTCTGGCCCTCAGCTCCATACACCAGAGGGTCAGTCTCTTCCCCTCATTCTCCCACACCTATATTCCGCCTCACATCCACCTACTAACCGGGGAAAAGGTCCAAAAAACTGCCATGAGCAGAAGCCACCAAATGTGTGACCACTCACTCTATGGCCACCACCGGATGTCCATTTATTCACCTTCTCAATACACTCCTCATGTCCAAAGGGTCTTCCGTGCCAGCCCCACACTTAGGCAGCGGTATTTAAGTCCCAAGGTCCCCCAGGTTAAGGGTGTAGCTCTGCCCCTCATCTGGGGAGATCATACTCAGGTGAGGCCACGCGGAACCTGATGGTGCAGATCCCGTGGCCTTGGGTTGGGCTATAATATTACCCAAGCATGGCCCTGACATGGTGGACCCTGAGTTGATTCAAGGAGGTCAGTGTATAACTGAGATGCACCCAAAATCCCATAGGAAGGTGACCGTCCACCTCACAATGCAAATCCTGCCCCGCCGACATGCAGGGGCATCGCACCACCACGGGAATAACGGGTCACCCCTCACAGCATGCATGCATAAAAGTGACCCACCACCTCACCCATGACCCCCACATCAGTAACCCCGATCCGACTCCCTGTCAATCACCCCATCACCATCAGACCCCCCCATCAAGCACCTCTATCAGACACCCACATCAGACCTCCCATCCGTCCCTCCCATCAGACCACTCATCAGAGATCCCATCAGACCCCATCAGAGACTCCCATCAGACCCCCATCAGAGACGCCTATCAGTCAGCCCTGCCTGAAAGCTGAAGAGCAGTCCAGGCAGTACAGTGAAACATCACTGCATTTTCATTTACCCTTCCCTAACATCTAAACTCTGCTGCCTCAGACAAATGTGTTTAAAGCAGCAGTTATTCCAAGGTTCAGAGGCTTCCTCAAAAGCCAAGAACACTTGACAGGGCTTCAAATCCTTTGATAGCCTTTGAAATGCAAAAATCCCATTCAATTTCAATATATTTCACACCCTAGTGATTGACAGTTTTATTGCTCCAGAGACAAGAGCTTGGTGGATTGTTTACCTATTTTTGTGAGGGCCCGAAGAATCCAGCACGAGTTGTAGAATAGAAAGAAATAACATTTATTTATAATTACATATATATACAGCAGCTGCTGTACTCTCTTGCTGCTCTCTCCTCTCTAGCTGGTTCCATACTGGCCAGCTTTATTTATGCAGGGACCCTGCTAATGATTTCTCCCCCCCCCCCCCCTCATTGGGAAGCTCATACTCCCTAAGGATTGTGGGATTGCCATTCGTCCCCAGCCCATGGTAAGCAGGCAGGTTGTACCACCTATCTTTCCTTTCACGCTTGAATGCATCTCAAGTACCTGGCGCTGATGCTAACCACAATGTTTATCAACATTCTTGCTATGATTGGCAGCTTTTCACCACATTAAAAAAAGCTAAATGTTTTCTGCTTTGAATAAGAGAGGTGAAGCCACTTAACACTTCTGATGTGGCATTTTATCGAATACCTTCTGGAAATCCACCGTTTCCCCTTTATCCACATGACATATTATTTCTTCAATCAACTCTAATAAATTAGTTAAACATGATTTCTGTTTCACAAAATCATATTTATTCTGTCTGATCATCTTATATTTTCCACGTTCCCTGCTATAATGCCTTTAATAATAGATTCTAATATTTTCCCTGTGACAAATGTTAAGCTAACTGGCCTGTAGTTTAATGCTTTCTGGTTCCCTCTGTTTTTGAATTAAGGAGTTACATTTGCTATTTTCAATAAAGGAACTTTCCCCGAATCCAGGGGATTATGGAAAATTAAAATCAATGCATCAACCACCTCACTAGCCACTTCATTTGAGATCCTAGGATGAAATGCATCCGGACCCGGTAACTTGTCAACCTGCAGCTTCAACAATTTTGATCAGTGCCACTTCTCTGGCGATTACAATTTTCTTGAATTATTCACTCCCTTCCATTTCCCGATTCACATTGTTACTTGCATGCTCTATAGTGAAGACCAACGAAAAATATCTGCTCAATTCATCTGCCATCTCCTAATTTTCCATTATTAGCTCCCCAGACTCATTTTCAACAGGACCAATGGTACTTTGTTAACTCTTTTCTTTTTAAATATCTATAGAAACCCTTACTATCTGTCTTTATGTTTCCAGCTAGCTTTCTCCTGCACTCTAACTTTTCCCTCCTTATTAATCTTTCAGTCATTCTTTGCTGTTTTTTCTATTCTGTACAATCATCTGACCTGCCACCCATCTTTGTTCAATTATATGCCTTTTCTTTATGTTTGACACCATCTTTAACTTTTTTAGTTAACCACGGATAATGGCCGGAATTCTCAGTTTGGGAGACTAACTGTTGAAACTGGGACTCAATTGTGTGCAATTCACGTTCCCATTGGGGGTGCTACTCAGTAAGTGAGTCAGTACATGCAAATGTTCAGCATTCTCCATAGAACTTGCCTCCATTCCCTGTCCCCTGGGACAAGGCGGCCCATGACAGGCGAGAGCGCCAGAAGACCGTAGGGGGCATCCCTGACATGAGCGTGCAGACCCCTGCAAAGCAGAGGGCAATGGAGCTAGCAGGCGAGGCCAAGTGTCTGAAAAGGAGGTTGGTATGCGACAACCAAGTGAGGGCCCAATGCAAAGCTGATGTCCAAATAGCAAGTGAGTCACCCCTCTCCCACAGATCTGTCCATCCCAAGATCTCACCATGGCTCTTGCCTTTTGTTTTGCAGAATCGGCAGCGGTCGATGCTGGGCCATCTGAGGTCGCTGCCCTCTCATGCCACATCCCCAGTACACCCCAGAGCACCAGTCGGGGAAGACACCGACTTCTCGTCATTGTTGTCACCGTCACCCTCCACTATCGCAGAGACTGTCACCTCGGTGGGAATTTAAGTGGGTCTTTTGGTGCACACATCACACATGCTGCTGCAGGTGGAGGCAGGGACTCCGGAGGGTACAGGCAGTTGGAGGGCTGCCCGATCCCAAGGAACAGCTATAGTCTGTACAGGTGTTGCACTTCTGGAAAGTATGCTTCTATCACTGGTAGAGATGCAGACACAGAACTAGGATTTACACAAGGTTTGTCAGGAACAGCTAGAGGAGTCCAACCACCTTCAGGCACAGGAGACGGTGCTGACAATACATGGCACCAGGCTTGAGGCACACTGTGCGATTGATGGCTGAGATATAGGACAGGGGAGTCCAGTCATTGCCAAACAGGCCCACATGGATATTTTTACGGTGTTCCACAGAATGGCCCAGTCACAAAGGGCCATGTCTGAGGGCAGCGAGAGCATTGGCCAGGCACTGACTGACCTTGGGACCTGCGACAGGCATGGCACAATCTCAGAGGGACATGACACAGTCTCACAGGGATATGGCACAGTCTCAGAGGGACATGGCACAGCGTCAGAGGGACATGGCCAAGACAGTGAGAGATATGACAGGGGTAGTGAGGGACATGTCTCACTCAATGAGGGGCGTGTCCCAGTCTCAGTGCTCCATGGTTGAGGGCATCAAGACCATGGCACAGACGAGGGTGGGCCTCCTGGACTGGCAGCGCCAGGTGACAGGGAACCTCCAGAGCTCACTCCGGCTTCAACTCTGTCCCATGGAGTAGCCCAGGAGCTATCGAGCACCCCGAGGGAAGAGGAAGTGATGGGGCCCATGCTGGTGACTTGCAAAGGGGAGGTGGTGGAACAGCTCAGCGCTCTGAATTCCTCCCCATCTGACACTGGCGCATTTCATGGGAAGTAGGCAGAATAGGCTGACCTGTCGTCACCTGTCACATCCGAAAGTCAGCTGGGCCTATCCAGGTCCAGGCCTTCCAGAGGACGACCGCCAAAGGCATCGCAGAACAGAGGGCCAGACATACAGCTTGCCGCCTCCCTTCTGATGTACCGTTTGGGATAATACTTAGACAGAGCAGTAGGCAACGTAAAATAAGGAAGTTAGATAACACTTAAGTTGGCATGGGTGTAGCACATAGGTGATAGTGAGGGGTCAAGGCACAATAATGTATATAGTTACCATTAAACACTTTTCCCTAACAGTCTGGCTGGCCTCTAACTCCTGTCTGATGGGTGTTATTGATGGGCTGGGCCTGGGTGTAGAGAGTTGGCGGGGGGGGGGGTGTTGTTTGGTTGGAGGGGATGCTGGATGTTGGGGTGGGACTCGTCCCCATGACACATGAACGTCCCGCCTGGTGTAACCCTCAAAGAGTTGTGGCAGGGCACGAGGTCAGAAGTCTGAGCTCGCCTTGCATGACAGCATCTCCGATGAATGAGCCCTAACCGTTCACCATCCCTTGAGCCCCCGACCCCACCCCTAAGGATATATAGGCCTGCGAGATGGATTTGCCAGCACCTGTGCAGGAGTCACCCTGGCAGACAGTGGACTGTGATTCTAAAGGCAGGAGTGAGACAATTAGGAGTACCTTTCATAGCGAGTCATCATTATCCTCCCTCCTGTGGACAATATTCGCTGATACTGCCAACCCAGGGTCAGTACCCTGTGGTGATTCTGGTTGGAGCCTCGGAGGGGGAGCTGTGGTAGTGGGTAGGAGTGAAGGGCCAAGGGACAAAGAAGGTGCAGTGAAGGGCTGATAGACAGGTGAAGGGGTGAGCGATTATGAGGAAGGAGGTTCCATTTTGAAGGGTGGGGGCGCGGAATGGAGAGATGGGACAGGACTGCAGACCCACTGGTGGCCAAGCCTCTTAGTTGGCAAATCAAGAGATGACGTTGCTGTCTCATGTGCATATCACACATTGGGCGGCCTGCCCTGCCAGCCTGGACTGCAGCCCAGATTGCTCTGGACACCCACATCATCCTTCTCATCAGATGAAGCCTGGCATTCTTCCCTCCTCCAGCATGTCACCTCTCCACTGCCCAATGTTGTGCAGGATGCATCAGGCCAGAATGATACTCAAGACCATCCTGGGCCTATATTGGAGAGCCTGACCAGAGTGGTCCAGGTATCAGAAGTGCATCTTCAAGACGTTGATGCACCATTCAATGACGCTCCTGGTTGCTGCCCGGGCATTGTTATTACGGGTCTCCAAGTCAGTCTGGAGCCTCCAGCAGGTGTCATTAGCCATGATCTCAGCAGGTAATCCCTGTCACCCAGGAGCCAACCCCGCACGCAGCAGAGTACCTCGAAGGTGGCGGGAAATTCAGAGTGCCTCAGGAGTATGCGTCTTGCACACTGCCTGGGTATCAGGTGCAGACTTGATCGCACACCAACTGCATATCAGGGAGTGGAACCCCTTCCTATTGATGAAGGACACCCCCTGATGAACCGGTGCTCGTAGATGGACATGTATGTCATTGGTCATTCCCTGGACCTGGGACATGCCAGCGATGGTGGCAAATCCTGCTGTCAGCCATCCTGGTAGGCCTGATCCAGACTGTGGGTTCTATAGTCTACTGCCCAGGCACATGGATTTAAGTCATATCGCAGAATCACCTATGTGTGGACGTTTGCAAAATCCCACACAGTTCCCTACTTGAGCCCTAAAAAGAGCGAGAGGCATAAATGTTCAGGGCAACCCGTCACCTTGACGCCCATCGAGAACAGGTGTCCTCCTCCAAACCTCCACGGTGACAGTTTCATCACCGCATGAAACAGGTGGTGCAAGGTCTCAGTGGTTAGACAAAGTCCTTGGCGACACAGGCGGTCTGGCAACAGCTCAAAGGACAGGCACCAACAGTATATACGTATCCTGATGCGGCGCCTCCTTCACAACTTCTTCTCGGCTTGTTGAACAGCCGGCACTTCAGCCTCACTGGCTGGTCCCTGCTCCTTTGGGGGAGGCTCCTCTTGTGCAGGATCCTCCCTGAGCTGACCCTGCTCCTCCAGCCTCTGTGCATCTGCAACGGCAGCTGAGCCCAGGTAGATAGCAAGCATAGCTGGCTGTTCTCCAGAATTCATTCTCTGTTTCCTCCAGTGGGTCCTACTGTAGGTTTCCTCACTGGGTGGGCCATGTATTATCTTGCAGCAAGGTGACACCTGGTTGTGCAGTGGAGAGGGTCACTGTGTGCCACCAATCTTGTGCCACCAATCGCTTCCATGATTAGAGGCTTGTGCGTGGGCAAGTCTTACAGATGGGGATGAGCGTGGGAGTTTAGCTGCAGTGTGATGTGGGTCCTGGGTGTGTCACACAGGTTGTGACAACCTGTCCAGGGGCAGGACGGGTGGGGGGCCGGCTACACTTGGAGACAGCTGATGGTCTTGAGAGTGCTGCTAGTTGATAGTATCACTGGTGAGGCCTCTGCCCTGAGAGGGGCAGCATGCCAGGGAGAGTGCCAAAGGCCACGGTGCAGATATCCTTAGTTTGGGTTGGCCTCTATATTCCCCTGCTTCCCATGCAGCGGGGCTGCGCCTCTGACGAGTACACTGAGGAGTACCAACACTTGGTGTGCTACTAATTGAGCTTGCCCATCCTGTTGATGGGGTCAGAAGGTTTCCAGAGAGGTGGTCTGCTTGGGCTCCTAGATGACCAAAGGCTCTCTGAACATTTACAGGATACAGTGAGCAGTCAGCAGAGTGAACAGCCAGGATTGTGTATGTAGCCCCACTAGGTGCGTTTAAAACACATACTTCAGCAATGGGAGTCTGATCCAGGCCACCCCAATCTCAATGGGGACACCAAGTCGTTCCCCGCTATGCACCCCCCCCCCCCCCCCCTCCCCCGGCCCAGGCAGCCAACCCCCAGCAAGCCCAACAGTTTGGGAAGCTTTCATAACTTCTCGTTGTCGCTCAACAGCCTTTGCACCCAGGCCCTGCTTCTAAATACTTGCACCAATTAGCACCCAGATGACTTCCACCTAAGTGGGGTGGATCATCGCGGAGGGGTGGAGCATGAAGTGCCCCACCCGCTAATGACATTGAAATCCATGCAAATTGTGGTAGTCACCACTGTTGTATTATATTGTATATATGGGTATTACGGTAAGGCCCCTGTACTACAGGTACGGGGGTAGATCCCTGCCTGCTGGCTCCGCCCAGTAGGCGGAGTATAAATGTGTGGGCTCTCTGAACAGCAGCCATTTCGCCAGCTGCTGTAGGAGGCCACACATCTCTGTGTAATAAAGCCTCGATTACATTCTATTCTCGTCTCGTAATTGATAGTGCATCAATTTATTACACAGAGATTTTCAGAGATGGACCTCCGCATCAAGCCGGATCACCTGCAGCTGAATCCTCAAGCAGACAACACCAAAAAAGACTTCAAACATTGACTAGCTTGCTTTGAAGCATACATCGGGTCTGCGCCAGACCCAATCCCAGAAGCACAGAAGCTCCAGATTCTGTACACGCGGCTGAGCTCCAATGTTTTTCCCCTCGTCCAGGACACGCCGACCTACGCAGAGGCCATGGCGCTACTGAAGGAGAATTACGCTCAGCGGACCAACAAGATCTACGCAAGGCACCTCCTGTCCACGCGGCACCAACTTCCCGGCGAGTCGATGAAAGATTTCTGGCATGCCCTGCTTGCCCTGGTGAGAGACTGTGACTGCCAGACCATTTCGGCCACTGAACATTCGAACCTGCTAATGAGAGACGCATTCGTTACGGGCATAGGGTCTGACTACATTCGCCAGCGCCTCTTAGAAGGGGCCACGCTTGACCTCGCGGCAACCAAGAAAGTAGCGCTCTCGCTCACGGTCGCCTCACGCAACATACAGGCTTATGCCCCCGACCGCACGGCCCACCCCCCCCCCGTGCATCGTGGACCCCGCTGGCGGCCACCCCATCGTGGACCCCATCAGCAACTGCCCTCAGTCAACCCCACGCCTGCGCCGCGTGGCAGCCAACCAACCCCAGGGGACCCAAATGCTACTTCTGCGGACAGACAAAACACCCCCAGCAGCGCTTCCCAGCATGGAGCGTACTCTGCAACGTCTGTGGCAAGAAGGGACATTTCGTTGCAGTGTGCGAGGCCCGCTCAGTCGCACTATTGTCCTGGCACCCCCCACATGCGGCAAGTGGGCGGCGCCATCTTCCTCTCCTAAGACCATGTGCAGCCTGTGGGCGCCGCCATCTTGCTTGCCTCAGAACCAATGGGCGCCACCCTCTTGTCTGCCCCAGGACACGTGTGGCCCGAGAGTGCCGCCATCTTGCCTGTCCCAGGACACGTGCGGCCCGGGGGCACCACCATCTTACCTGCTTCAGGACCCCTGCCCGTAGAGCACCTCATCGGGCCGCACATCGCCTGCAACCGCCGACGACCAGGCGCGTCTCGCCTCGGTCACGATCGACCAGTCTCGACCACACAACTTCGCGACCGCTTCGACAAAGGTGAAGGTCGACGGGCTCGAGATATCCTGCCTTCTTGACTCTGGGAGCACTGAGAGCTTCAACCACCCCGATACGGTAAGGTGCTGCTCCCTTGCGGTACACCCCGCTAACCAAAGAATCCCCCTGGCCCCCGGATCCCACTCCGTGGCGATCCGGGGGTACTGGATTGCAACCCTCACTGCCCAGGGCATAGAGTTCAGTGGCTTCCGGCTCTACGTCCCCCCGAACCTCTGCGCTGCCTTGCTACTCGGCCTGGACATCCAGTGCAACCTCCAGAGCCTAACCCTGAAATTTGGTGGTCCCCTACCACCCCTTACTGTTTGCAGACTCGCGACCCTTAAGGTTGACCCTCCTTCCCTTTTTGCAAACCTCACCCGGATTGCAAACCCGTCGCCACCAGGAGCAGGTGGTACAGCGCCCTGGACAGGACCTTCATCAGGTCTGAGGTCCAGTGGCTGCTGCGGGAAGGTATCATCGAGGCCAGCAACAGCCCCTGGAGAGCCCAAGTGGTACTGGTGAAAACCAGGGAGAAAAACAGGATGGTCGTTGACTGCAGTCAGACCATCAACCGGTACACGCAGTTTGACGCGTACGCCCTCCTACACATATCTGATATGGTCAATCAGATTGCACAGTACCGGGTCTTCTCGACAGTGGACCTGGAATCTGCCTACCACCAGCTCCCCATCCGTAAGGCGGACCGCCCATACACTGCGTTTGAAGCAGACGGCCGCCTTTACCATTTCCTTAGGGTTCCCTTCGGCGTCACCAACGGGGTCTTGGTCTTCCAACGGGAGATGGACCGAATGGTTGACCGGTACGGACTGCAGGCCACTTTCCCATACCTGGACAATGTCACCATCTGCGGCCACGACCAGCAGGACCATGACGCTAACCTTTCCAAATTTCTCCACACCGCCACTTTCCTCAACCTAACTTACAACAAGGAGAAGTGCGTGTTCAGCACGAACCGATTAGCCATCCTCGGCTATGTGGTTCAGACCAGAGTTCTAGGGCCCGACCCCGACCGCATGCGCCCCCTCATGGAACTCCCCCTCCCCCACTGCATTTATATGTTCCTTTGTCTATATAAATGTATCTGGAACATACCTCTCCATTCACCTGAGGAAGGAGCAGCGCTCCGAAAGCTCGTGTTTGAAACAAACCTGTTGGACTTTAACATGGTGTTGTAAGACTTCTAACTGTGGTTACTGTTAGGGGGCCTATACCTCACTCCCCCAAGAAACTTCTTGCTTTTATCATTTCTCATCTCTATCCTGGTTTCCAGAGATTATTACCTTTGAAATTCTGCTTTTTAATTTTGTGCCTAGCTCCTCATACTCGCTATGCAGACCCTCTTTTCAATCTTACCTACGTCATTACTTGAACCATGGTGACTGGATTTTCCTTTTCCACTGCACGTTCCTTTCCAGCCCTTAGCAAACATCCCAAATTCTGGTACTGGGCAGGCAATACAGCTATCTGAACACACACTCTCAATTGCAAAGAACAGTTCATTACATTCCATAGATGCCCTGCATTTCACAGATCCCCACATGCTGCAGTCATGGCACATCACCAACATTGCCATTTCTGACCTACCTTATTTATTCAATTAGTTAATAATTTGAACAGATAAAGAAATAGACAGTAACACCAAGTTTGGAGACGAGGAAGGAAATTAATCAGCCACTGGAGCCCGAAGAAAGTAGAAAAATGAGCACCTCTTTGACTGCACTGACTTCCCATCTGATCCAAATTCTCAACTCCTCACTCAATCTATGCCTCACTCAGGTGTAGTCTCATGTTTGTGTGTCCCTTTCTATGTGCAGGTTTAAAATATCTCTGCTTTTATGGAGCTCCTGATGACTCATTAGTAGCTCAGCTTTCTGTGGCAACAATTAGCACCGATTGACAGGAACTACTTTCAGCGGTTTGACAGATAACTACCATTTCAGGCAGCTTCCTGCTTAACTTGAATATGAATATATGAAGATGAATATCCGAGTTACATTTCGGCAAAGCAGTTTCGTGAGCCGTTTGTTTAAATAGACATTCTGGAAAAAAACAGCATTTTGGTAGCTCTGACCCCAATAATTGAACCACTGAGATACCTTTGATGACAATCAGCAAATAGCGATGTGAAAGCATGCAACTTTGAGATTTGTTGCTGTTTGAAATTTGAATTTATGAAATTCATTTGTGGGATGTGGCCATTTGCTGGAAAGGCCAGTATGTACTGCCCATTCTTAATTGACCTTGAAAAGATAGTAATTTGCATGTGCCGCCATGAAGTTCTGCATTCCATACGGTACAGGTATATTCACAGGGAGTTCCAGACTTTTGACCCAGCAGTAGTGAAGGAATGGTAGTATATTACCAAGGCAGGATTGTGTGTGACTTAGGGGAGAATTTGAAGGAGGTCTTCATATGTACCTGCTGCCTTTGTTCTTCTAGGTCAGGGTTACTCAAACTGCGAGTCGCAAGCCATAGTGGGTTGCGGGCAGGTGTTGGGAGGGTGGTGGCATGCTTGATCGCGGTATTCCCGATCATGGGAGAAGCTTTTACGAATCCCGTTAATGACCGTTTTTTAAGTTGAGAATGCGGGCCGTGAATGGCCTTTAATTGCGAATGATGCAGTCTTCCCACCACAAGCAACGGCATAGTGTTGCTAATTGTGTTTTACACTTAATTTCTCTGTTTAATAACCTTTGCTCTAGAGTCGCCAGATATCTTTCTGATACCACCACAAAGTTCAAAGCCAAGTGCTGATCAATAACTCAATACACCAGTTAGTAAGTTTCAAATCAAACACATTTATTATACACAGTCAATCACTACTCATGCATAAAACTCTACTTACTAGACTATCACTAACACTAAAAGGCCTATACTTAGCTTTTGGAAGGGCCCACCAAGTCAGAGGAACAATGGCCTTTGTTCAGTTCTGAGGCTGCAGGTTTCAAGCTGGTATGGACTAGTAGCTACGAGCGCCTATCTCATAGCATGCGTTGACTGGAGACTTACTTGGTGCAGCTGCTAGGCAGGTCTCTCCTTGTTGAGAGTCACGGTCAAGTGTTGTTTCGAGCTGCTGAGAGATCCTGCCAAGAAGGACAAATTGAACTTGGGTACTCTGTTTTATAGTCCCCAGGGGTTTTGCGCCCTTTTGGGCGGACTCCGGACCTGGTCCCAATCAATTGGACCAAGTCCCAATCCTTTGGATCGATTTCTCCAATACTGGAGCTGTTCCCTGATCGCTGGACGATTCCTATGTGTCCGTTGGCCTTCCTTTGTCCTAGCTCCCGCTGGCGCCAGGGAGTCTGGCTTGGTCCCGATCATTTCAATGTATCTAATTATTTCTGGGGATCGCTCATTAATATGTAGATGGTTGCTGGTTTCGGTTCTGTCTGGGTTTTTGCAAGTCTTAATACACAGGAAACCTTGCACCTGTGCCTGACCACTTTTCCCTGTATTCTTTGCGGGCCTCCATTTTGGAATCGGGAAGTGGCCACCCCAGGTGGCTACAATAGAGCAGGTCACATGCCCTGCACAAACACTGACATCGTACATTCAACACTGTACATCCGTGCTATTGCCGCAAATCACAGAGAAGAGGTTCCTCCATTTTCTAGCTGCCAGCAAGCAAGACAAGAGGACTGTGAAGAACTGAAGATGGATCATTTAGTTATCAGTAAGAGAAAGCCAGAGACACAAACAGGCCAGGAACTTACAACTTAATCTGATGGAGAGGGCTTCCCAGAAGAGTCCATTTCAGGACAAAGCAGTGTTTGTGTGAGCTGTATACAGAGCTCCAGGGCATTTGGAGAACAACCTACGAAGAAGAAACTGAAATTGGAACAACGCACTATAAAGATGATTTCCTGAGGTATGGTTTTGTTAATTGTGCCAATGCAAATCAGGATGCAAAGCCCATGTTTGAGATATGCAGGTTAGTACTGGCAAATGAGAGTTGGATGCTAATTATGTCTTACCTTGCTGACATCTTCTCAATTCTAAATGAACTGAACCTCAAATTGCAAGGGAAGGATGATAATTGCATTCAGCACTGTGAAGAAATAGATGTATTCCTAAAGTCATTGAAAATTTTGTAAGTGCCAGTACAAAGCCAAAACTACTACATGTTCTCCACACCTCGAAGACATGTCAAAGAAAGCAGTGTTAGTAAGGGAACTGTCAATAGACCTGTTCAGTCGCATCTGGCTGCACTGATCAATAGTTTGGGGTATTTGTAATTTTTATAATAATAACAATAACAGCAACATAAACATGGTACGATAAACATTTCCATCCCCATCCCATTTTTCACACCCACAGCAATAAAACAATACTCTCCCCCCTACCCTTTGAATTTCTGCTTCTGCTGACATTTTAATTATCTTCGAGAAAGTCGACGAACGGCTGCCAACTCCGGCCGAACCCTAGCATTGACCGTCTCCGGGGGAACTTTATTTTCTCGAGACTGAGAAACCGAGCCATGTCACAAACCCAGGCCTGTAATTTCGGGAGCTTCAAATCCCTCCACAATAGTAGGATAGTTTCTGGGCTACCGGGGAGGCAAAGGCCAAAACGTCAGCCTCTTTCGCCCCCTGAACTCCCGGCTCTTTCAACACGCCAAAAATTGCCACCTCTGGACTTGGCACCACCCGTGTTTTAAGTACTGTGGACATTGCCTTAGCGAACCTCTGCCAAAACCTTCTAAGCTTCAGGCATGCCCAAAACATATTGACACGATTTGCCGGACTTCCCGCGCACCTTGCACATCTGCCCTCTACCCAGAAAAACCTGCTCATCCGGGCCACCGTCATGTGGGCCCAGTGGACTACCTTGAACTGTATCAGGCTAAGCCTGGCACATGATGAGTATGTGTTAACCCTGCTTAAGCCCTCACCCACAGACCTGCCTCTATCTCTCCCCCTAGCTCGTCTTCCCAATTGCCCTTTAGGTCATTTATCAGGGTTTCCTCCGACTCCATAATTTCTTGGTGGACATCTGATACCTTCCCCTCTCCCACCCATGTTCTGGAAACTACCCTGTCCTGTATCCCCCGTAGTGGCAGGAGTGGGAAGGTCGGAACCTGCCTTCTCAAAAAAATCTCGTACCTGCATATATCTAAACCCATTCCCTGCTGGCAATTCAAATTTATCCTCCAAATCTTTCAATCTTTTTAGCACCCGTCTAAAAATAGATCTCCCACCCTCCCAATTCCTGCGCTCTGCCATCTCCGGAACCCTTCATCCAGTACAAACTGATGGTTATTGTATATCGGGGTCCAAACCAATGCTCCCTCCACTCTCTTATATTTCCTCCACTGGTCCCAGATTCTCAGAGACGCCACTACGACTGGACTTGTGGAGTATTGGGCCGGTGAGAATGGCAGAGGTGCCGTTATCAGTGCACCCAAACTAGTGTACTATAACGATGCCGCCTCTACCCGTTCCCAAACCGACCCCCCCCCCCCCCCCCCCCCCCCCCCACTTCCAAATCATGGCTATATTGGCCGCCCAGTAGTAGTTACAAACGTTCGGCAGCGCCAACCCCCGACTACGCTCCAACAATACTTTCTTAACTAGCGGTGCTTTGCCCACCCACACAAAGCCTGAAATCAACTTATTCACTCGCTTAAAAAAGGCCCTCGGGATGAAGATAGGGAGGCACTGAAAGAAAAACAGGAATCTGGGGAGGATCGTCATTTTCACGGTCTGTACCCTCCTCGCCAGTGATTGCGGGAGCATGTCCCATCTCTTAAAGTCCTCTTTCATTTTTTCTACGAGCCGGGACAGGTTTAACTTGTGGAGTGTCTCCCATTCCCGAATCACCTGGATTCTCAGATATCGAAAGCTCTTCCCTACCATTCTAAATGGCAGCTCTCCCAGTCTCTTCTGCCCTCTCGCCTGGATCGCGAACATCTTTTCCCCATGTTCAATTTATACCCTGAAAGCTTGCCAAATTCCCCTAAGATCCGCATAATTTTCCCCAGCCCCCCTAACGGGTCTGAGATGTATAGGAGCAAGTTATCCACATAACTGATAACAGTTTTCGTTAGTACTTTCCAGAGGAGAAGTTTCAGATTTTTGAAAGAGAAGAGGTGGGTGAAAAATCCTTTTGAGTTGAGAGTCCAGAGTCAATTATTAACTTCCAGTTGACTCCAAATGAAGAGACTGAACTTCTGCGCCTCACCTGTGACAGCACATAAAAAACACACCACAAGTCCATGAGGCTGTCAGCATTCTGAAGTAATGTCTCCGAGACATATTCAGTGCTGAGTAAAACAAGCATTTTGTTGCTATTGCCCTTCACAATGACCTACATGCACAAAATTGGAATTTCTGTCCTCACAAAGATGAAAACAGCACAAAGGAAGTGGCTGAACTCTGCACCTGATATATGCATTGCCCTCTCCTCCAGTGAAGCTGATTAGACTGAGATAGTGTGGACCAAGGAGACTCACCTATCACGTTAAAAGTAAGCAAAAATGGTGCGTTGTGAAGGTCAGCTGGTGTGGGTCACGCAGGTCGGCTGGTGTGGGTTGCAATGGTCGGCTGGCATGGGTCGTGAAGTGTGAAGTTCAGCCAGTAGGTAATAGTGGGTCCTGGGAGAAAAAGTTTGAAAAACACTAGTCTAGGTGGTGGAAGCCACAGGTTTGGTATGTGCTTTTATTCTGGATATGTTAGTTAAATGTTTTGCAGGATATTACCACCTTAAACCTTTACTTGTCATTTGACAGCCAGAATGTGATGGTAATCATCAATTTCTTGAGAACATCCCAATTTCTTTGCAACTTGCAATTTGGGTTCTTTCCCCCAATTTTAATCTTTGCTGGTATCATGTGCTGCTTTATCTTGCAGAGAGGAGAGGGTGAGAGTTAGTGAGTGACTGTTGAAAAGGTAAGTGGAAATGCATAGGATTTGTAATATTGTGTATCTGCTGTCGGTGTGCAGTATGAATAGGGCAATAGAAGAGCTTGTTGTTAATGAGAAATAAAGTTTCCAGTGTGTCCTTGAGATATAGTGCACTGAAGGTTATGGTGGTGAGGAGAATTTGTTGAAGGTGATGGAGAGGAAGTAAAATAATATGACAATGAGAAGGATGGAAAGATGAAAAGCTGTACTCTCCCTCAGTGCACTTGTGAGACCATTTCCCTGAAGCCGGTTTCCAGGGATGAAGCTGCCAACGCTGATTCTTTTAGCCATTCTGGCTATAGCCTGCAGGATTGACACTGGAAGGATGCTCCTGCGGGTTTTCAGGAAGTGAACTACCTAGTTTTCTATGGCCTGCCACACCAAAGTGTCCAAAAAGGCATGAAAGAAACTGGAAGCATCCGCCAATTGATTCCAGCCTAAATAATTCACTTCATGGTGGTGCAAAGTATGCAATCTCACTTTAAGAGCTGCATTCCTGTTTTAGTGAGCCAGAAACTGCAGCAAGAAATTGGGCAGGATGCCTATTTCCCAACATGATTTGGTGGACAGCCTGTCAAAAATTCATAGTAGATATGCCATGCCTGCCTGAATCCTGCTTGTGTGAAAATCAGGATGACTATATCTTTTGCATGCTTCTCAAAACTTTTTGAAGGTTGCATGGTGGTGTCAGTGGATGAAATAGTGAAGATAGACGCCATTAGTGACTGCAGGCTTCGTTTGGAGTGGAGGCTGTGAAGTAAATGCGGTGCTCAGCAGCTGTCCATACATACATTCCCCACAGTGCTAATGCTTTCCCAATCCTTCACTTCCATCCCTTCATCTTCCCAACTATTCCTCTTTTCCTCACACTTCCTCATTCAATCCTCATTCAGCCTGCTGTTGTAAAAATTGCGCTGTGGTGGGAAGAAGCCACTTCAGGGCTTCAATTTTCCCAAGGGTGAGATTACCATGTAAAACTGCGGTGGGATCAGGGCATATGCACAAGTGCCAGGAAAGGTGCCCCTAGCATTCCGTCCTATTCTATACCCCTCAGCTCATCTACCTGATGCCCACTCTGTCACATCCTCAAAGACACACAGGCAATTTGATTTCATCTGAAAGCAGATATGTAAAGACAAGACACATGCAACATGCACCTACTCCTTGGCTATTTATAATATATTGATTCCAATTTGGGGGAAACATTTTATCATAGAATTTACAGTGCAGAAGAAGGCCATTCGGCCCATCGAGTCTGCACCGGCTCTTGGAAAGAGCACCCTACCCGAGGTCAACACCTCCACCCTATCCCCATAACCCAGTAACCCCACCCAACACTAAGGGCAATTTTGGACACTAAGGGCAATTTATCATGGCCAATCCACCTAATTTGCACATCTTTGGACTGTAGGAGGAAACCGGAGCACCCGGACGAAACCCACGTACACACGGGGAGGATGTGCAGACTCCGCACAGACAGTGACCCAAGCCGGAATCGAACCTGGGACCCTGGAGCTGTGAAGCAATTATGCTATCCACAATGCTACCGTGCTGCTCTCAACCTTTGCTGAAATCTTAAATTTGTTTTCAAACCGTTCGATTTCACAATTGAACTGTTACAAGATGACAAAGTAGTACTCCATGTAAGAGAAAGAAAACAAAAGATTACATTTATATACCACATCATATCATGAACACGTTATTTTCTGAAGCATTTTACATCCAGAGAAGTGAAAATACTTTTGCTGTATGGGAAGACATGGCAGCTATTATGGGCACAGCAAATTTTCACAAACAGGTTTGTGAATTTCTTTGTGCAGCTATCTCTAGTGCAGGAGATAATCACGCCACTTTAAGTGGGTGCCCTGAAATACCAGTCTGGCCAAGCCGATTACAACTAGCTACTCACAAGAAAATTGAATTTCTAGCCATTAAACAAGGAGTTTGTGTTTGAACTGTCTCTTTGTTAGAGTCTCTATTTTCACTTTTCTTAGCCTGTCATTTTTCCTTCCACCATATTGATTTTTGTGGAAATACCAAAAATAATTTTCTTAAGTATAAAAGCTCAGGAGGCCCAAAAGGATAAGTGAAATAGTATTTAATAAAGCAACACAATGTTGAGGCCGCAACTTGGCTTAAAGTCCAAAGGTCCCAACCAGGACTGCCGGTCACACCGCTCCCAGTCTAGGTCAGCTTTTATGCGGTGGGTTTATGAGCCCCAGCTCAGCGGTCCTCCACCCATTATCAACGGGGCTCTTATTCCACGCGTTCCACAGGGAGATCAATTGAATGTCCCTGTGAGTTTCGTGAAGGTTATAACATCCCTCTCCCCTAACGTTTGAAGGTTCCCCTGCAACAGATTGTAGAGGGGTGTCTCCTTCACTGCTTTGCCTGTAGCTGTGCTTCTAGCAGCTGTCGGACCAGGTCAGAGGGATCCTGTATCCTGTCGGGGAGCGTCTTTTTCACGCAGGACGGCGAAGGACCCCTGTCGGGGGCCGGTCTCTGATTGCCTTGTCCTCCGAGAGGATTCTGTGTCCGTATCTGATGCTGGGTTATCCGCATCATACTGGCCTGGACATCGGTCCCTGGTCGGAAGGGTTTCTTGGCCAAAGGACGGCAGACAGGATGGTCGAGGTACCGATTAATCAGGCGTGGCTTTCTCTGGGGAAGGCTCCGTGCCCTTGAGATGGCCTATTTGCTTTTGCACGATCCACTCCCTAGTCCTGACCATGTATGAAATTGGTCTCATTCTCTCCATCATAGTCTGTGGGGAATGTACTTCATGAAATTCACACTGTATAGTATTGTGTCCTTTTGGGCTCTGTCTGTGAGCCGTTGCGCGGCTCTGCCCACAGGGGGAGATAAGGAGCTTGTACAGGGCTCCACCCTCGGCTCCGCTCATGGCTCCGCCCATGGCCCCTCCCACTACCGGAAGTATAAAGTGCTGCAGCCTTGCGAGCCTGCCCTCAGTTCTTCTGGTTGCAGGCAGGCTCAGTTGTAAGTCTATTAAAACCACAGTTTACTTCCAATCGTGTCTTGAGTGAATTGATGGTCACATTAATTTAATAGACTTAAGAAAACTACTATGGAATCAGCCCTCAAACCTGATTGACTAGCCCTCGACCCGCAGGCTGCAGAGGCGAAGGAAACCTTTCTACACTGGCTTCGGTGTTTCAAGGCCTATCTGGCTGCATCGACCACCTCTGAGACTACAGAGGAGCAGAAACTCAGCCTACTGCACGCACGGGTGAGCCATCGCATCTCTACGCAACTCAACTGTACTGACTCCTATACTGAAGCCCTCACTATGTTCGACCAATTATACGTGCGGCCGGTAAACGAGGCCTACGCACGGCACATTTTCGCTACCCGCCGTCAGCGCCCCGCAGAGTCGCTACAGGACTTCCTGCGCGACTTAAAAGCCCTTGCTCGGGACTGCAACTTTCAGGCTGTAACTGCCTCCCAGCATATGGAACTCGCTGTCCGTGATGTGTACGTTGCGGGGGTCCGGTCTAACTATGTGCGCCAGCGACTACTCGAAAAAGGGGCCCAGAACTTGGAGGACACGGTAGCGCTAGCAACCACTATGAGGTCGCGTTTCAAAGTCTCAACTTATTCCCCGCAGACCAAGCGACCCCATCGTGGACCCCCGACCAGCGACTGCCCCAGGCCTGCGGCGCACGGCCACCCACTCACTATGGAGCGCCAGCGTGCTATTTTTGTGGCCAGCCCCAACACCCACGGCAGCGGCCCGCAACGCAACCTGCAACAGCTGCGGTCGAAAAGGACATTATGCCAAAGTATGCCTGGCAAAATCAAAACCCTCTAACTCCCCGCAGTCCAGAACAATCGCTCCTCCAACTCGCAGGCCCGCAGGCCCCGCAACGTTGCTGCGTGTCTGCCGACTCCGCCTCCGCCTGACATGTGCGACTCATGGGGGTCGCCATCTTGGCAACCCTCGCCCACGCGGCCGGCCATGTGCGAGTCATGGGGGCTGCCATCTTGGGCGGCATCTTCTCGCCGCCCGCCACGTGCGATCCACGGGGCGGCCATCTTGGACGCCATCTTCTTCATTGCCCGCCACGTGCGATCAACGGGGGCCGCCATCTTGGCCATCACCCGATGTTCACCTCGACGACTACAACCTCAGCGGACAGTCATCACGGGGCCACTCCAGCACTGCTGATCGAGCCGCCGACTACCCGCAACTCAACGCAGTCACGTTGGACCAGTCGCATCCGAAGCCCCTCCGGAGCTCGATGATGTCCGTTCAAATCAACGGATACAAGACACCGTGCCTCTTCGACTCCGGGAGCACCGAGAGCTTCGTACATCCTGACCTGGTAAGGCGCTGTTCACTCCCTATCTTCCCTGCACGGCAAACTATCTAACTCGCCTCGGGCTTGCACGCGGTCCAAACACAAGGGTGCACCGTCGCGACCCTAACGATTCAGGGCGCCAGCTACTCTAATTTCCAGCTGTACGTACTCCCCGACCTCTGCGCCCCACTCTTACTCGAACTCGACTTTCAATGCAACCTCAAGAGCCTCACACTCAGCTTCAGCGGACCCCTATGTCCTCTCACTATATGCAGCTTAGCGACTCTAAAAATCAACCCTCCTCCACTCTTCGCTAACCTAACTGTAAACCAGTAGCCACCCGCAGCAGGCGGTACAGCCTGCAGGACAGAGTATTCATCCGAGCCGAAGTCCAGTGGCTCCTATGTGAGGGAGTCATAGAGGCCAGTAACAGCCCCTGGAGGGCTCAGGTGGTGGTCGTCAAGACCGGGGGAAAGTTCCAGATGGTGGTTGATTACAGCCAAACCATTAACCGGTTCACGCACCTCGATGCGTACCCACTTCCCAGAATTGCAGACATGGTCAACCAAATCGCCCAGTACCGCATCTTCTCCACGGTGGATCTGAAGTCTGCTTACCACCAGCTCCCAATCTGCCCGGAGGACCGCCACTACACGGCGTTCAAGGCAGATGGCCGCCTCTTCCATTTCCTCCGAGTCCCCTTTGGCGTCACGAATGGGGTCTCGGTGTTCCAACAAGCAATGGACCGAATGGTGGACCAGTACGGGCTGCGGGCCTCGTTTCCATACTTGGACAATGTCACCATTTGCGGCCATGATCAGCAGGACCACGACGCCAACCTCCACTGATTTCTCCAAACCGCCCAGAAACTCAATCTCACCTACAATAAGAAGAAATGCGTTTTCCGCACTACCAGACTAGCCATCCTCAGCTATGTCGTGGAAAATGGAGTCCTGTGCCCCGACCCGGACCGTATGCGCCCCCTCTTACAACTCCCTCTCCCTCATTGTCCCAGGGCCCTCAAGAGGTGCCTGGGATTCTTCTATTATGCCCAGTGGGTCCCCCAGTATGCGGACAAAGGCCGCCCACTATTTAAGACCACACTCTTCCCACTGTCAGCAGAGGCCCGCCAGGCCTTCAACTGCATCAAGGAGGACATCGCCAAAGCCACCATGCGGGCGGTGGATGAATCCGTCCCCTTTCAGGTGGAGAGCGACGCCACTCTGAATCAGGCAGGGAGACCAGTAGCCTTCTTGTCCCGAACCCTCTCCGCTTCGGAACTTCGACACTCCTCAGTCGAAAAAGAAGCTCAAGCCATTGTGGAAGCAGTACGGCACTGGAGGCACTACCTCGCAGGTAGGAGGTTTACCCTCATCACCGACCAAAGATCGGTGGCCTTCATGTTCGACAACCCACAAAGGGGCAAAATAAAAAAACGATAAAATCTTGAGGTGGAGGATCGAACTCTCCACCTATAATTATGACATCATAATCGACCGGGGAAGCTCGACGAGACCCCAGATGCCCTGTCCCACGGCACATGCGCCGGCGCGCAAGACGACCGCCTAAAGGCTATCCGCAACAACCTCTGCCACCTGGGGGTCACCCGGCTCGCCCACTATGTCAAAGCCCAAAATCTGCCTTTCTCCACCAAGGAGGTGAACGCCATCACCAGGGATTGCCCGATCTGCGCGGAGTGCAAACCGCACTTCTGTAGACCAGACAAGGCCCACTGGTAAAGGCATCCCAGCCCTTTGAATGCCTGAGCATCGATTTCAAAGGGACCTACCGACCTCCCACTGGCAGGAGGTCCTCCCTGACGTGCTCCATGCAACTAGGTCCCTCCTGTGCACTGCCACTAACCAGACCCCTCACGAACGACTATTTATTTTCCCTAGGGGCACTACCATGGGGGCTTTGCCATCTTGGTTGAGGACACCGGGCCCGGTTCTCCTCCGGAAGCACGTCCGGACACATCAAACGGACCCACTAGTAGAGAGGGTACTACTGCTACACTCGAACCCACACTACGCCTTTATTGAATATGCCGACGGCCGTCAGGACACCGTTTCCCTCCGGGACCTGGTGCCTGCAGGATCCACCAGTACTAGCACCACCGCCGAGGTACCCCTCACACTACACCCCACCCAACCCCCCAAGCCTTGCGCCCTCACGCCTATAGGTTTCCTGTGCCCCCCTTCGCCCGTCGCACCGGTCAGGAACGGAGCTCGGATTGAAACACCCCCGGAGTCCACCCTCATATACACGCCGACCGTCACCACCCAGCCACCCGAAGAGGCTGCAAACCCTGTGCTCCGCCGATCCCAAAGGACGACTCGGCCACCGGACCGGCTCAAACTGCATCGATTTCACCCCCACCGGTCCTGATTTTTTTTACAGGGGGTGAATGTGGTGAATGTACTTCATGTAATTCACACTGTATAGTATTGTGTCCTTGTGGGCTCTGTCTGTGAGCTGTGAGCTCTGCCCACAGGGGGAAATGAGGAGCTTGTACAGGGCTCCACCCTCGGCTCGGCCCATGGCCCCTCCCACTACCGGAAGTATAAAGTGCTGCAGCCTTGCGAGCCTGCCCTCAGTTCTTCTGGTCGCAGGCAGGCTCAATTGTAAGTCTATTAAAACCACAGTTTACTTCCAATCGTGTCTTGAGTGAATTGATGGTCACATCATAGTCCTTGGGACCTACTGGGCGCCATGCCCAAAATTCCCCCGGTTTGAAAGCTGTCACTTGTTGGGTGATCATGATACCTTTTTTAGAGGTCATGTTTCCTTTCCACCTTGCAGCTAAGGCTTGGGAACGCTAAACACAGGCGGGTCTGGAGGCATCGGCCCTTCAGTAATTCTGCCTGTGCTTTCCCCCGGCGTCATTTAGTAATTGTACAAAAACCATACCAGCTTTGTTTAGATGGACCCTGCAGTCTGCTTCTTCATGCTCTGTTCAAATGTCTGGACTGCCCACTCAGCCAGACCGTTGGAGTATGGATGGGTTCAGACCTTTTCACCCGATTGGTGGACATAAACACCTGGAGTTCATCACTGGAGGTCCTCACCCCCATTATCCGCTACAAACACCTCAGGGATCTCATGGGTGCTGAAGGATTGGCACAACGTTACAATGGTCATTCGCGAGGTGTGATAGAAGACATTTTGGTGCACGTCCAATCACTTTCAGTGGGCATCTATAAGGAGCAGAAGCATTGACCCCCATGAAGGGCTCGGTTAAGTTGACATGCAAATGTACCCTGGGGCTTAATGGCCAGTCCCAAGGGGTGAGTGAGGCTGTAGGAGGGAGTTTCTGGTGTTCCTGACAAAACACGCATTGCTGCACTATTTACTTGATGTTGCCATCGAGCCCTGGCCAACACACATAACTGTTTGTGAGCATCTTCGTTTTGGAAACACCCGGTGTCTGCTCTGCAAATCTTGCAAGATCATGTGCTGGCTTGGCTGCGGGATGACCATGCCAGCTCCCCACAGGAGAATGCTATCCTCCACAGTGAGGTCTTGCTGTTTTGCCAGATAGGCCCACAATTCCTCTGGGGGTTCCCCTTGTAGCCCGCCATGTAACACTATGTGGCACAATTTTATCAATGTAGGGCCCCTTTGGGTCCACGTGCAGATTTGTGTGGCCGCCATGGGTGGGGTGTCCATAAAGTTCAAAGTCAGTATGACTTTGTCTGCTACTGGCTGGGATGGGGAGCTTACAGACAGTGGGATTCGGCTAAGGGCATCCAAATGTGCGATCTGTGCTCCTGCTCAATGTTCAAAGGTGTACTCATCATATAATTTGCACAGTCAAAAGGAGGCCATTCTGCCCATTGAATCTGCACCGATCTTCCGAAAGAACAGCCTACCCAGGCTCACTCCCCCGCCTACCCCTGTAAGCCCACCTGACCTGCATAGCTTTGGGCACAAAGGGGCAATTTAACATGGTCAATCAACTTCACCTACACATCATTGAAATGTTGGTGGAAACAGGAACACCCAGAGGAAAACCACGCAGACAAGGGAAGAAAGTGCAAACTCCACATAGATAGTGACCCAAGGTGCTGTGAGGCAACAGTGATAACCACTGTACCGTGCCAACAAGAGCTGAGCCCTTCATTGGATTCTAGCCGAAGCTATTGGTGCTTTCATCATGTCTTCCGTAAAAAAGTCACGTAAGGGCTTATGTTCCATGTCTCTGTGAAATAACTTCCATAGAAGTAATGATGGAATTTATTTTCTGTGAATATCATGGCCAGTCCTTCTCAATTTTGCATAGCAGCCCTCTGCGTTGGCTAGGGTTCTGACCATGTAAGGTATTGGCCATTCCATCCCAGCTCTGGGAGAACACTGCCCCGATACCGAATGGAGAGGCATATGTGATGACGAATGGCTTTGATAGATCGTAGTGCATAAACAGTTTGGGTGATAACAATTGCCGTTTCACTCTGGCGAATGCTTCCACCAGCAGCGCATTCTATGCCCATTTCTGGTTCTCCCTGTGCAGGGGCATCAACCAGGTAGCCAGGTTCAGGATGAACTGTAATAATTGACGAATTAAAAACAACCTCAGCTCCATTGGGTTCTCAGGTATCCGGGCTTGCTTGACAGCCTGGACATTTTACTTCAAAAAATCTGTTGCCAGTCCAGACGGAGTCTTTGTAACCAATCATGGCATATGAGGTTTGGCCCAGGTCCCTGCACCACTACTAGCGGTAGCCTAACCAACTGTTGTCCATGGTTAACCAGGGTCACCATGGTACCGATGATGGTCAATGGTTCCCTGTTGTAAGTTGCCAGCCAGACCCTGGTGTCCACCAAGCCCAGGTGCAGGATACACATGCAGTCTTTGGAAAGTGTGTTGTCCAATAATAGGGACAGCAACCCCTGTGTCGATTTTCATGTCCAAAAGATGGTCCTTCACCTGAAGCCTTAATAATAATAATAATAATAATCTTTGTTAATGTCCCAAGTAGGCTTATATTAACACTGCAATTAAGTTACTGTGAAAATCTGCTAGTCGCCACACACCACCGCCTGTTCGGGTACACTGAGGGAGAATTCAGAATGTCCAATGCACCTAACAAGCCCATCTTTCGGGTCTTGTGGGAAGAAACCGGAGCACCCAGAGGAAACCCACGCAGACACTGGGAGAGCGTGCAGACTCCATACAGACAGTGACCCAAGCGGGAATTGAACCCGGGACCCGAGCGCTGTGAAGCAACAGTGCTAACCACTGTGCCACTATGCCGCCCATAATCGGGTCCACTTTAACTGGGCTGTGATCCAGTTTAACTGCATTAGTTTCCTGTCTTCTTCGGGGGGGGGGGGGGGGGGAGGGGGGGGGGGGGGAGGGGGGGCAGTGTGAAAAGTCCAAGGCGCTTGTGTCACCTGGCCAGGGCGAAGCGTTCACTGTCATTTCTAATAGCTCGACCACCATGGTTCTTGCGACTGCGAGTGCAACGCTGTTGTGGATACTCCTCATTGTCCTCCAGGGAGATGTCCCGTCAGAACGCGGTGGCCCTTGGCCATCAGGTTTGCCCATGATGCTGGTTCAGCAGCTTTGCAAGAGTCGCCATATTATTAATTCGACACACCAAATGATCTCTTAACATTTCAGGGAGGGTTGGGCCGAAGTTGCAATGTTTGGCTAACTTGTGAAGGTGCATCAGAAATTCCGTAACCAATTCCCCTGGGGTTCACCCGGCCATATTGAACAGGCATAAGCATCAACTGCTTAGGGTCATAATGATTCGCAACAAGTTCACTAAATGTCTTTTGAGTCCGGGACCGCCAGGTGGGTGAGGCTCTTTATTATGCTGAATGTCAGGGCTGAGCAGGTGGTCAGGAGTATCACCTTCTGTCGGTTGTCTCCAACAATGCCATTTGCTTGGAATAAATACCGCACCTGTTCAGAATACTGGGCCCAGTCTTCTAGACCTGCGTCAAATGCCTCCAACCCTCCGAAAAGCGGCATTTTCAAACACCTGCTGACCTCACTCCCATGCAGTGGTATTCCGGAGTGGTCAAGGACATCCAGAATCACAGCCAATGCTTTCCTTATCGCCAGTATAAATGGTTAGGAAGCCCAAGAATGTAAGTTAAACAGTATTTAGTAAACCAATACAAAGTAAAGGCCACAACGCAGTTTACAGTTCAAAGGTACCGATCGGGATTACCGGTCACGCCGGTCCCAGACTGGACTGGAATTTATTAGCCTGATTTGCAAGTCCCAGCTGCACGGGCCTCCACCCATATGAGGGAGCTCGTTTTCCACGAGTCCCATGGAGAGATCAATTGAGGTATCCCTGTTGGTCTCGTGAGAGTTACTACATAAAGGATGCATACATTTCAGAACCCTTGATACAATCTTTTAGCTTTAAGCATCTACATACCTTTCATTTGGTACTGCAGTCCGGTAAGAGCTATGTAATCCCATTGGATTTGCTTCCTAAAATGTCTCCAGCAAGACTCAAGATACACAAGAAGCATATGTTAACGATTTTAAATGCCCCAAGGAATCTAGTGGAGTCATGCAACCTGTCCAAAGAGTGGCACAGAAAATGCATTCTTTTTCCTCCCTTTCCTCCTCCTCCTGATCAAGGAATTGGCCCTGTTGTTTATTGCGTTCTTTTTTTTTAAATTTAGAGTACCCAATTCATTTTTTCCAATTAAGGGGCAATTTAGTGTGGCCAATTCACCTACACTGCACATCTTTGGGTTGTGGGGGCGAAACCCACGCAAACACGGGGAGAATGTGCAAAGTCCAAACGGACAGTGACCCAGAGCCGGGATCGAACCTGGGACTTCGGCGCCATAAGGCAGCAGTGCTAACCACTGCGCCACCGTGCTGCCCGATTATTGCGTTCTTAACTTGTTATTGCAATGTATTGATACATTTTAAAAACTTATTTCCATCCTGAACTTGAATTGACCATGCACTAGCCCAGGGTATCATGACACAGAACATTGATGCAATGTATCTATCTGAGGCAACTGTGCCAGTATCTACAGGACTGACCTTACAGTTTGTGAATGCACTATTTACTTTGCAATACAGCTATTTAAATATGAAGGGTATTTTAGCTGTTCTAAATACTTTATTCATGTGGCTAATTTTTAATTCAATGTTTTCATAGGAGTGGCAAAGATGCCTTCTTCGCAGAAATTTGGTTCTGTAGCACAACTTCCTGATATTCTGAAAATGTATACGAAAGACTGCATTAAGGCTCAGCCTGCAGATATTATTCAATGGTCGACAGAGTAGGTTACATTTGTAAGCTAAGTTTTTTTAGCATGTATTTTGATCTTAATCTATTCATTATTAATTTCCTAGAGTCTTTGACTATATGCTGTAAATATGATTGAAAAGCATAGACTTTGCCATGATTTCTGACATGATTGTCATTTCATGAGTTTAGAAGAGGCAGCAGGAATAATGAGATGTACAATAAGTGCATCGTACAGAACATACATGATCGGCCCTATATAGTCTTCAGTTCTTATCTAATCAAACAAGAGTAGAGTGTTGCTTGCAGACAATTGCTTTCACAATACATGCTTGCAGCCACTGGAATTGCACTTTATAGGAGGAACTCTAGGACTTCCCTGCAAAGGCACACGGAGAGAAGGACTCAGGGAATGCACAAGGGTAACATTATATGCAATATGGTATGGGTTGACTTTTAACTTTGGTTTGGAAACTTTATTTTATGGTGGCTTTTAATTTTGAATTATGACCAAGTAGATAAACTGTGGTCAGCAATAGAGGGAAAATTAGGTATAGGGTTGTTGCTGATTGCAAATTGAGATTGTGTTTACTGATATCTGGGTAGATGAATCATTTACTGATAGATTGGACTCAAACGGCTGTATGAGGAGTTTGACTCATCCTTCTTGTCCACATATTCCTCCTCCTCAGCTGGTCACCATATAACTTGTGGCAAGAGATTGTGCAGTATGCAGCATATATTCATAGATTTTGAAACGTACTTAGCCTAAGTACTACAGGACTTGCCTAGAGAAATCTAGGTAACAGTAGCATTATTTAAGTAACCAAATGGTCTGCTCTATTACATTTCAAGTGCTTGCATGGCTTTCACTACATGCATGCTGCTGACATGCACGGATTGAACATCAGTCAAAAACAATGTGGATAACCTCTGATGCCATCCTCTGATTTGTCACAGAATCTTAGAATCATTGATGGCACAAAGCAGGCCATTTGCCCATCAAGCCCATTTGGCTCTCTGTAGAGCAATTCTCCCACTCTATCCCAGTAGATCTGCAAGGTTATTTCCTTTAAGTGCTCATCCAATTTTTAGGTGAATCTTTCAACCTCATTGAAATCCGTGTAAACTTGGGGTCGGATTCTCTTGAGACTAAGTGTTAACGTCGGGGCAGGATTCGTGGAGTCCCACGACAACAAAACTGGCATCACACCGGGATCAATTCAATGTTTGCATTAAGGTGCCAGCACTGGCGCCACCTGAAACACAATCGATTCCAATGAGAAACGGTGCTGGATTTGCCGGGTTCGAGATTGACACTCAGTAAGGAGGCTGACAAGCTGCAGCCGCATATACACACTTTACTCCTCACACACACAATCCCAGCCAACAAGATGGCAGCAAGGCGTGCGGGCCTGAGATTCACTGACACAGAAACCGAGACCCTGCTGGACACCATGGATAAGAGGTGGGCCACCATGTACCCTGTGGTGTGTGGAGGCTGCTAGCCGGCCTGGGCACAGGTGGCAGAATTGGTCAGCACCGTGGGCAACACCATCTGAACCGATCAGCAGTGCCAGGAAAAACTGCACAATCTCCTCAGGACGTCCAGGATGAGTAGGCAGCACTGTAAGAACCCCACACACCTGTAACCCACAACCGCCCACCCTGCTGGCAGCCGAAACCCCACCCTGCACCAGATGCCGGCACCCATACCAGTCGCCATAACTGGGTGCCCTGTCCATTGAAGCCACTCTCGGGGCCATGGAGCACAGGGAGTAGACCATCTCCATCTTGGACTGTGCTGCATCAGGCTGCGACTGTGCCACCACCTTCTGGGGTGGTGTCACATCAGCAAGTGACTGCACCATCTCCCCCTGGGACAGGGCCACCTCCCTCTGTGTCTGTGCCACGTTGGCCAGCGCCTGGTCAATCCGCCGCCGTTCCCACCCATGGCCTGCTGTGACTAGTTCACGCTCAGGAGCGCTGCTGCGATTTCCAGGTGGTTCTGGGACATGGTCACCTGTGAGGTGGCAACCCTGTCCTGAGCCTCGGCTAGTGCCTGCACAGAATGCACCAGGCCTTGGACAAGCTGGTCCATAGCCGAAACTGTCGCCCCCAATGCCTCCACCATGGACGCCACCTGTGCAGTGTTGACCTGGGTGGCGCGCATTGTCAGCACCACCTCCTGCTCCTGAAAGCGGTTGGATTCCTCCAACTGTATCTGCAGGAGCTGAATGCGTGCCGACAACCCCTCATGTAGTCTCCACTATGGGACTGTATGTTCCAGAAGCCCTGTACCCGTCTGGACGGCAGCTGGTCCCTGGGATTGGCCTGCTCTCCGACCATTCGTCCCCTGGGTGCTCCTACCTCCACCTACTGTACCGGGTCAACTGTGTGGTGGGCACCAGGTAGTGTCCCAGGAGCCTATTCACTAAAGTGCCCAACCGAGGAGAGTTTCTCTGGGATGATGGAGGGTGTTGGAGACAGCTGTGCCCGGTAACATGCAGCCCAGGGGGTGGATAGCAGCTGGTTCAGTAGCCAGGGCACCTGGCCATGGCGGCCGGTAAGAGTACCCGCATGTGGGGCAGGGTGGAGGTTCGGCCGTCCTCCTGGTGGGGAGAGTGTCGGGTTACAGGTGTGCGGGAAGCGGGTTAGTGCCAGGGGCACATTGCTGCCTACTCACCCTAGCCGCCCTGAGGAGGCTGTGCAGTTTTTCTTGGCACTGCGGGCCCATCCGGATAGTGTTGCCCACAGTGTTCACGGCCTCTGCCACCTGCACCCAAACACAGCAAATGGCGGCAGCTGGCAGCCTCCTTCCCAGACCGAGCTACAAGGTCATCCGCCGCTCCTCACTGCGTACAAGAGGGTCTCCAGCTCGGCTTCGGTAAACCTCGGGGCTGCTCTCCTCACTGCCATCTTGTTGGGTGGGATGTTTGTGTGGAGTGAAGTGTATTTTTGCGACTGCAGCTTGTCAATCTTTTGAGTGTGAATTGTAAACCTGGCGTATCTGGCACCATTTCTCATTAGAATCAATCATGTTCCACATTGCACTAGTGCTAGCCCCTTAGCAGTAGCGGAATTGGTCCAGGTGTGGTGCCAGTTTTTCTGTCGTGAAAGTCCACGAATTCTGTGTTGGCATCAACACTTAGTCTCAGAGATGGAGAATCCCACCCCATATGTCTCTTATTTTTTTTTAAATTTAGAGTACCCAATTAATTCATTTTTTCCAATTAAGGGGCAATTTAGCGTGGCCAGTTCGCCTACCTTGCACATCTTTGGGCTGTGGGGGCGAAACCCACGCAAACACGGGGAGAATGTGCAAACTCCACACGGACAGTGACCCAGAGCCAGGATTGAACCTGGGACCTCAGCGCCGTGAGACTGCAGTGCTAACCACTGTGCCACCGTGCTGCCCTGTTTCTTATTTTTTAACTGAAAAAGATAATTAACTTTAGTTTGAATAGAAAATAGCTTCTTTTTTTTTTACCTACCAAATAAAAAAGTATACATCATGAAGTCTTTTGATTGATTTTGTGGAGAGTATTGTTCTATATATTCTTTCTGCAGTTACTTTCAAAATCTGTCAAATGGAGGATACCGTCCAGGAAGATCAAGGGACGAAAGACCGTCATCCCTGCCCCCCTGCAAACCAACACTTACACCAGGTTTATTACGGGCCTTGCATGCACAAGTAAGAAAGCACAGTTTTTCTTTTTAAATTATGTATCTGTTAATTGTAAACATGCTATCTTAAAGTCTATCTTGCTTACAAAAAATAATCATACTTTGATTGTTTTGATATTTAAAATGTACTTTCTATTTTAGATAATTTCTATTTGAGTCAGTTGTATTATAATATTCGGAATATGTAATGTCTACTAATAATATTATCTTTGGAAAATGAAAAGTTTCACTCAGCTAAATACCCGATAAGTGAATATTTCTCTTACGTTAGTACTCAAAATCCAACATAATATCCTATGTATATTGTCAAGTTATTTAACTGAACCATTGTCTAAAATAGTATTTAAACACTGTAATAAAAAACATGCATACAAATTTAAGAAAAATGTTTTGGAATGAGAAGGAATTTATTTTTGCAGGCTGTGGATATGTGAAATATATATTCAGCTAAAGGTCGTTGCTATGACTATAAAAGCCTTAAAAAGATCATGGGGGGTTACCTGTTTCACCCCATGATTCATAAATAGTGATACAAAAGCAATCAGAAAGACCTACACACCTAATGGTAATTTTGAGGCCTAACGTAATGCCAATCTCCTACCAGTCACCAAATTGCAGCTCAGCCACCTAATGATTGCCTTTGGTTTATTACACGACTTGAATTTCAAAAGCCTGGTGTATGTTTCATGTAAAAGGGCAACAGTGTTCACCAGTGTGCACTCAGTGAGAGTCTTCATTGAATTGGTTAGAAATGGCAGCCTTTTAGGAGGCATGCCTCATGGCAGAATCATATGACTTTGGCAAGCACGAGTACACTGGTAGTACACTTAATATGATTTGCATTTCGAAAACCCAAGCATCCCTTCATACATGAAAAAAATACAAATACCCCCGTTTCCTAGTGAAGAATAAGATATTAGCGCGCATGTTTCTGTGTGACTATGAGTTTGCCAAGTTACCCACTATACACACACTGTTCTCATACATTGCCAACTGTTTGTTCTACTAATCAGTCTCTGCACATGCATTGCACAAATAGGGTGGGATTCTCAACCCCTGCCTAGGCAAGCTAAATGCCACACAAGCTGCTTCCCCAGTAGAAAGCCCACCATGGTGGTGGGAGGTGCTGTAAAATTCCAGTCTTAGTATTTAAACTATACAGATCCTTTAATGCAATGCATGCGCTTTGACATTGGCTGGATGATTTTCTTTGCCTGGAGAGTATAATGCCTGTGACTGTTGTTGCCTTATTGACTGTTGTTGTTTATTGTCAATCCTCTGGGATTGACAATAGTTCTGTACTCAGTGCAGCTGTTTAGATCCCTTTTCCTGACCAGTCGATTGCTGAGAAGGACCAGCTTTGCTAGTTGTTAGATATACCTGTAGTTGTGCTGGTATATTTGATCGTTCACTTTGCATAGAATTGAGGTAACAATTTCTCTACATATGTACCAATTTTCCATGTGTGCTGACTCCTATTGACAGCATTGAAGGTTTGCACCCTTTCTACCTCTCCGATGTTCAGCTCTGGTAACGGTTTGGCTTCTTGTTGAAATGAAATTTGGCATTCTGTTGTTTCATCTTGATCTTTTCGCTTACATTTATTACTACTTCTGGTTTCACTAGCCTCTTTACTATTGGAAGAGTTGTTTGCCTGTGGTGTGTCATTAGTCTCTGGAAAGAACTATTTCCTGTGGAACTGCTTCATTTACCTTAAGTTCATGCATTTCATTGCATTGACATGGTCGGCATCCATCTTGCAGTTTGCTTGAATATTGTCTCCCTCCCTGAGGTCTTCAGCCTCTCATTCTGGAGTTTTTTGTTGCCCTTTCTCTGTTGGCACATTCAGGGTTACCAGCCCAAGCTTTAGTCTTGCTCCAGTTGAGATGAGTGACCATTGTACCCTGTCTATAATCTGGAACTCAAGAACCTCCTTCTTGTCATTGCAATTGGTGTCAGACTAATTTATCCTTATCCTTGTGCACCATACAGCCTCAGTATAACTTTCAAGGGCGTCACTCACAGATTACCATGCTGAGCTACTTCACATAGATCTGTGAATGTTGAATGAAGCACCAGTGTCCCTCCGATGTTTCTTCTTTGCTGGATATGTTTGCTAGATCTGTGGTCATTATTGTAACAGTCACAAACCATTTGTCACCTATACACTTGACTGAACTAACCTGTTGTATTGTGTATAGTTCTTCGTCAGACTTAGAACAGTACAGCACAGAACAGGCCCTTCAGCCCTCGATGTTGTGCCGAGCAATGATCACCCTACTCAAACTCACGTATCTACCCTATACCCGTAACCCAACAACTCCCCCTTAACCTTACTTTTTAGGACACTACGGGCAATTTAACATGGCCAATCCACCTAACCCCGCACATCTTTGGACTGTGGGAGGAAACCGGAGCACCCGGAGGAAACCCACGCACACACAGGGAGGACGTGCAGACTCCACACAGACAGTGACCCAGCCGGGAACCGAACCTGGGACCCTGGAGCTGTGAAGCATTGATGCTAACCACTATGCTACCATGCTGCCCCTGTCTGCTGTTATCTCTCCAGTGGCCAGTGTATAGACTTGTTTTGTTTATTTTCTGGCCAAGCACATTTGTGCAAATGATTTTGCTTCTTGCAATTAAAACACTGCTTTCCCTATGTTGGGCATTGCTTCTTTTCCTGTGCATGCTGTCCACCGCAGGATTTGCATCCTACCCTTGGTGATTATTCCATTCTTTTTGTTTAGACTGTTTTGCTACATAATGGAGCTCCTGGTCTGCTGTGCCATACATATGTTCTGGCTGGCATTTCATAACTGTTACATTTCAACAGACATCTATTGCTTTCTGTAGAGTTAGTTTCTCATCTTTCAGTTGACACACTCTCACTGAGGGGTACACTTCCTGCCTCAAAGAGGAATGTGCTTCTCTCCTTCAACACTGAGGAAACTGGTGACGCAGATATAGCTGATCACTTGATGGAGTCCTTAGTTTCTGCCTGCCGAGCATGATGGGAAGAGACCATCGGAAACTTGAACTTTTCCCATTCCAGCTAGAAATGCTGCAGGCTCCTGTGCCACCTTGGAGCAGCCCAGCAACCAAGCCAGCCACTTATAAATGCCAACAAGGTAGTGACCCATCCTCTCTATGTGGGAAAGGCATCCTGGGGAAGGAAAGGAAAAAACAAATAAAGACTGAGTAGAGAGCCTTTCGAAGACATTACAATTTCAGACCATGCCCTGAACCCTTCACTGCAGTGGAACTGGACAACATGAGACAAAAATAATCAAACCTGGCTGCTGCTGGCTATGACAACATTCCTTCTGAGTTCCTCAAACATCTTGGTCATGTGATCGCTGTTGGTTGGCTCAATCCCTCACAAGGATTAACCTGCAAAGGTCTGCTGCCTAAACACTGCTACATGTCCAAACTCATCGCCACCCCCCCCCCCCCCAAACAAGGCCAAACAAAGACCCATAACTTAATTTCAAGCCGCTGACCCAAATCTCTGTTCTTTGTGTATTGCAAGGTCTTAGTGTGTCTAATTTTAGTGTGGTAGAGCAAGAGGTGGAGAAAATCTTAAAAGTTAAATCAGCTGACTTTTGGCAAGGGTGAAGCCCATGAAGCACATGCGATCAAATCCTTGCCCTACCCACCTTTATTCAAAATGGCTTTGAAAATAACCTAAAAGACGCACTCGGCAGGTTTCTCGGCAGTGAGGAGAGGAGCCCTGAGGTTTACCGATGCGAGCTGGGGACCCTCTTGTACGCAATGGAGGAGCGCGGATGACCTTGTACCCTGGCCCGGGAAGGAGGCTGCCAGCTGCCACCATTCACTGTGCCTGGGCGCAGATGACAGAGAAGGTGAGCGCCATGAGCAACCCCATCCTGCAATGCAGGTAAAAAGTGCACAACCTCATCAGGGCGGTCAGGGTAAGTAGGCAGCACTGTGCCCCTGGCATCAACCCGCGATCCACACATCCGTAACTCTATGCCCCCCCTAACTGGAGGGCGACCGAGACCCCACCCTGCACCACATGCCGGCACCCATACTGGCCGCTATGGCTAGGTGCCCTGGCCATGAGGCCACCGGCTCCCCACCCCCTGGGCTGCATACGTCAAACTGTCTAACACTATGCATTTTCTGTTCCCCCAGGAGAAGGCTTCCCATAATCGCCGGGAGTGGGAGAAAACTGGAGGGGGACCGCCGGAACTGTGGCCACTCACTGCAGCAGAGCAATGGGCCCTGGGCGTGGTTGGCGGCCCTGAAGAAAGGGAAGTCGCCGGGGTAGAGATTGGCCACGGGCGAAGAAGGGAGAGCTCGCTTAGTTGTGGTTCCCTTGACATATGTATCAGACCTTCCCAACACCACCCTCACCCTCACACCATCACCCACACACCACCCTCACACCACGCTAACCCCTACACCACCCTTGCTCCCATGCCTTCATCCCCACACTACCCTCACCCCCACACCACCCTCACCCCATACCACCCTCACTCCCACCCTCACCCCCACACCACCCTTACACCCGTATCACCCTCAGCCCCACCACCCCCACTTGCCCCGTCCCGGAGTCAAATCATGCATTTTGTCCCGTGTCTTGCAGGAGCTGTTGGTGATGGGGCAGGTTCCACCTACTGTCCCCCAATCCCAGCCACAGCCAGTTTGACAACCAGAGCCCCCCGTGTGCCGAGCAGTGATGATGATACCAATATGGAATTGACTCATCTGTTTGAAACCCTGGACACCCTGAAGCTCAATTCCACTGTTGACACAGATTTCCCATCACAGATGTCTCCAACACCCTCCACCATGCCAGGGACATGCACCTTGGTTGGGCACTTTAGTGAAGAGGCTCCTGGGATACCCTTTGGTGCACACCACACAGCTGCTCCAGTACATCAGGTGTAGGTAGGAACTCCCGAGGGGACGGGGGCGGTCGGTGGGAGGGCTGACCCCATGGACGAGCTGCCGGCAAGCCGGGTTTTGGCCTTCGAGAACACACAGTCCCATCTATACTGGAGATGCAGTCGCAGAGCCAAGGACTACATGAAGGGTTGTAGGCGAGCATCCAGCACCTGCCGGCGCAGTTGGAGGAGTCCAACCGCCTGCAGGAACAGGAAGTGGTGCCTATCATGCGTGACACCGAGGCCAACACCGCACGGGTGACGTCTGTGGTGGAGGCCTTGGGGGTGAGAGTTCTGGCTTTGGATCAGAATGTCGAAGGACTGTGCAGGCGCTGGCCGAGGCCCAGGATAGGGCTGCCCTCTCACGGGCAGCCATATGCCAAAGCCACCTGGACATTGCAGAGGCGGTCTTAAGCATGGCCTAATCATAGCCTTGGCTGAGAACATCGGCGGGATTGCCCAGGCGTTGGCCAACATGGCACAAATGCAGCGGAAGGTAGCCCAGTCCCAGAGGGAGATGGCATAGTCACCGGCTGATGTGGCACAGATCCAGAAGGTGGTGGCACAGTGTGATGTGGTGCAGTCCGAGAGAGAGGTGGTCCACTCTCTGTGCTCAATGGCTGCGAGCATGCAGACCCTGGCCAAGGTGAGCGAGGGCCTCCAGGACTGGAAGCCCCAGGTGGTGGGGGTGCCTCAGTGGATAGCTCCGCTCGCATCCACTGAGGCACACGGAGTCGCCTGGATGCCTTTGGGCACCCCGAGGGAGAAGGAGGTGATTGGGCCTGTGCCGGTGACTATCGCAGCGAGAATGTTAGACACCAGTTAAGGTGGCACGGGTGCAGGGCACAGCGATAGGGGCCAGGGCACGTATCTGTATATACACATTAAACACCTCCTCACACTGTTACAACCTGTCCCAATGCTTTGTCGGATGGTTGTGAGGGGTGGGTTGGTCTTGGCTGGCCAGAGAGTTGGGGGTGGGGGGGTGTGGTGGTATGAATGTGAGCACTGCCATTGGTGCAGAGCATGGGTTTCCCATTGGCTCTGGCTGGTCATGTGCCTCACGTCCGATTGGCTGGGACTAGTCATGTGACTGCTCACCAATTGGTCGAGAGGAAAGTAGACCCCGCCTCCGAGGCGGGGTATAAGTACCCAGAGTTCCCGGCGGTCGGCCTTACTCTGTAGTCGACCACCGGGCTAACAACTAGCTGATTAAAGCCACAGTTTGGATCCTAATCGTGTCTTGAGTCCAATTGATGGTACATCAGGGGGTTTGTGGTGGGCTGGGCTTTTCCACCCCCCCCCCCCTCCCCCAGGACCCACCCCCGCCACCGCAGGCATTTGATGGGACCTTGTGGTGGAATGGTCAGCTCGCAAGTAGGGATCACCCAGGTAGTCATTGGAAAGTGCTACCGTGGGCAGGAGTCAGACATTGTCAAATGATTCAGAGCACCAGGGCTCATCGCAGAACGGGTTGTCATCATCCTCCATCCCACTGGACAAAATCCGCTGTTACTGCCAACCCAGCGCCCACACCCCGAAGCGTGGCAGGTATGAATCACGGAGGGGGGTGCAGGCAGGAAGGATGGGATGGCCGGGAGGCGCAGGTATGAGGGTGAACAAAGAACAAAACCTGACAGGAACAGGCCCTTCAGCCCATCAAACCTGCGCCGACCATGGTACCCGCCTAAACTAAAATCGTCTGCACTTATGGAGTTGGTATTCTTCCATTCCCAACCTATTCATATATTTGTCTAGATAGGGGGCAGCATGGTAGCATGGCGGTTAGCATAAATGCTTTACAGCTCCAGGGTCCCAGGTTTGATTCCCGGCTGGGTCACTCTCTGTACGGAGTCTGCACGTCCTCCCCGTGTGTGCATGGGTTTCCTCCGGGTGCTCCGGTTTCCTCCCACAGTCCAAAGATGTGCGGGTTAGGTGGATTGGCCATGCTAAATTGCCCGTAGTGTCCTAAAACAGTAAGGTTAAAGGGGGGGGGGGTTGTTGGGTTACGGGTATAGGGTGGTTACGTGGGTTTGGGTAGGGTAATCATTGCTCGGCGCAACATCGAGGACCGAAGGGCCTGTTCTGTGCTGTAATGTTCTATGTTCTATATCCCTGCGGTTGGGTACTGTGTCCATGCCCCTGGCCAGTATCCCGCCTCCAGTCGGTGAACCAGGGCACGTTTCGGTGAACCTGGAGGTGGTCAGAGCCTCATGTGTGCATTGGCCCTGCTGCATCTGTTGTGCGGCCTCCCGTGCCTGTACGGGCCCCATGACCTGCCCATCCTCGCTCTTCCATGCATCCTCCTCATTAGAGGAGGACTGGTGTTCATCCTCCTCCTGCAGCACATTGCCCTCTGCTGCGTGATGTTGTAGAGGACGCAGCAGACCACCACGATGTGGGCCACCCTTTCAGCACCATACTGGAGGGCCTCTCTAGCATTCAAAAATCTATTTTTTCTCCACTTCTATACACCATGTTTCACATATAAGGACAGCAGTCTTCATTATTGTGAACTCAGCGAGTTTTTATTGAACTGATTAGAAATAGCAGCCTAGTGGTACAGTGCCTTATGACAGTCACATGACTGTATATTGGTGGTACACTTCATGCAATTTGAATTCCTGAAGCCCAAACAGTGTACTCAGCTTATAATACAAAATTTCAAGAGCAGGAGCAGTTGCTGGTTAACTTGCTTTCTCCTTAACTTCATGGATAAACATTGGGGACTTGGTTGTATATCAGTAACTGTTTGTGCCTGTGCTGCATTGGCTAATAACGGGCCAGAAATTGGTGGGACGTCACGTCACAAGAATAATACATTAATGTCGTACACCATAGGTGAGATTTCCCTTGGCTGGCATCAAAATCAGGAAACGCGACTGGGTGGAGAATAGGTTCGCGGTGGGCAGCGATTTAACGCCAAATCGCAATTCTCCGTCACCTTGACAGTGGCGTCAGCGTGGTCCATAACACACGTATAGTAAACACTGTTTGCATATAATTAGCGGGCCCGACCCAGTATTCTCCGGGGCCTCCGCAATTCTCCTCCTCCAATGGTCTGAGTTCCCAACGCGCTGCTGACGGGGAGAGAGAGGGAGTACGGAAAGTGTTTAACATTGCCATAGTTTGTTGACAATTGTGCCGCTCGATGGGGGCTTCTGCCAGGGCTGGCCGGAGTAGCGGTGGGGCGGGCAGGACGTGAGCTGTGGGGTCAGGGTGGAAGGGCACTGGGCACCATTGCTACAGCCGGAAAGGCAGCCATGCAGCTGCACACGCCGCTGACTGCCCTCTGTGACCTTTGGACCATGGGTCGTATAGGTGTCCCCCAGGGCAGCCCCTATGGTGCGCTCTGGCCCCAGCTGACACATCAGCTGTATGGGCACGGTCCAACACAACCAGTGCCATCTTGTTGGCTGGGATGAGTGTGCGTGGGGAGTGAAGTGTGTAAATACTGCTGCAGCTTGTCAGCCTCCTGAGTGTCAATCACGGACCCAGCGAATCCCGCACTGCCTTTCATTGGAATCGATTGTGTTCCATGTGGTGCTGGTGCCAGCCCCTCCACTGTCGCTGAATCGGTCCAGGTTCAGTGCCAGTTTTACTGTTTTAAAGTCCATGAACCTTGCCCAGGCATCAACACATTGGGCGTGATATTCTGGTCTCGTTACACTCACGTTCAAGCGTAGCATGTCAGGAAAAAAGCGGGAAAGGCCAGAAACGGGAACCGCGCCAGGTGCCAAAGATCTTGCGATGCAACCGGTCTGCTCCCATAGGCAAATTCAGAATCTTGCCATAGCGTGGCGAGAAGCAAATTATCACCACTTAAGGTCCATTTCCATACAGGGCCGGCCCAAGGCACCGGCAACTCGGGCAGTCGCCCGGGGCGCCATGTGCTAGGGGGCGCCAGAGACTCGGGTCCCGCGCATGCGCAGTTGGGCCGGTGCCAAATGCGCATGCGTGGTGGCCGCCCTCCCCCAGGGCGGCCCCCTCCGCCCCCCCCCCTCGGCCCCGCCCCCGCGCCTCGGGGCCGCACACCCCGCCTCCGCCTCGGCCCCCCCGCCTCGGCCCCGCCCCCCCTCGCCCCCCCGGCCCCCTGGCCCCGCCCCCCTCGGCCCCCCCGGCCCCGCCCCCATCAGCCCCCCCCCCCCCCCCCCCCCCCCCCCCGAAGGGCGCCGAAGTTCAGCTTGCTCGGGGCGCCAGCAACTCTAGGGCCGGCACTGTTTCCATACAATGAGAGCCACTTGTCATCCAACTGCTTCCCTAGCAAGTGCTCATGCTGGCGCGATTGGTACTTCTTTTTTGAAATGTGAACCTGACAGGAGGGCTTCTGTGGCGAGCTGAGGAGGGGAGTAACAATCTTTGTGCACAGGCAAAGAGGCCGGGGATGCTGGCTTTGCCATCCCAGTGCTCGGTGGGAATAGGGCGAACCCTCCGCAGGGGTGGGCAACTGGGGGGGCCAATCGCTCACGGTACCACCACGCCATCCCATGGATCCTAGGCCTGTGCCGGGGCAACCTCTGTCCCTGCTTGTCTACCCCGCTGATCACCCATAATCCACACCGACTGCTGAAGGCTTTCACTAATAGGGAATTGGCAATTGTGGTTAATTCAGCACTTGACATATGCCAAGTGGGTTCCCGTGGGTAGGCGGGCCATGTAGCATGTGGGAATTAATGCCTAGCATTCCAGTCAAACCTTGATGCCTGGACACTGTGTGGAGGTTAACACCACACACACAGCAGCCAACATCAGGGAATGGGACACAGCTTCCGGGAAACGTCCAAGCCAGAGAGTGGGTTGGTGCCACCGTGAGGAAGAGTTGTCTGGAGAGACAGGTAAAGGGTCCTGGAGTCAGCCCACATTGTGGAAGAAAGTGACAGAGGCATCATAATGTTTGTGAAAAGAATTGTTTAATGTGCTGTACAATATCCTATTCCTGATTGTGCTGCCCCACCCCCTACCTAACACCTCCCCCCTACCACAGTGCCCTCAGTGATGCTCAACGTGCTTGGTCCTTCTAGATCTACCACCACGTCTTGGTATTTCCCCAGGATGCAAATCTGAGGTGAGGGCAGCCAGCTGCTTACCTCGCCCCATCAAGGTCAGCCTGGTGGTGGGTGCCATCCCCCAGTGCAGCGGACATAATGCCGAGACCCTCAGCCATGGCTGTCACCGGCTGTGCGACGCCTTGAGCACCTTCACTCATGGTGTCGACGTCATGCACCAGGCTCTCCACTGCAGTCACCACCCTAGCACTGTTGGTCTCGGTGTCACTCATTGCCAGCGCCATTGGCTATGGATCTGTCTGAGTAAAGCTGACATCTCCCTCTGTGCATCCTGGATGCTCCTCAACGTCTCCATCAGCTCCGGGAAACTCTGTGCCACAGGATCAGCATCAGGCTGGGACCCAGCTGGGTCCAGGAATCCAGAAGATCTCCAACTGCTGTCTTGTCTGAGGGTTCCTGCCTCCACCAGATGTACATCAGCAACAGTATGGTGCTTACCAGATAGTGCCCCAGAAGCCTGACCACTATCATTTTGCACCAAGGTATGTGTATCAACGTTGGTGGAGGGTGGGGAATGACAGCTGTGACCTGTGTGAAGGGAGGGTTGGGGTGGAGGGAGGGTTGGAGGGGGAGGGGAGTATCACGTTCTTAGTCTAAGGAATGGAGAATCAAGCCCCATTTATTAATTTGTACAAAATTCAGCAACTTACTCAGTAATATGAAGTCTTCTCTTCCATAGATTTCTTGACTGCTCCACCATTTGCTTCACCAAAGTTGATAAATGTGTGTTTTCATGGCGAGTGTTCCTCTTGAACTTTATTGTGATTGTGAAATTGTTGGATTTGAAACGTTATCATGGGCTAATCCCACTGCAAGCTGTAAATCAGTGCCATAAAAGACCCTAGTAATGACATGATTCATGGTTATCACGTGAAACTCAACCTTGGAGGCCATGAGACAGATAGTGCAGCTGTGGTCTCATCCCAGCAGGGAGTGAATCATTTCCAGTGATTTTTATCTGCCTGGCCAGTCAGTTTATGACAGACATGCCATTGTTAGATTTCTGATAATATTCATAAGAGCAATAAATTGCTTACTCATTTGGTAGTCTATTATTGTTGATCATGATGGATGACTTAGAAGAGGAGCAGAGGGAGCTATCATGGCCGATAGCAGACCAAACATACCTATTCCTACACCAGAGTCTACAATGAGAAAATGTCCTCTGAGGCAATGTTGCAAGAGCTCTCCAGGCACTGGCTGCAGCCAGACAGCCATTCACTGCAGACCAGGAGCATTAGTCTGGCTCCTATTCAAGATTCTACCGAGGTCAGAATGTCACAGCGAAGACAATATTATAATTCACTGCTCATTTTCAGAACAAAGGAGGAATCTGGAGCCAGTCTTTCCTTAACATAGGTTTATTCACATAACCTGGAGAACACAGGCACAGACTCCTTTAACCTCCCCCACACAGGTGGAAACCAGTTCTTATGTATATTTAAGAATAATTCCCTAACCTTTCCTCATTAAGTAACAGCTGCTTTCACGTACAATTAGAGCAAACGCTTCATTATGACAGGATTACAACATTAACAGATTCCCTTCTTAAAATTAACAAGTACATATTTAGAGACAAAATTTAAGAAAAGTTGGAAAAAGAGAAGTTAACTATCTGTCATAGCCTGCCGCACTGACATACTGCGTGGGAACAATTGGCTTTCCCGTGTCCCTTGCAGAGTACTAGATCCCTTGTTAAGGTGTAGGGAAACTCAATCTATGTTGTATATAAAGTCGGCCAATTCGGCATCGACTGTTAGGACTCAGTTGGAAACTCTGGGAACTGTGTATTATAGCCTTGTAAATAAAGCTACGTTTCTTTGATACAATTCTGTGTGGACTCTCCATGACTTCATAAAACCATCCACTCTCAAGAATCATCCCTCTTCTAAGACTCCTAATAACCTCTCACTGGAAGCATTCTTTTGTTAAATCGAGCAGATTACTAATGGATTTTGGATTTGGGTTTGAATTTGTTTATTGTCACGTGTACTAAGGTACAGTGAAAAGTATTGCTCTGTGTACAGTCCAGACAAATCATTCCATGCATGAAAAAAAATACAAAGAGCAAAAATAAATACACAATGTAAATACATAGACACAGGCGTCGGGTGAAGCAGACAGGAGTGTAGTACTACTCAGTAGAGAAGATGTGTGAAGCGATCAGATCAGTCCATAAGAGGGCGATTTAGGAGTCTGATAATAGCAGGGAAGAAGCTGTTTTTGAATCTGTTAGTGCATGTTCCCAGACTTTTGTTTCTCCTGTCCGATGGAAGAAGTTGGAAGAGTGAATAAGCCGGGTGGGCAGGGTCTTTGATTAAGCTGCCTGCTTTCCCAAGGCAGCAGGAGGTGTACACAGAGTCAATGGATGGGAGGCAGGTTTGTGTGATGGACTGGCCTGTGTTCACGACTCTCTGTAGTTTCTCATGGTCTTGGGCCGAGCAATTGCCATACCAGGCAGTGATGCAGTCAGATAGGATGCTCTCTATGGTGCATCTGTAAAGGTTGGTAAGAGTCAATGTGGACATGCCGAATTTCCTTAGTTTCTTCAGAAAGTATAGGTGCTGTTGTGCTTTCTTAGTCGTAATGTCGAAGTGGGTGGACCAGGACAGGTAGTTGGTGATGTGCACAACTAGGAATTTGAAGCTGTCAACCATCTCCACTTCAGTCCAATGGCTGGTATTTGCCTAATAAAGTTTGAAGATTTCCCTTTTCACCATCATTTATTTCAGTCTCACAATATAATCGCTTCTCATTCACACACTTTGTGGAGTGCACATTATCCCAAAGGGAATGATTGTCCATATAACATTTTATTGGTACGATTTATTTGGCATCTTCCTGATATAGAATTTCCTCTGTATTTTGATTTACAAAATGCCATGTCAACTGCCTCACCAGCCACGGTACATTTTACTATTCTCCTTATTTTCTTGGCTTCCAAAACCAAGGGGCAACATTCTCCACTTTTTCTCATAAGAAATATCATAAAACCAGCTGTGCTTGAAAACCCAGAACAATGTTTACATGATAGGCATCACTAAAAACAATTTTAAATTCTCAGGGTCACCTCAAGATGGAGATTTCAGCACATTTCGGCATCTTTAAATTTTTTAATGTTTTGTTCACGTGTAAAATGGCCTCAATCTTCGAATGCATCATTACTAAGTTCTTCGGCATCAAAACTTGAATCCGGTCTTGTCCATGTATCCAGCCAATTCAATTGTTCAATTAGATCTTGCAGCTGCTCTGTCTCAGCTGTGGAGGCATCGCATCTTTTTGTGAGGACTGGACACAATTCACTGTGATAGGGTTAACACTTTCTAAATAAGATTGTTGGTATAAAATAACATCTGACCTGTGCTGCCTTATTTCCAACACAATGATACTTAAAAGCCACAGAAGCCTGGGTGGGATTCTTGGCCCCGCCACGCCACATTTTCCCCCCGACCTGCCGGCGGGATTCTCCATTACGCCGACCAGTCAATGGGATTTCCCATTGTGGGGCATGTCGTCGGGAAACCCCCGGGATAATAGAGAATATAATGGAGAATCCCGGCGGCGGAGAATCCCGGCCCTGATTCCCAACGTTAAATTCTGTTCAAATCCTGTCAATAACATTGTTGATTTTTATGTTTCAGGTTCTTTGCGTATTGATATTTGTAATCACAACAAAAACACCTGTTACTCATTCCTCATGCATTTCTAGGATTCAAGACCTAGGCCGTTCCAGACCTTTTTGTCTTGATTCTCCCATTGGTTAAAAGTGTGACCCTCTTCAAGCCATCAATCAGCAACCCCGGGCTGAATTCTCCCAAAATGGGGCTATGGCATTTCACTCTGAAGATTCCTGGGAAAACGTGGAGCCGATTCAATGACCTGCAGGGGGCTAGCAGGGACCCAGAGTAATTCATGCAGCTTTAGCACTTCTGGTTTTGAGTCTATGCACGCGAATGGCAGCGGCCTCCAGGAGCTGCGATGAGCGCCCTGGCGGACTCAGACTGCGGAGGCAGATATAGAAATTAGAGCCCCCCAATCTGCCACGTGCCCGAAGATCTGACCGCGCCGATCTGTCCCCCGGCTGACTATAAGGCCCCCCTCCCCCCAGTGTGCAATCCCCCCCCCCCCCCCCCCCCACCCCCACTAGGCGGCTGTGGACTGAGCCTGCAAGCATACCGAACGGGAATAGCCGGTTATTTCCATGCTGTCGGGAACTCGGCCAGTCGGGAGCGGAGGATCGCTGGGCCACCCTCTGGCAATGGGCCCCCAACTGTGCAGAGTACTCCACGATCACGGCGATACTTGGGTCCTGGAGAATCGTTGGACCGGTGCCGGGCCCGATTTCAGCGTGAAATTGGATTCTCCGCCTTCCGGCTGCGGAAATTCCATCCCCCCCTTCTTTATACTGCATCTGCGTATCAAATTCAGGAGATCTTGAAACTCAGCAACCATGGAGTCCTCCATTCTTTGTATCGCTGCAGAGTTGCCTGGATTTGATCTGCAAGGAGTTGGATGTAACTGCTTTCCCAAAAAAGTATCTAGGGCAGCTGCTATTTTGTGAAAAATAAAGTATTTTCCATGAAAATGAATCTCCATCAGTACCAGAAATCTATCCATGTACAGAATGTGTGCCCAATCCTGTAACTTGAGTCGGTGGATTGGAAATTAGCAAACGTGACGCCACTGTTTAAAAAAGGAGGTAGGCAGAAAGCAGGAAATTATAGGCCAGTGAGCTTAACTTCGGTAGTAGGGAAGATGCTGGAATCTATCATCAAGGAAGAAATTGCGAGGCATCTGGATAGAAATTGTCCCATTGGGCAGACGCAGCATGGGTTCGTAAAAGGCAGGTCATGCCTAACTAATTTAGTGGAATTTTTTGAGGACATTACCAGTGCAGTAGATAACGGGGAGCCGATGGATGTGGTATATCTGGATTTCCAGAAAGCCTTTGACAAGGTGCCACACAAAAGGTTGCTGCATAAGATAAAGATGCATGGCATTAAGGGTAAAGTAGTAGCATGGATAGAGGATTGGTTAATTAATAGAAAGCAAAGAGTTGGGATAAATGGGTGTTTCTCTGGTTGGCAATCAGTAGCTAGTGGTGTCCCTCAGGGATCCGTGTTGGGCCCACAATTGTTCACAATTTACATAGATGATTTGGAGTTGGGGACCAAGGGCAATGTGTCCAAGTTTGCAGATGACACTAAGATGAGTGGTAAAGCGAAAAGTGCAGAGGATACTGGAAGTCTGCAGAGGGATTTGGATAGGTTAAGTGAATGGGCTCGGGTCTGGCAAATGGAATACAATGTTGACAAATGTGAGGTTATCCATTTTGGTAGGAATAACAGCAAACGGGATTATTATTTAAACGATAAAATATTAAAGCATGCCGCTGTTCAGAGAGACTTGGGTGTGCTAGTGCATGAGTCACAGAAGGTTGGTTTACAAGTGCAACAGGTGATTAAGAAGGCAAATGGAATTTTGTCCTTCATTGCTAGAGGGATGGAGTTTAAGACTAGGGAGGTTTTGGTCTCCTTACTTGAGAAAGGACGTACTGGCGCTGGAGGGTGTGCAGAGGAGATTCACGAGGTTAATCCCAGAGCTGAAGGGGTTGGATTATGAGGAGAGGTTGAGTAGACTGGGACTGTACTCGTTGGAATTTAGAAGGATGAGGGGGGATCTTATAGAAACATTTAAAATTATGAAGGGAATAGATAGGATAGATGCGGGAAGGTTGTTTCCACTGGCGGGTGACAGCAGAACTAGGGGACATAGCCTCAAAATAAGGGGAAGTAGATTTAGGACTGAGTTTAGGAGGAACTTTTTCACCCAAAGGGTTGTGAATCTATGGAATTCCTTGCCCAGTGAAGCAGTTGAGGCTCCTTCATTACATGTTTTTAAGGTAAAGATAGATAGTTTTTTGAAGAATAAAGGGATTAAGGGTTATGGTGTTCGGGCCGGAAAGTGGAGCTGAGTACACAAAAGATCAGCCATGATCTAATTGAATGGCGGAGCAGGCTCGAGGGGCCAGATGGCCTACTCCTGCTCCTAGTTCTTATGTTCTTATGTTCTTATGTTGAATGCAAGCTCAGACTCAGAGATCTCTATATCAAACTTTGTCAATCTCTTATACAACTTATCAGAGTTCATAATATACTCTACCATGATCTATTTGTCTGTCATCATAAGTCCATCCGTTCTCTCTTTGCTGTTATGGTTCCAGTGTTTGGCATCCTCTATGGAAAGGATGGCAGCCATCTTGGAGACCAAAGCCCAACGGAACACACCATGGCCGTCAGATATGCAATCAGACCTGATCTCCACCACTCTAGCTGTTGATGCAGTGTAGAAGTGATTAGGTAAGCGGGGTCTATGTTACCTCATCTTCCTTCCAAGTGCCCCTTCTCCCAAAGAAGTCAGGGAGTTGCCATCAGGCACCCATAGGGAGGAGGACTGCAAGCCAGGCACACTGATGGGAGGCTTGAACGCAGGACACTGCCAGTGACCCCATCGCTTCCAGCAGGTCAGACCGTGGAGGGTGCATCTGCCAGGCCCTCTAGGTTTCAGGTTACCAAAGGACACCTGCCAAAGTCCTCACATTCAACAGGGTACAGCAGTCAGCAGGCTGCCTCCACCTCAGATGTGGATATCAGGGCTGCAACTACACATAGAAATGGAAAAAGAAAAGTAAAGAAGTTTTGAAGGAACACATGTGATACAGGTGTACAACCATTATATATACTTTTAGCACATGTTCATTTGCACAGTTTATAGGCAGCCTTGATTGCATTTTGCTGCCAGTTTCTTCAATGATTGTGAGAATTTAAAGTTGCAGAATGCGGGCCCATCAGAGTCTGATAATGAGCTCCTGTTGATTCAGTTCTCCCCCACTAACTCAATAATAACCACATGTGCATAATTAAGAACTGGCATCATTTGTGAGTGTGTGGCCTGGGTATTGTAGTGATCTCTGTATGTGTGTGTACATAAGGGGTTAATGTGTTCTCAGTAGCATCAGATGATCACTTAAGGGCAGTACAAAAACGGTTATAAAAGCAACTGCATTGTGCCTCTCTCTCTCTTTTGGGTGTGCTGTGATGAGCGAGCGGGAGTATAGATTAGCTCAGAGTGTTAGTGTAGTTGAACATAGTTACTGTATTTAGATCTTGTTAACCTTACTATTAGTATTAATATTAAAGTAAAGAACTCACATAATTATTGTTTTAGTTACTCGATAAATCTTTTATTACTACTGGACAATTTTGAGTCTTTTTCATCAAGATTCAGAAAACCTCATCAGCAACAGCATTGAGTAACATATATTACAGTCAGTAGTATATCATAACATACTACAGAAGAGTAATAAAACAGGTATGATTCATGCAAGCCATTGCTTGCAGGTCACCGTGTACTAACCTCTGAAAATGATGACTGCGTAGAGTGTTCAGCGAGATTATTGCCTCTCCTGCTGCTGTTGCCATAATGAGAGATATGGGAAGGTGCAAGGGAAACTAAACGTGCTATGTGAGTGGCAAGGAACAATGTGGTTTCAGGGTTAACAATTTAAAACCAGAGGCATTCCTGCATGTTTTGAAAAATCTGTGGTGGGCAAGTCCTATCGTTACTGGCCATCGGTGATGACGTGTCACTTTAAGCTAACATGCAGGTGAAGGCTGTAAATGAGAAGAAAATTGGCAAAGTTAGCCTTGACTGCAAGAGGGTTTGAATGTAAGCTGACTGAATGAATCCTGTGTGAGATCTCACATGGAGATTTGTTTCGCTAGCTCGCCTCCTTATCAAGGGTTGCAATGTTCCTCGCATGAAGAGTTTGCAACCAAAGTGCACCGGACCTCATTGGAGGATACACGTCCTTGAGGTGAGAGAGAATAGAATGAGCTTGTGGAATGGACTCTGTGAAGCTAACCATGTGAAAAGTCAGCAGCTCTAAAACGGCTCTGCGGGATCCATGCAGGAATGTTTGTTTTTAGCTTGGCTGTAATATCCAGAATGACAGATCAGCCATGATCTCATTGAATGGTGGAGCAGGCTCGAAGGGCCAGATGGCCTACTCCTGCTCCTAGTTCTTATGTTCCTATATTCTTATCACGGTCGTGCACTAGTATTAAGGTAATCGATGACTGAGACTTGTTGCGGTCTTTGCAATGGAAGGATCCAGAGGGGTTGCATCTCAACAACACATAGTGCAGATTAGCACTCTCAGTGTTTGGACTGCAAGGTCATTGCACTATTCAGCTTGCCTCCATTACATTTGCGACTCTATAGAGGCCATTGCCTTGGCAGCATAGAAATAATTACCACATGAATCCTTGTCAGCCATGACCATTCACCATGGACGACAGAGTTTTGGAGTCAGGGGTTTTCTGTTGCCAACCGCTGGGCCCCTTGGAGGCATTCACCTCCTACCCTCTCTTCATCCCTGCCTCTGACAGCAGCAGATATCGAACCACGCAGGATGAACATGGTTCAAGCTCTTCCTGGGATCTCTATGTTATGAGGCCTATAAGTCAGAGTAAACCTGCAACTGTGTGGTCTTCACCACAGAGATGAGAACTGGGCATAGTTCTCATCCAGTTGCACATGATCATTAGGGTGTCTCTAAGGTTGGCCAATTGTGCTCACTATAAACTTCACCCACCTGAAAAGATCCTGGGCTGGATTCTCTGCCATTGGGATGCTCCATTTTGCCATCAGCCCGGGGGTTTCCCGACGGTGTGGGGCTGCCCCACAATGGGAAACCCCATTGAACAGCCGGCGTGCTGAACCAGAAATCTGGCACAGTGGGATGGAGAATCCAGCCCCCATTCCCACTTTGAGGGATTTCAGTTTCAGACTGACAGTGTTGTACAGCAGAGAATACAACAAAGGTGCATGTGATATTCCAGATTTGTTCTTCCACCTTCTATCCTCCCCTGCCACCCACCAACTCCCTCCCTCCCCCATCAGCCTTGGCCCATCCAATATAACCATTCTTGTCCTCTCCGTCCCCATGTCCACCATGACCTTCACCCCGCCCATTATGAGCCACTCATTTCATTCATTTTTGTGACTCTCCCGCTACCCGACTATTATCTAAACCTACCATTCTACTGCATCCCACTTTATCCCATCACTGTTACTGTTCCCTCTGCTGCCCAGCACTGTCAGTGCAACCCCCGGGGCCCCACCATAGGCAGCACTAATTTGCCCTCCAGGACCGTCTATTTACCAATATCCAGCCTGGAAATGCAGTTCTGCACCCAACCACATGACCCCACACTCAACAACCAAAGCCCTTCCCATGCATTTCCTTGCTGCCTCCTTCCCAGCACCACACAGTCTGGCTTCCTTCCACGGTCAGCCTTCCGTCCCGAGTCCTGGACAATCTGACTTCCTTCCCCGGACAGTCTCCCACCCTTCCATCTTTAGCTCGCCTCCTGTGTCCAGACTTCTGCTCCCCCCTTCCACCCTTCTGCCCTTAGCTTGCCTCCCATGTCCCAGAGAAGACATAGTCAGAAATCCATAAGGGCGACAGTACAAGGTACAGTGACTGAGGGGAGCACAGTGAATAGGCCCAGTAATAACAAAAGGAATAAAACTGGAGATGTTAAGATTCAAAACAGAGGTAAAAAAACCAACATAAGTGTACTTTACCTGAATGCTCGTAGTATTCGGAATAAAGTAAATGAGTTGGTGGCACAAATCATCGTAAATGACTATGATTTAGTGGCCATTACTGAAACATGGTTAAAGGATGGTCACGACTGGGAGTTAAATATCCGAGGGTATCAAACTATTCGGAAGGACAGAGTGGATGGTAAGGGAGGTGGTGTTGCTCTGTTATTTAAGGATGACATCCGGGCAATAGTAAGGGATGACATCGGTGCTATGGAGGATAAGGTTGAATCCATTTGGGTGGAAATCAGGAATAGTAAGGCGAAAAAGTCACTGATAGGAGTAGTCTATCGGCCACCAAATAGTAACGATATGGTGGGGCAGGCAATAAACAAAGAAATAACTGATGCATGTAGAAATGGTACAGCAGTTATCATGGGGGATTTTAATCTACATGTCGATTGGTTTAACCAGGTCGGTCAAGGCAACCGTGAGGAGGAGTTTATAGAATGTATCCGCGATAGTTTCCTAGAACAGTATGTAATGGAACCTACGAGGGAACAAGCGGTCCTAGATCTTGTCCTGTGTAATGAGACAGGATTGATTCATGATCTCATAGTTAGGGATCCTCTCGGAAGGAGCGATCACAATATGGTGGAATTTAAAATACAGATGGAGGGTGAGAAAGTAAAATCAAATACTAGTGTTTTGTGTTTAAAGAAATTTTGTGTGAAGAAATTGCGAGGCATCTGGATAGAAACTGTCCCATTGGGCAGACGCAGCATGGGTTCGTAAAAGGCAGGTCATGCCTAACTAATTTAGTGGAATTTTTTGAGGACATTACCAGTGCAGTAGATAACGGGGAGCCGATGGATGTGGTATATCTGGATTTCCAGAAAGCCTTTGACAAGGTGCCACACAAAAGGTTGCTGCATAAGATAAAGATGCATGGCATTAAGGGTAAAGTAGTAGCTTAATAGAGGATTGGTTAATTAATAGAAAGCAAAGAGTTGGGATAAATGGGTGTTTCTCTGGTTGGCAATCAGTAGCTAGTGGTGTCCCTCAGGGATCCGTGTTGGGCCCACAATTGTTCACAATTTACATTGATGATTTGGAGTTGGGGACCAAGGGCAATGTGTCCAAGTTTGCAGATGACACTAAGATGAGTGGTAAAGCGAAAAGTGCAGAGGATACTGGAAGTCTGCAGAGGGATTTGGATAGGTTAAGTGAATGGGCTCGGGTCTGGCAGATGGAATACAATGTTGACAAATGTGAGGTTATCCATTTTGGTAGGAATAACAGCAAACGGGATTATTATTTAAACGATAAAATATTAAAGCATGCCGCTGTTCAGAGAGACTTGGGTGTGCTAGTGCATGAGTCACAGAAGGTTGGTTTACAAGTGCAACAGGTGATTAAGAAGGCAAATGGAATTTTGTCCTTCATTGCTAGAGGGATGGAGTTTAAGACTAGGGAGGTTATGTTGCAATTGTATAAGGTGTTAGTGCGGCCACACCTGGAGTATTGTGTTCAGTTTTGGTCTCCTTACTTGAGAAAGGACGTACTGGCACTGGAGGGTGTGCAGAGGAGATTCACTAGGTTAATCCCAGAGCTGAAGGGGTTGGATTATGAGGAGAGGTTGAGTAGACTGGGACTGTACTCGTTGGAATTTAGAAGGATGAGGGGGGATCTTATAGAAACATTTAAAATTATGAAGGGAATAGATAGGATAGATGCGGGCAGGTTGTTTCCACTGGCGGGTGACAGCAGAACTAGGGGGCATAGCCTCAAAATAAGGGGAAGTAGATTTAGGACTGAGTTTAGGAGGAACTTCTTCACCCAAAGGGTTGTGAATCTATGGAATTCCTTGCCCAGTGAAGCAGTTGAGGCTCCTTCATTACATGTTTTTAAGGTAAAGATAGATAGTTTTTTGAAGAATAAAGGGATTAAGGGTTATGGTGTTCGGGTCGGAAAGTGGAGCTGAGTCCACAAAAGATCAGCCATGATCTAATTGAATGGCGGAGCAGGCTCGAGGGGCCAGATGGCCTACTCCTGCTCCTAGTTCTTATGTTCTTATGTGCATGTTCTGATCTACTCTTCTCTGCTGGCCTTGCCTCCCATGATCAACCTTAGCAGTGGTTACTTATTTCAAAGTCTGCGAAGAAGTCAACCTTGCCAGGTTCACACCACATACAGATGTAAATGTGAACGTTCTAATTTCTGACTGGTGGGGAACTTAATTTAGAGGGGCTACGTGATTCAGGCAAGCTAGCCTTTTAATGAGTTTAGCAAAACTATCTAACACAATCATATTGAATTGGATTTGTTTATTGTCATGTGTACTGAGGTACAGTGAAAAGTATTGTTATGCATACAGCTCAGACAGATCATTCCGTATATGAAAAGAAAATACGTAATAGGGCAAACATAAAATACACAATGTAAATACACAGACACAGGCACCGGGTGCGTCTTATCTTGTGCCTTGCAGGAGCTGCTGGGTCTTCTGGTGTCCCACATCCCAGAACCCAACAACAACCTTTTGGTACACGTGGCGAGCAACGACAACATGGATACGGACGGGAACCCTCAACCCACATCCCAAGACACCTCGGAATTCGAGTCCGGCGACTTTCTGACTTTCTGTCACAGCTGTTTCTAAAACCCACCACCATCTCATAGACACTCACTTCGGTTGGGCACTTTGGTGAAGAGGCTACTGCGACAGTATCTGGTGTACACCACACACATGCTGCGGTACATCAGTGGAGGTGGGAACCCCCGAGGGGGCGGACAGTTGGAGGGCGGACCAACCCCAGGGACTAGCTGCCGTCCAGAAGGGTTTTGGGCTTCTGGAACGGACAATCCCATCGTTCGTGGAGATGCAGTCGCAGAGCCAGGGACTACATGAAGGGTTGTCGAGCATCCAGCACTTGCAGGTGCAGTTGGAGGATTCAGCCATGCATGCCACCCAGGCCAACACCGCACGGGTGACGTTCGGCTATGGATCAGCATGCCTAGGGCAATTTGTGCTGGCAGTGGCCGAGGCCCAGAACAGGGCTGCCCTGACACAGGCAGACATGTACCAGAGCCATCTGGACATTGCAGCAGCACTCCAGTGCGTGGCCTAGTCATAGCAAGTCATGGCTGATACTGGCGGCGACAGTAACCAGGCGCTTGTCGACATGACCCAGACACAGACCTTGATGGCACAGTCACTGGATGATGTGGCACACACCTAAAAGTGGTGGCGCAGTTCCAGAGGGAGGTGGCCCACACCCTGTGCTCCATGGCCCCAAGTATGGAGACCCTAGTAAAGACGAGAGCAGCCTCCAGGACTGGCAGTGCCAGGTGGCTCCGCTCACATCTCCAATCCATGGAGTAGCCTAAGGGCCATCAGGCACCCTGAAGGAGGAGGAGGTGATGGGGCCCATGCCAGTGACTCCCACAGTTAGGTGCCGGAACACCGCACCGCCTCAGACTCCCCAACCCCAGTCTCCCCTGTCCCTGCTGCATCAGATGGGCAGCGGCAGAACAGGGCAGCACCATGCCACCTGGGACACCCAAGCAGCAGCCAGACCTATCCAGGCATGGTCTCCCCAGAAGATGGCCACCAAAGGGGACCCAGGTCACAGGACGTGAATCGCAGCAGGCCACCTCCACTCCTGATGTACCACTTGGGAATTCACCTAGGTGTAGCATTAGGGCCCTTAAGGCCAGAAAGGTAGACACCAGTTAGGTTGACCCATGTGCAGCACTTAAGATAGCGATAGGAGCTATGGAAAAATCACGTATATACATGTTCACAATTAATACCTGTGCATAATGTGCATATTGCTCTGTCAAAAGGGTGTGAGGGAAGGGCTGGTCTGGCTGGCTGCAGGGAGGGCTCAGGGGGTGAGTGGTGGGAGGGTGATGGGTGGACATTGGGGGTTGGCCTGCCTCAGGGACTGTGGTGCAGCCAGCGCTCACCTCCAGTGTCTCCCCCCCCCCCCCCCCCACCGAACCGTGCCCACCACCGCCACCTGAGGGATTCAATGGGACTGTGTGATGGAATGGTCAGCTCACATCCAGAGATCATGCAGGTGGATGGAGGAAAGTACTATCATGGCAGGAGTCAGTCATTGGTGAAGAATGTGGAGCACCAGAGCTCTCCCAGAGCAGATTGTCATCATCCTCCATCCCATGGGCCAGATCTGGTGTTACTGCCAATCCAGGGCCTGCACCCCGGAGTGAGGCAGGTAGAAATCACAGAGGGTATTGCAAGAGGACGGGGCATGGCTGTGCAGGGAGGGTGTTCATGGGAATAGGGTGGCCGAAGGGGTGGGGGGTGTATGGGTAGATTGGAATATCTGTGCCGCTGGCCAGGCCTCCTAGTCAGTGAACCTGGAGGCGATTAGAGCGTCAGGTTGGCCATGGCACACACATTGTGTGGCCTTCTGTGCCTACCTGGGCACCATGTCCAGCCCACCTTTGCCCTCCCTCCATCCTCCTCATTGGACGAGGACTGCCGTTCATCCTCCTCCAGCACGTCGTCCCTCTGCTGCGTGATGTTTTGAAGAACTCAGCAGGTCATCATGATGCAGGACACTCTCCAAGCGCTGTAGTGCATGTTCAGGATGCCAAAGCACTGCAAAGCCCTGTCGCTGCATGAGTGTCATTGTAGCAAGTGTCTGCGTAATGAAAGTGTCATGCACACTGCCTGGCTAGTGGGCACAGACGTGCATGATGTGAATCTCATGGCCACACACCAGCTGCATGTTCATCGAGTGGAACCCCTTTCAGTTTGCGAAGACCGGCCTGTCATCTACAGGTTCTCGCAGGATCCCGTCGATCACACCTGGACGAGAGGCATCTTGGTGATGGCAGCAAATCCCGCTGCCCAGACATCCTGGTGGGCTGGGTCCACCATAAATTGATGAATTGTGCCAACTGGGCATTTAGGGCCTCCGTGACCGCATGGATGCACCTGTGCACCAAGCTCTGTGACATCCCGGACAGGTGCCCACTAGGTGCCTGGAAGGACGAGCCCCATGGCTTAGAAGTTCAGGGCGACCGTCACCTTGTCAGCCACCGTGTGTTGGTGTGTTCCTCCATTCCCCTGCGCTGCCAGGTGCATCATGATCTGGCAGATATGTTGCACTGTTCCCTGCTCAGCCGTAATCTTCGACAGCATGGCCGGTCCGGCAGGTGCTCGACTGGCAGGCACTGTCGCCGGTACACAAGAGGTTTCATGCAGTGCCTCCTTCCCACCTCCTCCTTGTTCTGTTGGGCAGCTGGCTCGGCATCCTCCACAGAACAGCCTCCTGTAACTCTGGGGCAGGTTTTACTGCTGCAGCGTCCTCAAGCAGCTCCAGCTCATACAGCAGCAGTGAGGGATTGGGCGACTAGGAACAAGGTCACCATTACTAGTTGAATTCCAATATCCATTGTGTACAGGGGGGGGGGGGGGGGGGGGGAGACTGAATATTAGCATATCCCCATGTCCAACCAGTTCCAATGGACTACATGGTGGCCCCGGTTGGCCTCATGTCCTCCTCCCCCACCTTACCTCACCCATCTCCGTACCCCTGATCCCGTTGGTACCCGGCACCTTAGGGGCCTGTGACCCTGATGCCTGTACCTGATGCCAGGGGGTATCATCGGCTGGCGCTGCCCTTGCTAGACGTGAAGGGTGATGGACAATTAACCAACTAACTGAAGAAGGAAGCTCAACAAGTACTCCTATCCTCAATGCTAGGAGAGCCGACCACATCAGTACACAAGACAAGGCTCAAGCATTTACATCAAATTTTAGCCAATAGTGCTAAGTAGAATATCCATCTCGGCCTCCTACTGAGGTGCCCAGTATCACAGATGCCAATCTTCAGCCACTTAAATTCACTCCACATGATATTCAGAAACAGCTGAAGGAACTAGATACTGCACTGGCTGACCTGCCTGACTCCTGGGCTGAATTTTTGGGGCCCCCTGAAGTCAAGACCAGAAGAAGAGGAGGGTGGAGATTTCTTTTTTTTTTAATAAATTTAGAATACCCAATTAAATTTTTCCACTTAAGGGGCAATTTAGTGTGGCCAACCCCCTTACCCTGCACATCTTTGGGTTGTGGGGCGAAATCCATGCAAGCACAGGGAGAATGTGCAAACTCCACACGGACAGTGACCCAGAGCCGGGATTGAACCTGGGACCTCGACACCCGTGAGGCATCAGGGCTAACCCACTGCGCCACCGTGCTGCCCGGCGTGCTGTACGGTTGCATCAATGAAGCCAATTAAAAGTGTTGAAAATCTCACTTCGACCTTGTCGGGGATTGAAGTTAACTTTTTAAAGTGCTGGGCCTTGCAGTCTGCAACTTGTGGCTGATATAGCTGCTCACATTTCAACAGTAATTTAACTTTAAAAAACTATTTTGTTTGTTATAAAGTACTTGCCTGTAGCTCTATAAATGTATCATTTCCCCTTACCTTCTAATTTAGGGGTGGGCAAACTACGGCCCACGGGCCGCATGCGGCCCGCCAAAGGTCTTTATGTGGCCCACCAAGATCAAGTCATTAAAAAAATAATAATTTTTTTTTAAAAAATTTTTTACATTTTTTTTTATTTTAAGGTTAATGGGGGGGGGGGCTGTTGGGTTACTGGTATAGGGTGGATACGTTGACTTGAGTAGGGTGATCATTGCTCGGCACAACATGTGTTTCATGTGAAGTTTCTACTTTAAAATATTAATTAATAAAAATTAATTGCTTTTTTTTCTTTAAACTGAGTTACTTTGTTTTTCAAATAAATGTGTTTCATGTAAAGTTTCTACTTTAAAATATTAATTAATAAAAATTAATTGCTTTTTTTTCTTTAAAAACCTTTTATTTTGGCTATTTTAAATATTAATTATTTTACTTAATATACTATGCGGCCCTTTAAAATTGTGAATTTCTGAATGTGGCCCTTGCACGGAAAAGTTTGCCCACCCCTGTTCTAATTAGATTAGTAATTTATTCAAACAGCATTCAAAAGTTTTATTTTATTCATTGACTGACTATTAGCCCTTCTGATAAGTCAGCTACAAAATTAACAACATTTCTCATTTTTCTCTCCAAGGTAAATGGAAGATTAATAATACAATCAAAAGAAATCGAACAAAAATGGGATGATCTTGGTCTGCCATCAGACATTCTGAGACGCATAATGACCGTGGGTGCTTTTGGTGCGGAGATTGAATGGATGAAATTTTTTGCATTGTGCTGCAGCATTCTTGATCCTGTAAGTATTCTTTCAGTACTTTACTTTTTATTTAGAACTGTATCCTGCTAAATCCTGGGCTATTGGAAACTGTTTGCTATCATACGTAAGAGATATTTTGATTTATATAAATAGAATGCAGAACATTTTGGGAAGTTGGAAGACTGGGAATTCACCCAAGATGTCAAATATTTAAAATTGCGGAAAACAAGACAGATCTAATAGTAAAAAGAAACATTTCAATATTAAAAGTGGAGATGGCAAAATTCTTCGAAAGGATAAGTCAGATTCTAGATTTTGTATATTGGTTAATTAAATGTACAGAATAGGAATGCTAGAACTGGAAGAAGCCCCTCAAATCTGTTCTGTCATTCAGTGGGTTCATATCTAAGTGGCAAGCTAACTGCTGGGCTGAATTTCTGGGGACTGCACAAAGTCAGGAATGGAAGCATGGGCAGGGAGAAAATGTCAATATCGGATGGCATGTCAATTTCAAGGTACCAATCCTGGTGCAAGCAATGACTCTCAATGGGGGGGGGGGGGGGGCAGGACATGAATCCTGCTGTCCTCCCAATTAATGCCAATTGCAGGTGTTAAAAAGTTCACAGAGCTTGGAAGGTTACAACTTCTGAAGTACTGGAAAACTTACCTGCATCTACAGAAACTAAAGGCAGGCAGGTACTTAGTCGGCTTGTTCTAAGGCATCATCCAGTCCCGAAGAAGATCAGCAGGACAAAGGAGTGTTGTAGTATGCCTTTAGAGGATAGTGGCATGCTATCACTAAAAGGGAAGTGTATCTGGAAGTGCACTGGAGGGGGTGCAGAGGTGATTCACCAGAATATTGCCTGGAATGGAGAATTTAAATTATGAAAAGAGGTTGGATAGGCTTGGGTTGTTTTCGCTGGAGTATAGAAGACTGAGGGTGACCTAATCGAGGTGTACAAGATTAGGAAGGGCATGGACAGGGTGGATGGGGAGACCCTTAGTTGAAGGGTCAGTTATGAGGGGACACAAGTTCAAGGTGAGGGTCAGGAGGTTTAAGGGGGATTTGAGAAAAAAATCTTTTTACCCAGAGGGTGGTGACAGTCTGGAATGCACTAGCTGGGAGGGTGATAGAGGCAGGTTGCCTCACATCCTTTAAAAAGTACCTGGATGAGCACTTGGCACGAGCAACATGGTAGCATAGTGGTTAGCACTATGGCTTCACAGCGGCAGGGTCTCAGGTTCGATTCCAGCTTGGGTCACTCTGTGCGGAGTCTGCACGTTCTCCCTGTGTCTGCGAGGGTTTCCTTCGGGTGCTCCGGTTTCCTCCCACAGTCCAAAAATGTGCAGGTTAGGTGGATTGACCATGCTAAATTGCCCTTTGGTTAGATGGGGTTGCAGGATTATGGGGATAGGGTGGAGATGTGAGCTGAAGTAGGGTGCTCTTTCCAAGAGCCGGTGCAGACTTGATGGGCAGAATGGCCTCCTTCTGCACTGCAAATACTATGAAATAACATTCAAGGCTATGGGCAAGTGCTGGCAAATGGGATTAGGCAGACAGGCCAGGTGTTTTCATGCATTGGTGTAGACTCGATGGGCCGAAAGGCCTCCTGCACTGTCTTATTCTGTGACTCTGTTATCATGTGATCCAGTCTCAGTTTCATTTTGGCGTGTGAGCCGAACACAGCACACACAATCCTGTTGCTGGTAACTTCAACCTTTTTATCCATGTGTATATGTTCTTGTGCCCAGTGTAAATAAATGAACACATTGCATGTTCACACAATCTCTTCTGAGTGATTGTGTATTGATTTGGGCAAGGGTTTAGAAAACGCCAAAGTATATCATGGAGTTCACCTGACCCATGACATTTAATAGATTTTGGTTATGGGGAGCACAAGGGTCCACTCTCCAGGTGTTATGCAACAGAGACCTTAAGTATGTTTTAAAAGAAAACAATGTTTATTCTATGAATCCAGTTAACATTTTATAAACACACAGTAAACATCATATCAACTGCCAACACACATAACCCCACAGATACAATACTCCACAGGTAACCCTTAATACCTTTCCTAGCAACATCCATAAGTTAAAACCTTTTTTAACAAAGGCAGCAGGTTTAAATTCTCTACAGAAACAGGTATTACTTTGAAATCATCAAGTGAGCTGAAGACATTCTTCAGCTTGTAGAGAGAGAGATCAGAACATCTTGCTTTGAATACAACTCTCCAACACTGAAAATGAAACCAAAAACAGAGCCACAAAGCAGCTTTTCTGTTCAAATCGGAAGTAAAAGACAAAAAGACAGCCCAGCCCCACCCACATATTGACATCACTGCAGCTATTTTATAAACACGCATTTCTTAAAGGTACATCCACCTGACACCTGCCCCCAAGAAAGAAAAACCATCAACTTCAAGATGGTTTCATTTTTCACCTTTTCCCTTTCCTTTAAGAAATACTGACAGTAAAATATTTTTTCGTTTCACAAAACAAAACAGGCAAGCATGTACAATAATATAGTCCATTTTAGTTCTTCTTCCTCCACCGAACCTGCTTCTTTTCATCACATTCAGGACAAAGCATCGGCTATCATGTTTTCTCGTCATGCCACATGTATTATTTTAAAATTAAATGGCTGTAACAATTATCTCCATCGAAACAGTCTGGCATTGTTATTCTGGAATTGCTCCAAAAAGGTCAATGGATTATGATCAGTATATATAATTGTGTCAGACGGATTGCTGGTCACATAAATGTGAAAATGTTGCATGGCCAGCACCAAGCTCAAAGACTCCTTGTCACTCATTGAATATTTCTTCTGGTGCGTGTTTAATTTCTTGGAAAAATAACCAATAGGCCACTCTATCCCTTCGTCGTCATCTTGTAGAAGCAGCGCACCTACGCCCACATCACTCGCATCAACCGTCACTTTGAATGGTTTTGTATCATTTGAGATGGCTAACACAGGAGCAGTGGTTAACATAGCCTTCAGGCCATCAAAGGCCTGTTGAAACTCCACTGTCCACTTAAATTTGCTGCGCTTCTTTAGCAAGTCCATCAGTGGAGCGACCACACTGCTAACTTTCGGCACAGATTTTTGGTAAAATCCGCTCATGCCAAGAAATCGCATTATTTCCCTTCATGACAAGGGTATCGGAAACTCCCCAATGACTTTTGTTTTCACATCTTGTGGGACCATTCGACCCTGTCCGATTGTATGGCCAAGGAAAGTGACTTGGGCTTTTCCAAGTTCATTTTTGGCGAGGTTTGCTACAAAACCCGCCTCCTGAAGTCGATCGAATAACTCCATTAAATACTTCAAATGTTCTGTCCATGTCTGGCTAAAAATTACCAGATTGTCGATGTATAATTGGGTAATCCTGAAACAGCTTTGTTAGTTAACCGTTGAAATGTGGCTGAGGCGTGTTTCATGCCAAATGGCATAACTTTGAATTGGTATATACCATTTAGAGTCACAAAAGCTGAAATTTCCTTCGTCCTTTTGGATAAAAGTACCTGCCAATAACCTTTAAGCAAATCCAGTTTGGAAATAAAAGCTGAATGTCACACTTTCTCAATGCAATTCTCCAAGCGTGGAATAGGAATAAGAGACCGTTCTTGTATTTGCATTAACCTTTCTATCGTCCACACACAACCATTGGGTACCGTCCGGTTTCAGTACCATCACTATGGGTGAGCTCCATTGGCTGCAACCCACTTCAATTATGCCATTTTTAAGCATGCTTTCAATTTCTTTGTTAACCTGTGCCAATTTTAAAGGATTAGGTCTATATGAATGTTGTTTAATTGGAACAGCATTTCCCACTTCTACATCATGTATAGCCATTTTAGTACTTCCCAACTTATCTCCACAGACTTGCCCATATAATATCAATAACTCTTTCAGGTCAGTTCATTTTTCCTCTGGAAGGTAACTCAACAATTTGTCCTAATTTTTAAGAACATCCTCGTTTTCCAATTTAATAATAATAATAATCGCTTAGTGTCACAAGTAGGCTTCAATTAAATTACTGTGAAAAGCCCCTAGTCGCCACATTCCGGCACCTGTTCAGCGAGGCTGATACGGGAATTTAATTTGATTTAATTAAATTATTTTGATTTAATTAAATTATTATTATTGTTCGGAATAATCCCAGGATATTCATCCTTCAACACTTCAGTTGTCTGATTTTCCATCGGCTTATCAACCACAGTAGGCATGACTCCCACCTGTGATCCAGCTAGATCATTACCTAAGATAAACCGTATTTTTGGACAAGATAGTTTCTCTCACGCCTACTACCACTTCACCACTTTTCACTGGATTTTCCAACCTTACCTTATATAATGGAATACTACTCTTCTCACCCTGAATTCCACATATTACTACTTTTTCTGGCAATATTCCTCCCAAACTACATAACTCCTCATCCCTTACCATCAAAGATTTACTAGCTCCCGTATCTCTTAAAATTATGACTTCTTTACCTGCTCCTCCTGATACACATGAGTAAACTTTACCCACATAAGTAAATTCTTTAAAGAGATCTGGCACCTTCTTATCAATCACCTCTTGATCAGCTGTATAATCTTTTGCACTTCCTTGGCTTCACTTGGGCTTTCCTTTACCACTTTAACAAGTGTTTTATCCTGTTTTACCACATCAGTGCTTTACTTCAACCACCAACACTGTGACTTTACATGGCCCAGTTTATTACAGTGAAACATTTGAAACATTTCATTTCTCTTCTACCCTCCTGAATTTATTTTTTAATCTGAGGTACACTCTCCTTGTTATCTCCCATCAGATCACCTTGACCTCCACCATTTGAGTATTTCTCTTTTCCCCAGTTTCTATCCCTCACAGGCTGAAAGTGATGGCGGAAACCAAGCTTTGATTTCTGAACTAATTCATAACCATCTGCTCTTTCTGCAGTTTTAACCCTCTGCTCTTCCACATGAGTTCTCACTACATCAGGAATTGAATTTTTAAACTCCCGCAAAAGTATAATTTCTCTGAAAGTTCATACGTTTGGTCTATTTTCAAAGCCCTTATCCACCTATCAAAATTACTCTGTTTGATCCTTTCAAACTCCATGTATGTTTGACCAGGTTCTTTCCTTAAATTTCTAAACCTTTGTAAAATTCAGGCGCTAGTGCGTATGCACCGAACATGGATTTTTTCACCTCCTCTTACATCCCAGATACCTCCTCTGATAGTGACGCAAACACTTCACAAGCTTTACCTACCAACTCTGTATGAATCAGTAATACCCACATATCCTGTGGCCATTTCATTTATTTAGCTACCTTCTCAAATGAAATGAAAAAGGCTTCTCCCTCCTTCTCATCAAACCTTGGCAATGTGTTAACATATTAAATAGATCCCACCAAGCCTTCGACTATGACGCTCAGGCTCATTATCCTCATCACTGTCCTCAGACTGTACGCTTCCCTTTACATCTGCCAATTTTAACTGACTGTCATATTTCATGGCCATTTTCGAATTTCAAACTCTCTTTTTCCCTTTCCTCTCTATCTCTTTCCATTTCCTCTCTCTCTCCTTCTCTCTCTTTTCCTTTTTGTTTGCTATCTCTTTCTCTCTCTTTTTCTTTTCCCTCTCTATCTCTTTCTCTCCCTTTGTCTTTGTCCCTCATTGTGTATTCAAGCTGCTTTATTCTTTCTCATGTTCCAGTTGTTTAATCTGTAACTGAATTTTTGCCAGTTCTAATGTGTCAGACTGTATCTCAGGCAATTTTAAATGCTCAGCAATCCGCCATAAGAACCTCGTAGTTTCGTATTCTGTCAGGTAACATTAACTGCAATGTCTTTGCCAAATCTAAAAGCCTTTTTTTAGTCTCTGTTCGTAAGATACTGCGTGTGACCTTCTCCACCCCCAAAAACCTCCGAGCCTCTGAAAGAGCCATTGTCCATAATATACTCCATCCTGAACCTGAAATACCACACCTGAAAAGCAAACACAATATGCTCACCCTTCCCTGTCTTTAAGTTCACTAAGCCAACCCAATCACGAAAGATAGACTTTTACCCCACAAACCCCCAATTTGTTAGAAAACTCCAAAGTATATCATGGAGTTCACCTGACCCACGACTTTTAATAGATTTTGGTTATGGGGAGCACAAGGGTCCACTCTCCAGGTGTTATTCAACAGAAACTTTAAGTATTTTTAAAAACAAAACAATGTTTATTCTATGAACCCAGTTAACATTTATAAACACACAGTTAACATCTTAGGGGCTGGTTTAGCTCACTGAGCTAAGTCGCTGGCTTTTAAAGCAAACCAAGCAGGCCAGCTGCACGGTTTGATTCCCGTACCAGCCTCCCCGGACAGGCGCCGGAATGTGGCGACTAGGGGATTTTCACATTAACTTAATTGAAGCCTACTCGTGACAATAAGCGATTTTCATTTTTTCATTTTTATCAACTACCAACACACGCAACCCCACAGATACAATACTCCACAGGTAACCCTTAATACCTTTCCTAGCAACATCCATAAGTCCAAAGATGTGCAGGTTAGGTGGATTGGCCATGATAAATTGCCCTTAGTGTCCAAAATTGCCCTTAGTGTTGGATGGGGTTACTGGGTTATGGGGATAAGGTGGAGGTGTTGACCTTGGGTAGGGTGCTCTTTCCAAGAGCCGGTGCAGACTCGATGGGCCAAATGGCCTCCTTCTGCACTGCAAATTCTATGATACCTATGATAAGTTAAACCTTTTTTAACAAAGACGGCAGGTTTAAATTCTCTACAGAAACAGGTATTACTTTGAAATCATCAAGTGAGCTGAAGACATTCTTTAGCTTCTAGAGAGAGAGATCAGAACATCTTCTTGCTTTGAACACAGCTCTCCAACACTGAAAACGAAACCAAAAACAGAGCCACAAAGCAACTTTTCTGCTCAAAACGAAAGTAAAAGACAGACAGACAGCCCAGCTCCACCCACACATTGACATCACTGCAGCTATTTGATAAACACCAATTTCTTAAAGGTACATTCACATGACAGTATACACCATTAGAAAACAGAACATGGTGTCAGTGGAGGGATCAATTGACAAACTTGCATTCTCCTGCAAGGGTAATGTTGGAGCTGCCTTGAAACTGCCAATTGTGGTGGAAAATTCTGGATATTTCAATGTTAGGTTGTGAATGGAGGCAATTGGAATAGTTTCAGAATTTGATCTGCCAAATCTGACTAATATCTGATTAATTCCACAAATTGTGACTAGTATGAGGTCACGGAATGCCGATAGAGCTACATTCACTGAGCCTTTAGTCTATATAGAACATCTGTGACACCTGGGAGGATTGATTGTACTTGAACTCCAGGACTATGAAACCAGCATGTGGAATAAGCGAACCATTGCGCACTGAACGTTTCACAGGAGTAAGTTTTGCCATGACCTCCAGGTCTATAGATACATGTTTTTTTTAAATCTGGAAAGGTGGTATATTTTGTACTTGCCCATGTGTCAATCTTGGCCAATAATGAGTAGTTACCAACTTTCTTGGGACAGAGGATTTCAATTTTGGAAAACACTTAGGATAGTGTGATATTTATGTTTTCCATGAGATTGACAGTGTGAAACATGTGTTCACCACTCTTCAGCTCATCATACCTTTCATTGTCATTTTCTAGTTTGTCAATCACTTCATATAGAGAGCAATGGAATCATTGAAAAGTTACCATGTTCCAATCTTACCACAAGGAGTCCACCTGCTTTCCATCACCTCAGCTTTTTATGTATGTTTTTTTAAAATGTATTTTATTACAAACGTGCATCAAAATGTTTGATGGGATACTGAGTAGTAGTTTTTATTGCTTGAGGTATACGTTGTGTGTGGTCTGTTTGGATCAGTGATGGCTCTTTGTGGCTGCCTCAGCCTTTGCTCTAATGCACTGTCACGAGCAATGGCCCTTTCTGTCACATTTTTTGTGGAATTGATGGAAATGTCATGGACAGGAGGGAGGTCTATTTAAACTATCCTGATTTCCCCACTCTCTACTCAATGTAAACAGAAAGATGATTTTATTTTCTCATTTCCTCATTCATGAATGGTGGTGTATTTTCCCCAACCATTACATTTGGAAATGTTCAAATCCTCTATTAATGACTTACACATTGATGTACCATCAATTCGACTCAAGACACAAACCGAACTGTGGCTTTAATCAGCTAGTTGTTAGCCCAGTGGTCGACTACAGAGAAAGGCCGACCGCCGGGAACTCTGGGTACTTATACCCCGCCTCGGAGGCGGGGCTTACTTGCCTCTCGACAAATTGGAGAGCAGTCACATGACTAGTCTCAACCAATCGGACGAGAGGCACATGACCAGCCAGGGCCAATGGGAAGCCAGTGTTCTGCACCAATGGCAGTGCTCATATCCGTACCACCACATGAAAGCCTTGTGAAGAAAGAAGGCGGGGGGAGGGGTGTAAGTGGGAGAGAGAGGGAGGGGGTCCGAGGACTGGTGATATGAGCAGCGAAAATCGATAAAGGTGGGCTGCCCACTGGCTCGTGGCAAAACAATACTACTTCTACTAACAACAGAATAACACAAAATGTCCCAAAAAAGTAGCATGCCGCATCAGATGGACACGATCAGCCTGTCGGGTGCCCGTAGTGTTCTGGAGGACCGTCGCAGTGGAGCCGGTGACGTCGGGCCGATGGTCATCCTTGCCTCCGGGAGCGTCGGTCGTAGATGTGTCTCCATCCCCGGACTGGTGGTGGAGACGCTGTAATCGGGAAAGAAGGGGCTTGTGCGCTGGGTCGTGGGGGCGGGGGGGGCGCTGGGGGGAATTGGGGTTGGGGGGGAGGTGTTGATGTAGGGGGAGAAGGCCGCACGCTGGCGGGTGCCAGGTCCCGAAGCAAGACCGTATCCTGCCGACCGTCGGGATACTCCACGTACGCATGCTGTGGGTTGGCGTGGAGTAACTGGACTCGCTCAACCAATGGGTCGGACTTGTGCACCCGCACATGCTTCCGGAGCAAGATGGGCCCGGGGGTGGCCAGCCAGGTCAGGAGAGGGGATCCTGAGGGCGACTTCCTGGGGAAAACAAGAAGACGTTCATGGGGTGTTTGATTAGTTTGATCAGAGGAGAGACCGGATTGAATGCAGGGCGTCGGGGATGACCTCTTGCCAACGGGGAACAGGGAGATCGCTGGACCGGAGGGTCAGCAGGATGGTCTTCCAAATGGTGCCATTCTCCCGCTCGACCTGACCGTTACCCCGGGGGTTATAGCTGGTCGTCCTGCTAGAGGCTATGCCCCTGCTGAGCAGGAATTGACGCAGTTCGTCGCTCATAAAGAAGGACCCCTGGTCGCTGTGGATGTACGCGGGGTAACCGAACAGGGAGAAGATGGATAGGAGGGCCTTTATGACGGTTATCATGGTCATGTCGGGACAGGGAATGGCGAAAGGGAAGCGGGAGTATTCGTCAATAACACTCAAGAAATAAGTGTTACGGTTGGTGGAGGGGAGGGGGCCCTTGACGTCTATACTGAGACGTTCAAAGGGGCGGGATGCCTTGATCAGATGCGCTCGTTTGGGGCGGTAGAAGTACGGTTTGCACTCGGCGTAGACGTGGCAGTCCCTGGTGACAGTTCTGACTTCCTCAATGGAGTAGGGCAGGATGTGGGTCTTAATAAAATGGTAAAAACGGGTGACCCTTGGATGGCAGAGGTCCGTGTGGAGGGAGCGGAGGCGGTCAATCTGCGCGCTGGCGCACAGACCGCGGGATAGGGCATCGGAAGGCTCGTTGAGCTTCCCAGGACGACACAAGATATCGTAGTTGTATGTGGACAACTCGATCCGCCACCGCAAGATCTTGTCGTTCTTGATCTTGCCCCTCTGTGCATTATCGAACATGAAAGCTACTGACCGTTGGTCTGTGAGGAGGGTAAACCTCCTGCCGGCCAGATAGTGCCTCCAATATCGCACAGTTGCGACTATGGCCTGTGCCTCCTTTTCCACCGAGGAATGGCGGATTTCGGAAGCGTGGAGAGTTCGTGAAAAGAAGACCACAGGTCTGCCCGCTTGGTTCAGGGTGGCCGCCAGAGCTACCTCAGACGCATCACTCTCGACCTGGAATGGGAGGGACTCGTCGATAGCATGCATCGTGGCCTTTGCGATATCCGCTTTGATGCGGCTAAAGGCCTGGCGGGCCTCCATCGACAGGGGAAAGGAGGTGGACTGGATGAGGGGGCGGGCTTTGTCTGCGTAGTTGGGGACCCACTGTGCGTAATATGAGAAGAAGCCCAGGCAGCGTTTGAGGGATTTGAGGGAGTTGGGGAGAGGGAGTTCCATCAGGGGGCGCTGTCGTTCGGGATCGAGGCCTATCACTCCATTATGCACTACGTAGCCAAGGATGGCTAGACGGTCGGTGCTAAACATGCACTTATCCTTATTGTAAGTTAAATTGAGTTTTGCGGTTCGGAGGAATTTTTGGAGGTTGATGTTGTGGTCCTGCTGGTCATGGTCGCAGATGGTGACGCTATCGAGATACGGGAATGTGGCCCGTAAACCGTGCTTGTTGACCATTCGGTCCATCTCCCGTTGGAAGACCAAGACGCCATTTGTGACACCGAATGGAACCCTGAGGAAGTGGTAGAGGTTCCCATCTGCCTCAAACGCGGTGCACTTTCGGTCACTCGCGCGGATGGGGAGCTGGTGGTTGGCGGACTTAAGGTCCACCGTGGAAAAGACTTTGTATTTCGTGATCCTGTTAACCAGGTCGGAAATACGGGGCAGAGGATACGCGTCCAGCTGCGTAAACCTGTTGATGGTCTGACTGTAATCAATGACCATCTGGTTTTTCTCCCCAGTCCGAATTTACAATCTGGGGTGATATTAGTAAACAAGGAAGGGGGGTCCACTTTGAGGGACGCGAGGCTGCAGACAGTAAGGGGGGGAATAGGGCCGCCGAATTGGAAGGTCAAGATCTGCAGGTTGCACTGGAAATCCAGGCCCAAGAGTGCCGGAGCGCATAGACGAGGGAGAATGAGGAGTTTGAAGTTTTTGAAAACCCTCCCCTGGACCGTGAGGTCCGCTATGCAGCACCCGGTGATTTGGACAGGGTGCGAATCTGAGGCCAATTCAATTTTATGTTTAACTGGATGGATAGGGAGCGTGCAGCGTCTTACCGTGTCGGGGTTGACGAAACTTTCTGTGCTCCCGGAGTCCAGCAGGCATCTCGTTTTGTGTCCGTTGAGCTGGACCATTGTCGTCGCCTTGGCGAGCGTGTGTGGTCGCGACTGGTCGAGTTTGATGGAAGCAAGTCGTGGTGAGAGTTCCAGATCCTCCTCGGTGGCAGAGTAATCGCTGGCAGGGCCTTCCATGTTGGCCCAAGATGGTGGCGCCCAGGACCCTCAGGTGGATTCGGGGTCCCAGGATGGCGGCGCTCAGGACCCGCACGTGGAGCCAGGGCCCCAAGATGGCGGCGCCATGGCCCGCACATGGCGCCCTGGGCCCAAGATGGCGGCGCCCTTGGGAACCTCGTGGCGGCTGGGGGCAGTGTCAGCGGCATCTGCGGGCCGGTCAGGGCAGCCAGGAGCGAGGGTCGGGAGGCCCGTGGGGCCGGGAGGCGGGCCGGAGAGGTCGGTGCGCGGCGCTGGGCCCTAGGTGGGCCGGCGGGGGGGGTGGGGGGATCCGCGGTCACTGTGCGGAACAGCAGCGACTGACTTGGTCTGGCAGACCACCGCGTAGTGGCCCTTCTTCCCGCAGCTCTTACACAGAGCAGAGCGGGCCGGGCAGCGCGGGTGCTTGGAGAAGCCACAAAAATAGCAGCGGGGCCCCGCTAGTTTGTCAGAGTGACCCGCAGCGCAGGCTTGGGGGGGGGTCGGGGTCCGCGGAGGATGGGGGTGGCGCGTGCAATGAAGTCCAGGGGGTTGCCGCGCGGCCGGGGGCGTATGCGCGGGCGTTCAGGTCAGCAACCTCCAGGGAGGTTGCAAGAGTCCGTGCCTCAGCTGGGCTGAGGGTGTTCCTCTCCAGCAATCGTTGTTGGATAGAAGGAGACTGCATGCCAGCAACGTAAGCGTCTCTAATTAAAAGTTCCATGTGCTCAGTCGCCGAAACTTGGAGACATACGCACGTTCTCCCTAGAGCTGCGACGGCCTGGTAAAACTCGTCGAGTGACTCACCAGGGAACTGTTGACTAGTCGTCAGGAGATGCCGTGCGTATACTTCGTTGACCGGCCGGAGAAAGTGTCCTTTGAGAATCTCCATGGCCGCATCAAAGTCGCCTTCGTCCTCGATCATTGCGTAGACCGAGGTGCCCACGCATGAGTGGAGGATGTGGAGTTTCTGCTCCTTGGTGGGCTTGCCGGCTGCAGTCGTCAGGTAACTATTAAAACACGCCTGCCAGTGTTTAAAGATCACTGACGCATTTGCAGCATGCGGGCTGGTGCGGAGGCAGTCAGGCTTGATTCGTAGCTCCATTCCAAAATTCTAGCTGATTAAATTGATGTACCATCAATTTGACTCAAGACACAATTAGGATCCGAACTGTGGCTTTAATCAGCTAGTTGTTAGCCCGGTGGTCGACTACAGAGAAAGGCCGACCGCCGGGAACTCTGGGTACTTATACCCCGCCTCGGAGGCGGGGCCTACTTGCCTCTCGACCAATTGGAGAGCAGTCACATGACTAGTCCCAACCAATCGGACTAGAGGCACATGACCAGCCAGAGCCAATGGGAAGCCAGTGCTCTGCACCAATGGCAGTGCTCATATCCATACCACCACACACAGCAAACTGGAGGTAAGATGAAAATAAAGGTGTTGGCTTATTTTAACATACACACACAGGAGAGAAGTTTCACAACATCCACCACCTCTTTTACACCTCATAATAAATGATGGATAAGGAAAAAGGAAAATACTTAAGGCCAAGACCACAATAAAATACAGGTAAATCCTTTACATGTGTCCCGAGTGAAGAATGAGAAGTCAATTGATACAGAAGGTTGGCTGATTGCAGAATACTTCATCTTTTCAAAGTGATTTCCATGACAGGAGAAGGCAGGTGGAATGAGTTAGTTTGGAGGCCTGAGTTTGACGGCTCCAGTTGTTGGTAGGGTTGATTAGGGTCATTGTTCTCGCTGCCGCCGCCAGTTTGATGGTGGACAGCACAGGCTGTTACCTGGAGTTCTGTTCACATTTTACATCAAAACAGTAACTGCTGGAATTCAATTCCAACAGATGATATCACAATGCAGCTTGGGGGAGGTCATGTGACAAACCTCCTCAATGTTGGAGAGAGGATGACTGGAATCCTGAGGTTTAATTGGAATCGGGATTCCTTTTGTTTTTGGTACACTGGTGTCAGGTTAACTGCTGCTCTTTTTGTCAAAACCGTTGTGTTAGGACTGCTAAGGCTTCAGCCATGAGCACCATTATGGGAGATTAAGACCTGCAAAAGTTTTCCTTTGTTTTTGACCTAGCTGGAACAGATACACCCTCCGTGTGACCACTGTTACTTTGAAACGTGTTGGAACCTACACAAGACCTATGGGTCTGGGTCAATTAGGCTCTGCGTGAGTCTCATGGAATACGAGCATCCTGCTGAGGGGGCAGAGCCCCTTATCAGCGGGAGAGAAAACCGGAATGTAAAAATCCGGCCTGGTTGTGGGCTTGGGATCAGCGTACTGAGTCTTCATTCTTCTGTAAATAAATCTTTGTTCCTTATGCTTCCCGTGTGGTCGCCTCTGTGAATTCAACACTGGCATCGGGGATCAAGATGACACAAGATTCGCTCCATATGGAAGCCTCTCCAAAAGGCTCCGGAGGCTGTTTCATCTGGCATAACGATGCCGCAATTCAGGAAGCTGGAATCAATATGTGGAGCGGATGCAATATTTTTTTCGGGCCAACGCTATCATTGGAGATGAGTACTCACCTTTAGTGTGACAACTTAACATACCCCGCCGCACCAAATGCAAAGTTGTTCACGGACCTGGCAGCGCTTGTGGTGGATCACTTCAACCCCAAACCTTCGGTCATCATCCAACCCTACTGTTTCAATACAGCTGAGTGTACCCCTGGGGAGTCCATAATAGAATTTGTGGCACGTCTCCAGAAACTGTCATCTCCGAAATGTTGCAAGACAGGTTGGTCTGTGGCATCTATAACGCGGCAGTTGCTCGATGAAACTCAGCTGGACCTCAAGGGCCGTAGAAATTGCCCTGTCATGGGAAAGTGCAGAACAGGGTGTACAATAATTACAGGGGATGGAGGTCCTCAGCTTAGGCCAAACCCCTCCCTGGAGTATTGCACCCCTTCGACCCAGTAACCCCGGCTCTCTACCCTGAGCGACAACCCCACGGGGGTTCGGCTGGTAGCTAGGACCCCGGTGACTGGGCGGGACCCCTCCCCTGATCCAGACGCGCAAGGCCCTGGGCGTTGTGGGACATGTGGTCAGCGTGGTCGCAGGGAAGATCCGCATAAACTCTGATGTACAACCAAGATATTTTTGTGCTCACCCAGTTCCTTAAGCACTTCTTCCTAAAGTGGAAGGCTTGAGGATTATCCGTCCGGTGAAGTTTGCGGATTGGACTGCGCCGGTCATCCCCGTAATGAAACCCGATGGCACCGTCCACCTCTGAGGGGACTATAAAATGACAGTGAATGAGGCTTCCAAGTTGGGCCAGTATTTGATGCCACTGATCAAGGACCTTTATGCTACGTTTGGCGAGGGTTACTGATTCACCAAACTCGACATGAGCCTTCAGTTGGTGTTGGACCCAGGGTCGCAAAAATACATAATGGTGAACACACATCATGGTTGTATGTGTACACCAGATTGCCTTTCGATGTTTTGTCAGCCTGTACCATTTTACTAGCACCTGATAGAGAACATTTTGTGGGGTCTACCGCACGTAACAGTTATCTGGATGGCATGATAATCACGGGAATGTCTAAATAGGACTACCTACATAACCTAAATGAGGTACTCCGTCACTTCGGGGATTCATAGAATTTACAGTGCAGAAGGAGGCTATTCGGATTCTGTCGTTCACCTCCATGGAGCAAGTGAGTTTTTCCGTTCGCGAGATGACCTATCTGGGCTACCGCGTAGACGGGAGGACCTCCACCCAGTTGAAATCAAAGTGCGGGCCATCAGCAGGCCCCCGTGCTGGGAGAAGTGATGGAACTCTATTTCTTCCTGGGTTCGGAAGTAACTATGGGAAGTTCATCCTGGGTCTGCGACTATATTGGCCCCTCTGTACAGTCTCCTCAAAAAGAAACAGTAAGAAGTCTTACAACACCAGGTTAAAGTCAGGTGAAGGAGCAGTGCTCCGAAAGCTAGTGTTTGAAACAAACATGTTGGACTTTAAGCTGGTGTTGTAAGCTGGTACTGTGCTCACCCCAGTCCAACGACGGCATCTCCACAAAAAGAACCAGGTATGGGCATGGGGAAACCACTGGAAGCGATGTTCGCTGAGGTGAAAACGCAGCTTGCTGACTCACTTTGACCCTGCAAAGCCGTTTTTGGCCTCCTGCGACGCCTCGTTGTATGGTATCAGCGGTATAGTGTTGTATCCAATGAGCGATGGTAACGAAGCACCCCATCACGTTCACCTCAAAGACACTAGCTGCGGCTGAGTGCAGCGATGTCCAAATAGAGAAGGAGAGTCTGGCCGTGATCTTCACCATTAAAAAATTCCACCAATGCCTGTCCAAGGGCATTGTTTCACATTATTGAACGATCACAAGGTTTATTCAAGGAGGACAGGGCCATTCAAGCCAGATTTCAAAGATGGCATATGAATACGCCCTGGAACATGACCCATGGACGTATATTTTGCTTGCGCACACTTTGATTAATCTCCCACTTCTGACGAGGCCGCTTACACTCCCCAGGGCCGACACGGTTGTTGTTGCGATGAATTTTATGGATACATTGCCGGTCACAGCAGCCTGGATACGTGAAAGGACTCAGACCGACCCCGTGTTATCAAAGGTTCGTCATATAATCTTGTATGGGACCCTGCATCACACCCTCCCCAGTTAACTGAAGGCTTTTATCACAAAGATCACTGAATTCAGCATGGAGGATGGTATACTTCTGTGGGGGATGCGCATGGTGGTTCCACAAAAGGGGCAAAGTCCCATTTGGCAGGCCTCCATAATGGGCACACCGGCATGTCAAAAATAAAGATGCTTGTCCATAGTTACATGTGGTTGCCAACAGTTTGGACGAGTGGGTGGTCCAGACATTCAAGCGTGGAATGATTACGCAGCCCACCGGTCACTTGACAGGTGTTTGGCCCACTTGCTTTTTCACAACCACACCACACTGCACACCGCCACTGGTGTGGCATCGGCGGAACCTCTTATGGAACTTCAGCTTTGCAGTTGCCTCACCCTGGTGTTACCCGATATTGTCTGGAAATTATGACATGGACAGGAGCTGCTGGGGCATTGCCCTGTCAGGCATGCCCCACATATACGGTTACACCAGGCAACACGGTCCATGTGAGCAATTTTGGAGACAGTACCAAGTGGGCTCTGGGCAATGTCATTCGGCAGACCAGGCCAGTGTCATAACTGGTTCATATGCGGGACCAAGAATCAAATACGCACCTTGGTCACCTGCGTAGTAGAAACTCCGGATTGTGCGATAGTCTTTCTGAGGGCGCAGCACAGCCCTTGGACACCCAAACCCATTGTCGCTGCATGAACCAGCACAGCCCATGGAGGTTTTGATGTTGGATGCCAAGGATTGGGGGGGGGGGAGTCTCTTCACGACCAGCCACCGATGCTGGTACCGCCGCGACGATCAACGAGAAAACGGGGGGTGGGATGGGGTTTGAAAGACGGAACAACCCATGGGGCCAGGCCAACACCCACCCCCCCCCCCCCCCCACAGGACTGGAGCGGTATCCAGGCACAGACCGCCATTGCCGCAGCCTGCATGGCAGCCATCCTGTTGCACACCCCACTGACTACCCTCCGTGGCCCCTGGTTCTGCTCAATGCTACCGGGGGTGTATAGGTGCCCTCACCCCACCACCCCCACACCCCAGCCCCCAATCTCCACCCCACCACGTCCCACCTCCACCTACTACCCCTGATCCCAGCCTACACGCCTGCACCCTAGCTCCACCAGACCACCTCCCCACCAATCAGCTGCCACCCGCTAGTAGGGCATCACGCAGGCTACCCAAGGGCAATGCCCACAGTAGCCTCGACAGGAGAGTGAAGGATGGGGCCGCAGAGCGTACTCCTGGCAAGGGGAGCCAGGGCCAGAGGCCCCCATAGCGCGGGCACCGACAGTGCCAGGGGTGCATGGATGGGGAGGGGACATGCAGAAGCAGGGTGCGCAGTGCCAACCAGGGCCATCATGTAGCCCTTTTGACCTGGTTGTGCACAGGGCTACACACTATGCTAACATGTCAGCCTTGAACCCCCTTAAGACAATGGACATCGGAATACAACCCGCAATAGTGGCTTTCCTGAGTCATTGCAGCCCTGGGGGATGCCCTGCGGCTGTCTAAGCTGGAACTGCTTGAAGTGGAGAACAGTCCAGCAGCAGATCCTGCTCCCAGAGGAACAGGAGGGATCAACTGAGGATGGAGAGCTGACCGCCTAACAGAGTGAGAAGGAGAAGGTTCACAGAAGACGCCACATGTGGTCCCATGTACCAAGAGCACCCGTGATTCGCAGATCTGCCGGATCGGGCGTGTAGTCGAAGACTCCGGTAGAGCACGCAGACAGTGTGACATATCTTCTGGATCTTGGCGCATTTGGCATGATGGAGGAATGGGGAAGTATCCCCGCTTATAAAGGTGACAGTCGCACTGAGCAATTACGCTACGGGGTCCTTCCAGAGTGGGGACCTGTCTGGGATCTCACAGAGTTGGGGGCACAGGTGCATCTGCATTGTCATGGAGGCCCTATATGTCTGGTCGGCAAAATACCTCATTTTCAATGTGGAGCGAGCACACCAGAATATCCGGGTAGCGGGGTACATCACTAGCGCCGAGATGCCCTGGGTCCAGCGGGTGATCGACAGGATGCATGTCGCACTACGAGCACCTGAAGATGACAGGCCGTTCTTCAGAAACTGAAGGGGGTTCCACTCGATGAACGTGCAGCTGCTGTGTGACCATGAGCTATGCATTATGCATGTCTGCCCCAGATACCCGGGCAGTGTGCACAACACCTTCATTCTGACACACTCAATGGTTCCTGGCTCTTCGGGGTGCACCCCTGGCTGGGTGGTTGGTGACAGAGGCTATCCACTGCAGTTATGGCTGATGACGCCGATCCAAAGGCCACAGACTGACAACAACACCCATGCAGCAACCAGAAGCATGATTGAGTGGTGCTTTGACCTCCTGAAGATGTGGTTCAGGTGCCTGGACTGCTCTGGTTGGGCTATCCAGTACACTCTGCTGCATCCTCCTCAACATCCTGCAGTAGAGGGACGACCTGCTGGAGGAGGAGGATGAACGGCAGTCCTTCTTCAATGAGAGGGATGCAGGGGAAGGTAAGGATGGGCAGGACATGGGGGCCAGGCAGGCATGGGGACCGCACAACGTGTGCACCAAGGCCAACTAGCATAGGACGCTCCGATCGCCTCCAGGTTCACAAACTGGGCGGGGGTACTGGCCAGGGGCACGGGCATCACATCCCCCCTCTCCCCCCACCCCGGGCCACCCATCCCCCACCCGCCTGTAACTTCCTCCGTGATACATACCTGCCTCACTACGGGGTTGGCAGTGACAGCGGGTCTGACCCATGGGATGGAGGATGATGACAATCCACTTTGGGATGAGCTCTGGTGCTCCCAATCGTCCGACAACATCAGATTCCTGCCCACGGTCGCACTTTCCACCATCCACCTGTGTAATCACTGCATGCGAGCTGGCCATTCCATCACATGGCCCCATTGGACCCCTAGGGTGTCAGTGGTGGGAAGTGGCTGAGGTGGGACATCGGAGAGGTTAGCGCTAGCTGAACCGCAGTCCCTGGGCCAAGCCCTCTCCCAACATCCACCCATTCCCGTCCTCCGTGTCTCCTCCACGGCCAGCCCACCGCTCACACCCCTCCGAAAGAGCACCGAGGCAGGTTGTAACATTGTGCACAGGTGTTTAATGTGAACAAATATATACAGGTTTGTGCCCTAGCTACTATCATTATACTATTGCCTGCATCAGTACCAACCTAACTGGTGTCTACTTTACTGGCTTCACGGTTCTAACGCTATGCCTAGGTGGATCCCCAGATGGTACACCAGCAGTGGAGGTGGCCTGCTGCGATTCCCGCCCTGTGATCTGAGTCCCATGTGATGAATCCGGGAGATTAGGAGGGGAGTCCATACTCCCCTCTTACTCTCCCTGGTGTTGCAGTATAACGGCACAGGGCCCATCACCTCCTCCTCCCTCGGGGTGCCTAGTGGCCTCCGAGCTACTTCATGGGATGGAGGTGCGAGAGAAGCTAACTCCTGAGGCTCCCCTACCATCTGCCGCTCCCAGTCATGGAGGCCGGCTGCCATCTTGACCAGGGGTCTAAATGCTCGCGGCTATGGAGCACAGGGAGTGGACCACCTCCATTTGGAACTGCGCCACCTCATGCAGGAACTGTGCCATCACCTTCTGGGTCTGTGCCACATCAGCCAGTGACTGCGCCACCCCCCTCTGGGGCTGGGCCACCTCTCTCTGTGTCTGTTCCATGTCGGCCAAGGCCTAGGCAATGCTGCTGATGCTTTCAGCCATGGCCCGGGCCAAGCTCTGGAGCACCACTGCAATGTCCAGGTAGCTTTGGCACATGGCTGCCTGTGATGGGTAGCCTTGTCCTGGGCCTCGCCAACCGCTTGCACAGATTGCCCTAGACCCTGGACATGTTGACCCAGGACAGAAACTGTCGCCCCATCGCCTACACCAGGCATGCCACCCATGTGGTTTTGGCCTGGGTAGCATGCATGCTTCGCACCACCACATACTCCTTCACATGGTTGGACTCCTTCTACTGCACCTGCAGGTGCTGGATGCTCACCGACAACCCTCATGCAGTTCCTGGCTCTCCAACTGCATCTCCACAACCGATGGGACTGTTTGTTCTCGAAGCCCGCATCCTGTCTGGATGGCAGATAGTCCCTAGGGTGGGAGTTCCCACCTCCAGCTGCTGTACCGGAGCACATGTGTGGTGCACACCAGATAGGAGCCTCTTCGGTGCCAGCCGAGGTGGGTGTCTCTAGGGTGATGGAGCATGTTGGAGATAGAAAGTCAGTGTCATCCCAGACTCGAGCTCAGGGGTGTCCCGGGATGCGGGTAAGGGCTCTCGTCCATGTCGGTGTCATCCTTGCCACTGGCCGACACAAAGATTCTGGCTGTGGCTGGGTTCAGGGGTGGGGGACACCAGAACAAAGAACAAAGAAAGAACAAAGAAAATTACAGCACAGGAACAGGCCCTTTGGCCCTCCCAGCCTGCGCCGATCCAGATCCTTTATCTAAACCTGTCTCCTATTTTCCAAGGTCTACTTCCCTCTGTTCCCGCCCATTCATATGGCTGTCTAGATGCTTCTTAAATGATGCTATCGTGCCCGCCTCTACCACCTCCGCTGGGAAAGCGTTCCAGGCACCCACCAACCTCTGCGTAAAAAACTTTCCACGCACATCTCCCTTAAACTTTCCCCCTCTCACCTTGAAATCATGACCCCTTGTAACTGACACCCCCACTCTTGGGAAAAGCTTGTTGCTATCCACCCTGTCCATACCTTCATAATTTTGTAGACCTCAATCAGGTCCCCCCTCAACCTCCGTCTTTCCAACGAAAACAATCCTAATCTACTCAACCTTTCTTCATAGCTAGCACCCTCCATACCAGGCAGCATCCTGGTGAACCTCCTCTGCACCCTCTCCAAGGCATCCACATCCTTCTGGTAATGTGGCGACCAGAACTGCACGCAGTATTCCAAATGTGGCCGAACCAAAGTCCTATACAACTGTAACATGACCTGCCAACTCTTGTACTCAATACCCTGTCCGATGAAGGCAAGCATGCTGTATGAAAATGAAATTAAATGAAAATCGCTTATTGTCACGAGTAGGTTTCAATGAAGTTACTGTGAAAAGCCCCTAGTCGCCACATTCCGGCGCCTGTCCGGGGAGGCTGATACGGGAATCGAACCGTGCTGCTGGCCTGCTTGGTCTGCTTTAAAAGCCAGTGATTTAACCCAATGAGCTAAATCAGCCTAAACCAGCCATCATGCCTTCTTGACCACTCTATCAACCTGCGTTGCCACCTTCAGGGTACAATGGACCTGAACTCCCAGATCTCTCTGCACATCAATTTTCCCCAAGACCCTTCCAGTGACCATATGGTCCGCTTTGAATTTGATCTTCCAAATGCATCACCTCGCATTTGCCTAGATTGAACTCCATCTGCCATTTCTCTGCCCAACTCTCCAATCTATCTATATTTTGTTGTATTCCCTGACAGTCCTCCTCGCTATCTGCAACTCCACCAATCTTAGTATCATCTGAAAACTTGCTAATCAGACCACCTATACCTTGCTCCAGGTCATTTATGTAGATCACAAACATCAGTGGTCCGAGCACGGATTCCTGTGGAACACCACTAGTCACCCTTCTCCATTTTGAGACACTCCCTTCCACCACTACTCTCTGTCTCCTGTTGCCCAGCCAGTTCTTTATCCATCTAGCTAGTACACCCTGAACCCCATATGACTTCACTTTTTCCATCAACCTGCAATGGGAAACCTTCATAAGGTTTTACGCCTTACTAAAGTCCATGTATATGACATCTACAGCCCTTCCCTCATCAATTAACTTTGTCACTTCCTCAAAGAATTCTATTAGGTTTGTAAGACATGACCTTCCCTGCACAAAACCATGCTGCCTATCACTGAAAAGTCTATTTTCTTCCAGATGTGAATAGATCCTATCCCTCAGTATCTTCTCCAACAGTTTGCCTACCACTGACGTCAAGCTCACAGGTCTATAATTCCCTGAATTATCCCTGCTACCCTTCTTAAACAAAGGGACAACATTAGCAATTCTCCAGTCCTCCGGGACTCACCCGTGCTCAAGGATGATGCAAAGATATCTGTTAAGGCCCCAGCTATTTCGACCCCTCACTTCCCTCAGTAACCTGGGATAGATCCCATCCGGTCCTGGGACTTGTCCACCTTAATGTCTTTCAGATACCCAAAACTTCCCCTTCGTATGACAACTTGACCGAGAGTATTTAAACAGCCATCCCTAGCCTCAACATCCATCTTGTCCCTCTCCTTTGTGAATACCGAGCAAAGTACTCATTAAGAATCTCACCCATTTCCTTTGAGTCCACGCATTAAATCCCTCTTTTGTCTTTAAGTGGGCCAATCCTTCTCTAGTTACCCTCTTGCTCCTTACATACGAATAAAATGCTTGGATTTTCCTAACCCTGTTAGCCAAAGATATTTCATGACCCCTTTTAGCCCTCTTTATTGCGCGTTGAGATTCGTCCTACTTTCCCGATATTCCTCCAAAGCTTCATCAGTTTTGAGTTGCCTCGATCTATGTATGCTTCCTTTTTCATCTTAGCTAGTCTCACAATTTCACCCGTCATCCATGGTTCCCTATCTTGCATTTCTATCTTCATTTTCACAGGAACATGTCGTCCGCACTCTAATCAACCTTTCCTTAAAAGACTTCCACATTTCAAATGTGGAGTTACCCTTAAACAGCTGCTTCCAATCCACATTCACTAGCTCCTGCCGAATTTTGTTATAATCTGCCTTTCCCCAATTTAGTACTCTTCCTTTCGGACCCCTCTTGTCCTTGTCCATGAGTATTCTTAAACTTACGGAATTGTGATCGCCATTCCCAAAGGAATCACCGACTGAAACATCAACCACCTGGCCGGGATCATTCCCCAATACCAGGTCCAGTATGGCCCCTTCCCGAGTTGGACTATTTACATACTGCTCTAAAAACTCTCCTGGATGTCTCCTTACAAAACTCTGCTCCATCTACGCCTCCAACACTCACGAATCCATTCAATGTTGGGGAAGTTAAAATCTCCCATCACAACCACCCTATTGCTCCTACATTTGTCTATAATCTGTCTGCATATTTGTACCGCTACTTCATGCTCGCTTTTGGGAGGCCTGTAGTAAAGTCCCAACAATGTTACTGCACCCTTCCTATTTCTCAGCTCCACCCATATTGCCTTAGTGCTCGAATCCTCCATCGTGCCCTCCTTAATCACAGCTGTGATATTGTCTCTGACGAGTAATGCAACTCCTCCACCACTTCTACCTCCCTCTATATCCCTCCTGAAGCATCTATACCCGGGGATATCCAGTTGCCAGTCCTGCCCTTCCCTCAACCAAGTCTCAACCAAGTCTCAGTAATACCAATAACACCATATTCCCAGGTACTGATCCAAGCCCTAAGTTCATCTGCCTTACCTGCTACACTTCAGACCACCTTTGCGTTCATCATCTCTTCCCTGTCTACTCTTCCCCTTAGTCACATTGAGTTTATTGTCTCGTACCTTACTGACTTTAGTTGCTGCTTCTTTACTAACCTCTAACTTCCTAATCTGGTTCCCACCCCCCTGCCACATTAGTTTAAAACCTCCCCAACAGTGTTAGCAAAAGCACCCCCAAGGACATTGGTTCCAGTCCTGCCCAGGTGTAGACCATCCGGTTTGTAATGGTCCCACCGCCCCCAGAACCGGTTCCAATGTCCCAAAAATCTGAACCCCTCCCTCCTGCACCATCTCTCAAGCCACAAATTCATTCTGACTATTCTTGAATTTCTACTCTGACTGTCCCATGGCACTGGTAGCAATCCTGAGATTACTACCTTTGAGGTCCTACTTTTTAACTTATCTCCTAACTCCCTAAATTCTGATTGTAGGACCTCATCCCTTTTTTTACCTATATCGTTGGTGCCTATATGCACCACGACAACTGGCTGTTCACCCTCCCCCTTCAGTATGTCCTGCAGCCGATCGGAGACATCCCTGACCCGAGCACCCGGGAGGCAACATACCATTCGGGAGTCTCGTTTTCGACCACAGAAACGCCTGTCTACTCCCCTTACAATTGAATCCCCTATGACTATAGCCCTGCCAGTCTTTTTCCCGCCCTTCTGTGCAGCAGAGCTAGCCATGGTGCCATGAGCCTGGCTATTACTGGCTACTAATGACCAACAGCTCCTGCAAGACACAAGACAAGACACATAACCTCATCGCAGGCCGGGGTAGGTGTGGGGGTGCGTGGGGGGAGGAGGGTGTGTTGTGGAGGGGTGTAGGGGTGGTGGTGGTGGTGGTAGTGGAGCGGGAGTGGTGTGCATGTGGGGATTGTGTGGGCATATGGTGGGTGTGGTGGTGGTGGTGGGGGGGTGACACTCGTGCCATGGGGAATAGCAACTTAGCAGGATCACACTTCCTCCCCCTATGCCGACGTCAGCCCTGGCGATTGCCCTTTCTTTGATGTCAGGACATAGGGTGGATTCTCTGATTTGGAGACTATGTCCTGACACCGGCGTGGGAACGGTGACATTTTCCGTCCGAAAATTCGGCACAAAACGTCCACCGATCCCCCGTCTGGTGGTGGGGAGGGGCTAGCAGGCACGCAGCGTAGAGCACGTGGGAACGTGGCCCATTGGGGGCGGAGCATCAGGGGAAGAGACTCAGGTAATGTCCTGAGGCCGTCCTTACGGCATGCGCCGTTTTAGAGGGAGCAGAGCATCGCAAAAGCGGCGTCGCCCACAATTACGGCACCAACGTGGATTCTCCAGCCGAACACCAAACCCGATTTCAGCGTTGGAGACTGGAAAATCCCGCCCATAGTCTCCAAATTGGAGGATCCAGCCCTTTGTCTCAGGAATGGAGAATCTGGCAGTATAGCTCTGTCCTCGGTCTGAAGGACTTTCCCAGTATATTGGTTCTATACTGCTTTCCAGCTCTTTATTTAAGCACTACCTCAGCTTTGGTGCTTTTACATCCTTACTGAAAACACGACCAGGGGAATGGGCAGCTGGTAAGGAGATTCTCTTGGCATCGTACAGGTGGCAGAGGGACTAGGAGTCTAATACCCAGCCCTTGAACAAGATGGGGCTGCCAAGGACAATTGGGTTGACACCTGCCCAGAAGGAAGGCTCCAGCTGCCAGTGCGACTCTCACTCATATTTTGGGCCTCCTCAGCAGGAAGGGCAGGTCCAGGCATCAGGAGGGCATGGGAGAGGGAAGAAGGGCAGGAAGGCACTGGAAGTCAATGTTTCAACACAACCGGGCAGCACGGTAGCATTGGTGGTTAGCATTGCTGCCTCACGGCGCTGAGGTCCCAGGTTCGATCCCGGCTCTGGGTCACTGTCCATGTGGAGTTTGCGCATTCTCCCCGTGTTTGCTTGGGTTTCGCCCCCACAGCCCAAAAGATGTGCAGGTTAGGTGGTGTTGCTCGTTCTGGGTGAGTGTTCTTAACACTCAATTTGGCTCTGTTTCTTTACTTAGCTCTGGAGTCGCCAGGTATCGTTAAGATACCGCCACAAGTTTCAAGGTGAAGTTCAAAGCAATAAAACCATACACCAATTAGTAAGTTCAAACAACTGAGTTTATTATAATACAATTATAAAACTACCCATGCACACGCTAAGATGATTAAACTATTCCTACTACTAAATAAACTAATACTTATCTCGAAGGAACTGCCGGGTCAGGGAACAAGTCCTCTTGCTCTGCTCTGGTCTGCAGACTTCAGGTTGGTATAAGTTAAAAGGGGTCAGGAGTGTCTATCTCTGGTAGCGAACATTGTGAGACACTTACTTGCTGGCAGCTACTGTCCCAAAACCTCTCTCTCTCTCCTTCAGGGTCTTCTTGGCAAAAGCTAGTCGAGGTGCTGGTCCACGGAGGAGTGCTGGTCAAGGAGAGAGGAGGGCTGGACAAGAAGAATGTACCATGTGTGGGACCTGTCTTTTATAGGTCCAGGGATCCACGCCCCCTTTGGGCGGACTCCCTTACCTGCTCGGAATCGATTGGGTCTCTTCCCAATCGATATGTTTGAATCCCCCCAATACTGAGGCTGTTCCTTAGCTACTGGGCGGGATTTCAGGCTCTTTGTTTTCGAACCCTGCTGGTGCCTGGGTGTCTGGTATCCTTTACAATGTTGCAGTTACTTCCCCATTTGTGTCCATTGTCTCTGGAATCGCTCCATTAACATGCTAACTATCTCGGAGATTGCCTCATTAGTATGCGGAATGTTCGTTTCGGTGCTGTCTGCTTTCTTAGCAGACAGAATCCACACCTGCTAGGTGCAGCCTGCTGGTGCTGCAAACATTGTCCATTTTATCCTGTATGCTTTGCGTTCCTCCATTTTGTATTTAGGGAATGGCCAACTTCGGTGGCTACAGTGGATTGGCCACACTAATTTGCCTCTTAATTGGAAAAAATGAATTGGGTACACTAAATATATATTTTTAAAAATGTTTCAACACAGGATCTGCCACCCAATATACAGAGATGACTAAGACCCAGTGCTTCAGAAGACTGCGACCCTCCAGACAGATGGTCACAGACATTTGAGCCCTTATCATTAAAGACTAACCTCACAGCACTGGTTACCGTACCCTGCCAGTGACAAATTCATTGTGACTATAAACTCCCCTTTTACCTTCATTCAAGGATTAGCTGAAGATACTGGTGGCATCTCACAAATGGCTACACATCACTGCACCTCAAGGGTAACTGATATCCACTTTGTCAGAGCTGGACAGCACATTCATTTAACAACAGAGGCACCCTCACAAGGAGAGTGGGCATTGGGTTTTGCCTCCATTGTTGGATTCCCAGATCCTGAGCATCATTGATTGTACCCTCTGGTCATCAGGGCACCCAGTGACCAGTCACTGAGATCCATCAACATGAAGGGCTTCCACTCCCTCAATTTCTAACAGGTCCATGACCACAATAGGAGATTCCGCTATGTGTGCATTTGCTTTCCTCATAGCTGGCATGATTTCTGCCTCAGATCTTCACTCCAAACCGTTGTCTGTGGATCGATCTTAGGGGACAAGGGAATCCCTTGAAGTGATGGCTACTGACCCTTCTATAGGACTCTCAGACAAAGACTCTCATACAGCCAATGCCACTTGGTTAGCAGAGCAGAGTAACCATTAAGCAGATCATCAGGTTTCTGAAAATATGATTCCATTCCCTGGATAGGTAGGGTGGTACCTTTCAATACACTCCTGCAAGGGTCTTGGCCACTGTAGTGATCTGCTGCGTTCTCCAAAACATGGTCCTCCAAAGAGGTATGGACTGTGAGGAGGGTGAGTCCCTGGAAGGCGAAATTACATCTGGGAAGCAGCAGGTAAGGGGGAAGAATTGGAGATGGAATGAGACAACGCTGAATAGGGAGGTGCATCTGCAGCACAACAAGATGGTCTTCTCCTGCTAACCTCCAGGAAGAGGATCTTTCTCCTCTCCATTAGCACTAGGTCCAGGTCAGCATCGATGAAGCAATGATCTCCCCTGCTCTGTGCCTAGCCTTTGGTTTCTCTGTACCATCTTCACATCTCTTTGGTCCAGTGGAAGGCTTTGGCACAAACCACAAATCTTTCCCTCAGGCTAACTCTCAGCTTCAGTAATGGCTGTCATGGGGTGTCTAATGAGACTCCCACTTCATCTGACCTGACTCCGTTCCAATCATTTATTGCTCTAAGTGGGTAGTGTCTAATTATGCTCTTGACTTAGCATAAGCTGCTTCCTTGATGTGCACTCTGACAAAGGAAGGTTCAGACATGGAGATAGCTTCAACATGTTTATTGAACTATTAACAATTCTCCTACTTGGATTCGACTCGACTGTTAATCCTTCTATAACTACTCAGACTGACGAACCAGCCTGCTACAATCCACGTGCGATGTTCAATCAAACCTGTGTCTATACTCATTGAGTGTCTCCACTGGAAAGAGGAAGATCATGTGTGCTGTGTCCTTTTTATATGGGTTGGTGTAATGCCCCCCTGTGGTAGTGTCACCTCTGTGTGTATCGTGAATGCCCATTGGCCATGTCCTATCTTACTCACCGATTGGTTGAATGTCTGTGTGTCATGTCTCTGGTTCTCCCTCTAGTGTCTAGCTACTCTACGTGTACTTACATTTATCCCTTGTGTATTACAGAGATGCATATCACCACATCCCCCTTTTTTTCGTGTTACAGGTTTTCTGTACAGTATTAAGAAAATTGAACAAAAATAGGTAGATAAGTGATGCTATATACAAATCATGATAACAGAGATAACTAAACAATAAGTCCAAATCAGATGTATGAGTCCAAAACTCATCAATTATCATTGTCGAATGTCTTTCTTGTTGAGTTTGTGAGGTGGTGATGTTGATGGTGGCATTTCATTGTAAACACCGTCCTTGTCCCTATACGTGAGGAACCAAGAAGTGGTCAAATCACTTTGTTGTCTGATTTGGAGTCTTTTTTTCTTCCGATGCTTGTGGTAGCGACGTTTAATGGCATCTGTCCTGAAAGCTAGGTTGCCTGTTGGTAGTGCAGCAAACGTGAAGTGGAAAGATGATTCGTCCTGCCATGGTATGTCATTGTACTGAGCTGAGCAGTAAGTGTCCCTCCTGGGCAGAGTTGTGCCATGTCGTACCAGTCGTAGTTCCATTGGTGTAGTCTTTGTCATGCTTGCTGTCGACAATGTTGCCTTTGGTACGCGTCGTGTCATTGTCTTTGATATGGTTTTCATAGGTTGTGATGTCGTGTTGAATGATTCTGTTGTTGTGTTCGCTGCGCTCAAGGACCACACTCTGTGGATAATATGAGTCCTTCACACAGTTACTCGTGTCAGCGTGCTTTGTGGCATCTTCTGTTTCCTTGAGCATGCCGTCACTGAGTTGGCGGCGCTCCCCGTCTGGAGTCAAGTCCGGCTTACATGAATCAGCTTTGGCTTGTGGATGCTCCCCATCTGGAGTCTGGTCTGTTTCACCTGAGTCAGTTTTGGTTTGTCGATGCTCCCTGTCTGGAGTCATTGCAGGTTCACTGGAGTCAGCTGAGATTTCTTGATGCTCCACGTCAGGAGTCAAAACATTCAGGAATGCATTTGCTTGTGGAGAGGCTCGAGCGAATGAGGTTTGAAGTAACGTGGTATCACCGGAGTCACCAGTAGTCTCACTGTGATCGTCGAATGTCTCTGTACATACTAGCTGAGGTCTGTCACATTGCACATCTGGTATGGGAAGTGGGATGCCGTCGTCACTTGTCTCTCATACAGTGGGTAGAGCCTCAGTAGCGTCTTGTTGTTCACTTGAGCTGGGTAGACTGTCAGAGTCTCCTTCTTGTGTCTCAAACAATCTGGATGGACTGTCATAGTCGCTTTGTTGTTCACTGGAGCGTGGCAGACTGTCATAGTCTTCTTGCTGTGCACTTGAGCATGGCAGACTGTCATAGTCCTTCTGTTGTTCACTTGAGCATGGCAGACTTGCATCATCTGCTGCTGGTTGCTCAGAGGAGGTTGCTAGACCCTCATGGTCTTGTTCATTCAAGGACTGCACTTTGGAGTCTTGCGTTGCTTCTATCGTGGAGGCTGTCCATGAGCTCGCTGTGGAGGCTTGTGTCACACGAGTCACTTCTTGTTCATGCAAGGACTGCGGTGTGGAGATGTGCAGTTGTCTCGCTGTGGAGTCTTTAATCACTTTCTGTGTGGAGGCTGGGACCCTTCGTGGTGCGTGGACCACTCTCTGTGTGGAGTCGGGAACACTTTGCGGTGCGTGGACCACTCTCTATGTGGCAGCAGGCCGCTCTCTGTGGGCTTGTACCGCTTTCTGTCTCTTGGTGTCAGACCGCAGCACAATCCTGCACTCACGAGTCGAGATGTCATATATGCTGGGCTGAATATCCTCAAATCCGCGTCTGTGTCGGATTCTTCACTGTAGAACACATCTCGTTGCAGTTCGGATTTGGTACTGGGGTCGCCATCTGCAATAATGAAACCTTCATCTGAGTCGTAGTCTTCTAGGACCATATAATCACTTTTTGTGTCGGAGCTGGCATTGGGCTCGTGATGTCCAAAGAAGAAATCAAGGTGGAGTCGTAGTCTTCAAGGACTGCATCATCTCTTTGGGTGGTGCTAACTGCTTGTTGCAGGGTTCTGCGGAGGTTACTTTCAGCTACTGGTTGAATTTCAGTCATTGTGCTGTCGTTCCAGGTGAAACAATCAGGTTTTACGGCTTGAAATTTTTCTTTTCGTGTTTTGGGACATTTCCCTTTAAGTGGGCGTGGCCTGGGGCCTCTGACATCATGATGCGTGTGACGTAGATCATAGGAAGCGATTGGGCAGGCTCAGATCGCTGTTCCTTTACTTGGGGCCTTTTCTCAACTGCACATGTGCATCACCTTACCAAGATGGCCGCCGATCAAAATTGTTGTTCTTTACTCCGGGACCTCTGCCTCCTGGTGAGTATTGGCGCCTCTCTTACCGTTTTCTACTGGTTTGTTTGTGTTTTCCTCGCAGTATTGTTCGAATTTGTCCAGGACTGCCTCGAAGTCACTCCTGTTTTGCCCTTTGGAGAACTTGAATGTTTTGAAGATTTCTTCTGCTCTGGCACCACCGATGGTGAGCAGAAGCTCTGTCTTTTCAGCATCGGCCACGTCTTGTAGGTCGGCTGCTACCAGGAAGATCTCAAACCTTTTCCTGAATGCACGCCAGTTTTCACTGAGATTGCCGCAACACCTGAGCCGTTGTGGAACCGGATTCTCGATCATCTTGCCTGGGTGTTGTTGCTGGTTGTCACTGTTCGCTGAGTTGTAACGATATGGATTGAAACAGTCACTCACTGGTACCATGTCTTGTAGTGCCCTTGACTTAGCATAAGCTGCTTCCTTGATGTGCACTCTGACAAAGGAAGGTCCAGACATGGAGATAGCTTCAATGCCCATTGGTCGTGTCCTATCTTACTGCCCTATTGGTTGAATGTCTGTGTGTCATGTCTCTGGTGCTCCCTCTAGTGTCTAGCTCGTCTACGTGTACTTACATTAACCCCTTCTGTATTTACAGTGATGCATATCACCACAGGTAGGAGACACATCTCCATATGAATTAAAGGCCCACCCCTGTGAAAAGCTGAATTTTAATCAGTTTCCCACCAAAGGTGAGTTTCTGACCCAAAAACAGATCTCGTTTTTTTTTCTTCCTCAATGGCAAAAATTCTGCCTCAAATATTGTTGCATATTCCTTAATACCTCTGGATAACAAAAATCTATCAGTCTCAGATTTAAGATTTCCAATTAATCAGTTGCCCTTTGCGAAAGAAAGTTCCAAACTTCCATCACCCTTTATATGTAGGTGTTTCAAAATTTCACTCCTGAATACAGAAGTAGGAAGGGATCAATCCATGTAAGGCAATAGTTATGCTGTAGTGTGGTGCACAGTTTTAGCACTCCATCTACAAATGGATATTCTAATTTTGGAAAAGGTGCCAGATAGATTCCCTAGAATTTAGTCAAGAATGCACCCCCCCCCCCCCCCCCCCCCCCCCCCCCCCCCCATAACCGTTGATTCCTTTGCTGATCAAACATCCAACTCAGCCTTAAACATATTCAATAACTTGTCCTCTGGGAAGAGAATTCAAATGACTAACGACCCTCTGAAAGAAAAGAAAATCTCTTTATCTCAGTCTGAAATGAGAGACCCCCAATTTTTAAACTATGTCCCCCATTGTAGACTCACCAACAAGGAGAAACATGCTGTCAGTATTGACCCTGTCAAGTCTGAAGTGTTGGCTAGTGTAGACTTGAGAGATGAACAGACACTTCTAACACTGATGAAGGTTCAACTCAATTTTATTAACTACTTCTAACTAACTAACACACGATGACTGTGGGTCTAAATGATGCTAACTTAAACTAGAGACCTAAGCCTTGTTCCGAACCAGTTGATTCTCTCAGCACGTGTTGTAAGTCTGTGCTGGGCTGGATGAGGTCTTGTTACACTCAGAGGCAGCACCCAGAATGAGCGGAAACCATGGTGCCCTCTGCCTTTATAGTGTGTGTATTCTAACTGGTGGTTGGCTGCGGTGTTTGTACATGTTGATTGTCCCTGTGTGTGTCCATCAGTGTGTGTCTGCACCATGATATACTGGTGTATATTATGACAAAGTCCCTTCAGAATTTTACATGTTTCAATAAATCACCTCTAATTCTTCTAAACTCCAATGGGTAGAGGCTCAATCTGGTCAAACATTCCAGATAATTTAACTCCTTCATCCCGGGAATCAGTTGAATGAATCTTCTCTGAACTCTTTCTAGTGCAATTATGTCCTTTTTTAAGGAAGGAGAGCAAACTGCACACAATACTCCAGATGTGAATGCCTGTACAACTGCAGCATAACTTCCCTACTTTTATACTTGATTTCCCTTGCATTAAAAACCAACATTCCTTTTGCCTTCCTATAACTTGCTGCACCTGCATTCCAAGTTTTAGTGAGTCATGTACCAAGACACTCAGATCCATCTGTACCATAGAGTTCTTTCCAATCTTCTTGTCAAAGTGAACAAGTTCATATTTCCCACATTATGCCCCATCTGCCGGATCCCACAATATAATTACTTACCAGTACATGTGTATATTATCCTCCAAATAAGGATATCATGGTTAATATTATGAGTTGACATTACTGATGCAGAGCCTTACGTGCCAGGAGAATATATTGGGTATTCAAGCATTACCTTTGCTATAATTTTATGCCTGTTAAAATAGTTCATAGTTATCCCTTGGATGCCTAGTTTGATTTGATTTGATTTATTTAATTTGACTTGATTTGATTTATTGTCACATGTACTGAAGTACAGTGAAAAGTATTTTTCTGCGGCCGAGGGAACGTGCACAGTACGTACATAGTAGTCAAAAGAATAATCAACAGAGAACATTGACAAATGGTACATCGACAAACAATGATTGGCTGCAGTGTGGAACAAGGGGCCAAAAAAAAGCAAATACATGAGCAAGAGCAGCATAGGGCATCATGAGTAGTGTTCTTACAGGGTGTCAGTACAGGAAGGCCCAAATCAAAAATTTTAAAGGAACAACATTAGAATAGATTTATATTGGAATGCAAATCTCAAAGATATTGCTTTTTATTCACAGAACATTACAAACGCTATGAAGTATGCCTTTGAAATTTTAAGCACGAGTGAAGATGGCGGTCGAATTCCTTACACTACATTTAGATTCCTCTACAGTTACCTTGCCATGGTAGATGGTGAAATCCATAGATCACAGATTGAGAAAATGCTGAACAACATTGAGCGGCAAGTGTAAGTACATTATGCTATGAATGATATAAATATATATTGAGTGAGATATGTGGCATACTAAGAAATGTTGCCTTTGTTCTTTAAACTTCTATGTTTCCTTGAATCACTGGCGATAAATTCAGTTATCAGGTGAGTTGCAAAAAGCAAAAACAGGAATGACAAAACTTTAAAAAACATCACACTTTGAACTCTTCATTTTCAGCACATTATACAGTTTATCTAGTTTCTCTACTCCTTTTTAAAATGAGAGACAAATGGTAAGAACATATGGGGCTGGATTCTCCGCACCCAACACCGAAATCGCGGCCGGCGCCGGTGCGGAGAAGTCATTTCCCTGCACGGAATCTGGACTGGCGCTAGTTCCCCGATTCTGAGGGCCCTGAAAAGCAGTACGCCGCGCCATGTATGCCCTACCTGCAGCCATTGCTGTAGGCCCACTCCGCCATTCTCCGCCCCCGACCGGCCAAAGTCCCGACGGTATGGACCACCCATGGTCCTGCCAGTCGGGAAACTAGAAAGGCAGCTCCAGGGACAAGGGAGGGCCAATCGGAGGGTAGGGGGGCCTTATACATGGCTGGGCAATGTTTGGGCGGGCAGTCAAGGTCAGGCGCGCAGCCGATCGGGTTGTCTAATATTAATTTCCAGCTCCGCGGTCTGAGTTCGCCATGGAGCACGACATGGCTGTTGGAGGCCACCGCCGTGCGCATCCGCGGCCTCCGACCCGGAAGTGCGGGGACTCGTATCTACAGCAAAGCTCCTATTTTTACGCCAGGTCCCTGCTAGCCCCCTGCAAGGTTAGGAATATGTGGCCCTTTCACGTCAGGTTTTCTGGCGTGCAAGTCCACAGTTATTACGACGGCGTGGGGACATAGTCCCAAAAACAGAGAGTCCAGCCAACGGTATTTTCCTGAAAAGAGACAGCATGAGGGTTTACAGTGTGATCTTGATACATGGATATACATAAACTTTTTAATTAATGATTACCAATTGCTGGAGACAGTACTTCAGGAGAATGAAAAAGGCTCTTTGAGCTTTGATGGAACACCCAAAGTTAGAATGATCAATTTTTTTTTTGAAGAGTAACTCGGCAGAAGAGAATGGGCTTTGTTTTAAACACCACAGTATGGTCCCCTGCTATTGAACACAAATCTGTTAGTAAAGGGGTCTCTAGTAGATAGCTTATGATGTTAAGGTTGAAGGAATAATTTTAACTGAAACAACCCAATGACAGCAAGATGAGAATATATCAGACACTTCTCTAATACGACTATTAAAGTCAGTGGAGTGTCAAATTAAGCAGCAGCTAAAATGGGCATCCAATTTATACCCTTATTATTCTCACAGGTGGTTTAGGTTAAAGTTACTGCCTTAATGATTTTGACTTTACATTAATAGCCAAAATATGAAAAAAATATTTTGGAATAAAGGCATTTCCTTGGATGGTCATCTTCAGTTCAGTTGTGAATCAAAGTTCTATGAGGTCAATCTAGAAATTGAGTCATTTACGGATGTCACGTTGGAAAGTTGGACTTGCCTCATTGGATTGAGGTGATAGTGAGCTTAACAAGTGTCATGTTCTGTCGACTGGCCGCAATGAATGATGGATTACAGAACATCTAGTTCAAATAATTTATTATGAAACAACTGCGTGATAAAGATAACTAGGATAAAGAAAATAAACTACGAACACTAATTAACTATTGTAAAGCTACTGCAAAATACATAAATACATTTATCCTCCAACACAACCTATCCCAACTTCTAGCCACAGGGTCACGTGGTGGGTTTACACTGCCACCTAGTGGTCGAAGGTTGTGCATACCATTATGTACAGAATTGCTTTATGCATATCACTACATCCCCTTTCCTTTGGAAAATGAAATTATTTACATACATTAAATTATTTTTGCATTTCACCATAATATGCATAACTATTTGTAGAATTTTTACAGTCTGTCACAAGTTCTATCTTTCTGGCTTGCACCTCATCCTTGCAGACCTTCTCAGTGTCTGCTGAACTTGCAAAGGTTCTTCATCTTCTTTAGTATTTGTTGCTTGAGTTTGATGTTCCTCGTGTATTGATGTATTATCCTCTTGTTGTATTTGTTCCGTATGTTCTTCAGATGTTTCAGGACTGCTGCATGCTTCTTCTAGTGGTTGCATCACAAACGGTTGCCGTACTTTGAGCAAAGCTCTTCTATTCCTTCTAAAGACCGCACCTTCATCCGTAACAATGAGATACAAGTTTGGACCTGCTTGTCGCCGTACCCATTTCCTCTGCAGTCTTCTAATCTCACCATATCCTCCGGCTGCAGAGGTTAAAGACTTTTGGCAGACCTATCATAGAATCCCTTCTGCCTCTTTTTCTGAAAGGTCAATTGTCTTGCTTACGAGTGTTTCACGGGCTCATGAGGAAAACAAGGTAAAGTTGTTCAAAGTTGCCTGTTCATCAGCATCTGGGCAGGTGAGAGGCCATTGACTAGCAGTGCTGAACAATAGCTCAGGAGTGCAAGATAGGTATAATCGCGGCTGTCTAGTGCTTTCTTTAGGAGCTGCTGAACGATATGCACGCCCTTTTCAGCCTTGTCGTTCAACTGAGGGTAGTGAGTACTGGAGGTAATATGTTGTAAATCATACTGCAGCGCAAATTCTGTCCACTCATAGCAGTCAAAACAAGGACCATTATCACTCATGGCCACATTCAGAATGCTGTGGCTGCAAAAAGTTCTTTGACATTCATAATGATACATCTTGCTGTAGAAATCGACAGCTGCGCTATCCCCGGGTAGTTAGAGAAATAGTCTATGATCAAAAAGTACTCCTTTCCATTAAATGGGAAAAATCTATGCCAGTCTTCTGCCAACAAAGTTGTGACTGTCTCACCCATCTGCACAGGTTCCTGGCTCTGCATGCGCTGAAATCTTTGGCACGTTTCACAGTTCCCACCATCAACTCAATGTCACAGTTTATCCATGGCCAATAGACTGTCTCCCTGGCCATCCCCAAAGTGCCCCTTACGCAGCTTCATGAGGATCATTGACCATAGCACAGTGGGTAGCACTGTTGCTTCACAACTCCAGGGTCCCAGGATCGATTCCCAGCTTGGGTCACTGTCTGTGAGGAGTCTGCACGTTCTCCCTGTGACTGCGTGGATTGTCTCCAGGTGCCCTGGTTTCCTCCCACAAGTCCCGAAAGATGTGCTGTTAGGTCATTTGAACATTCTGAATGTTACCAGTGGTCGGTGGTCAGTCTCCACAATGAAGGTTGGAAGCCCATACACATAATCATGGAAATTCGTTAGCCCATTAATGAGCCGGATGCATTTTTTCCTGATTGCCTCAGTGTCAGACATCATCCTGGATGCATACGCCACTGGAAGCCAGTCTCGTTCCATGTCCTGCTGGAGTAAGACCGCCCCCAAACCATCCTGTGAAGCATCAGTTGAGATTTTTGTATTTTTGGGTCAAACGTCAGAACTGGTGCCGTGGTGTTGGTATCTTTTATCTTATTGTGATAATATCTCACTTATCCTTTCGAACTATCAAAGGGCTGACTGTAGAAGCCAGCTATTTTCTATAGGTAAAAGATAGCTATTTAGCATTAAGCCCCTTGTCGATTAAATACCATTTTAAAACTCACTCATAACCTCAGGTCATTTCAAAGCACATATTCAGCATTTCACAACATAGCTTCAACAGAACACAGAAGCAGATAGATTAAAACAGCATTCTTATTCAGCTAACAAATACATTTGCAAGATAAAGTGACCAAGGACAGGGCAAGCTCCATGGCAACGAGGTGGCTAACAGCCAATACAGATAAGAGTGCTGAAACCGCATTCTTCAGCTCACCCAAGAATCTATGTTTCCTATTAAATGAGTGACAACTAACCCTCAAATCAAATTAATTTGATGTTAACCTAAACCAATTAGGATTATATTGGGGTGTAATTAGATGGCTGAAGACAGATATGATACAGTATAACTGTGAGGTTTCGTTCGGCCATTTTTATCCGGATCATTCTACACACGTCGCCACACACTGGCGCCTGTTCAGGTACACTGAGGGAGAATTCAGAATGTCTAATTCACCTAACAAGCACGTCTTTTGGGACTTGTGAGAGGAAACCGGTGCACCTGGAGGAAACTCACGCAGACACAGGGAGAATGTGCAGACTCCGCACAGACAGTGCTGCAAGCCGGGAATCGATCTTGGGACCCTGGTGCTGTGAAGTGGCAGTTCTAACCGCAGTGCTACCATGCTGCCCAGTCCCAAAGGGTGTGCTGAATGTGTACAATTTAGTGCTTTCTTTATCTAGTTTAAGTTGCCAGAAGCCTTGTGATGCGTCCAATTTGCTGAAGCAGGTTGCTCCTGCCATTTCACATGTTATCTCCTCCCTTTTTGGTATAATGTTCCCTTTTAGTATTGTGATTCAAATCCTTCGGATCATTGCAGATTCTTAAGTCTCCATTGTGCTTCTTTACATAGGCCATGGAATTCACCGAGTCTGTAGGCACTTCAATATGCTTAATGTCACCAAAGCTGTCATTCTCTCTAGCTCTGCCTTTAGTTTATTCCTGAATAGTGCTGGTACATGTCCCGGCGCATGAATCACCAGCTTCGCATCTTTCTACAATTGAATCTTATATGTGTATGGCAACGCACCAAAACCTAGGAAAATTGCAGGGAAATCATTCAGTATGGAGCCTCCCGAGAGATGAGGGCTTGTTGCAGTACTGTCTGCACTAAAGACTCGTCAGACTACCTGCAGCTTCTCACATGCTTCAACTCCAATTAAAGACTCACGGTCCGCATACCCGTAATCCCCAACCCACTATTCCCAGAGGGTGACCGAACTCCACCCGCTAGCAGTCTGCTTGCACCCCATCCAGCACCACATGCGAGCACCCATACCGGCCGCCATGGCTGGGTTCCCTGTTTATAAGCACCGCCAGCATGCGACTGCTTAACACTGTACATTTTCTGTTTCCACCCTCCCTCCCCCCACCCCCCCACCCGCCCAGGAGAAGAAGGTGCACAACTGCAGGGAGAGAAAAAGCAGGAGAGGGCCCGCCATACCTGAGGCCCCTCCCCATCACGGAACGGAGGGCACTGGACCTGGTTGGTGGGCCCAGGAGAGGGCAGTTACCAAGGCAGAGGTGGGCATCGAGGAACAAAGTGAGCTCACACAGAATTGCGGTGTCCCTAAGACATCCATGGTACAACCCCACACCATCCCCACATGACCCCAACCGCAGCACCCAACTACCTCCAAACCACCCAACTACCTACCTCTCCCACTACCCCATGTCCCCCACACCACCACCCCAACTGCAATCCAACAATGCAGGATCACCTGGCTCATACACAGGAAGCAGCACCTGTCAATTCCTGGAAAGAGAAAAACAGTCAGCTGTGTTTCAAACCCCTCAGATCTTTGTTCAGCAAGCCATTCATTCATTTCTCTTTGATACTGATTTTACTAGGCTGTGATTGACAGCTTCCACAGAACTCCCACCTGTGTCAGCATTGTTCCATTCATCTCATGTCATCGTTGAGTAACTTTGAAGTGTGCAATGTTTATAAACATCAAGCTTTGATTGACAGCTCCTAGACCACTTCAGAGATAAGCGTTGTTAGTTTCTAGCTAACCACTTCAAAGTTACTGCATGACGAGGATTGCGAGGGATTATCGAGGGAATCCCATTATTTGCATGGCTAAGGATTGCGAATCAGGTGTAACTCCGCTCCGGTGGGAGAACCTTGGGTGAAACCGACTTGGTGTCTGGACAAGGCCATTGAATCTTGCAAGAGGCCTCTTGCAGGATTTGCGACTCTCGAATCGCCTCGCAATATTTAACAAAATCTTGTAAGACATCACGATCTGGATCTCACCCTCATTGGGCGTGATCTGGCTGCGTTTACAGGATTCTCTCGGCGCCCAGGACCTCACAGCTGCACCTGGGCGACCTCACCAAGGTGGCATTCTGTACTGCTTTCCACAAATATGGACTAGTCGTAATGGCACCTGGGGGTTATCCCAGGTCATTAGAGAACCCTGGGTGTTCAGGGACGGGGCAGGATGGTACCCTGGCACTCTCTCTGCCAGGGCTGGGATTTTCCATTTGGGAGACTATGGGCACAATACAATGGATCAAATCCATTAATTTCTCTCAGTGTTTTTTAGAAATATTAATATCTCACAGTTCTTTGTTAAAACTAGTCCCCACTTGATTCTCCATTATTTTTGAGATGTTTTTAGTATTTTCCTCTGTGAGCACAGGCACAAAGTATTTATTTAGTTTCTGTCATTTTCTTAATGTCCATTTTAAATTTTCCTGATTCCATTTGTAATAAACCCACATTAGTTTTGGACCCACATTAGTGGCGGTTATAATTGCAGCCCCTCTTGTAGATCATGCAGAGTGAGCCGAGTAAGAAAGCTAGTATTTAGAGGGAGGAGGAAGAAGGGAGTTCTTAATGAAGGCCCTATCTCTTCAGGGTCTTCTGAGAGCAGTTCTACTTTCGCCTCAGCTAGGAGCAGTGTTTGAAGTGCCCATATTTTACCAAGGAAGTAAAAACTTACCAGCACTTCCCATTGCAACTGGACCTGAGGAGGATGTGCCAGTTGCTATGAAGACAACTGTGTCCTCAATTTTTATGCTTCCTGGTCCTTCCAGATGGGAGTAGGCAAGTTTTCCAATATTTCATAGTTTTCCATGCTTCACTGCATTAGGAAGGTGACAGAGGCAACTTAATTATCTTACTTTGTTCTTACTAGAGGAAGAATGGGCATGTAACTTTGCTAGTCTGCTGAAATTCACAATGGTGCAGGATGCCACTGATTGCCCACACGTATGGGCTGACATATCAATGGGGAGATGTACAACAGCAACTTGATGGACATACAGTTTATGTGCACCATGCACAGATGAGTCCAGTAGACGTTTGAGTACATCTCAAAATTAGTAGTGGACTTCTTCATCCTCCTCAACTTTGCTTCCATGAGGCTACAGCTCTTTCTACCAGGCTTTTGGAGGGGGAGAAAGAAGAGGGGAAGATAGGAGGAATCCAGGAAACCTTACCACCAGACATGCTGTTCGTGCGTAGATACACAAAATCCCTTGAGACCTCTTCCGCACATGACTGTACCTTTAGAATTTCCCACTTCTCAATTCATCTACTGTGCACCACCAGAGTCCTCTTGGCAAAAATCCAGAAATAAAAGCTACCAACAAAAATAAACAAGTGCAACTTTATCAAACAACAATTCCAATAACACATACAAAACTTGAGTATTGATGAAGAAAGAGACATGGGCTGGGATTTTGTAGCCATGTGGCTAACCCCAATTGGAGATTCAGTGGCCCAGCAAAAAACCCATTGACTTTCAGTGAGACAAGATGATCCTGGTGCTAGGCGGAGCCACAAAATCCTATCCATGCTGTTGAAACTTTTCATCTTGTATTCATCAGATTGAAATTCGCAAGAATACCAATTGTAAAGGCAATAGTAATTTATACTGCACAAGAAGAGAGTCCTGATCGATTGCCAAGTAGGCTCTGAAATCTGACAGGTAGAATCATTGCCATGGAGAATGCACCAGGGGCAAATTAACTGCCAAGCTTTTGTTTAAATTCAAACTAGGCAGGTTAGATATGATTGGTCAAGGCATTGCCAGAAGGAATAAATCAGGAAATGGCTGTCTCCCAGGATTTTGTTCAGTTGAAAAAAGCCTAATTGTGTGGACATGCTCCTTCTGACTGCAAAGGACAGGGCCCTGTTTGTGAATATATGTAGCTTCAAGCACATGTAAGTGAGTCATACTGCGAGCCCAACTGATAATCTTAATTTGATTGTCAGTGTAATTCTTAGTACAATAATTTAATCCTTATTAGTGTCACAGGTAGACTTACATTAACATTGCAATGAAATTACTTTGTAAATCCCCTCGTCGCCGCACTCCGGCGCCCGTTCGGGTACACTGGAAAATCAGGATTGTTAACCACAGGTTCAAACAGGTAGATGGGTAAACGCCAGGAGAGACAGGCAGGTAAGGCAGGAACCTCTTGTGGCTTTTCCCCTCTTAAACAGGTATACCATTTTGGATACTGTTGGGGGGGGGTATTGCCTCTCAGGGCAAGATACCAGCAGCAGCCAGGCCTATGGCACCACAACTGGTTCTGCTGTAGAGCAGGTCGGGCTAAGTCCAAGCGAGTGATAGTAGTAGGAGACTCGATAGACAGGGGCACAGGCAGGCAATTCTGTGGCCGCAAACAGGACTCTAGGATGGTGTGTTGCCTTCCTGGTGCCAGGGCCCTGGATGCCTTCGAAGAGCTGCAGGGCATCCTGAAACAGAAGTGTAAACAGACAGATATCATTGTTCACATTGTTACTAATGACATAGGCAGGAAGAGGGTAGAGGTACTTCATGGATAATTCAGGGAGTTAGGTCTAGAGCTAAAAAGCAGGAACTCCAGGGTAATAATTTCAGGATTACTCCCTGTGCAACGTGCTAGTGAGGTTTGGAACAGAGAGAAAGTACAGTTGAACATGTGGCTAAAGTGCTGGTGTCGGAGCGAGGCTTTAGATATGTGGATCTGGGGAAGGTGGGATCTGTGCAAGAAGGACGGGTTGTACCTGAACTGGAGGGGCACCAATATCCTGGGCGGGAGGTTTGCTAGTGCTGTTCGGGAGGGATTAAACTAGCGTGGCATGGGAGTGGGAACCGGAACAGCAGGCTAGTAAGTATAGAGACTGGGAAAAAAGTGAGACTGAGATAAACATAACGTAGAGTAAGAGCAGGCAGAGGGAAGCTGCAGGACTCAGCAGGACTGTAGGTCTTGAGTGCGTTTGCTTCAATGCAAGGAGAATAACAAGTAAGACCGATAACCTGAGAGTCTGGATTACTGCATTGAACTATGATGTAATTGCAATTACAGAGACATGGTTAAAGGAGGGACAGGACTGGCAGCTTAACATTCCAGGATATTGTTGTCTTAGGCTGGACAGAAGGGGAAACAAAAGAGGTGGGGGAGTTGCATTGCTGTTTAGGGAGCAGATCGCAGCAGTGTTGAGGGAGGACACATTGGAGGGATCTTGTAGTGAGGCATTATGGGTGGAGCACAAGAATAAGAAGGGTGAAATCACAATGTTGAGAGTGTACTGTAGACCTCCCAACAGTCTGCAGGAGACAGCGGTGTAGTCAGTTACTGAGAAGGTGTGAAAAAAGCAGGGTAGTTGTGATGGGTGACTAACTTCTCCCATATTGACTGGGAATCCCTTACAGCCAGGGGATCGGATGAAGAGCAATTTCTTTGATGTGTCCAGGAAGGCTTTTTGATATAGTATGTTGACAATCCAACCAGGGAGGGGGCCATACTATACATGGTAGTGGGGAATGAGCCAGGCCAGGTGATAGATGTTTCAGTGGGGGGAGCATTTTGGACTCAGCGACCATAATTCCATAAGATTTCGAGTAGTCACGGATAAGAACAAAAGTGGCCCGTGGGTGAGGGTGCTTAATTGGGCGAGGGCCAATTCACATCCAAATTAGACAGGAACTGGGGAATGTGGATTGGAAGTGGCTATTTGAGGGCCAATCCACGTCTGTCATGGATAGGTTTTTAAAGACCAGTTGATTAAAGTGCAGGACAGGCATGTCCCCTCAAAAATGAAGGATAGAAATGGCAGGATTCAGGAACCATGGATGACAAAAGAAATTGTAAGCTTAGTCAAAAGAAAAAAGGAAGCATACGATAGGTCTAGGCATCTAAAAACTGATGAAGCCCTTGAGGAGTAAAGCAGTGAAAGTAGGAAGGAACATAAACATGGAATTAGGAGGGCTAAAAAGGGCTATGAAATGTCTTTAGCAAACATGGTCAAGGAGAATCCAAAGGCTTTTTATGCATATATTAGGAGCAAGAGGGTAGCAAGAGAAAGAGTAGGCCCACTCAAGATCAATGGATGGTAGTTATGCGTGGAACCACAGGAAGTGGGTGAAATTCTTAATTAGTACGTTATGTCAGTATTCACCAGGGAGAAGGACATGACGGATGTTGTGGTCAGGGATAGGTGTGTGAACTCTCTTGGAAATGTCAATATATCAAAGAAGGAAGAGATGAGTATCCTAAATTGCATTAAAGTAGACAGACAAGGCCCTGGGCCGGATGGTATCTATCCCAGGTTACTGCAGGAGACAAGGTGAGAAATAGCTGGGGCCTTAACAGATATCTTCACATCCTCTTTGACCACAGGCGAGGTTCCAGAGGACTGGAGAATAGCCAATGTTATTCCCTTGCATAAGAAAGGAAGCAGGGATAATTCTGAAAATTATAGGCCAGTGCACCTGATATCATAGAAGGGAAGCTTTTGGAAAAGATACTGACAGGATATTTGCACATTTGGAGGAAAATGGACTAGTTAGTGACAGGCTGCATGGTTTTGTATGGGGAAGGTGATGTCTCACCAACTTGATCGAGTTTTTTGAAGAGGTGACAAAGAAAATTGATGAGGGAAGGGCTGTGGATGTAGTTTATACGGACTTTAGTAAGGCTTTTGACAAGGTCCCACAAGGAAAACTGGCACAAAAACTAAAATCACATGGGATTTGGGGTGGGCTGGCTAAATCAACACAGAACTGGCTTGGTAATAGGAGAGTGAGAGTCGCAGTGGAAGGATGTTTTTCAGAATGGAGATCTGTAGCTAGTGATGTTCCACAGGGATCAGTGCTGGGATCTCTGTTGTTTGTAGTATATATAAATGATCTCAAGGACAATGTGAGTGGTCTGATTAGTAAGTTTGCAGATGACATGAAGATTGGCGGAGTTGCAGATAGTGCCAAAGATTGTCAGAGGGTGCAACAGGATATAGAACATAGAACATAGAACAGTACAGCACAGAACAGGCCCTTCAGCCCTCGATGTTGTGCCGAGCAATGATCACCCCACTCAAACCCACGTATCCATCCTATACCGTAACCCAACAACCCCCCCCTTAACCTTACTTTTTAGGACACTACGGGCAATTTAGCATGGCCAATCCACCTAACCCGCACATCTTTGGACTGTGGGAGGAAACCGGAGCACCCGGAGGAAACCCACGCACACACGGGGAGGACGTGCAGACTCCGCACAGACAGTGACCCAGCCGGGAATCGAACCTGGGACCCTGGAGCTGTGAAGCATTTATGCTAACCACCATGCTACCGTGCTGCCTAGATTGGAGACCTGGGCACAGAAATGGCAGATGGAGTTTAATCCGAACAAATGTGAGGTGATGCATTTTGGAGGATCAGATCTAGGTATGAATTATACTGTAAATGGCAGAACCCTTAGGAAAATTAACATACGGAGGGATATGGGCGTGCAGGTCCACAGTTCCCTAAAAGTGGCAACACGGGTGGCCAGAGTGATTAAGAAGGTATATGGCTTGTGGAGTTTGCAAATTCTCCCCGTGTCTGCGTGGGTTTCACCCCCACAATACAAAGATGTGCTGGTTAGGTGGATTGGCTCTGCTAAATTGCCCCTTAATTGGAAAAAAATAATTGGGTACTCTAAAGCTTTTTTAAAAAGAAGGCACATGACATGCTTGCATTCATCAGGACTTGGGAAATCATGTTGCAGCAATATAAAACCTTGGTTAGGCCACTTTTGGAGTATTGCGTGCAGTTCTGGTCACCACATTATCAGAAGGACGTCAAAGCTTTGGAGAGATTGCAAAGAAGGTTCACCAGGATGTTGTCTGGTCTTGAGGGTGTTGGCTATGAGGAGAGGTTGAATAAACTCACTGGAAAGATGGAGGCTGAGGGGAGACCTTTTAGAGACCTACAAAATTATGAGAGGCATAGACAAGGTGGATAGCCAGAGGCTTTTTCCAAGGCATTTTATGGAATACAATGTTGACAAATGTGAGGTTATCCATTTTGGTAGATATAACAGCAAAAGGGATTATTATTTAAATGGCAAAATATTAAAACATGCTGCTGTGCAGAGAGACCTGGGTGTGCTAGTGCAAAAACGTTGGTTTACAGGTGCAATGGCTGTTTAAGAAGGCAAATGGAATTTTGTCCTTCATTACTAGAGGGATGGAGTTTAAGACTAGGGAGGTTATGCTGCAATTGTGAATCTATGGAATTCCTTACCCAGTGAAGCAGTTGAGGCTCCTTCATTAAATGTTTTTAAGATAAAGATAGATCATTTTTTGAAGAATAAAGGGATTAAGGGTTATGGTGTTTGGGCCGGAAAGTGGAGCTAAGTCCACAAAAGATCAGCCATGATCTCATTGAATGGCGGAGCAGGCTCGAGGGGCCAGATAGCCTTCTCCTGCTCCTAATTCTTATGTTCTTATGTTCTAAGGCAGGAAATGTCAATTACATGGGGGCACAGGTTCAAGGAAAGAGGGGAAAAGTTTAAGGGAGATTTGTGTGGTAACTTTTTCAAGCAAAGATTGGTGGATGCCTGGAACGCACTGCCAGAGTATGCAATGGAAGCAGGCCCATTAGCAATATTCAAGAAGCATCTGGATGGATACATGAATAGGGAGGAAATAGAGGGATGCAGACCGAGTAAGGGCGGAAGTTTTTTTTTAGTTATTACATCATGATCGGTACAGGCTTGGATCCTGTGCTGTACTTTTCTTTGTTCAATTTGTTCTTTTTTCCAATTTCAGAATATCATCTAATGCTGCACATTGTGTTGCATTTTCTGCACCTTCCACCACGTGTTTCACGGTGATGTGGAGATGGCCCACAATTGGGGAGCGCTACGGCAGGGATTCACCATCAGTGTCCCGAATGATCCCGCCGGTGGGTTCGGCCGGAAAGTTTCGGCCCAGGTTTTGAGTTTTGCAAGCAAGGGCTAGTTGGGCACGATCAGTACTTTGCCGCTTTTTTCAACAATACACAAGTTTTGTTCCAGATGTTGCTTCATAACTAAGTTGCAAATGGTGCAATGGAATTTGATGCCACTTTCAAAATGGAAAGGATGTAATCCAACCTCAGTGCAAAGGCCTGTACCAATTTGGAACCAGACTCCACCATGTGCCTTGACAGTGACAAGAGATTCTGTCACAGGTTCTGCACCAAGCATCTCTATGTGTATGTCCGTCAGAATTCTCTTTTGTAGGGCAGCATGGTGGCGCAGTGGTAGCACTGCAGTCTCACGGTAGCGAGGTCCCCGGTTCGATCCCGGCTCTCGGTCACTGTCTGTGTGGAGATTGCACATTCTCCCTGTGTTTGCATGGGTTTCACCCCCACAACACAAAGATGTGCAAGGTAGGTGAATTGAACACGCTAAATTGCCCCTTAATTGGAAAAAATGAATTGTGTGCTCTAAATATTTTTTTAAAATCTCTTTTGTGCTGCCCCATTGCAATCCTTCTCCGAATCCCCTGCATCAGAACTCCTGTATGATCTCATCGTCCACCGATTTGCCACATGTCAATCCCAATTATATACTACCCTCTAAAGTGCGTACTTTGTCAGTAGCTGACCTAGTGATTGTCAGATCAATGACAGCATTTATCTATCAGAGGTCTGATGTTGCTTCCACCATTGATAGTGAGGCTGCATAGGCCAGATAGCAATTCTTGGGCATCTGAAAACAAAAGTGCAAAAGGGGAGGATTGGAGAGAAAAGGGTGGAGTGGCAAGCATGAAGTCCATGGTCACACCATTTCCAGCTTGCATTTCATACCAAACAATGGGAATTTGAGGGTGTATTCACTGATCTTGACCAACCTTTTGAAGTAACTGAACTTTTCCGAACAGATCCTCAAGCCAGACCCCAGGAATTGACCACAGAAGAGTCCAGTAGCCACCTACACCCATTCTCTTTGCAGGACGTGCTTTGAGGGCTCCTGGCACCTTGTAAAAACAAGGTCATCGAATCATAATCCCGACAATGCAGAAGGAAGCCACTCAGTCTATTGAGTCTACACCGACCCTCCAAACAAGCACCCTACCTAGGCCCAATTCTCTGCCCCATCCCCATCACCCATTAACCCCACCTAAACTTTGAACACTAAGGGGCAATTTAGCATGGTCCACTCCACCTAACCTGCACATCTTTGGACTGTGGGAGGAAACCGAACCCCCAGAGAAAACCCACAAATTTGGGTGGAGAACGTGCAAACTCCACACAGACATTCACCTGAGGCCAGAATTGAACCCGGGTCCCTGGCGCTGTGAGGCAGCAGTGGTAACCACTGTGCCACCATGCCATTCTAACGTAGGTCTCCTGCTTTATACCTCCATCACTAAAGCATGCAGCATGTATCTGAGAACCTGGTAACTCTCTTTCAGTTCTATTACTTGTCCTTTTTCTTCCACAAGGCCTTTCAAACATTGTTGCAGCAGCTACTATACCTTGAGTGCATCTCCCCTTTAAGAGGACAGACTGTCTTTAAGAAGTGCAGGCTAGCTGCATGACATGCTATCCATGCATGATGGTGAGCCCCCTGCTGAGTGTGCAGACAGTCAACACTGTGCTTTCTACTGGACTCACAATATAATCATGTTGGTAAGCAGACTGCACAAAGTTTGCATGCTATCAGCCTCTGCAGGATTGGGTGCGGAGTAACTGTGCATTGTGAGGTCCACGTCAATTATCGGGCCTAAATAAATTTTCCCCTATATTGACTGATTATAAATATTTGGCTGATAATACATGCTCACCTGGAATTTTGTAATATTTATAACCATTTTTCAAATATCATCAAAATGATCTCTCAATTCCTTCAAGGGAAGGTTTTGAAGACGTCATCAAGACTTTTGTTAAATAAAAATGAATGACAGAGTAATTATGGAGCAATGCCTTTTTCACATTTATTGTATCTTTTTTCTTGTGACCCATAGTGCTGAAAATGATGGACTTGTCAGAGTGAGTGATTTCACCAACTGCTGACTACACAAGTAATAAATCACACAGCAACTTCGGGAAGTTGAAGGTTACGTAATAGGTGAACTTAACTTCATCTTTAGAAACCACGCCTCTTGGTAATGGAGTACTGCTGCTTAAGTTGCATAGATCAATAAACCTCTTAATCTAGTGAGGTCATGCACTATCTGAGGTCTGTGTTTATGTATCAATAACAGACATGTTCTAAGAGCTCTGAACATCCAGAAAGCATCTCACTGATTTATTCAAGCAATTTTGTTTTATCACCTGAAGAGAATATATTATCAAAATAATAGTCAGCACTGCATTGGCAGGAAAATCTATCAATTCCAACTTCAATTACTGTTTTGTTATATTAATCTCAAACAGAAATCATAAAAATTAACATTTTGTATTAAATTAGCAATCAAAATTAACATTTTGTATTGTATTACATTAGTAAGTAATGACAGATTTTCTAAAATGTATAATTTGTAAGCATTATGTAATTGTAAAATCAAAACTTAAAAGTCAACAGCTCTCATCTGCTTACTGCCCAAATCTTCAAATATTTTTTAATCCGTTGTGTCAAATATACTTTTCACCTCATTCTGCAAATTGTATTCCAAGGACCAACTGTAATTTTATTCATTTGTCTCAGAGATAGAAAAATTAAAATAGAACCGTTTGGCAAGACGCTGAATATGTCTCAGTGACTTGAAAAGGTTCAATACAAAGAGATATTGCAGCTAATTATAGTTCTGTCTAGCACACTCATAGTAAAATTAATTTTTTTTAAATATGCATTAATCACAAGAAAACTCAGCTTAGAATGCAAAGCTAAGTGAAGCACTCTTCCTGAGGTTTACATGGCAACGAGATTCCTTCAGTAAAAAAGAGGGAAAATTATTATTTTTTTAAATTTCAAGTGCCCAATTCTTTTTCCAATTAAGGGGGAATTTAGCATGGTGAATCCACCTACCCTGCAGATCTTTGGGTTGTGGGGGTGAGACCCACGCAGACACGGGGAGAATGTGCAAACTCCACATGGACAGGTGACCTGGGGCTGGGATCGAACCTGGGTACTCGTCGGCATGAGGCATCTGTGCTAACCACTGTGCCCCTACCACGCTGCCCATGAAGGAAAATGATTGAAACAAATTCCCTGAAACCAGTCTATTGCTTCGACCAATTTTTTTAAAATGCAAATGAGACACAGTGATTCTCCAAAGGAAGCCATGTCAAGGTGCAAACAATGCAAAGGCCACATTACAAACCTAACAGGCAGAAACATCTCTGGGATAAGTACATTACATTGATGCTAATCAGAAAATCCATCAAATTCCAAGCCTTCCAGAATTTAACCTCAACTTCTTGTCCCAATTCTTACAAGGCCCAGGCTAGTACATAGATGAATGTCAAGTTGTTCATGCAATAAATCATATAATGCACAGCTTGTATTGTATACTTGTGGTATCAGAATTCCCCTTCCATTGTCCTTCTTCTCATGAATCCCTTGAGGATAGGGCACCCCTTCTCATATGGCACTAGGCATGTGGAATGTGTTCAATTATACTCCAAATTGCTGCCTTGTAGATCGCGAAAAGGCTTTGGGGATGCAGGGGGTTAGTCACCATAGACCCTGACCTGCTCCTGTAGCCGAAGTATTATGTGGCTGGATTAATTAAGTTTTATGAAAATTGTAGCACGCCAGGATGCTGATGTGGGTTCATGCCATTGAACATGAAGTGGAAATAGTTAGATTATTTTTGTCAAAGCTAGATGGGAATGGGATCAGATTTATACTGTAGTGGGGTGGGTAGAGCAGTGGGGCTGGTTGGGGGCCAGCGATAGGTTTCGAAGACAAGATGAAAGGAATGTAAATGGGGAGGATCAAACCTAAGAAGGGTGCTAATAGTGGCACATAAAGTGCCATATGCACACAGTTGGCATCTTTCTCCAGCAGTGCCGACTAACTCTATCCCAATGCTGTTCTTGTCCCTGTGGTGATATGCCTGTAAGCAATATCATAGATGGATAGTGTGCAACCTCCAACCAGCAGGTGGTGGTGCAGACACACCATGCAGTCTCCAGACCGTGGTCATGTGACTAAGAACTCCCATATAAGTGGAGACATGTCCGGCAATCACCAGATGATTGTAGGAGATGGTAGTAAGACATACAGATGAACAGTCATGCTAGGTGTAGTTCCAGAGGAGTACAAATAAACTTCATGATAACTTGCTCTGTAACAGATCGTAATCTTACCATGTGTGATTCAATAAATATCCTGATTTGGACAAGTCTAGGTGTTTGAGTGGTTAGCACTGCAGCCTCACGGCGCCGAGGTCCCAGGTTCAATCCCAGCCCTGGTTCACTGTCCATGTGGAGTTTTCACATTCTCCCCGTGGGTTTCACCCCCCCACAACCCAAAAATCTGCAGGGTAGGTGGATTGGCCACGCTAAATTGCCCCTTAATTGGAAAAAATGAATTGGATACTCTAAAAAATTTTTAAAATTCTAGGTGTTTGGTGAAGTCCTTTGCAAGGTATAGAAGACCAAACAAAACATGGTACCAAGTGTGCTGAAGATTAAAAGATAACGATGGCAGTGACAAAGTTAGGAAATCGGTGGACAGAGCGATCTGGTGAAGTGCACTCTGAGTCGACTCAACAAACTACAGAATGCTGAAGCCCGAGATGGACGGGCTGAGAGCCCCTTGTCACCTTCAGATATCCGGTTATGTAGATGAAAACTGGCAGCTATTTCAAGCAGCAGTTCAAACTCTATGTTTCGCCCCAGGCTTCCAGGCCCAGCCTGATGAAAGGCAACCCATGTTGCTGCTAACGGTGGCAGGTCCACAAGCCATTGAACTGTATAACTCGTTTGCGTTCGGCATTGAAAACATAGAACATATAGTGCAGAAGGAGGACATTCGCCCATCGAGCCTGCACCGACCCACTTAACCCCTCACTTCCACCCTATCCCCGTAATCCAATAACCCTTCCGAATCGTTTTGGTCACTCAGGACAATTTATCATGGCCAATCCACCTAACCTGCACGTCTTTGGACTGTGGGAGGAAACTGGAGGAAATCCACGCACACACGGGGAGAATGTGCAGACTCCGCACAGACAGTGACCCAGCGGGGAATCGAGCCTGAGACCCTGGTGCTATGAAGCCACAGTGCTATCCACTTGTGCTACCGTCTGCCATGCTACCGTGCTGCCAGTGCTGAGGAGGATCGAAAGAATTATGATGAAGCTGTGAGACACTTTTATAAACATTGTTCCCTTAAAAAGAATAGCACGTTTGAGCGTTACATGTTCGGTATGCGTACCCAAAAACCTGGTGAATTATTTGACAGTTTTGTCACAGACTTGAGGCTAAAGGCCCAGTCATGCAACCTCCGCAGCCTGAAATCTTCATTAATCCGCGACCAAATAGTCTTTGGTTTAGTTAATGATAAGCTCCAGGAAAGGTTATTGCGGGAGGAAGATTTGGTGCTGGAATAGGCAGTTAAGATTTGCCAGGCGAGCAAGATAGTTGCTCAGAGAATAGGCACATCTCGGAAGAAGCAGTCAGCGCCAATAGTGCTGTGACACATGTCATGAAGGAACATGGGTTTGGTGCGGGTGACCATTAAAAGCAGCTGACAGGAGCCGCCGGCGCCATTTTGTGCCAAAAGTGTGGCACTCGCCATGCCCCACGACAATTTCCGGCCTTTGGAAAAGTCTGTTCCAGGTGCGGCCGTATTGGGCATTTTGCAAAAAAATGTTTTGCACCTCCTACAATGGACCATGCATGATCGGTGCATCTCATTCTCTCAGTTCCTTCGCCTCCATTGCATTTGTTCTGATATGTCATGAACATGTCTTCACCTTCCTTAATCGTTGCTTACTGTAGCAACAGGGCTCTGAACTTTGTCTGTCCCATCTCTGCCCTCACCCACTCTCCTCCCTCCAAGAACCAGAATAGAGACTCAGTGATTTGGCCTCCACAGCCTTCTGCAGCAAAGAGTTCCACAGATTCACCTCTGGCTGAAGAAATTCCTCCTCATCTCTGTTTTGAAGTATCATCCCTTTAGTCTGAGATTGTGTCCTCTGGTTCGAGGTTTTCCTACAAGTGGAAATATCCTCTCCACATCCATTCTATCCAGGCCTCGCAGTCTCCTGTAAGTTTCAATAAGATCCCCCCCTCATTCTTCTAAACTCCAACGAGTACAGACCCAGAGTCCTCAAACGTTCCTCATACGACAAGTCTTCATTCCTGGGATCATTCTTGTGAACCTCCTCTGGACCCTTTCCAAGGCCAGCACATCCTTCCTTAGATAGGGGGTCCAAAACTGCTCAGAATACTCCAAATGGAATCTGACCAGAGCCTTTTATAGCCTCAGAAGTACATCCCAGCTCTTGTATTCTAGCCTTGAATGCTAACATTGCATTTGTCTTCCTAATTATTGACTGAACCTGCACATTAACCTTAAGAGTATCTTGAACAAGGACTCCCAAGTCCTTTTGTGCTTCTGATTTCCTAAGCATTTCCCATTTAGAAAATAGTCTATGCCTCCATTCCTCCTTCCAAAGTAAGAAATCTTACAACACCTGGTTAAAGTCCAACAGGTTTGTTTGGTCCCGGTTGAGGCCGTAATCATGCAAGGCCTCAACCGTTACTTTGGATTCATGTCTCACTACATTTACCCCTCACCATCTGGCCTGGGCTTACGAAATCCTACCAACTGTCCTGGCTTGAGACAGTTCACACCTCTTGAACCTGTGATTATCGCTCTCTCCAGTCGCACCGTCTGGACCTTTAAAGACTTAATTACCTGCAAAGACTTGCAATCAAAGTATCATCTTGCATCATTGACTTTGTCTATATATGTTGGTGGAACACACCTCCTCACTCACCTGATGAAGGAGCTGCGCTCCGAAAGCTAGTGTTTGCAAACAAACCTTTGGACTTTAACCTGGTGTTGTAAGACTTCTTACTATTCCAACTCACCATCCTGTTCTCACGTCCACATGTCCGTCCTTGACCTGTTGCAATATTCCAGTGAAACCCAGCAGAAATGGGAGGAACAGCAGCTCATTTTCTGGTTAGGCCTATTACAGCCTTCCAGACTTAACAGTGAGTTCAACAACTTCAGATTGTGAACTTTTTCGACCACCTTAACCCCATTTTTATTTCTCTCAATTTATTTTTATTTTCATTTCTTCCATTGATCTGTTTTCCCCTCACCGTTGTTCCCCTCCCCTTTCCCACTCCACTTGGGCCAATTGTTCCTAGTTGCCCTTTAAACACTGCTCACTTTTGTTCTCGTGTGGAGATGCTGGCGCTGGACTCTGTTTTGCAATTCACACATTTTAATCTCTTTATGTGCCACTATTAGCACCCTTCTTAGCCTCAATCAACGCCTTTACATTTCTTTTATCTTTTGTGCTCGACATCTTTGATATCTCCATCTATCGTTGGCCCCCTGTCCAGCCCCACTGCTCCACCTCCTCCACTACTCAAAGAATGGAGCTGGGTGAAAAAAAATTAGGATAAAAGTGACATAGGAGGTCAATTTAAATTGCTGATTGAGAATTATAGGATCCTGACAGTGCAGAAGGAAGCCATCCAGCTCATCTAGTCTGCACCCTAACCAGGCTCCCACCCTATCTCTGCAAACCTGTAGCCCCTCCTAACCCTCACAGCCCTGCACATTAAGGGGCAATTTAGTATAACCAATTCACCTAACCTGCACATCTTTGGACTATTAAATTTGATCATCCAACTCAGAGAAAAGAACCCAAAGCAGGCTGATCCACAGAGGAATCTAGATCATTTGGAAGTTGAGCTCAGAAATGGCAAACAAAATATAATGTTTACAAGTGGAAGGTGATGAAACTTCACTTTGAACAGAGATTAACAATTCAGTTTCATCACATAGCACAGCTGGGTTTTGGGGCATCATTGAAATTATAGGTACATTATGCCATAGTGGTAATCAAGACAAACAGGATCTTAGCTTGAATAGAACACAAATCTCTGGTGTGACACTGAGCCTCATATTGATCATAACAATCTACAAATTTCTGAATGCTACATATGTAGACAGGGACCGGGCTGAGTGTGGTTCACATCGACCCATCTCACTTTTAAATATGAACGTTAAGCTGCTGGCTAAGGTCCTTGTGTTCCAACTGGAGTCTTGCCTCCCAGGTATAATTTCGAAGGATCAAAGAGGCTTTGTGAAAGTCCGACAATTGTTGGCCAATATTTGTCACCTTTTGAATGTAATTCTTTCCCCCTCCCAGCACTTGAGCCTGAGTTTTTAGTATCACTTGTCGCTGAAAAAGCATTTGATAGGGCGGAATGGGGTTATCTATTTGAGATTCTCAGGCGATTTGGATTCGGCCATTAATTTGCTTCCTGGATTTGTCTGTTGTAAAATACCCCTACTGCAAGCGTTCGCACTAACATCCTACATTCCACGTGGGTAGGAGCACTGGACAGGGCTGTCCCCTTTCTCCACCAATCGGTTCACCACCAATTTCTCAAGGACAATTAGGAATGGGTAATAAATGCTAGCCTTACCAGTTATGCTCATGTCCCAAAAAATAATTTTTAAAAACTTCCCCAACCTCCACCTCAATAACAACAACTCATATCTATGTCGTGCCTTTACATAATAAAAAGTCCCAAGGTGCTTCATGGGAACATTATAAACCAAAGTGTGGAACTTTAGCGATATTAGGTCACATGACTAAAAAGTTGGTCAAATATGTTTGAAGGAGTGTCTGAAAGGAAGAAAGTAAGTTGGAGTGTTGGAGAGGTGTCGGGAGAGAATTCCAGAACTTAGGATCTAAGCAACTGAAGGCAGGATTACCTTTAATGGAGCAATAAAATTTGGTTGCATAAGAGTCTAGAGGAGTGCAGCTATGTCAAAGAACAGAGCTGGATGGGGTGAGATCATGGAGAGATTTGAAAATAAAGATGAGAATTTTAAAATCAAGAAGTTGCTTAATTAGGAGTAAACATAGGTCATAAGTGAACCAGACTTGGTACACATTAAAACATGGACAGCAGAGTTTATGGAAGATAGACTGTGGGACACCAACCAAGAGTCTGTTGCGGTTGTCAAGTCTGGAGTTAACAAAGGCATGAGTGAGGGTTTCAGCAGGAGATGAGTTGAGACAGGTGGGTGATGTTACGAAGGTGGAAATAGATGGTCTTAGTGATGGTGCAAATTTGAGATCAGAAGCTCATCTCTTGTTTATGAACAGATTATAATCTCAGGCTGTTTTTGTTGTGTTTGGTCCCTTATACTTTATGAAGTAACTCACCAAACACTTTGATAAGTCAAAACCAGGATCCTTTTATTGTGTCTCATAGAGAGCATGTTATCATGGAGTCTTGCTACTCCTCTGGAACTTACACCTAGCACTGACCAATTACATGTACATCTTATTCCCCTCTCAATCTTCTTCTCAAGATGGCTGGATGTGTCTCCCTTTATATCTGGGTCCCAGGTCACGCAACCTTGGTCTGGAGACCGTATGTTGTGTTTGTACTGTCACCTGCTGGTTGGAGGTCGCAAACCATCCAACTATGATATAACCCATAGGCATATCATCACAGTTTCACGGGATTGGGATGGAGTCAGTAGCTAGGGAACAGAATTTGGAGCTGGAACTGATGACAGTGTTGTCAGTCTTCCTCATATTTAATTACAGGAAATTTCTGCTCATCTACTACTGGATGTTGGACAAGCATAATGATAATTTAGAGACAGAGGAAGAATGGAAAGAGATGGCAGTGAGGTAAAAAATACAATAATTGAATACAATTAATCATAGAATGATAACAACATTGAAGCAATTCAGTTTGTCATGTCCATGCCAGATCTTCATGTGGCCCAGTTGGACAACAATGGAGTGGCTGGACAGTGTTGATCAACTGTGTTAATGACGAAGCAGGATGAGGAGGGAAAGTTTACCTTTGTATCTTTCACATATGGATTTGTGGTTTTACGTGCTCTCCCGGTACTGTGACAGAGTCAGAAACCTAATTGGAGCGATTCAGAGATGGAATTCCTGGAAAGATGGGAATGGATTTGGAATTTGACAACATAACTTTGGAGAAGAAAGGGAGGTTGAAATTTTGGCAATAGCTTGAATGGACAAAGGAATCGAGTGATTTTCTGAGTTGAGGGGTGATGATGGCAGATTTGAAGGAGGTTGGGACAAAACCCGAGCAGAGAAAAGTGTTAACAACATCAGCCAACACTGAAGCCAGGAAGGAACGTTAAGTGGTCAGTGAATTAATAGGAATGGGATTGTGAGAGCAGGAGGTGGGTTCCTGGGCAAGATGAGTTTGAAAGGGCATAAAGGGTGCTAGGAGAGAAATTAGAAAAGGATACAATTTCACAGTGTGTGTGTGTGTGTGTGTGTGTGTGCATGTGTGTGTGTGTGACGGTTGTGGACCTAATGCCTGGGTGGTCTTGGCCCAGCAGTCGCGCCTGGACCCCTTTTGACTGCGGTTGAAAAGGTTTCCATGTCTGATTCTGGATTGGATCAGTCAATCTCCTGCATCTCCAAATCAAGGGGCTTATCCACCTCACTGGGTATTTCAGGAAGGAGCACCACCAGTAGTAGGGGCTTTGATCTGTCCTCTAGGACCTGTAAGGCTTGGCTGCGGAGGTAGCCCAAGTCATGTGCCTGTTCCTTTCTTCACCTTGTACTCGTACGGAGTACAAGACTGGTCCTGATCGCTTTGCCACCATCCCTGGGATCCACAATGCCCCGTTGGTGAAATTTCAGATGTAGACCACGTCGCCCGCCACAAATTCCCTGATGGGCCTAAATCGCCATGTTTTGGTGTGTTTCTGCCGGTCACAAACCTTTTCACCAATGTCTGGCAGGACGAGGCTCAATCCTATGTGCAGCCGACAACCCATTAACAATTCGGAGGGTGCCAATCCATTAATGGCGTGTGGTGTGGTCCAGTAATAGAAAAGGAAACGGGTCAGAAGGGTCTCCAGAGACATCAAGTAATTGCACATTGTGATCACCATGCCACCTCCCACCACCCACCATGAGCGCAGACATGCCTTTTTAAGAACATTTTCAAATCTGCCAAGTGTATAGAAATAAAAATTCTGTATATACTTATGTAAAACGTGATCTCATGTACAAGGTGCACCCATGATTGTGGGCCTAAAAAATGTAAATGTATAAATGTTGATTGTAGTTTTTTCAAAATCAAAGTCCAAACATGTCAAAGTATAATCTTGGTGACTTAATGTTCAATTTCATTGTAAATGTATAAATACTAATGCAAATTAATGATAAATTAATTTTTAAAACATTTATGCAATATAATATATGTGAAATATTGGTAATAATATAAAATAAGTAAACGTTACATAAATAAATAATATGAATACTTTAGTGTTGTTGGTTTTTGCTTTATTCCATTGCAGTGGTCTTTGTTGCATTTCACTTGGACCCAAATCAAGAAGCATGTCAACTTCGCAAAACATTATCAATATAAAATCGATTGCATGATTTTTGGCTTGAAAAATTGGTTTCAAAAGTTTGATTATTATGAGTATATACAAAAACTATTTTGTCACAGGTGACCAGCTGTTTCTTTGCAGGGAAGAATGAATAAAGTTGTTCACAGCTTATTCAAGATTTATAAAGTGGTGGGTAATTCTCATTACAAATATCTGCGGCAGAATTCTCAGTTCCTGACACCATTAGCGGGATTCACCGACCCCCTCCCGGATTGGAGAATCCCCGGGGAGCGGCGCGAATCCTGCCCCGCCGCCCTGATGCGGCTGCCGTCTTGTCCAGCGCCATTTTTTGGTCGGAGTTCACGCCACGCCGGTCAGGGGCCGTTGGCAGTGGCCCTACCGGCCCCGATGGACCGAGCGGCTGTCCGTTTCTGGCCAGTCCCGCTGGCGTGAATCACTCAGCTCATGTACCGGCAGGACCTGGCAGGTAAGTCGGCTGGGGCGGTCCTCGGGGTGGGGGGGGGGGGATTCGACCCCGGGAGGGCCCCCACGGTAGCCTGGCCCGCGATTGGGGTCCACTGATCTGTGGGTGGGCCTGGCCATGGGGGCACTCCTTCCGTGCCGGCCCCTGTAGGGCTCCGCCATGGCCAGCGGGGAGAAGAGAACCGCCCCGCGCATGCGCCAAAACATGTTGGCGGTTCCGCACATGCACAGAATCACGACGGCCCTTTGGTGCATGCGCGGACTCGCGGAGTCTCTTTGGCGCCGGCTGGCATGGCGCCAATCCCATCGGCGTCCACCTGACCCCTGAGAAAGTGGAGGTAAGTGGAGAATTCCTCACCTTGAGGGCCCGTTGATGCTGGAGTGGTTGGCGCCGGTTTTCCCGCCGGCGTGGGAACTTAGTCAGCGCCGGCCCTAGGGTTGCTGGCGCCCCAGGCAAGCTGAACTTCGGCGCCCTTTGGGGGGGGGGGGGGGCCGAGGGGGGGGCGGGGCCGAGGGGGGGGGGGCCGAGGGGGGGGCCGAGGGGGGCGGACCCGAGCGGGGGCGGGGGGCGGGGGGACCGAGGGGGGGGGGGGGGCAGGGGGAGCGGACCGAGCGGGGGGGCCGACCTGGGGGAGGGCGGCCACCGCGCATGCGCTGGTTGGCACCGGCCCAACTGCGCATGCGCGGGACCCGAGTCTCTGGCGCCCCCTAGCACATGGCGCCCCGGGCGACTGCCCGAGTTGCCGGTGCCTTGAGCCGGCCCTGAACTTAGTCCCCGGAAAGGAGAATCCCAGTCCACGTGATGGCACCGGGGCAGGATTCGTGGACTTCCACGACAGCAAAACTGCTGCCGTACCTAGACTGATTCAGCAATTGTTGAGGGGCTAGCACCGGTACCACGTGGGACAAAATTGATTCCAATGAGAAACAGTGCAGTACAGGCCAGATTTGCAATTGGCACTCAGGAGGCTGACAAGTTGCAAGCGCATATACACATTTCACGCCCCACACACACTATTCCAGCCAACAACAGGGCAGGGAGGAGAACGGCACCCGTTTCACAGACACCGAGCTGGCGACCCTCCTGGACACAGTGGAAAAGAGGCAGGCCACCCTGTACCCTGGCCCGGGAAGGAAGCTGCCAGCTGCCACAGTGCCCCGTCGCAGGTGGCAGAGGTCGTCACGCCACCAGCAACAAAGTCCAGACCAGCCTGCAGTGCCGGAAGAAACTGCACGACCTCCTCAGGGCGGCCAGGGTGATGAGGCAATACTGTGCCCCGAGCATCAACCCAGTCTCACACACCTGTAACCTGTTCCCGCCCCCTCACCCGGATGGTGGGCAAACCGCACCTTGCACCACATGCCGGTACCCATCCTGCCTGCCATGGCCGGGAGCCCTGCCCACTGAAGCCACCAGCTACCCTCCCTCTGGGCTGCATTCTTCAGACTATCTAACACTGTTAGAACATAGAACATAGAACGATACAGCGCAGTACAGGCCCTTCGGCCCACGATGTTGCACCGACATGGGAAGTCAAAAACTAAAGGCCATCTAACCTACACTATGCCATTATCATCCATATGCTTATCCAATAAACTTTTAAATGCCCTCAATGTTGGCGAGTTCACTACTGTTGCAGGTAGGGCATTCCACGGCCTCACCACTCTTTGCGTAAAAAACCTACCTCTGACGTCTGTCCTATATCTATTACCCCTCAATTTAAGGCTATGTCCCCTCGTGCTAGCCACCTCCATCCACGGGAGAAGGCTCTCACTGTCCACCCTATCTAACCCTCTGATCATTTTGTATGCCTCTATTAAGTCACCTCTTAACCTTCTTCTCTCTAACGTGAACAACCTCAAGTCCATCAGCCTTTCCTCATAAGATTTTCCCTCCATACCAGGCAACATCCTGGTAAATCTCCTCTGCACCCGTTCCAAAGCTTCCACATCCTTCCTATAATGAGGCGACCAGAACTGTACGCAATACTCCAAATGCGGCCGTACCAGAGTTTTGTACAACTGCAACATGACCTCATGGCTCCGGAACGCAATCCCTCTACCAATAAAGGCCAACACACCATAGGTCTTCTTCACAACCCTATCAACCTGGGTGGCAACTTTCAGGGATCTATGTACATGGACACCGAGATCCCTCTGCTCATCCACACTGCCAAGAATTTTACCATTAGCCAAATATTCCGCATTCCTGTTTTTCTTTCCAAAGTGAATCACCTCACACTTCTCTACATTAAACTCCATTTGCCACCTCTCAGCCCAGCTCTGCAGCTTATCTATGTCCCTCTATAACCTGCAACATCCTTCCACACTGTCTACAACTCCACTGACTTTAGTGTCGTCTGCAAATTTACTCACCCAACCTTCTGTGCCCTCCTCTAGGTCATTTATAAAAATGACAAACAGCAACGGCCCCAGAACAGATCCTTGTGGTACGCCACTCGTAACTGAACTCCATTCTGAACATTTGCCATCAACCACCACCCTCTGTCTTCTTTCAACTAGCCAATTTCTGATCCACATCTCTAAATCACCCTCAATCCCCAGCCTCCGTATTTTCTGCAATAGCCGACCGTGGGGAACCTTATCAAACGCTTTACTGAAATCCATATACACCACATCAACTGCTCTACCCTCGTCTACCTGTTCAGTCACCTTCTCAAAGAACTCGATAAGGTTTGTGAGGCATGACCTACCCTTCACAAAACCATGCTGACTATCCCTAATCATATTATTCCTATCTAGATGATTATAAATCGTATCTCTTATAATCCTCTCCAAGACTTTACCCACAACAGACGTGAGGCTCACCGGCCTATAGTTACCGGGGTTATCTCTACTCCCCTTCTTGAACAAAGGGACCACATTTGCTATCCTCCAGTCCTCTGGCACTATTCCTGTAGCCAATGATGACATAAAAATCAAAGCCAAAGGCTCAGCAATCTCTTCCCTGGCTTCCCAGAGGATCCTAGGATAAATCCCATCAGGCCCCGGGGACTTATCTATTTTCACCTTGTCCAGAATTGCCAACACTTCGTCCCTACGCACCTCAATGCCATCTATTCTAATAGCCTGGGTCTCAGCATTCTCCTCCACAACATTATCTTTTCCCTGAGTGAATACTGACGAAAAGTATTCATTTAGTATCTCGCTTATCTCCTCAGCCTCCACACACAACTTCCCACCACTGTCCTTGACTGGCCCTACTCTTACCCTAGTCATTCTTTTATTCCTGACATACCTATAGAAAGCTTTTGGGTTTTCCTTGATCCTACCTGCCAAAGACTTCTCATGTCCCCTCCTTGCTCGTCTTAGCTCTCTCTTTAGATCCTTCCTCGCTTCCTTGTAACTATCAAGCGCCCCAACTGAAACTTCACGCCTCATCTTCACATAGGCCTCCTTCTTCCTCTTAACAAGAGATTCCACTTCTTTGGTAAACCACGGTTCCCTCGCTCGACCCCTTCCTCCCTGCCTGACTGGTACGTACTTATCAAGAACACGCAATAGCTGTTCCTTGAACAAGCTCCACATATCCAGTGTGCCCAACCCTTGCAGCCTACTTCTCCAACCTACACATCCTAAGTCATGTCTAATGGCATCATAATTGCCCTTCCCCCAGCTATAACCCTTCCCCTGCGGGGTATACTTATCCCTTTCCATCACTAACGTAAAGGTCACCGAATTGTGGTCACTGTTTCCAAAGTGCTCACCTACCTCCAGATCTAACACCTGGCCTGGTTCATTACCCAAAACCAAATCCAATGTGGTCTCACCTCTTGTTGGCCTGTCAACATATTGTGTCAAGAAACCCTCCTGCACACATTGTACAAAGAACGACCCATCTAATGTACTCGAACTATATCTTTTCCAGTCAATATTAGGAAAGTTAAAGTCTCCCATAACAACTACCCTGTTACTTTCACTCTTTTCCAGAATCATCTTTGCCATCCTTTCCTCTACATCTCTAGAACTATTAGGTGGCCTATAGAAAACTCCCAACAGGGTGACCTCTCCTTTCCTGTTTCTAACCTCAGCCCATACTACCTCGGAAGAAGAGTCTCCATCTAGCATCCTTTCCGCCACCGTAATACTGTCCTTGACTAGCAATATTGTTTTCTGTTTCCATCTCCCCCCCCTCCCTCCCCCCCTCCTAGGAGAAGGTCGCTCTTAACTGCCGGGAGTGGAACAAAACTGGAGAGGGATTGCCAGACCTGCGGCCCCTCACCGTGGCTGAACAGAGAGCCCTGGACGTCGCCGGCGGCCCAGAGGAAAGGGAAGTTGCTGGGTGGAGATCAGCTGCAGGTGAGGAAGTGAGACCCCTTGCATTCCCTATGCCACATGTGTCAAACCCAAATACCACCTCCACCCTCATCCCCGCCCTCACCCCCACACACCCCTTACCCACACACTCACCTCTACACCAACCTCACACCCATTCCCCCAGGACCCCGGTCTAATTATGCATCTTTTAAAAATTCATTTATGGGATGTGGATGTCGCTGGTCCATATTTATTGCCCATCCCTAGTTGACCTTCAGAAAGTGGTGGCAAGTTGCCTTCTTGAACCGCTGCAGTCCTTGAGGTGTAGGTAAACCCACAGTGCTGTTCGGGAGGTTGTTAAGGAGGTTGTGTCTTGCAGGTCCTTCTGGTGAAGCAGCAGGTCTATCTGGTGTACCCCTCCCCAGCCAATGGCACAGCCGGAGCCTAGCCATGTGCCAAGCAATGAAGGCGAAAGCAGCATGGTTGGCAGCCCTCGACAAAAGACCCAATGCACCCTGGAGCTCAAATCAGAGGATGACACAGACTTCCTATCACAGCTGTATCCAACAACGTCCACCAGCTGAGAGATACACACCTCGGTGGATGAAGTGGCGCAGTCCCAGACATCAATGGTCACTCACTGTGCTCCATGACCACGAGCATGCACAGCCTGGTTAAGACCAGAGTGGGCCTCCAAGACTGGCTGTGCGAGGTAGCAGGGAAGCCTCAGATGATAGCTCCGCTTGCACCCCCCTTCCGTGGAATAGCCTGGGGGCCATTGGGCACCCTGAGGTAGGAGGAGGTGAAGGGGCCCATGCCTGTGACTCCCGCAGGGAAGGTGCCGGAGCACTGCAGCGCCACCCCCCCCCCCCCCCCACCCGCCCCCCCCCCCCCCCCCCCCCCCCCCCACCCCGACCGTCCCCACCACCGTCACCCCATGGATCCGATGGCACCGTGTGATGGAAAGACCAGCTCGCATGCAGGGATCACACATTTGGATGGTGCAAAGGGCTACCGTGGGCAAGAGTCAGACATTGTCATACAATGCAGAGTATCAGAGCTCATCACAGAGCGGGTTGTTATCATCTTCCATCCCATGGACCAGTCCCGGTATTACTGCCAACCCATGCTTGCACCCTGAAATGCGGCAGGTGTGTATCACGGAGGGGGTTACAGGCGGGGCCTGTGGGGAGGGGGTGGGCGAGGGTGTGGATGTGGGATGCGGTGTCTGTGCCACTAGCCAGTTCCCTCCCCCCTCTAGTCAGTGTACCTGGAGACGATCAGGGAACCCGTCTGCGTTGGCCCTGGCGCACACATCGTGCGCCCTCCGTGCCTGCCTGGGCCCCATGCCCTGTCCATCCATGCCCTTCTCCGCATCCTCATCGTCAGATGTGGCCTGGCGTTCATCCTCATCCTCCAGCACATCACCCTCCTGCTGTGTGATATTGTAGTGGATGCAGCAGGCCGCCACCATGCGGGCGACCCTCTCGCATCATACTGGAGGGCCCCTCCAGGGTGGTCCAGGCATCTGAACGTCAACTTCAGTAAGCTGAAGCACCACTGGCCGCTGCATGGGCGTCTTTGTAGTGGCTCTCGGCATCGGTCTGTGGCCTCCGGATGGGCGTCATCAGCCACGACCGCAGTATATAACCCCTGTCACCCAGGAGCTAAACCCCCAGCCGGGGGTTATATCAGGAATCGTCGGGTGTGGCAGGATCAGGGTGAAGGCGTCATGTACACTGTCCTGGTATCAGACACAGATGTGCATCTGATGGTCACATATCAGCTGCACGTCCATCGAGTGGAACCCTTTTTGGTTTGTGTAGAGTGGCTTGCCAGCTACAGGTGCTCGTTTGGGACACGCATCCCCTCGATCACCCCCTGGATCCTGGCATGTCGGTGATGGTGGCATAATCAAAGACCCCTCCCATCTGGGTTATTCTCTCTTCCAATCTCTTCTACCAGGCAGTACAAAGAAAATTACAGCACAGGAACAGGCCCTTCGGCCCTCCCAGCCTGTGCCGATCCAGATCCTTTATCTAAACCTGTCTCCTATTTTCCACGGTCCACTTCCCTCTGTTCCCCGCCCGTTCATATATCTGTCTAGATGCATCTTAAATGATGCTATCGTGCCCGCCTCTACCACCTCCGCTGGCAAAGTGTTCCAGGCACCCACCACCCTCTGCGTAAAAAACGTTCCACGCACATCTCCCTTAAACTTTCCCCCTCTCACCCTGAAATTGTGACCCCTTGTAAGTGAATGTCACTTCACTTGGGAACTTGAGTGTATCTTTATTTTCCAATGTCTAGATAAATGTTGTGATCTTTTCGGTTTACTAGAATATGCCATGTATTGCTGCATAACCTCACCTTCATTGATAAATGAGCATATGCTATCTGACTGAGGCTCAGGTAATAAATCAACAGACACATTTCTTTCAAATTAACCAAGTCCATGAACAGTTCTCAATCAAGCAGTAGATTTACAATAACTATAAACCATCCTTCTTAAAATGTCAAAATAATAGACACTTTTCCTTCACTGGTTCTGAATATAAGATTGATCTTTGAAGCATTTGAAGCACTTCCTATTTCAAAATGCGAGCAGAGAGCCTGATCTAACTTAGTCTGTCTGCTGGCCTCAGACTCCCTGGCTGACTAGCTGGTATAAAATGAGGCATAGGCATATTCAAAATCTCTTAAAAATTGCAAAAACAAAGAGCATTAGAAATTTGTATCTCTCATAATTACCTTAGGCTAACAGCCTTTCATGGGTTGTCAGTTACAAAGGATGTACAGAGGCCTATGTTCCAATCACCTTTGTAGTTCCTGTGAAGAACACTACTTGACAGATTGACACTAATAACTATATTCAACAGTCATCAAATTACTAAACATGTTTCTGTTTGAAAGGAATCAAACTTTGGATGTATATTAATATTTATGGCTCCAAGCCATGGATTATATTCTGTGGCTTGCAGAAAAAAATATTAGCCATGTGTGCTGTTAATCATTAAGAAAGATTCACCAAAATATTCAAGACAAAAACAGCTAATTTTTGTCAGTGGTTTTACTATTATATAATGTACATATTTCTGCAGAGGCTAGCTGACTTTTGCCGGATGTGAATTATATTATTGATTTATAAATATGTTTCTGCTCTTCACTTTTCCTAAGTGGTACAAAAGTCATAGAACGTGCACTAACGGATTCAAAAACAGCTTCTTCCCTTCTGCTGCAGACTTCTGAATGGTCCTCTTATGGACTGAACTGATCTCTCCACGCACCTTCTCTACTGTCTAACACTACACTCCGTATGCTTCACCCGATGTCTGCGTCTATGTATTTACATTGTGTATTTATAATATGTTCTATGTTTTTCATGTATGGTGCAATCTGCCTGGACTGTACACAGAACAGTACTTTTCACTGTACGTCGGTACCCGTGACAAATCTAAATCTAAGAGAGAAGGGAAGCCTGGAGTATTGTGGTGGATGGGTGGGCAGTCATCAAGGAGGGGATGTGTTTCTGGAAGCAGGATGTTGACAAGGGCAAAACAAGGCAAGGAAAGACATGTCAGTGATCATTACCCCGTTGCAGCTGAAACTGCTTAGCTGTAATTCAATTGACATGCCTGGAGTCTAACCACGCAATTATGTCTACTCAAGCCACACTTCTGTGTGTGCCATTGATGTTTGCTCAGCAGTTAACCCTTCGTGCACTGACTTCCAAAATCGCTGACTTCCATGATGTGCCTGAACTATTGTCTGACTGGAAAACAGTTGACAATGGCGCACTGCCTGAGGATGCTGCTCCTAACCCTTGGTTGTGTTCTGAGGTGCGTATTGACAAGTGCCCCCAGAGACCAAGTTGAGTGCAATGTCTTGGAGTGAAGGTTGTGACAATTCCTGTGTCTCAGATGAGAGTAGAGTGGCCAAAGCTGTGGACATGCCGTGATGTGGAGAAAGGGTGATGTGGGGTTTTGCCCACTAGCATGTGAATAAAGGACTGGGCAGCAATGTGGTGCCTAGGACATGAGTCAGTGGGCTTTGAGAGACAGCTTCAGATGATGAAGGGGCAATGAGTGGTCCTTTGGAGATAGAGGCTAACTGTGAAGTCTCTCTCTTCAGTACTGCAGTGAAGAGAACATATGAAACTTGGACCTTGGTGAACTTGTAATTCTTCTCATTCATGGGAAGGAGAGAACAAGAAGACATCAGCAGAGGCACCCAGCTCGCCAAAGGTGGGAGCAGAATTGTGAAGAGAAAGGGTGGCAGGGCTCCACCTGCAGAGCACAGAGAGTTGTTGCTCAGGGGCACATCACTAGACCCAGGGCATAGACTGTGCTTAGCATACTTGCAGATGTCTGAGAACTAGTGTCGCCGAAGACAATGTGTGTCCAGGAACTGGTTGGTCACATTTTGCACCTTCTTCAGGAGTCATGCACATTTCCTGGGAATCGAGCACACACCTCAAAGATGCATTTTGTGTTGCTACAGACCAGCTGAATAGGGCGGCATAGTAGCTCAGTGGTTAACACTGTTGCTTCACAGCGCCAAGGTCCCAGGTTCAATTCCCGGCTTGGGTCACTGTCTATGCGGAGTCTGCATGATCTTCCCGTGTCTGCGTGGGTTTCCTCCTGTTGCTCCGGTTTCCTCCCACCACAAGTCCCGAAAGATGTGCATGTTAGGTGAATTGGACATTCTGAATTCTCCCTCAGTGTACCCTAACAGGCGGCGGAATGTGGCGAGTGGGATTTTCACAGTAACTTCATTGAAGTGTTAACGTAAGCCTACTTGTGACAAAAATAAAGATTTCAAAAATGAAAATGTGATGCCGAGGAAGAAGTTCTGCTTGCAAGGCTGCACTGATACTCTGGAGTTTAATTCTATTCACATTTGGGGTGAGTTGGAACTATCTACACAATTATGCCTCAGAGATTAAATTAGTCAAGATTGATGATTGTGGTTGATGTACCTTTTGTGATTTTACAATAAAAGTATCGCATGGGTCAGTAGCAACTCCTATAAGTGAATGTCACTTCACTTGGGAACTTGAGTGTATCTTTATTTTCCAATGTCTAGATAAATGTTGTGATCTTTTCGGTTTACTAGAATATGCCATGTATTGCTGCACAACCTCACCTTCATTGATAAATGAGCATATGCTATCCGACTGAGGCTCAGGCAATAAATCAACAGACACATTCCTTTCAAATTAACCAAGTCCATGAACAGTTCTCAATCAAGCAGTAGATTTACAATAACTATAAACCATCCTTCTTAAAATGTCAAAACAATAGACACTTTTCCTTCACTGGTTCTGAATATAAGATTGATCGTTGAAGCATTTGAAGCACTTCCTATTTCAAAATGCGAGCAGAGAGCCTGATCTAACTTAATCTGTCTGCTGGCCTCAGACTCCCTGGCTGACTAGCTGGTATAAAATTAGACATAGGCATATTCAAAATCCCTTAAAAATTGCAAAAACAAAGAGCATTAGAAATGTGTATCTCTCATAATTACCTGAGGCTAACAGCCTTTCATGGGTTGTCAGTTACAAAGGATGTACAGAGGCCTATGTTCCAATCACCTTTGTAGTTGCTGTGAAGAATACTACTTGACAGATTGACACTAATAACTATATTCAACAGCCATCAAATTACTAAACATGTTTCTGTTTGAAAGGAATCAAACTTTGGATGTATATTAATATTTTTGGCTTCAAGCCATGGATTATATTCTGTGGCTTGCAGAAAAAAATATTAGCCATGTGTGCTGTTAATCATTAAGAAAGATTCACCAAAATATTCAAGACAAAAACAGCTAATTTTTGTCAGTGGTTTTACTATTATATAATGTACATATTTCTGCAGAGGCTAGCTGACTTTTGCCGGATGTGAATTATATTATTGATTTATAAATATGTTTCAGTTCTTCACTTTTCCTAAGTGTCCATTCAGAACAAGCACTTACATAATGTGATGTGGATAGATTTGTTACATATTTCAGACGAAGAGGCTGGATAAAATCAGTCAGTGTTGCCTCATGGAGCCTTATAATACATCCATTAAGATTATTCTGTATTGCAAGTTATATCAATATTTCAAGACACGATACATTAATTGCTCATATTAACCCAAGTGCAACTGGGATTTTATAGCACGGATGTTAGTACAACGTTTGAAATATCAGTACTACTTACATTAATTTGTTTAATCTTTGTAATGGGTACTGTTGATATTTTTAGTTTACTCATAATTATTTACTGCTGTGTTAAACTTATATTGGAATATGTGGAATGTGCAATGTCATCAACATTGCTGATAGTATTCAACACAGACTACAATATTGTGTTATCACTTGTTAAGTGATTGTAAAATGACCTAGATTCATCTCACTGTCTGAAGGTTTTTATTGCTATTTGTGGAATTCATTATAACCGTTGTAATACAATGGTTGCCACATGATTTATGTTGTGCCATGTAAAGCATTTTTCCAGTTATTTAATTGGGGAATTTAATTATGATCTGACTATTGAATTCTTAACTAAGTATGGAAATTATTTCAATTCAAAGCTATATGATTGTGTAGGGTCAATGAGCTAATCTGGTATCATAGGATACTGCGCATAGAAGGAGGCCATTTGGTTCTTGGAGTCTGCACCAGCTTCTTCAAAGTGTAATCCAGTTAGTCCCACTATCCTTCCCGTTCCCCTTATCCCCACAAATTCTTTTACCTTAAAGTATTTATTAACTTCCCCTCTGAAGGCTACAATTGAATCAGTTCCATCACTCTATCAGCCAGTGCATTCCAAATCCTAACCACTCGAGGTGTTGTTACAACACCTTGGGCTACTGCACAGTCAATTCCAGCCCCACTTGACCCTGAGTCACAACATAATTGAAATAAGCAATTCATTCTTAGAAAAGACCCAAGTCTTTGGTCTTTGGCTGCCCAATGACTACAGTCACCAGGTTTGTAAATTTGAACACAATTAAGTTTTTATTAATAACACTAACTATAATTAAATAGGCAGCAAATACAATTGGTTAAGAATTATCTAATTCCTAACCCCCTTCTTTAACACACTCTACCCTCTACACCAGTGTTTTTCAAACATTTTTCCCGGACACAGTTTTACTAACTGATGGACCTTCTGGACCCATGCAGGATGACGCTCTCGACACACCATTATTGCTCTCAAATAATGCAGCAGATAAACCTGCTTGGTACTCATGATCTCACTTGCTTCATCATTCAATGTTACATTTCTGCGAAGGACTTCAGCGAATGATTAAATTCTTCCCTTAAAAAAAATCAAGAGTCTCGACTTTGCCATGCTTCATCTTCAAATGCCTTTGAAAATTTGAGAGTTTTAAATTTTCATTTGTCAGTACTTCACTGCATATAATACACATGGGCTTTGCATCCTGATTTGCCTTGGCACAATTAAAACAATACCTAAAAAAAAATCATCTTTCTACTACTTTGTCCCCGATTTCAGTTTCTTCTTAATTGTTTGTTCACCAGAGGTCCTGGAGCTCTGGATACAGCTCACACCAGCACTGCTTTGTCCTACCATCGACTCTCCTGAAAGGTCTCTCCAGCAGATTCAGTTGTGAGATCCTGACTTGTTTGTGCCTTGGTGACACGCGGTGACTATCACACAGCCCAACCTTGCGCCACCCCGCCTCCTCAAACGCCACAATCAATTGGTGGCTGCCCACGGTTGGCAATCTTAACAACTGGTTGTGGCTGTTGGGGACTTCTTCCCGCGATTGGGAACACCACAACCGATTACTCAGTGACCCTCTCGATGCCCGCCCGCAGGTCGCAACCCTGAGTTTGAAAAACCCTGCTCTACACACACAAGACAGACAAACACATAGGGGAAAGAGGGCCGGAAAAAAATAATATGAAGGGTAAAAGGATAAAAGTTTCTGTTTCAGATGGACTTCTTTCAATTAGATTATTTCTAGTCTTGACTGTCAGTTCGGTGTTCTTGCTTTCAGTCATGGTTTTCACTGTAGCTTCATCAGGATCTCAAGACTTCTCTGCAGATTCAGAAACAAGCAGGCAGAAAATCTTTGTTGGAGAGAGACTCACAACTTCTTCTCTCTGTGTCCAGGCACGTTCTCTTTCAGACTTCCGGTGGTGGCCATGGTGTGAGTGGTCACACACAGGACAGCTCCTGCTTGAAGGCATAGGAAAGAGCTCAGGAATTTGAAAGCGGGAGTGGTTTTTCTGCAGGAGACGAACCTCCATGTGAAGGACCAGGTTAGGTTCGGAAGAGGTGGGTCAGGCAGGCTTTTCACTCGGGATTTGATTCAAATTCGAGGGGAGTGGTGATTTTAATGAGCGATAAAATGGGATTTCTGAGTACGAAGGAGGTAAGAGGTCTAGATGGGAGATTGTGAGTGGTGTATTGGGAGGGGTGCTGGTGGTGTTGGTAAATGTGTATGCCCCAAATTGGGATGATGTGGGTTGTATGAGGGGGTTTCTGGCAGCAATCCCGGATTTGGCCATGCACCAGTTGATCATGGGAGGAGATTTTAATTGTGTCCTGGAGCCGAGAATGGATAGGTCGAGCCCCAGGTCGATAGGTAGGATACGAATGGCAAGGGAGCTGGTGGGGTTTATGGAGAGAATGGGTATGGTGTACCCATGATGCTTTCAGAACCATGGGGAAAGGATAATTCCTTGTTTTCACACGTCTATATGGTGTATTCAAGGATTGATTACTTTCTAGTGAGTCGGGGATTTTGGTTGGGGTCGAGGGGGCAGAGTATGCGAAGATAGTTATCTTGGACCATGTGCCCCACTGGCTGGAGATTTGGTTTCGATCAAGACGAGAGCGGGGGCTGGGGTGGAGGTTGGATTCAGCGTTGTTGGTGGATGGAGGGTTTTGTGATAAGATGCAGGTGGCGATTAAGGGGTTTGTGGAGTTGAATCAGAATGGGGAGGTGTCGGTGGCCATTTTTTGGGAAGCACTGAAGGCGACGGTCCGGGGGGAATTATTTTGTTTAAGGCTCGTGCAGATAGGAAAAGGAGGGAGGAACATGACCATCTAGTGAGTGAGATAGTGGAGGTGCACAGGGAGTATTCAAGGGTGCCCAAGGCGGAGGGATTGGCAAGGAGGAAAAAGTTGCTGGGGCAGTTTGACAGGTTGACAATGGGAAGGGCAGTACGGCAACTGCGCATGGCAAGAAGGGTGCAATATGAGTATGGGGAGAAAGTGAGCCGCATGATGGCGCACCAGCTGCGGAGACAGATAAGAACTGGGGCTGGAGATGTGGTGTCGGAGCCGAGGAAGATAAATGAGGCATTTTGGGAATACTACCAGGGACTGTACGAGGCAGACCCGGGGGGAGAGAAGGGGGACATGTGGCGGTTTCTGGATGAGCTGGAATTTCCCCAGGTGGAGGAAGCAAAGAGGCAGGCATTGAAGGAGTCCCTGGGTCTGAGGGAGGTGCTGGATAGTATTAGGGGTATGAAGTCGGAGAAGGCCCCAGGGCTAGATGGGTACCCAGTGGAATTTTATAAGGAATTTGCGATGGACCTGGCACCACATCTGTTGGGGGCGTTTAATGAACCGCTGGAGAAGGCGGAGCTGCCAGAGACGATAACGCAGGCAGTAATCACGCTAATCCCGAAAAAGGGGAAGGACCCGGTGGAATGTGGGTCATATCGGCCCATATCACTATTAAACACGGATGTGAAAGCATTGGCTAAGTTGTTGGCGGGAGGATGGAGAAGTGTGTCCCGAGGGTGGTTGCAGAAGATCAAACAGGCTTCATGAAGGGAAGGCAACTCGCGAGTAAAAGACGGCTGTTGAATGCAGTGAGGAATCCATCGGGCGTTCTGCTATGGGAGGTGATGGTGTCCATAGATGCGGAGAAAGCATTTGATCGGGTGGAGTGGAGGTACATGTTCAAGGTTTTGGGAAGGTTTGGGTTTGGGCTGAGATTTGTGGCATGGGTGCGGTTGCTGTATGTAGCATCAAAGGCGAGTGTGAGGACGAATAATATGAGTTTGTGGAGCTTTGACTTACACAGGGGTAGGAGACAGGGGTGCCCTCTGTCACCGTTATTGTTTCCGCTGTCCATAGAGTCACTGGCAATGGCTCTCAGGGCATCGGCGGAGTGGCAGGGGATTATGAGGGGACAGAGAGCGCATCAGGTGTCGCTCTAGGCTGATGACCACTTGCTGTAAGTTTCGGATCTGTTGGAGAGTATGGGAAGGATTATCGGCCTGCTGGGGAGGTTTGGGGGGTCTTGGGGTATAAACTGAATGTAGGGAAAAGCAAGTTTTTCCCAGTGAATGCGATGGGGCCGTGGGCAAATCTGGGAGGATGCTATTTACAGTAGCGAGGGATAGGATTAGGTATTTGGGAATTCAGGTAGCAAGGGGATGGATGAGGGCTCCATAAGTGGAACTTAAAGAAGCTGGTGGAGGAAGACAGGGAGGATATTAAGAGGTGGGATACACTGCAGTTAATGTCGGCGGTGGGTCGAAGTGGTGAAAATTAATATTCTGGCAAGGTTCCTGTTTATTTTTCAGGCTCTCCCGACCTTTATACCAAAGGCCTTTTTTCGGAAATTAGACATGATCATTTCGGACTTTGGCTGGGTGGGGGAGATGCCGAATGTTGGGAGGACCCTGCTACAGACGCAGAGGCAGCAGGGGGGATTGGCATTGTCAAACCTCGTGTTTGTGGTCTTAGACATGATTGTGGAGTAGGAGGTGGATCCACTTTTGTTACACTTCTGTAGTATGTTTGGTTATACTACTGAATGTATTATACGTTTCTCAAACCAGTTGCTGATAAGGCTTTCTGAACCTTGATGAAAAGACTCAAAGTCGTCCAGTAGTAATTATAGGTTTATTGAGTAACTAAAACAATAATTTTGTGAGTTATTTTCTTTAAGATTAATACGAGTAGTAAGGTTACAAGATTTAAATACAGTAGCTATGTTTAACTACACTAATCACTCTGAGCTAAATCTATGCTCCTGCTCTCATTACAGTACAACCAAAAGAGAGAGAGAGGAACAGCCTGAGTCTGGCTTTTATACCCCTTAATGCTGCCCTGTAGTGATCTTCTGATTACATATTAACCCCTCATGTACATGCACATACAGAGATCACTACAGATCCGGACCCTTTGGTGTTGATATTTGGGGTTTCAGCGAATCGGGAGTTCATGGATCGGAGGAAGGGTGATGTCGTGGCCTTCGCCTTTCTGATTGCACGGTGGCGAATTTTACTGGAGTGGCAGTCGCATCAGCACCGAGGGTAGCGGCTTTGTTGAGTGACCTGTCCACGTCCTGCGGTTGGAGAAGATAAATTATAAGTTAAGGGTCTCAGCAGAGAGGTTTTAGAAAAGGTGGGGGATGTTTGTGACCGTGTTTGAGGAGCTATTTTGTGCAGGGGTGGGAGGGGGGGAGGGTGAAAAAGGTGAACAATTTCTACAGACTGGAAAGTTGATTGCTGGGAACTATAGTTTATGTGTTGTAAACTGTTTTGTTACATGTTTGTAATAAAATACATTTTTAAAAAAAAGGCATGTTTTGCTTTCCTGGGCCCTTTGGAAACATCCCACCTGGCAGAACACAATCACTGTCTGTCGCGGAGCAGGTCACAGTCTTTGGCCATTCAATTGGCCACCAGCCAACTAATCGGACCAAATCCTTCCAATCTCTCAGGTGGCAGAAAGTTTGTGTTTTATGTTCAAAATATAAACCTTCATAGCACAGTACTGTTTTGTAACTTTTGAGTCCCTCACTTCCTCTACTTGACTTAAAGGTACATGTCCATTAAATATCCATAGATCAAAAATGATAACGACAAAGTAAAAGAAATAGAAAATAAGGGAATGACAGGAAGGGTCCTTACAGTGTCAAAACATTTTTCCATGTGTTGCCTCCATTTTTTTTGCCAAATGCTTTAAATCATTTCCCTCTGACCTAAAACACTTCAGCAATTGGAAACAGTTTCTCTTTATTTACTCTACTTAAACCCTTGGTGATTTAAATATATTTCTGCTAGAATCTGAATGCCATGGATTTTCATAAATCCTGCTCTTTATGATAATCCAAAGGCTAACAGCCAAGCTTACCTTCGTGTAATGTTAATTTGAAAATGTTTGACATAAATATGATAAGCATTATGTAATTCTATTCAAATAAATCTTTTATGTAATCCCATTTTGCTATTGATTACATGAGGGAGAAGCAATAGGGTTAATTTAATTTTGCTTACAGCCCAATTGCTTTACATTTGGATTTCCCAATGGAGATGCAACTCAGGTTGTGAAATGCTGAACTTATGTCCAGATTTTTGGACAGTCTCTTCAGCATAGCAAAAAAAAAATCGGAATAGCCCACAAATCGTAAATCCTACCCCCTAACGCGGCACTTCATATTTTCATGGGGATGGGAATGGGGTCAGGGAGTATTTCATCCATGCGCAACTGGCTATTTAAATCAGCAGCTGTCTCCACTCTTGTCGGATGCTGGTACTCCAGGAGTGTAAAACTCAAAGTGTGCAAAGTAGACCTGGTCTGAACTAGGTGTATTTCTTTGCACAGCCAGGGGACTCCTTTGGAGAGGTAGGGTATCCCTGGGGAATTTCCTTTCATATTCTAGTCACTGCTTAGGGATTGACACAAAACAAATTTACAACTGTCTTTCCTTAACTCTCAGGAGTAGGAGGGTGAGGTTCCTGATCTCGTAGGTCAATTATTGTTGCCCTTACTGACTCATGCACCCAAGTTACAGGAGGAACATAGAGGAGATTGGCGTAACACCCTGGCATATAAAACCAGTCAGTGAGAATCTGGAGGCTAGAGGGAGGGCAGAAGGTGAGGGGGAGAAGAGGCACGACAGCCAGGTAGTACCCTGTGGTAGGACACCTACCTCAATATGTCGGAGAACCAGCATCGAAAGCAACTATGGCTATTATCCGTTAAGAACTTGGATAATGACCCCCTTTAAAAATCCACAACCAGAGGCAAAGTGCAACTACAACAGTAGTCATATCATCACCAGAAGTACAATCAAGCAGACATTTGTCATTTAAAAAATGCGCTTCATATGCCTCAATCACTCAGGTGCAGCACTGCAATATGCCCCAGCAAGATTATCAAGAATAGTAGTGGTGTGCTTCATGCTGCACAACATTGCACAGCAGAGGGACATACAAATCAATGACAATGATGGCATGAGCAGAATTTCAACCTCTGAGGAGGAGAAAGATGAGGATGTGGAGAATGGGTAGGCTCCCAATGACATAGCAGCAGGGACGCATGGCCATGTAGCTAGGACTGACTCTGTGCAGGAGGAAATCATTGCCAGACAGGTCCTTGAGAAAAGTAGATTCTCGAAAGGTCCTCCCATATGACAAATACCATCTGCCAGTGCCTGGGAATATATTTCCAGCTAAAGAACCTTGTACTTTGACTCCACAATTACTCAACGGACAGCTCTCACCAGCATAACCTTAAGCCTCTTCATATTGCAAACAAACGTGATAAGTCATTCACATGCTTGCTCTCACATGAATGCCAATGACTGTAAACGAGCCAATGCCACCAAATTATCCATAATTAAACCATGCCCACAATCCTGAGAACGATCAACATCAGACTTCAAATTCTCTACAGGTTGAGACGATTCTATGTTATAGCATATATGTAGATAAGGCATCTTGCACATGAGGAACACATAACTGTGAAACAACAGCTCTTTGACAGAACCTGTGCACCATACCTTCCGGCTAATAGTCCACATTCGGATATGGGTGCCACAAACAAATTTTCTGGCTTCCAATTACCTCTTCTTACCATGCAAAATACAAATCCTGGGCACAGCAGATGATCAATTTTACCTGCATGATACATGACATTGTAATGGACAATTTTAATACTTAATATTGAATAACTGCTTAATAGTGTAATTAACTAAAGCTGCAGGCGTTTGTGTGTGTGTGTGTGCAAGGTTAGAGAGAGAGAGAGAGAAAAACTGATATGCCAGCTGTATGAAGGACGAGATAGTAAAGCCAGGAGAAAAACAACTCCTTATATGGAATGGAGAAATACTAGTAAAAGAGAAAGCCAGCCATTGTCTACATGAATGCCTGTGTTTAACCTGCTTATCTTTTGAATGTATAAAGACTGAAGGTTGCAGGCGCTCGGCACGCCTTCCTCTTTCTCCTGTGGTTAGAGGAACGTGTCCTCTGCAGAGTTAAGAAATAAACAAACTTGCTCTTATTCATGACTGATTGTTTCTGAGTTTTCCTTTTTCCCACCACAGTTCTTGGCGACGAGGATGGGATCCCGTGCTTGAGACAGTAAGAAGTCTTACAACACCAGGTTAAAGTCCAACAGGTTTGTTTCAAACACGAGCTTTCGGAGCACGGCTCCTTCTTCAGGTGAATGGAAAGGCTTGTTCCAGAAATGTTTATATAGACACAGTCAGAGATGCCCCGGAATGCGAGCACCTGCAGGCAATCAAATCATCAAAGATGCAGAGAGAGAGGTAACTCCAGGTTAAAGAGGTGTGAATTGTCCCAAGCCAGTTCAGTCGGTAGGCCTCTGCAAGTCCAGGCTTGTTGGTGGGGGCCGAATGTAATGCGACATGAATCCCAGATCCCGGTTGAGTCCGCATTCATGCGTGCGGAACTTAGCTATAAGTTTTTGCTCAGCAATTTTGCGTTGTCGCGTCTCCTGAAGGCCTCCTTGTAGAATGCTGACCCGGAGATCAGAGGCTGAATGTCCTTGACTGCTGAAGTGTTCCCCAACTGGAAGGGAACAGTCCTGCCTGTTGATAGTCGCACGATGCCCGTTTATTCGTTGTCGCAGTGTCTGCATGGTCTCGCCAATGTACCACGCTTCGGGACATCCTTTCCTGCAGCGTATGAGGTAGACTACATTGGTCGAGTCGCACGAGTATGCGCCGCGTACCTGGTGGGTGGTGTTTCCACGTGTAATGGTGGTGTCCATGTCGATGATCTGGCATGTCTTGCAGAGATTACCCTGGCAGGGTTTTGTGGTGTTGTGGTTGCTGTTCTGAAGGCTGGGTAATTTGCTGCAAACAATGGTTTGTTTGAGGTTGCGCGGTTGTTTGAAGGCCAGTAGTGGGGGTGTGGGGATGACCTTGGCAAGATGTCCATCCTCGCTGATGATGTGTTGGAGGCTGCGAAGAAGATGTCGTAGTTTCTCCGCCCCAGGAAAGTACTGGACGATGAAGGGTACTCTGTCAGTGGTGTCCCGTGTTTGTCTTCTGAGGAGGTCGGTGCGGTTTTTTTGCTGTGGCGCGGTGGAACTGTCGATCAATGAGTCGAGCGCCATATCCCGTTCGTACGAGGGCATCTTTCAGCATCTGTAGGTGTCTGTTGCGCTCCTCCTTGTCTGAGCAGATCCTGTGTATACGGAGGGCTTGTCCATAGGGGATGGCTTCTTTAATGTGTTTCGGGTGAAAGCTGGAGAAGTGGAGCATCGTGAGATTATCTGTGGGCTTGCGGTAAAGCGAGGTGCTGAGGTGACCGTCCTTGATGGAGACGAGTGTGTCCAAGAATGGAACTGAATTTGGAGAATAGTCCATGGTGAGTTTGATGGTGGGATGGAACTTATTGATGTCATCGTGTAGTCGTTTCAGTGATGTCTCGCCGTGGGTCTAAAGGAAAAAAATGTCGTCGATGTATCTGGTGTATAGCATCGGTTGAAAGTCCTGTGTGGTGAGGAAGTCCTGTTCAAACTTGTGCATGAAGACGTTGGCATATTGAGGTGCAAATTTGGTCCCCATGGCTGTTCCGTGCGTCTGGATGAAGAATTTGTTGTCGAAGGTGAAGACGTTGTGGTCTAGTAAACATTTCTGGAACAAGCCTTTCCATTCACCTGAAGAAGGAGCCGTGCTCCGAAAGCTCGTGTTTGAAACAAACCTGTTGGACTTTAACCTGGTGTTGTAAGACTTCTTACTGTGCTCACCCCAGTCCAACGCCGGCATCTCCACATCGTGCTTGAGACAGACACTGGGAGATTCCGGGGATGCGTTAGCGCTGACGCCTTGAGGGCTTTTCACCTCATCTCAAACGCTTCAATTGCCCATCAGCGTGAGAGGACCAGGAATTACTGTGTCACCTCAGCACCGGGATCCGGACTGAAATCTGTGTTAAGGAATTGCTCTATTATTAATTATAGACAGTGGTGAACAGTCTCACAGTGACGGGTGGATTTAGACTTGGATCTATCAAACAGGTTGGACCTGTAAAAATACCTAAACGATAGGTATTGGTTTGCTGGTTTAGGAAAACCAAGCCACCTAAGCGCACGCGCTTACGTGCGGGAGCCTCCGGAGGAAAATCAAGTCACAAGGGATAAGGTCGCTGTGAGCCTGGGTCACAATTAAGAGACCGGTCATGGGTAATAGCAATGGAAAAAAAAACAAATGCTGCAAGTTTAAATAGCCCTAATATACGATACATGGTTACTAATTATGGACAAGACTCGGTGAGTCAAGTTAAAATTTGGGTGAAGGAGTGTGGTTTTCCTGAAGGAGGAAGTTTTAGTTTAAGACAATTGGAATTATTAAAAACTCAGTTAGAAGAGAGGGCAAAAGAAAGTGGAAAGAAAAGCAAAAGGAAAAGAGAAACAATAAATTGGGCGGCTTATGGTATGTGGAAAACAGAGGCAGAAATAAGAAATAGACGATCACAGGCGAAACCCAAAGAAACTGCAAATAAAACCAACTCTCTTCAGTGTGTTAAGTCTATTTCAGGTCACCCCTATTCCGGATGATCCCGACCTGGATGGCTGCCTCCCGCGCCCAACGGCTCCTCCACAAGTGGCCCCCACGAACCCAGGCCAACAGTCGCGACCGAGCCCTCCACCATATAGTGAACCTCCTCGGGGAACGCCTGAGACGTCCATGGGAACTCTACCGTCAGGAGCTGACCGTCACCCCCCTTTACCCAGATATCAGTACCATGACTACATCTGACTCCCAGTAGCTCACCATACCCGAAGTAAGGCGTCGTGCAGACCTAAATCTGCCCTTCCAGATGCACCAGAACCATTTAATTATCACAAAGGCGACGAAGAAAGGGAAGGAGACAGTAAATTTCTCGGCAGTGTCCTCAATGCTCCAATGATAGAGGTGGCGGGCCCGGAAGGACAACCGATACTTGTCCACAGACCGTGGACAATGAAAGACATTGAATGTGCCTATGAACAACTCCCGGATCCCAGAGAAGCGGGAGGCCAGAAATTTGCAGGCAAGGTACGCAAGTTCTGCCTCGAGTTTCGCCCCACGTCTCATGAGATGCGGCGATTATTGGGGAGGAAATTGGGCGCAGACATCTCCAAGATCCGATACAATTAGCCAGATGATAATGTACGAGCTCGCCAAGCTCAACCAGACCATGCAGATAATGTGCCTTCTAACGCCTTTGTTACAGGTCTGGTGGACGCCTGTCAAACTGCCTTTCCGGTAAGAATGGACATGACAAAAATTGCCTTGTGTAAGCAGCGTGACGGTGAAACTGTGTCCCAGTACCTGACCCGGCTCACAGAAGTCCATAACGCTCATAGTGGACTTACACCACCAGCTGACATGAATACAGCTGAAGTGACTCCGTATGAGGCACATCTGCGGAACAGTTTATGAATGGATTAAGTGAGGACATCGCTAAGAAGGTGAAAAATACATGTATTACATGGGACACAGGGAAACTCAACTTAATCAAACAACACGCCATACACACTGAAAAGCTACTGACACAAGAAAAGGCGAAGTGGAACAAAGGAGAGAGGATCAGAGTCACCAAGCACAGCTAACTATGATGCAGATGGTGACACAGGTTGCAGAAGGTCAGCAACGAGGAAGAGGTAGAGGACGGACAAGAGGAAGAGGCAGGGGAGGCCGAGGGCGAGGACGCGGTAAGACGGATGGGTGTTTCACGTGCGGAAGCAAGGACCACTGGGCAAGAGACTGCCCAACAAAGAGACAAGAAGGGCCAAGAGACGATGATGACAATGGTAATTGACAAAGGGGAGGAGAGGACGAGGAGGTATGCCTGAAGGAGCGGGTGAGTCCAAAACCTTGATGCTTTGCAATGAAGAACCGCTTAAGCTAACCTCTTGTACTAACATTCTTGAAAACTTACATAGACTATGGAGAGTGTGATGCACGAATCTAAACCGCGAGGGCACTTATGTTAAGTATAATGAAGAATTCTATCGTCGAATGCCAGTGTACGTATTACTGTGGAAGGGGAAAGGCTTACGTCTTTAGTTGACTCCGGTGCGGGAAACTCTGTGATACAGATTAGTCAATTAAGGCACCGATTAAGACGAGTGGGAGGTACCTGAACTCCATCGGGGCATCTGGCGTCATAATACAAGACCAATTTACTGCACCCTTAAGGTGTGAGACTAATTATGGAGAAAAGGTTTAAATTTGCATTTTTACACTCTAGGTGTTGCCCGATTAATCTCATGGGACGGGATTTGATAGGAAAATTGGGACTTAGCCTGATCAGTACCCCAGAGGGACTAAGGGTTACGGAAGGAGAGGAAATAGCATTCCAAGGAGTTAAATTTGACGCCAGACCTCTGATGTATTTATGAATGGAGATTGACTCCAGTGGCAATGAGTTCAGTAAACCGAGCACTCATGGGAGAAGCACGCAACGCGTTAACCCTATTAACACTGACTTTATGTCCGAGGAGAATCTGCACTGCACCGCACACATTCACTTGGGGGACCAGATAATCGATATGAGAATGAATGGTTCGGGAAGTTGCAAAAGTCTGAGGTGCTGCTGATACGGGAGTTATATTGGGATGAGCATAGGTGCGCTGCAAGTATAGACCTGTCTAGAATACGTCTGAGATCGGGAGTACCACACCCCTTTACAATAGAAGGGTCACACCCCATGTATCGTTAGCGAAAGGGCGCAATAGACAAGGGAAAGATTTGGGACCGTGGGTCCTTAAAATCTCAAAGTCAATGATTGGACACTGCTTTCAGACACAACTGTGTGGTTCAGTACGAGTATGCGAGCTTATAAAAAGAATCTTAACTGGCTATCTCAGGCAGAGAGAGTGGTGGAAATAGTCCCCGCCTCGGACCAGAGCCATAGGGGAACAACCTGGAGTTTTGTACAAATTACTGCCGATGACCGCGACTGCAGACAGTTCTGGGGATACTTTGGGCAAAGGGAAAACATGATGTGGGTCTAATACGCGATTGTGAGCCCGTAAAGATTACACCAAAGTCTGATTTAGACCATGCAGAACACAGTATCCGCTAAAACCCGAAGCGGTTAGAAGGGATCACCCCCGTATTCAATTCACTATTGAAGGCGGGAGTCATAGTACCCTGCAAAAACTCACCAGTGCGTACACCGATTTTCCCTGTAAAAAGGCGACTCTCCCGGGAGAACCCGAGGGATGAAGGTTTGTACAGGACTTGCAGGCAGTCAATGATGCTGTTATGGCTAGAGCCCCTAATGTTCCGAATCCATATACCATTTTGGCACAGATCCCACCCGGGAGCAGGTGGTTCTCCGTAGTGGACCTCGCTAATGCATTCTTTAGCATTCCTGTTCCACCCAGACAGTCAGTACTGGTTTGCTTTTTCATTTAATGGAAGTTCTTATACATTTACAAGGTTATGTCAGGGATATTGTGAATCGGCCACCATCTCCAACGAAACGTTAAAAAAGAGTTTGGAGCCACTAATCCTATCCCCGGGATCAGCCCTCCTACAGTATGTAGACGATTGTCTAATCGCAGCTCCAACCAAGGAGCAGTGTGAGCAAGACACATTGGCACTATTATGCCACCTAGCTGAGGAAGGACACAAGGCAAGCCTTTCAATATTGCAGTTCGTGCAAGAACAAGTAAAGTTTCTGGGACATTTAATATCAGCACAGGGTAAGACCTTAGGACAAAGCAGAGTGAAAGCAATCAAGAAATCCCTAAACCCAGGACTAAAAACAGTTAATGTCCTTCTTGGGGGTGCGTTCATACTGTAAGATGTTTATTCCCAACTATGCCGTCCTCGAAGCCCCTCTGAGTGACATAGCCCACGGGAAGGGCTTGCAAGCCCACAGTACACTTCAGCTGGACCCCAGAAGCAGAAAAGGCGTTCAGCGACTTGAAATTGGCTTTACAGTCTACACCGACCCTAGGAATTCCCAACCCAGATAAAACCTTTTACCCAAACGGTAGATGAAAAACGAGGCTGCATGACGTTCCATGCTGTTACAAGAGCACGGAGGGAAACTTCGGCCAGTGGCATATTTCTCTGCTAAATTGGACCCAGTAGTAGCGGGGCTGCCTACTTGCCTGAGAGCAGTCGCAGCTGCCGAAAAAAAGCAATAGCAGTCTCTAGAGATTCGTGGGATACAGTGAATTAACTTTGTTGGTACCACATGTAGTCTCACTACTTTTAGAGCAAAATACAGCTCATATGTCTGCGGCAAGGTGGTTAAGATACAACACGGTCCTGCTGGAAATGCCAAACATTACAGTGAAAAGGTGCACCATACTTAACCCCGCCACTCTTCTTCCCACCGCAGGTGATGGGGAACCACATGATTGTGTTGCTATAACTAATGAAGTTTGTAGTCCGCGACTTGACTTGCAGGATACCCCCCTACAAAATCCCGACATGGAACTGTTTGTGGATGGGTCTGCGTTCAGAGATCGAGAAGCGGGCCAGAACTGTGTGGGGTATGCCATAGTCACATCCACAACATACTAAAGCAGAGCCGCTTCCTAGACACCTCTCCGCACAAGCTGCGGAACTAATAGCCCTTACAGAAGCATGTAACTTGCAGAAGGCAAGTCCGTTACTATCTACACCGGACAGTAGATATGCCTTTGGGGTGACTCATGATTTCGGAACTTGTGGAAACATAGGGGATTCTTAACATCAACAGGCAAACCAATCACCCACCATGGGCTGATTTCTGATATCTTGGACGCAGTCCTCTTACCTAAGTGTATTGCAGTCTGTAAGTGTGACGCACATACAGGGAAAACGATCCAGTCTCATAGGGAAATGCAAGGGCGGATGCGGCAGCGAAAGCAGCAGCGTGAAAAACCTATCAGTGATAATGTAAAATGCCAATGCTAACAGTTCCTATCCCAACAGCGGACATACAAGACCTGCAAACACAAGCCTCACGGGAAGAAAAGAAAGAATGGTCAAAGGCAGGGGGTAAGGTAAAGAAGGGTATGGTACGGCCCCAATGATAAGCCATGTCTACCGAGAGCGCTATTTCCTCATTATGCCTAAGTTGACACACGGCAAGGACCATGTGTCAAAAGGAGGGATGTTCAAGAGTATCGCTGCACTTGGTACACCAGAGGCTTTACTAGTTACTCCCAGAAATTTTGTGAGCGATGTGTTATTTGTGCTACCAATAATGTGGGAAGGAATTAAGATAAGCCCAGGGGCGCACCCAGAACCACTGAGACCCTTCAAGCATATTCAAATGGACTTTATTGAGCAAACCCCAAGTGAAGGGAAAGAAATACTGCCTAATAATGGTTGACATGTTCTCTAAGTGGGTAGAGGTGTTCCCTACAGCCAAACAAGATGCTAGTGCAGTAACCAAGGCCCTGTTAACTGAAATCATTCCACGATTGGGGCATCCCAGAGAAAATCAGCAGTGATAATGGCACCGCCATTTGTAAACCAGGCTCTTAAACAGGTAGGAGAATACCTAGGCATTGATTCTAAGGCAACACTGTGCATACCATCCAGCGAGTGGAGGAGCGGTAGAAAAGGGAAAATGCCACTCTGAAAAAATAAGCTAGCAAAGTAGTTTGCGATGAAATGGGAATACCATGGACGGAAACCCTGCCGTAGTACTAATGTACATGAGGACTAGGGTCAGAGGTAGAGCCAATTGAAGTCCATTTGAAATATTATTCGGCAGACCAACCAACACTGGAATTGGGCCAAAACCCGTCACAAGGACCCTGACTAGCCATTGTGGGATGAAATGTTACGTTACTGTACAAAACTCTCTGCGATTTTATCTCAGGTGCAAGCTCAAGTGAAGGAAGCCCTGCCACAACCGGCTGAGGGGGAAGTTGCCTACGACCTGCAGCCAGGCGATTGGGTAGTGTTGAAAGACTTCAGGAGGAAGAGCTGGAGAGCTAGATGGTGGCTGGGACCATTCCAGGAGCTCCTGTGACGCAGACAGCGATAAAGGTAGCAGAAAGAGCAACGTGGATTCCGCTAGTCATTGTAAGCGGGTGCCAGATCCCCAGCTCACACGGACAAGTCAACATGAAAGGGGTAATGTCGCTTATCATGATGCTTATGCGGAACTGATAATGGGAAAAGCGTATTGGGCTGGAGAGGTTACAGTGACATTAACCAGAGGAGAGGACAGGCACAGCAGCAGCCCTCAACAAGGATCAATGGGTTGGCGTGGTCAGTTCTGAAGCTGGCCAACGAGACTGAAGCAGCCCTGACTATGGTAGATGGAGAGATGACAGCAATTAGGACCGCCGTGATTCAACACAGGCTGGCCCTGGACATCCGGTTAGCAGAAAGAGGGGGTGTCTGCAAATTGCTTAACATGTCCTGCTGTTTTTACATACCTGATGAGCATGAGAACATAACCAATATCATTAAGCACATGCAAGAGGCTATTCGAGTGCCCCCAGCAGCCGATGACTCCTGGTTTGCATGGTTTACCGGGTTATGGGGAGGCTGGGGGTACTGGATAATACATGTGATAATACCAATCGTAATCGTGTTCATGTTTTTGTTGTGTATAGGACCATGCATCTGCCAATGCCTACAGAAAGCAGCTATAGCAAACCTGTCCCGCAGTTACCGGATGTTGAAACTATCTGACCCAACAGCAGCAAGGGAACAATGTTGACTTAGAGGAGGCAAACCAGTGGATACCTCCATTCGAGAATCAACTGTCAATAGACTAATCTCTGTATCATATAGCTTAATGACAACCTGTTTCCCATTTTATGTACCAAAGATTAATGCTGGGTATTATGAAAAATCTAAGGAGTACGATACTACCTGATGTATGTTCTTTGAGCAAACATTTGTTTAACAATAAGGGAATGTAGATACTGCTTAGGTGACTGGCTGCGATTAAAATTTTGCTAGATGTTGTCATTAAGATGACAAAAAGGAGGGAATTGTAATGGACAATTTTAATACTTAATATTGAATAACTGCTAATAGTGTGATTAACTAAAGCTGCAGGCTTTTGTGTGTGTTGTGTGTGTGCAAGGTTAGAGAGAGAGAGAAACTGATATGCCAGCTGTATGAAGGACGAGATAGTAAAGCCAGGAGAAAAACAACTCCTTATATGGAATGGAGAAATACTACAGTAGTAAGAAGAGAAAGCCAGCCATTGTCTACATGAATGCCTGTGTTTAACCTGCTTATCTTTTGAATGTATAAAGACTGAAGGTTGCGGCGCTCGGCGCACCTTCCTCTTTCTCCTGTGGTAGAGGAACGTGTCCTCTGCAGAGTTAAGAAATAAACGAACTTGCTCTTATTCATGACTGATTGTTTCTGAGTTTTCATTTTTCCCACCACAACATCTCTAGCTGCGATGCCAACACCTCGGTCAATGTGTAACACTGCACCCAGCACAAATACGTCCGAAGCATCTGCTGCCCAGTCAGTATCTGTTCACAGAGTCTGGTTATTGAATCTACCTTAAGTCAACCTTGGATGGATAGTGGAAGGTACAAGGAATATTTTAGTGC